>NC_143012.1:196434246-197034246 GCF_055824585.1 Amblyomma mixtum | reverse complement strand
CTTGACTGACGTCACATGGAGCTTTGCTGCCACTTTTTTTTGCTCGTTTTTTGAGGTTTCCTACGTGTTCAAATTGACTTGGAAACTACCTCCTTCTTTATAACGGTTTTTTTTTTTTCCGAAACTAAAAGATACCTTCACTTCGCGCTTTGTTCTGAGCTCCTATTAGGACCTGCAGGTGCGTATTCATGCTACCCCCTTGAAACGAGGCTGATTCAGGCGCGAAGTTAAAGCCGCTTGGCATGACTGGTGCTCGTGTGGTCTGCGGGGTCTCGATTGGGTCTTTTCACACACTGGCGAGGCGAGCGGTTACAACATGGGGTGCTTTGTGGGAGCTTTAAAAGGCGGCTTGTCAGAAAGGCGCTCGTTACAACCTAACAAAAGGAGGAATAGCGGGTGGCCGTATACTACGCTGGGTCGGTATCCACGGGATCGCTGCTGTCAGAGATCCGCTCCCCGCCGACTCGGACGCCCGCGCTCCCAACGCCCCTGATCACACCTCTGTCAGCAGTGTACCTTAATGGGCGTTTCATCTGTGAATAGGGAAGCGATATTCAAAAAGAAACGTGCAGACGTTGCACTTATTTCAGCACCAGCCATAGCGATGGTTTTCGACGCGTGAAGGAGCTGGAGGCTCAGTGCTTAGTCCAAGCTGTGTTGATGAACAGGCTTAATTGAGCGCGCTTAACTGCGCAATAGCGGCATCTTGCAGAACAAGAAAACAAAAACTCCTCCGTTACTGCCTTTTTGAGGTGCGAATATGTGCCAAAAGTACTGAGATGCCCTAAGCCACACGTGGTCTGCACGTGGCAGGTGGTCCATTTTCGACAGTGTCCACTGTAAGTGTCTACAAATTCTCTTTGTCCAGTGTTGCGCGATATATTGGTACGCAGAATAGTGGCCACAGAAAGTGAAAAAAAAACAACAACAAACAAACTTTGCGATGCGTTGAGAGGTCAAACGTGCGCCTAACAGCTAACAAGATAATCTCTTTTTCCCGCGACATTAATCAAGCAAGCGGAGCAAAAAAGTTTGCGACCCTCGAATATAGGTACGCTTATCTGACAGCGCGGGCGAACGTGCTTCCAGCAAAGTGTCTTGCCAAACCGATAGTGCGCCGAAAGAAATCAACTTCCGAAAATACCAGTACAACGAACCTAAGAAAAAGCTTTAGCAGCGGCCTGTTGTAACTGCTCAGTTACACTGCTCTCTTTTCTACGGAGTGCTCCAATTAGTCGGCTCCTTGGCGAAACAGGAACTATAGGCACAAAACGCGCAGCCAAGTGAATGCTTGGGCAAGCCGAAAGAGTCTTCAGCGGCGAGACCGCGAAAGAGGTGCACGCAATGTTTACCAGCTACTTCCCCCATCCTATCACCTTCGCGACTGCGTAACTCAGCTCGAGTGACAGAAGTTCCTTACTTTCGGGGAAAACGAAAGTTTCATCGCTGTCACCGCGATAGGTCTGCCTCTCGAGCTAATTTCACAAAGAGCGGCACTTACGAAGGAGTCACCAGAATCAATGACACATATGATAAGCCTTAACTTTTCTTTTTTTCTCTCTAACACTCTCTCCTACGCAAACAGAACCCGGGCCAGGGGACAACAGTCGCCCGTACTTAAAGCTCTCAGCGGAATAGAGAGACAAGTCGCTGAAGCAACGAGAAACAGAACCCAGTTTTATAAGACAACCTGCCCCACAAATGGACTCTCAAGCACCGCGCGACAGCTTGGGGCGGGGTATGGAGGCGGGGGGGGGGGGGGGGGGGGGGGGAGCAGCTCTCCCAAGGGACTTCCTCCCAGGTCCCTGACAGGAAGTAAACACTGTCGTTTCTCAATATTATTAGGTCCATCAAAACAAAAAAAAAAGCTGGAAAACCGAGGAGGCCCTCACCCATATAAAAATGGTCTATAGACAGTCTATAGACTTCTTATTGACTCTATTGACTTCCTATAGATATTGCTTTTTGTCTATTAATAGTCTATAGGCTATCTATAGACAAAAGTCTACTAAAAGTGTATGGCCATAAATCTATAGATTGTCTATAGACTGTCTATGGTATTTCTATCGCCTATAGACTTTTGTCTATAGACAGTTTATAGACTTTATAGACAGAAGTCTATAGACACTCTATAGACTGTCTAAAACTTTTTTTGTAAGGGCAGAGCGAGCGTGGCGGTAGAGCCGGGGATAGTTTGGGCAACTGTGGCACACTAAGAAAAATAAAAACGAATGCTTGCAGGATTTCGCGAAACTTTCCACTTCGCTTTCGAAAACCTCTTCTATTTCCACTTCAGCACTTTCCGTTCACTTACTGCCCGCGCGTTCGCTCCTCCATATATATACTCGCAGCGCGGCTTACGGAAATCCTCTTACACATTTCCTCCGAGTTCTCGCGGCTACTTTCAAGTCGCGCTCTCGACTCTCCAAGAAAACTAGACCCCCTTTTTTTTTAGCAGGTCTGGGGCAAGGGCACGGACTTCTCCTCACGCATGGTTAGATCACGATTAGTGGGGCGACTCTGCCCCGAAAGAAGAATGCAGGCTTTAATGATGCAAGAAGCTCTCAAAGTCCAGTAGCGAACTTAGCGTCCATGTATCAAAAATGGCTGTTCGAGCAGGAGAAAATTTCGGTGTTTACGGATTGAAGCGACGCCCGCGGTTAGTAACGTAAACTGTGTTCAAGTTGCAAGCTTCGAGATTGTTGATAAACGCACAACCGCCCGGAAAGAAAAGCAGTGAAACAGATGCACTAACAAAGAATGCATACATATAACAGTACGAGAGGAAAATTAAGTGCGAAAAAAAAAACGTTTTTCAGAATATAATGACCACATACGGCAGCAGCTTTTATTGCCCGCTCCCAGATGGCGCCGCCATCTATAAGCACCCGTGTAAGCATCTGTGTAAGCATCTGTGTAAGTATCTGTGTAAGTATCTGTGTAAGTATCTGTGTAAGCATCTGCGTAAGCATCTGTGTAAGCTTCTGTGGGGTAATTCTGTAGGAACAACTGAGCATCTTATACTCCAACGTGACGGTATCCATCCGGATAGGCGCAGTCACTCTTCATGACGTCCTAAGGTTTAGAAGCAACCATGGTCATGTGAATGAATCTGCGGTGGAGGTTATCAAAACGCGATTGAAGATTGGTGGCTCAAAAGGAGAGAGGTGACGTAAGGTTAGAAGTGTAGGATTAAAAATGTATGTAAACAAAATGGCGAATTTATAGACCCATTTATAGCACCGTTAAAGAAATATAAAGAAGCATCAAAGAACAAAAAACGAAAAACAAAGCCAAGCATGGTGGCAACTGCCACCGCCCCGTTTCAAAGGGTACGCTCCAATTTTACATACATTCCATCCACTCATCCATCCAAACCGGAAAGTGGCCATTGGGAAGAGGCAGTTTTTAAAGCGGAGTTCCCAAATTGGTATTATGCGGGAGTTTTGCTTAGAGCTTTCACCCGCTCAGGGAGGTAAGTAGGTGGGGGCAGTCTTACCGCGCCAAATAACAAACGCATGAGGGGTGGGCGCGCACCTCCTATTTCACTAGATGTGTGCGCGGTGTCTGTCCTTTTCCATGCGTACCCGATGTCACGAATATGTATCCGCGACCCATGTGTAGTGGGCATCCATCTGAATGCGCACCCCATATGTGTGCAATATGTAACCGCTACCGACGCCTGCCATATATTTCTGCACGCCATATCGGGAGCGCATCCCCTGCAATGAGTACTCAATATATCCCCCGATGCATCGGCGCCCTAAAGTGGTTCCGGGTGTGCATCCCCTCCCATGCTCGCTTCATATGCCCACGTATTCCTTACGGCCTAGATCTATGTAACCAACATTCTCTGTGAAAAGCAGGCGAGCGCAGATGTCTTCTTCTACGGCATACTGAGATACCATGCGCCGAAAGAAAATCTCTCGCGCCGTTATAATTGCTGCAACAAAAAAAAAAATAAGAAAATCGCGTGGACCCGAGAACTATAGCGCGTGATCAATACAAAATCTAGTGCCCGCTAGAAACATACCCTTTTCATGTATGATTCAGCCGCAAGCTCATTCACGGTGCATTTTAGTTACAAATATGCTTTTGCATACGGATATCAAGCTCCATAAATGTAGCAATTGTAGGCTGTTATAGGCATCTGTCTTTATGTGCATATCACTATGTTGATCTGTTCAACCATGCGCACTATATTATGTACAGGTGCCCACAAAAGTTTTCGGAACAAGCCAATCAGGAAAATCCTCAAACGCTTGCCAATCTAAACCACTCCTGCGCGCGACCGGCACAGTGCACCCCTCGATGTGAGATCAATACAGAAGTTCTCAAACCAAATGCAGCAATTTAGACTTTTCGCGATTTCGTGTTCCGAAAACTTCTGTTGGAACCCGTAAGTCTGCAATTAAGCATATCTGCTTTCAGTCTAACGGAAAGCAACCGATTAGTTTTGCTTTTCAATGCTGTCTCCGTCTCGTATCTGCCATCTCAGGCTAAGTATGTATATGCCCTTACGTGCAGAAATCATTGTCGGCAATCTGCAAACTGTACGCAGTTTCGGCAGACTTTATACCAGAGAACAGTTTATATCATTTCAAAGCACGCCTTTTGCACATATCACAAGTTTTGAGTTTCACAACGACAATGGGAATGGCCTTTTCCCGCTTAGACGCATCGCTTACGCCTGACCACGCCGTGCACAGCCCGTTAAAAAAAAAAGAAAAAGGAACATGGTGAAACTGTTTGCGTGCCCTTGTACGTGCGTCCGAACAGGGAGAAAATTCCCTTCCCACATGCATCTGATGCCGTTGCAGCGACTTCTGACACAAACACACGAATGCCACGAGGTAAAAGAAGCTTACCCGCCACTCTACCCTCTGCCGACCGGCCGGGCACATATGCTCATGCAGTGAAGACATTGTAGCGTGCGTACTGAACCAGAGGGGAGTGGCTTGACGATATTACGATGATGCAAGCAGTGCCGGACTGTTGGCAGGAGCCGCGACTCTGCCAGGAAATTAAGACGACGCCGCGACGCGAGAGTGCCGTGATGTCTTCTGCGCGTGCAGCTAATGTCACATTGACGCAACAGGATCAAGCACTGTTGCCCTTCTGTCTCTGCTCCTAAGCGATTCCTATCTTTTGTGGGACTGCGTGCGCACGTTTCCCCCTCCGCTAAATCACGCGCAGTCACGACTATGTCGACATTCCATCAGTCTAGACGGTGCGAGACGAAAAGAACGAGCGCCATTTCAGTAATGTTTCATGAGTGGAACCCAAAATTTCCGCAATTAGAGCCCAGAATTCCTACTTCAGGCCGTTTTCTCCTTAAATAAGCGCCATCTTCAGGGCATAACGCGACAACGTTAATGGGGTAACGCCCATATATGCGGAATTGGTCATTGACGACTTTGCAGTCATAGAGCCCTGGGAGTCCTCGTACCACTCGTTGCGCAGTGGTACAGCGGTTAAGCAATGCTCCACTGCCCGGCGATGGCAGGTGCTGCCACCGGTGGGGCTTGTTGGCTCCAGGTTGCTCTTTCCGAGCAACTGCCACCTGCCACGGTGGTCAGTTTGCTCACAATCCGGTAAGAAGCTTGTGATGACGTCACAAAGTCACGTGACCTAGTTGGGCCACCTAGCTTGCTTCTTCGGGTATTTTTCGCTCACAGCGCTGCCACCGCCGTATTTTCTGCAGAACGGGGGAAGCCTTAACGCTGTGTCGTTAAAATCGTTAATTTCGGAAAAGTGACGCAATATCGGTGCCTACAATTCCCTGAAACTCCCTAAAAATTCCTTTTTCATCAGACACCTTCTTGTAAAGTAAAGAAGGTGTTGGCTCATCTGCGTGTTGGTTTCGGAGAAGGCGCGGTGTGTGGAAAGAGGGGCACGAATGCGTAACACAGCTGCGGTTGGTGTTAGAAAATTGGTACTGCGCCGCTTTCAACAACATAGCGTCCTTCGTCTTCGCTTTTTTTTTTTCGGTATTAGGAGAGTCAAAGTTTGGAGATTTATTTTTTTAGTCCAAATTCCGGCGCTATTATATAGCGTTATTCAGGGACACAAATAAACAAATCATGGTTCTTCGGTTAATTTTTTACGCCAAAAGGAAATTTGCAACGCGCGCTCTCGTTTTTAAGTGGGACGTTAAACGATTCAATTTTTGCTTTTTTTTTTCTTCATCAGCAACACATGCGGGACAGGTTTTACTCAAAGGATTCACCCCCCCCCCCCCCCCTCAAAAAAAAAATGTTTTCTGATGTATTGCAATAATTTCGTCGCGTGCAGTACCATCTCCTGCACAGCACTTTTGTCCGTGCGAGATCTGCCTTTCTTTCGTTGTACACTGCGAGAACATTCGTTCAAGATCACAGCCATCATCTTAAACGTTGAAGTGCCTTAAAAACAGCGTTAGCGTGGCTACCGCTCGATACACTGATGTCAGATTACGCGTGTTTTAGCCTCTCGCTTACTATAGAACGCCTTTTTTGAAATTGCCTTCGATCTCAGCCACGCCACTAACAAGGGTTAAAAGTGGTTTAAAAACATCACTTCAAGAAAAAAAAAAAAACAAGTACCCCTCTGGAATAACCGCACAATATCCTCTAATTTTCGTCCTATGTCTCCAGCTTTGTGCACATGGAAAACTGCGTTCTCTTGAAGTCGCACATTTTAGGGTAGAAATTGGGTTCGGGGTGAAAAAATCGGGTAGAAACGGGCTTTAGCCGTAACGGAGAATCCTAGATACAACCCGAAGGGCCTAAGGTCAGTACAATGGAATAAAGTGGCTACGTAGCATTGTGGGAAAGCCGGCGAGGGCAAGCACTCAGCTGCCGCTGATTTTCGCGCTACACTGCTGTAAACGTGACGTCAATTTTTCGAAGCGGACAGTGAAATCTCCTGCGAGTTTCAGCACTTGTACTCACTGCTTCTAGGTACTCCTTGCTTTATGTAGCATTTCAGTTTTGTATCTCTTCTTAGTTGAAGCCGAAATTGCAACCATAATGCTTGTTTTCAGTGCTTTGTCGCAACTAGAAAACTGCCATCGAAGCTGAACGCGCCCGTTTGGTCGTAATGTCCGAGAAATGGCAAGACAGTACGGCGATCAAGCCTAATCGCCTCCTTTACCACTGACAGATCGTTGCCGCAGTTCTACTAGAGCTCGTTGTCGGTATCGTTCTTCCTTGAACACTTAAGTCTGGCAATAGCGTTGTCAGTCGATTCTTGGTGGACCATCAAATCTTCGCACACGCGCAGAAAGTCACGGTTAACATGTGGCGCCATCTGGTCGGTACTGCGCAACTCATCCCGGCGGAATGGCCATGAATGGCTTGCAAAACAGAGTGCGCGTGGCGCGGGCAATCATCCAGCAGCATCGTCACGAGGCTTATAATCAGTTCGGTTTCATTTCCGCACAGACGCGTGTCACGGACGTATTACATAACGCATGCGGCTATATAAGGCACGTACTACGCAAGCGAATAGCGATTTTTATTTCGGTACGATTTTCGCACGTTTTACTAATGAATAAAAACTGGCGTGCAGGTGAAAAATGCTGTACACAAGGTCAGAAGTCAAAAACTGCCCAATCTAACACACTCGTCGTATTAAACGTCACCTCCAGCGCGTGAGCATAAAGCTACGGTCGGAACTGCGGGAGTTGTCGTTGGCGTTATATGCATGCGTCTGCGCATAACACCAAGCCTTAACCCTTTCGGGTGCTGCTAGTCTTTACGATTCAAAGACAATCATTTTTTTTTTCATTTGAAAACAGCACTTAGATTGCTATAAATCCGATTAGGTAATTTTATAGCGCAAAACAAGATTGTTTAATTTTTCAGAGAAATGCAAAACATTTCCGACTAAGTACTGCAAATCGCTATATTTGCAACATCGCCGCCATCCCCCGCAATAAATTAAAAAAAAAACGACAAAGAAGAAAGGGCGAGACAACGCACGCCGTGTCGTATTGCCATTCCTTCTTTGTCTTTTGTAACTATGCTCAACTTTCCGCCCATCACAAGTGTCGCAAAGATCGAAAATTGTATTATCGAAATGTAAGGATTTCTAGTACAAACAACCGCGGGATCATTCATCACTTTCTGTATCAAAATGCACATGACCGTAGAAATTAAAAAAAAAAAAAAAAACATTATTACTGGTGGAAAAATCTTTCGGCATGAAAATGGTGGATGTGGTGTGACCAACCTCGTAGCTTTGTGAAATATTATTTACTTAGTTCGCTACTTAGAAAAACGAAAAAAAGAAAACAAGCTGCATTTACGACGTGAAAGATACCAAATACACATGAAACAAAGAAATCAATACTACACGGAGAGCACACTCGGAGAAAAAGCTGCGATTTCGCTTTGTACACAACTGGAGGCTGACCGCTACACAGATTCTTTCTGCGCCAAGACGACGATACGTGTTACAGCTTTCCTTGTTAGCGAAGAAGCTAATCACACACACACACAAAAATTATATGCGCTATAATTTTGCTGCCTCTGATTTTTCTAACAATGTGAAACATTGAAATACCGATTTAGTTTACTGCCGCATGTGGTCGCTTAGCGGAGTAATAGTCTTCTTACAGCAGCCAAAATTATGAAGGATTCACAGCAAAAAAAAAAAAAAAACTTTTTACGTCCACATTACGCTATCTAATGTACCCTCATTCAAACGGCTATATAAAAAATTTGTTAGCTGTGCTAGATTTTCAAAATTCGGCATGTTGCCAATTAGCAACAGTTGGTATTTACTAGTTCATTTAGTGGAGCTAGTCCTAGTTGAGTGAAAGGCCAACTCGAAGGCTTCGAACCAACTCGAAAGCCCTGGGGAAGCGGAAATTTCTTTTACCACTCCTATTTTTCAGAAAATGAGAGACGACAGCGTTGGACGCTGGCTGGAAGTATAACACATATGCACCTTCTTCACGGGGCAGAACCCGAGTCAGAACCCGGTTCGAGTAAGAACCCGAGCACCATAACCACTGAGTCACCGCAGCGGCTTTCTCAAGGATCAAATTCTAAATAATTTACCTTGCCAGGGGCAGTAAGCTCTTTTTCTTGGCGATATCAGCGTCAGGACTGTCCTTAGCCCACCACTCGACTCATCATTTCCGAGCATTCGAAACAGCCTAGCTTTTGGCAAGGCCTGCCAGAACCAGCTCCCTTAACTTGTAATTGAATACGTGTTTAACTTCTACAGAGAGCATTCACTACCGACCGCTCCTCCACTATCATCGCGTCGCGTACTTGAGGCTCTCCCTATGTTCAGTAAAGAGATGCAGTATCCTAGTGATGTCATGTGCGGTCCAAACCAGAATAAGCACCTTCCACCAGACTAGCCTTTCGAACGCACTTGAAACCACGAAGCTCAGTCGGACTTAGCTTCAGAAATTCTCATTATACTCAGGGCGCAAATCATAGGACGACCTTCCTCACCTTGGAGATAGACGGAAACTAGCCAGCCTCTGTCTCTTCTATAGGTCTCATCGCGATTCACTTGATAACACTTTCATATCACTCTGGCCGTCTTTGTTCCTGCATAACTCACCCAAAATCTCTACGACCTCCGCACGCGCATACATCGTCGAGTCTTGAATTTTTATTTTTTTTTTTGTTCAAACAGCCAAGGGCTGGAATGATGTACCTCAAAAGCTGTGCACCCGTTTAAAGCTGCACATTTCAAGATCGCCTCCGAACAAATCATCCTCCACTGAAGCCGCACACCCTTCGAGTAAAACCCTGAGACACGGTGGGCATTTGAGCAATAAAGAAGTTAAATAATTAATAAAAGCAAGCGTTCTTGGGCACAAACTGGGCATGAAAGTACAGCTTCCCCCGGCCTTACCATGCTGGCATTCGCTCTACGCCCTTCGCTAGACGACAAAGACGACAAAGTATGCGAACTTTGGCATTTTACGAAGAGAGACGGTCTCCGACCATAAATTGGATTTAAGAGTAGGCCTCAGCTTCGACTCGACCTCGCATTATACATGAGACTTTGTGAGAAAGCTGAAGTGAGCGCAGCGTGTGTACGAATAAAATCTGTTAGTATTCAATGAGGAATCGGACCGAAAGAAACCGTTGTTTTAAACATGACACAGCAATAATCTAGCCTCCTTGAGCACGGCTCAAGAAGTGTTTGCGATACATGAAAACCCGGCTTTGCAACTGTACCTTAGCGGCTGAAGTAAGTAGTTCAATACAACTTTTTGCTGGGCGAGTTGGTTCATTTTGCCTGAGGGGATGTTTCTTGTGGCAAAGTCTATATTGGCCAGTCCGGACGATGCTTGAACAAGCGCCTGCGCGAGCATGAAAAATGCCTTGACAATGGGAGCGGAACAAATATGGTAGTTCACTGCAAATCATGCAAATGCTCACCAATTTTAAACAAGACAGAGGTCATTGGCCTAAGCAAAGACGCACTAACGCGAGAACTGATAGAGGCGTTCCATACCAAAAAGAAAGGGCCGGACTGCGTCAGCACCCCTTCGGTGAAGATGTACTCTAACAAGTATAACTTTTTAGATAGCCTGATCTGATGCAAGTGTGTGAATTTTTTGCGTGTCATTCGCATGAGTGTTCTTGTGATTATGTTCTTGAAGGAGAAGGGAAATGTACAAATGTGTGCGATTGAATCTTGAAGTAAGTAGCGCGATTATAAATGTTATTCCCGGTTTATGGTAGGAATCTCATCAGCACGAATAAGTTATTCACGACCCGCGCTAACTCTTTTCGCCGTTCACGTATTATTTTCAAAATGAATCTCGTGGTTCTGAAACACCGGCGTTACATACAGAGCTAGTTAGAAGTTCATTATATTAGTCGCGCCATAACGTGTCTGCAGTCTATGTTCTTCAACATCTCCCATATTTATCATTATCGCCGGAATAGCGTAATATTTTTGGGTAATTTAAATTTTGTTTTAAAGTTTTCGCACCAAGAGATAGCTCGCACTGGACACTCACGACGGGTATTTATTTAGTTCGGTTCAGTTCACTAGGAAAACGGCGAGAAATTCACGCCTAACGGTGAATTTGGGGGCCAGTCTCTTTCGAGCCCTCTAACCAGCTCGAGAGAGCACGGCAGGAGTAAACTGGCTGCTATACTCCCTTCCACAGCTCATTACTGCATTACAAGCTCTGTTTACTCCCTTAAGTAGTAACAGCCAATAAAAAACGACACACAAACAGGAGCACGTGCTAATTTTTTGCTTTTTCTATATTTGAGCTCTGAAACAACGAGCTAAGATAAAAGATTATTTGTTTACTTCGTCTAAGGTAATGAGTCCGACAAGTGACCAAAACGTGACATGCGGTTACGGCAAAAATGATGAAATCTAGCCACGTTTTAACAGAGTCGGGCATTATAACCACAAAAGAACGAACGCTTATAATCTGAATTTGACATTTAAATTGAAACGAAACAAACTGAGCCGCAGAGGAAATGTATTACAAGCCTAAAGAAAGATAGCAATTAAGGAACAAAGTAAGGCTTATAGCCAGGCCTTTGACAAATCTGCTAGGCGTTACGATGTTCCGATCACTTCTTGACAGGTTCCCCGGGGCCCATGCCTCGTAAACACGTGGCGTACGATAAACCAAGCGAAGGAAATACCGGTGATGAGTCACGTCTTTGTCCTGTGCCCAAGACAACAATCAAATAAACAAATAAAGAGTTGACAAGGAGACGAGAGCCAATGCACGAAACATCATCCGGACACGTGCTTAAAGGTGCACTGAAGAGGAATCTGAACTCGTCTTTTTGCCGCGTGAACTCGATCTACACGTTCCGAGCTTTCTTAGAAGCTGCGATTTACTGCCCTGTGTGGCCGATTTCCCCAATTAAATCGAATTAACGTCCGGCTCCCGCCTTTTTTTTTTTTTTGAATTCTCCCTCGTACGGTGGGCGGAGTCGACCAACGCGTGGAGTGCCTTTCAGCCAGTCCCGCGGCGGCTTGCCGCTCTGCCAAAATAAAAAGGCGGGAGCCGGACGTTAATTCGATTTAATTAGGAAAATCAGACACACAGGGCAATAAATCGAAGTTTCTAAGAATGCTCAGAACGTGCAGATCGAGTTCCCGCGGCAAAAAGACGAGTTCAGATTCCTCTTCAGTGCACCTTTAAGCCTACATACTTTCGCACTTCTGGATACACTGACCTTCTTCCCACATCTTTCCTTGCGACAGCTCATTTAGCAGCAACAAGGCGAAGTCGTAAGGAGGCAATCGCCCGCAGTAACCATAAGCAAGAGGGCAGCGGCCTCCGTGTTCTTTGTCGAAGACGGAGCGGAAAAAAAAAAAAGGCAGCAGTAAATGAGACGGCGCCAGCGATAACGAAAGACAGATAGGCTAACAGCCGCAAATTGACACACGCGGTGCGACGGCACCTTTTCGAGGAGAGAACGCACCGAAGGTCGCCAAACTGTAATGAGCCTCTAATGAAGCGACAAAAAGGGAAAGAAAAAGAGAGATGAAGCAGCTAGCGAGGGCAGAGCGAAAACGTGGGGCACTTGTCAAGGCCGCCCGTCCGAAATTAGAACACGGGCGCGAAAGTAATTAAACTTCCCACTTCGCCATTCGTGTATCGAAGTTTCAACTCCGAGCAATGGGGCGAAGAGTAGCGCACAGTTCCAAACTTGCGCTGAGTGGACAGAACGGCTCTCTCTGAGTAAGACGCGTTCTTGAGCGGCACCGGCAGATTGGTACCACCGGGTGAGAAAATTGGCGCTAAATTACCTGCGCGAGTCTATAGAAGTGCGATTTAGAGTCAGGCGACAAAGAAGCAACGATGCCAGCAATGTTTCTAAATGGTCAGGTGTACCGTGACCTGCGTTAAGTGCACGGAAAAGTTTGACCGTGTACCGGAGAAAATAGGACAATAAAGCGGCGTGGAGAAGAAAAGAACACTTCATTTGGTCGATTGAGGCGACAAGGAGAGACGTGCACTAGACAGCGCATGAAGAAGTCCTAAGTTCTCATGAAATTAGGCCTATTAGTCGTCTATCACTGATTTATGTTACTTCTTGTGCATTTAGCAAGGTGTTTCAGTGTTTTGGTCTGTTTATGCAATACAGAGAAGCCATTGACACGAATAAGAAATGCGGCAATAACAGCGTTGTGGTCGCGCTCTCGAACAGATATATCTGAATTCCGACCGGACTGGAGCACAAACAGTATATAAAAGAAATACAGAGATTTAACCGCAAGGAAATAGAAACAACACGCACACACACGCACGCACCATATATATATATATATATATATATATATATATATATATATATATATATATATATATATATATATAAACAGTGTCCGATTTCTATTAGGTCCCCGCCGCCGTGGCTCCCTGGTTAAGGCGCTCGTCTACTGAGCCGGAGTACCAGGGTCCGAACCCGACCGCGGCGGCCGCGTATCGATGGAGGCAAAACGCAAAAAGGCGCCCGTGTGATGTGCGATCCCCCAGGTAGTGAAAATTATTCCGGAGACCTCCACTACGGCACCTCTTTCTTTCTTCTCTCCCTCCCTCCTTCCTCCCTTCCTCTACAAAGGGATGACGGGTGTCCACCAAGATATGCGAGACAGTTACTGCGTCATTCCCTTTCCCGAGAACAAATTTTCCTATTAGATTATTTCCTTTCCCACCTCTATCAGCAGAGCCAAATATAGACGGACCAGAATGAGCGGGTGCGGCTTTCTTGATCTGTTGCCATTCCTATAGAGGGGTAATTTTCACCAGCAGTTGTTTTCTCAAGTTCTCGTCGGTATTTTTTCCACCTTTCCTCGTCACAGCCTTCCCCGGTGTAAGCGCTGGAGGGAAGGGCGGAGGTATAAAGCATGAAGGCCTTACGCACGAGCTCGTATGTACGCAGAGAACCGCGCTTGGTTCTTGTTCGTGTTGTGAGGAGACAACGCAAAAGCTCTCCAACCCGACACCCTGTTGGGCCATCGTGAAGAAACGAGATCCGCTTAACACGAGGGCGTTCAGGCGCAGGCTCCTTGAGTTTGCATGCCAGAACACCCTTGTGACACTTGTCTCTCCATTGCAAAGGAGTATTCTCCGCTAGAACTAGTGTTTGCCACCAAGTTCCGGTTCTCGAGGTTATACCGCTGGTTACACCTTGTTTTTCGAATAGAAAGTAACTGATTACTAGTAGTTTGGTTTGGTTTCATTGGGGAGGGGGGGGGGTTACGTCCTAAAGCGATTCAGGCTATGAGGGACGCCGTAGTGGAGGGCTCCGGAGGTTACTAGTAGTCGATTACTAAAAAAAAAAAAAGAACGACCGAGGGCGTTTTTCCTTTACAAAAATAATCAATTCATCACAAAAATTAAGGAAAATGTTATTTATCACAAGTAATAAAACTTGTTACGCTAAACACACACACACACACACACACACACACACACAGGCACGCGCGCACGCTTACAGTCCGCATCAGTCCTCACTGACACTGCCGGGGCTGCCGAAGCCTCTACATAGCATCTATGGCAGAACCCGGCACAAACTACGCTGTTAACAATACTAATACTACTACTACTACTACTGCTAATAATAATAACATATATTATCATTATTATTATTATTATTATTATTATTATTATTATTATTATTATTATTATTATTATTATTATTATTATTATTAGTAGTAGTAGTAGTAGTAGTAGTAGTAGTAGTAGTAGTAGTAGTAATTGCTCTTTCATGTCAGAAATCCCCCAACAGGGGCAGAGCTCGTCATACGCCGTAGCTTTGCCCAAGCTGCCATCGATTTACGTCTACGTGGCTGAATGGCGAACTTCCATCTCCCACTGCTTTGCTCAATGGATAGAAAAATAAACAACTGAAAGCAGAAAGACGGTCATGAGGGTTTACTTGGAAATGCCCCAATACAGTGCGCCGTCCGCTGGAGCACTTTTGTGAGTCCAAAAACCAGGAACTGGACAAGAGCTGTTCCGTGTTCTACAAAAGCTGTCAAGTATGATTCGCTATAAATTTTCGAAAATAGGAACTGAAGGAAAAATTGAGATTAAGCGTGTCTCCCATTTCTTAACATTGTCCTAGAGCTCTCACTCTTGTTTCCTTTTGTTTGTTTGTTTGTTTTTTTAGCCCAGAACTAGATTCACTCCTCCTGAACAGGTTGGACATTCAGCGAATGAACTGCTGCCTTTCACACCACATTTCAGAGAACAGCGAAGAAAAAGGCAACGAATTTGAGGGAGAAAAACACGTCGGCTCGCTTTTTCTCTTGACGCACTTTGCGCGTATTACCCCCCCGGGAGAAACGAAAACACATTTCTTCTCGTCTTAAATCCCAGTCGCAAAACAGTACGAAACAAATGCATCGATCAGAAACTTATATGCATGCGCCCAAGAGCTCTATCAGTTGATCTTGTGCACCCTCCTCGGAACCTCCCTTACCGCTAGCCATCTTTTCAAGAGAACCCAGGCCCAGCGGAGAAAGGCATCAGCAACAATGACAAGTGGGAAGAACGAACTAAAGGAGGGCTAAAGTAAAAGGAAAGAAGCCGACAGACGGAGCGAAAAGCGAGCAAAAAGAGAGCCGAAACTGGCGGCAGGGGTGAAGACCCCCGGCACAAACTCAGCGAGCTCAAATCGCATTCAGACAAACAAAAAGTCGAATCAGCCAGGGGGTTTCCCCAAACTCCCCCCGATCCCGCGACAACGCCGCTTTCTCCTTGAACCGTTCCCTCGCTTCCCTTCCGACTTCCCTCTGATGCAAGGACCGTCTGGCGGAGGTACCTCCCAGACGAGATAAACACTCGCGCCGAGACAGGGGAATAAAAGGAGGAAAGGGAAGAGAACTGGGGAAAGGCCTCGCGAAGAAGAAAAAAGGCGGTCAACGGGAGCGGAAAGGTTGGCACGCCGAAAAAAAGAAACGGGCGCGCAGGGAGGGGAATGCCCTATGGTGCGCGACGGTCTCCGTCGATAGTTCCGCCCTTTGTCCGCGCCTTTCAGCTGGGAGCGGGAGAGCACATCCGGCAGCTCCAAGTGGTCGCCCTCTGTGCACTCCACCTTTGCATCATTTTTTTTTCTCGAGCGGCTTCGATTCCCCGTCTCTGCTGTGGGGGCACCAACGAGAAAAAGGGGGGTGAAAGGAGGAAAAGAGGGAAAGCAGGAAGCCGAGGCGTTACGCTCTGGACGCGGAGGTCCCGTTTCCTCGCCGACCTCTCGGGTGTCCCGAAGGTGGAGCTCGCTTAGAGAGGGGTCCCTACAACACGAAGGCTGAGGAGGAGGAAAGGCGATCTCCGCAGCCCGCTGTGCCTCGGTAACGGTGCTCAGTTTCCCCCTTCGTAATCCTCCGTCCAGAGTTCCCCTCGTCTCTACGGCCCGAGTTGTGTGTGCACCGAAGAGGAGCGTAGTAGGTACTCGCAGTTCATTCTTTGCTGTGGCTGTTCCTCGCCGTCTCACATTGCGCCGACAGAAGCGCCCGGGGATAGAGAGGAGAAAGCGTCTCTTGTTTCTTCCCCCTCTCCCTCTCTCTATGTCGCACCAGAGCGGGGTGGATCACACCAGCTGTCGTGGGCTGCGGCGGGGGCCCTTCTTTTTTCCCATGGCCAGGCCGCGCACTTTCAAAAGTGGGTCTGTAACTCCGCCACCGAGCGCCCACGACGCTGTGGAAGAAACTAGTGGATCGGGCTTTTAGCTCCAAGACACATTCTGGCTTTCATCCCACTTTCTTCGCGGTGACTGGGCTTGTAGGTCACGCAAGGATCTACAATTTGCGTTGTGCTCGCCGCCGAAGGACGACGCAATTCTCTAACGAGTCGTTCTACAATGTAAGCTTGACGGCCGCGATGCCTGAGGCCTGCAGCAGTTCTTTGCCGTGGATGTCAGTTGAGAAAAAAGATTTTCGTGGATGGATGCCTTTAACGCGCGGTAAAAGACAGACAGACAGACCACCGATGGACAGCTAGGAGGTGCTTAAGAAGGTTCTGTTATGCTCAGCTGGAAGCACCTGCCTTCTTTCAAGACCGAATTTGTGAGCCATGCACTCCAAAGCGTCTTCTACGTGAGTTAGAAACCGAGAGATCGCATTAGCAGTATTAGGATGGAGTAATACTGATGCGGTCGCTACAGCAACTGAAAATGATATGCGACCGTATTAGAGCGCCGTTCCTTTGCTGCCCGTCTCCGGCAACTCGCTAGCTGGATGAGGTGGTTTGTAATCGGACGTGAAAACCTTCCGAGGCACTAACAAAGGAGCTGTCAGATTGATGCGCTGTCAGTACTGTACAGAACAGAGGAAGATATTTTCAAAGCATAACAGCAAAAGTAAACAAGGATGTGCCACTGTGGATTCACTGCAGAAAGGAATCTGTGCTCAAATTTTCATTTTACCGCGACTTTGTGGCGCACAGCGGCTGAGGACACATGCTAAAAAATGAGCGGAACAGTGCACCGATATCTACGGTGCACGTCATAAAATAAGATCAATTTATCCTATTTCAGTCACAATCATTCCTTAAGGGCTTCCCCATAACGCAGGCGCAGCTTTGGTACCTAAAAGAAAAAAAAATATAAAAACTCCGGTGCAGTTAGCAGAGGCAAACAAATCCAAACAACTCTGTGTGTACTGGCTTTGCAAAAAAAAAGTAACAGCAAAATACGAAGCGATAGCAAAAATATACTCAACATGATGAACAAAATGTCGCCGGCAGAACAAAGCACGGCATATCAAATTGCGACCAGTGAAAATCAAACAGCAAACCGCAGCTTGTCACCCACTGTGGCATGTGCAAGCACACGCTCATCTGCGGCTCGCCGTCTCGGTAAAATCACTTCACAAGTGAACAGAAATTCGCTCCTGCGGCACAATCCAAAATAAGGCGAAGTCGAGACGCGCCGCATGGCTTCAAAAGGCTGGAGCGCCCTACCGCCAGGTCAACCGCGGTTCACCGTAAACTTCACCAGCGCCGCGAAGCAGAGTAAGAAGGAGAGCGGGGGAAAAAAAAAATCCCCCCGCTAGAAGCTTTCGCCGTCCATTTCCCATGAAAGTGCGGTTTCATCATGAACTCTCCCAGCGAGCAATGGGCGGAGCGACCAGCATAACGGATCGAGCGGACGAAGACAGTGAACGATCTCCCACCGGAGGAGCAGGACGCCACCCGGTCGACAGCTGCGACCCAAGTGTAGCTCCGCAGCAGCTCCATAGCCCCCCGCTCACGACACACGGGCTCCCAGACATGCGGGCCGCCGAGTCGAGGACGCAACAACAAAGAACCGCGTCCTAACGCGCTGCGCACAAGCAGCCACGGAGCGGGAACAGACGGTGTCCAAGGAGACCACAAAGGCAGCGGGATGCATAGCGGTAGAAAGTGCAAGGCGGAGAACGAGGAGGAGATGGCAGTTGCGATAACAGTTATAAATATTGAAGCCGAACGAGAGGAGGGGAACTGCGGCCCATTTGAAATTGGTGAATGAGAGCGAAAGGAGCGGACGAAGAAAGCAGAACCTTACGTAACGGACTGGTAAGCAAGAGAGCGGCGCGAGACGCGCAGACGCGCTCGAGTAAAGAGAGAGAGAGAGGAGGTGAAAGAAGAAATGAAAATCGGGACGAGCGCGCAACATGGAGGCGGAGAGAAGCGAAAGATTAGCGGGCTGAAAGGAATAAAAACAGGCAGCGAAAGCCGTGGGAACGGCGCGCAGAGTCGGCGAGAGACAGCTTGCCTTCCGCGCCGCTCCGCCGCCCGCGGGGCCGCCTCACCCTCCCCCGATGATGGCGAAAGGAAAGACGAATCGACGCCTTCCTTCCCCACAAGAGTAAGTGCGTCGCACGGAGCTAACAAAACCTGGTGTCTTGGGCAAATGTTGCTCGGGCGGCACCGCGCATGGACTGGCCTAGAAGCGCGAGAGTGGAGAAGCCTTCTTCCCGTGTCTCCCGACTCCCGCACGCACGCACGCACACGCCAGGGAGGAAAAGTGAGAGCATCGGCGCTGAACGAATTACACGGCCCAGTAGACACGCACACATACTCCGCCGAATCCCCCTCCGAAGCTCGGATGTGGCGCGCCATACGCTGACTGCAGTTGCGTGCATCGCGCGCGGAGCGGAGCGCGTGAGCTGCAGCTCAGCCTTGTTTCTTGTGGCGCCCCCTCACAACAACCGCGCAGCATTCCTGCCGCGCGATAAGCACTGCCATCTTTGGGTGTGCATGGCTGCTAGTAGCTCGCGCTACTTATGGTTTTGCGTTATCTGGTGTCGCCATTCTGAAAGAATCCTTGTCTTCGAAAGATTAAGTGCTCACCACAAAAGAACTATTAATTTTCTATTGCATACAGTCCTAAAGACTGTATGCACATTTGTAAAATAAAATAAAGTTTGGTTTGGTTTGGACAATAAATCCCCCGCTTGGCCCACTTCTCAGGGCCGTGCTTTTGCTGGTGAGGGTAGTTAATGTTTTTTAAATTTTATTTTCTGTTGGCGACAGCACAAGTCTTGTACCTAGGATTGGCATGCTACACCTCAGTGGCGCTGGCGGAGACACTTTCTTAAGTTTATTTTTGATGACCTCCAGACAAAGAATGTCTTCGCTGTCATGTCGAGTGGCTGCCCCGCTGAACACGTTGCGCTAGCTGTCACGGCGTCATGCTACAAGTTGAGCGGAACGTCGCAGGTTTGATACGCGGTACAGGCGGGTTCATCTTGGGAGAAAAGAAATGGGAAATTGCCGGCGCCCTGGTGTAATCCCGGCCGCGGCGGTCGAATTTCGATTAAGGCGAAATACAAAAGGCGCACGTGTGCTGTGCGATGTCAGTGCACGTTCCCTACGTTATCGAAATTATTCCGGAGCCCTCCACTACTTCACCTATTTCTTCATTTCTTCTTTCACTTCCGCCTTCCTCCCTTCCCTCACAGCGCAGTTCAAGTGTCCTCCGAAAAGTGAGGCAGTTACTGCGCCATTTACTTTCGTCAAAAGTCACTAATTCAGCAAAACGCAACAAGACGAATGCAGCAAGCCATTTTTAAGTCTCGGAGTTTGGTGCTCCGCTTCAAGTACACGTTCCTGTATCCACGACTTCCAAGCAACAGGCTCCAGTGCACTGCACACAACTGCCCTGCAGGACCTGCGGGGCCCTGCGAATGTTTTCGGCTTGGAAGCTGCTCGCCTGATTACCGCGCGTGAGCCTGCCAGGCGGGAACCGTGAGGCAAGACGCCAAGGGGCCCATTTGTTGCTCGCACTGCGGCTCCTCCAGATGAGTGAAGGGCACACGCGGGGCAAAGTGGGGAACCCTTGGGAGAAGAAAAAAGAAGGGGTTCTATTGTTGCGCGCCGTCGAGTCCCAAGACGGCTTGGCTAGGCGGCGGCTTTGACGGCGGGCCCGCAGTGTGGCGAACCTGTCACGCCTGCCAGAGGACGCTACTCGACGGCATCCACTTTTCGGATTAATTTCGGCCATCTGGCGCGGGAAGGGCTTCGATCGGGGAAGCGGAGGTCGGCTGACGCCGAACGTGGGAGACGGTCGGCTAGGCAGCGTCGCTTGCTCTGCCGACGACATGTGGCTCGAAGGCTTTTTCTACTAGGAGGTTATATTTGAAGAAAATGTGGAAGGGAGTCGATTAAGCCTTCCTTCTGGGACGACCCAAGCAACTTTTTTTTAAATTTTTATTCATACAGCGTAGTGTTTGCAGAACAAAAAAAAACGAGAGCTTTGTATCCTCAACCTTTGCCTTTTATCGTGAATTGCCTGCCGCCGCCGTTTGAGCCAAGGTATACGACTGAATCTAAACAGTAGAAGTGCAAAATTCCAGAGGATGGGAAACTTCACGGAAGTGCTGACGGGAACAAGCAGGCTTATTTCTGGACGCGCTCATTTTTCTAGAGGCTCGTGTGCGCGCTATCTCGCAGGCGAAGAACCGCACACGCGTTTCTTTTATCCCGTTGTCTCAGAAATTGACCTTGGTTCACTACTTGGGGCGTATACATACGGGCCTCTCAATGGTTTTCGGTATACGTTCGGTATAAGCGGCATATTTCGATGTGTACATACACGGACACTCGCAGTAACATGGCCGAGTCGCCAAGGGCCAGCCTTTACCAGTGCATTTCCAATACTGGACCGCGACTAGCTGTGCTGCTGGAGGCCGCAGTACTGCGAATGTACCGCTGTATAGGAATTAAGGCTAGCTATGTGTGACAGGATCACATCTGGAACTGCACGGTCATCCCACATACGCGAATAAAGCCTACTTGACGATGGTCGATCGTCTCTCTAGTGGGGAGCATAGACAGCAGACATGGAGTTATAAATTATCCGGGAGAAAGTGGAATAAATTTAATACTTTTGGTAGTCAGCAATGTAATGAAGCACTCTTCTCGGCTTGTGATTATAAGCGATGTAATGAATCACTTTGCCGCTACTTTCGCACTACAGATAATTAATTGATTCCGAGATTACATTAATTAAAAATGCACCGCTGCTCTGTGCGCCGGCGAAGCTTTGCACTCTCGTTTGTCAGCTCAGGAGCCTCGAAAGCAGAAGCGACGCGCACAAAAGCCTAACCCCCAAACTCTGAAAGCTTCCTTACCTCAGTAAGGGAGCCTTCACTGCTGTGAGGAGCCCTCATGTCAATCTGAAAGCTTCCTTACTGAGGAGCCCTAAGTAAGGTCGTCCTTGGTGCCTCCTCACAGTTGAGGCAGCTGCCAACTGCCTTCATGCGTCCTTACGTCGCTCCTGGCCCTGGAGGAGTGCTTCACCTCACTGCTGCCACAAGTGACTCCGCACACCCACGCGGGCGGCGAGACGCGGCGCAAGGACGCGAGCCCGGCGTGAGTGCAGTTGAGCAGGCGGGAGAAAATGGCAGCGTGGACTGACCGCTACGCGGGCGACTACACGCAATTTTTTAACCGTGCTTGTGAATATGCACTTGATGAAGTGTACCTGTATCCTCGAACAGCTAGGTTGCTTCGCGACGCGGTGAATCCAGTGGAAGTCCACTCAGAGGAAGAATTTGCGTTCAGATTCCGCAACCGTGTGGCTCTGTCACACTTGGGCATTCGGCGGCGAGAGCGAGCGAAATCCGCCGCCGCCGAAATGTTGCCTCGTTCACACCTCCCGACAACCACGTCGCCGCTCGTGGCGTGAGAGATATGGCTAGCAAATAGCATAAATCGACGTTGTCAATGTACCATAAGCGTGTGCATGCTTACGTACGCTAAACGCAGGTATTTTGCGGGACGTTACAACGTTTCTCAAATTTCCACTTTTAATTCAGCTTATGCAAGCAGCGACGCAATGACATGACGATTGACGTACGTGGCTATTCCCTTTGTATCTGGTGGACGAGTTTTCTGCCTAGCTCAGCCTAGTGGCGCCATCTCGTTGTTAGGGCGGAAACCATTTCTGTCAACAAACCGATGGTCTTAAGCCTAACAGCGGCTGAATCGCCAATCTAAATAAAAAATAAGGCAAATTTATCACTCATACTTTCCTTAGAGGCGAGATGAGAGGAAGCGAAAGACCGATGGCCCATTTATGGTCAGGGAACGCACTGAAAAGCGCAGTAACGACGACGAATTCAGTTTGAATCGAGGGGCCCAGCTTCGAAGGGCGCCGCCATGTTTGTTGTCACCACGGGAATGCAACTTCCTACTCGGCGTCCTATTGGCGGATGTGAAGGAACCCTCGAACCCAGACACGCGGCATGCGTTCCTTACTTGAGGAGAGGCGAGGAGAGCTTTCAGAGTAAGCTGGCTTCCTCCATCGAACATTTGCGGAAAGGCGGCCTCACGTAAGGTTAGGAAGACTTCTAAGGAAAGGAAGCTTTCAGAGTTTGGGCCTAAGCCAACCGGACAGGTATACGTTGCACACGTGGACGAGTAGCGAAGTGAGCGCACGCGTAGGCTGCCACCATTTTGCTGCTGCGAAAAGGGAAACTTGCTGACATCGAATATGCCCATAAAGACACATCGACACCCGATTTTTCAATTTTTGAATTGTACCCTAAGCTGGAAAACAGTTTCATCATGTACAGAAGGGGGTTCTCCACAACTGTACCGTTGTGAATTTTTCGTTGCTGTCTGGTGTGTGTTAAAGACATGTTTGGCAAATATGTGTGTGAATGATACGTCATGCTGCCTTCAACTGTGGAGGCGCAGAGACTCTGTCAGGCATTTTGCCTTTACCTCTGCCCCCTACACGGAGAGAATCCGTGAAACAATAAATATTCAATAAACCTTCAAATAAATAAACTGCGTCCACAGAGCGGCTATTGATCCCGTTGTCAAACACATCCTTTTTTTCAAAACGCGAGAAAATTGTCGGCACTCAGTTTGAATTTGAGATCCTACTGTGATAAAGAGCTGTGAGCAGCGTACTCCTATATGCGCGAAAACAAAAAAAAAAAAGTATATTGAAAGTTCCACGAATCTGCTTCTTCGTAAGCCTAACTGAGGGACTGAACACCCCATCTAACCCTCTCCCCCGTAGCCTACCGCGACTGCTCCCCGCGTTCTCCCTCGATGCGGCTGCTGCGGCAATGCAAGAACGAAACACTAGGCGGCACTGCAGTCGGATACAACTCAATAAAGCAGCGGCGTTTCCCTGTCAAAGGACCCCCTCTCCAGCCAATGGCGTCGGCCGATTCTCATGACCCTGCTGGCGTTAGAATGCAGGCAGTGGCCGATGAGAGGGGACAGTCCCATCCCTCCATGGCCGGCAATACTACCCCGCCCCCTGCATTGTCACCCTAGCAGGGTCAAGAGAATCGGCCGACGCCATTGGCTGAAAGGGGATCCTTTGACAGGGAAAAGCCGCTGTGTTCTTGAGCTGTATCTGACTATAGTCACCGGAAAAGGTGGCACTCGGCGTAACGGCACACCAGCGCTACACTCTTAGAAAAAAAGGTAGTGAAAACGTAGTAACGGCTGCTGTTACAACCTTTTTTTAACCCTTACTACCTATGTACTATGTTGCTATGACCTTGTTACTACCTCGAAAGAAAATTAAGTAGTAACAAAGTAGTAACTTCTGCTGTTCCTACGTTTTTTGGCAGTTACTACAATTGTACTACCTCATTATAACCCTGGTAGTATCCATTACTACCTTGATCTGGAAATGGATGATCCGAATATGCACATGTACGTATACTAACATTCCCGGTGACATTGCTACTCAATGTCCCATGTTTTTATATAATGAAAAGGGTTTCCTAATTGGCAGCAAATCTAACAAAATTGCCAGTGCTGTTTTTTGTTTTCAATACAATATACGCAGCGCGTATGTGTTCCATTCTTTAGTTTGATTTCTTAATTGCACTTTTTCACCAACCCCAAGCTATTGTGCCTGACTTGTGCTCATTTTTCCTTCTGGTTTACTACAAGATGCACAAAAATGGGCGTTGAGTTTCTGATGTCATGTTCATGCACTCCTTGTGACACATTAGAAAGTCACCACGAAGTCAGGTATTCATGTCTTTCGACAATAAAAACTCAGCAGAGACTTTTTTTCGTTAACACAGAAGATTTCCTTATGTCATTGGCCATCAGCCGCTGGAAGGTCCTTCTCAACAACACTGTTGTCCCGTGCGAGAATGTAGATGCTGCTACTACATTTACACGCAATGAAAAGAACAAGAAACAACTGTGGCTGCACATATCACGGCACATAAGTTGACAAGTAAACGTCTGGTGGCGTGGCGTAGTGGTTAGCGTGGTAGGATAGAAAGTATAGAAACAGGATAGAAACAACTTCAGCATAAAAAGTCAAAGGTCCGCGGTTAGAATCCTCCTGAAGGCAGGCATTGTTTTTTCTTTTGTTCTTGCTCTAGTTTTTTTTTTTTTGGCTCTTATTTTGCACTATTACTATCTTATATGCATAAGATTCTAATGTCAAAAGTCAGATTATTTCTTAAGCTGTTTTCTCTCGAGAGGTAGTAAATGTTACTACCTCGCAGTTACTACGTACAGTTACTGAGAGGTAGTAAATGTTGCTACCTTGCAGTTACTACGTACAGTTACTACCTAGGTAGTCATATATGTGACAGTCGTTGCTACCCTAAAATGTAGTAACCTCAACTACCTTTTTTTTTAGAGTGTACCTCGTAGGGCGCCGGAACAGATCCTCACAAAGTGATTGCATTACTTTTTGGGATTAAATGCAATGTAATTTCATTCATTTCGTAAGAATTAATTAGTAATGTCTTTTAACTACTACTCTAAATTAATTTCGCCGTGTGAGACACAGTTGAAGTGAAACAAGTGACAGGGCTACAGAACTAGGCGATTGCACCCACGACTACGTTATGAGTCTTCCTGCAATCGATTTCATCGAAATAATAGCAAAGGCCGGAGAACTTCGGCGGTGACATGCCTTGGCTTATATCTCTTGCTTCTGGTTGTATCTCAACAAATCGCATTCCTGCGCAACTCCCTCTTTCCAAAGCTGGCGTATATGTCAGCAATGCCGAAGGACACATTACTGGAGCAAGTACTGAATGAAAGAAGCACTGCATCGCTGAGCCGCACCACCGGACGTTACTGGACTTCCTTCGCGAGTGCGGCGTGTATCTCTGTGTCTAAATAATATCTTATGCCAGCAGACACGCTGCCGGAATAATAATAGTAAAAAAAAAAATAGGCAAGAGAGAAGGACTTTGCAGTCACTTTGCCGCGAAGGGGGAACACAGTGAACTTCACCGTCCTGTACTAATAAGCGCCTCTTAAGAGTCAGCGCTATCTGTCAGGTTCGGTTTCCGCCTATAGGAGGCTTTGTTGAACGCACATAAGCAACAAACCATAAAAAACAACCACCGCATAGCATATTTCGAAAAGCGAAATAGCGAGCCGCCAGCTTATAAACCGGCCTCATGTGAGACAGCGGGGGTGAGGGAAGCAGTGTCTCTCACAGCGAAGAGACCTCGACAGACCGGTACACGCCTTTTGTCGCAGCTCGGGTCCGACAAAGGCTGCAGCTTCTGTACTCGGGCGAGTCCCTATCTCGTTGTTCCTGAACGCGCCCGTCCACACCGAGCAGGGCAGCGAAAAAAAGACAAACTGGAACGTCTCGTCCTCATTGAAGCCCCGGCACCGAGAGGACCGAACCGCGGTTGTGGGAAGCCCGGACGCTGTGGACGTATCTGGTGCGTCGCGCGCCCATTGTTCAATCGCCAGACAGTGGATGCACACGTGCTCTCCGAGCTCGTTGTGCCTGATCGCTATAGTCCTGGGCGTTAAATGCGGCTACGCAAAGCGCGGGGTATGTCATGGAAAGTCTCTGGCTCGCTTAATATACCCACAGACACGTGGCGCGAAAACTCGGCCGCTCGAATAACGCCCCCGTACGCGGCGAGCGGCTCCTTTTCACTCGCTTATTTGAACTCCGGCGTGATGGCCTTTCGTTATTTGCCTCGGAAGAAAATTCCCGAGCAGTGAGTGGCAGAAAGCCACTCGTTTTACACGGACAGTGAAGGTTAAGAAAACAATAAATGAATGAATAAAGAAATAAATAAACACACACACACACAAGGCAAAGTATAGCGCCAATAGACAAGTTGCTCCTACGCCCTAATGTGTACCCTGCTTTGCACGCGAAATCCCCCGCTTTCTTTTTGTAGTTTTCGTATCAACTAATGAGAAAAAATTTCAAACTTACTAAGTAAACTCTTGGCAAGAATACAACGCGATTGCTTTAGAGGAACTCCCCGCAACCTGACAAGGAGCATTTAGCATCCGTTTGGGCCCTCTCCTTTCGCTATTTTCTCCTGTTGTTCCTTTTCGCTCTTTTCTTTGTTGTCCTTTTCTTTTTCTTCATTTTTCTTTTTCCCCCTTCTTGATTGGTCCAGTGCCTGTGACGTCACATCGCCATCGACCAATGGCGATTTCGTGTTCGCACCTCCTTGTTTGCCGCTGGACATGCGCTCTAGTGCTATCGCGTTGAAAATGTGTAGCTGGCTACGCCTCACAAAGCAAACAGCTCCTTCATAAGCAAAATAAAACAATACAAACAAAACAACTGATATCCTCTAGCGAACTGTACGACATCAGGTGTTGCTACTCTTGTTTATCATGCATAAATCCCAGGCGCATGCATATCCAGCGCACAAGCTTGTTCAGATTCTGTCGTTCAACTTCGCAAGCTTCGTACAAGTGGAGCAGTTGGCATTGCCACTTCCCCTTCTCACGTCACACAGTTGCCACAGCGGCGAAGTAGATTCAGCGCCGAGCTGTGGCGTGCCAGCTTGGCCGAGATGCAGAAAGAGATGTGCAGTCTTGATCAAACATTTTCAGTCCACAGTGTCAGCTTTTGAGCGGTAGGATGAGAAAATTGAACACACGTGAAGTTAACGATTGGTTATCAGGAAATAAAAGGTGGAGTAACTGCCTCACTTCCTGGCGGACACCTCAACCGCGCCGTGAAGGAAGGAGTGAAGAAAGAAAGAGAGAGAGAGCTGCCGCAGTGGAGGTCTCCGGAATAATTTCGACCACCTGGGGGTCTTTAACGTGCACTGACAGCGCACAGCACACGGGCGCCTCTTGCGTTTCACCTCCATCGAGAGGAAGAGTGCAGTCCCTCTCACCCTCTGAAGATTTTTAGGTTGCATGACCTGAAGATTTTGGAAGAAGGATGTACACACTTGGCACGAGATTATCAAATTAGTAACCTATGCAACAAGTACACGCCGCAAACCTTGCACCCCTTAGAGGTAAGGCGCGGCTTGGGATTACCTAGTGCTCATCATAAAGCTGAAGCTTCTCTGAAGCTGAAGATTTCTCCTGGAATGCTGAGAAGCTTCACTGAAAAGAAACAGTAGCTGAGTAAGAAATTAAAGATAATTAGAGACGGCAGTGTCCAAATCCGACACCCACTGACACCATCATCATCATCATCATCATCAATATGACTCCATCCACTGCAGGACATAGGCCTATCCCACATCTCTCCAATTAACCCTGTCCTGTGGCAGCTGCGGCGACCTCATCCCCGCAAACTTCCTTATCTCACCCGTCCACCCAACTTTATGCCACCCACTGCAACGCTTGCCTTCTCTCGGTATCCATGTGTTACGCTTAACGACCATCGGTTATCTTAAGAAGCCAGGATGACCGATGGTCGTTAAGCCTAACGGACCAATTGACGAACTCGTCCACAAACGGTTGTACGATTATCCGTGCGATTATCCGTGCGATTATCCGTGCGAAATCGCTGAAAAAGAAACGCAAGAAATTGCGCCTGGAGGTGAGATGAAATGAAATTAGGCCGCATTTATAAGTTTTGCCCAGAATAAAGTTTTCGCAAAAAAAAAATAGAAATTTTTGCGCAGTTTTGTGCAGGCAACAACGTCACATAATAGCCCACAAAACGGCCACACAATAGGTATGCAGCAATATTCGCGGCGTTGCCGGCGTTTGCGACGCTTCACTTTTAACCCGAACCAAAGCTTTCGCCAATTCCGTCGATTAGACTTCACAAATTCCGTTTTTTCGCCGTTTTGCGGAGTCTCGCTCGGCTAAGGGTCACCGTAAACGGCAACAAAATACAGCTCCGCGTAGGCATCATTAACGTCTCGAAATGCATTCGTATGCGCTCGCAGTAGCCGCCCATTCTTTCGTGCAACTCCGCAAACGATCGCGCCCGCGTCGTGAGTTTCGCAACCGTATATAGCGCCGTCCAGCGGCACTCCGCGTGATCCGGCTTTTCGCTTGCGCGCAAAGCTATACCGCAGGAACAAAGGGACGAAGAAGCGCGCGGCGAAAAGGTTCCGCCGTGAGAACAATGGCTCTCGCTTACTAAGCAGTCCGCTGCTCGCAATTACGCTCGCCGCATAGCCTTGCACGTCTCTGGGATGTTCGCGATTAAAAGTGCGCTGGATAACTGCGGCTCTTCTTGCGCAATACCAGAGTAGCCGAGAGCCATCCTCCGTAGCCTTCGCGGTCGCCCTGAGGGCCACCACGCTCGCCGAGCTCCACAATGCCTGGGCGCAATCAGGCTACGCGGGCGTCGGGACGTAGTCGCCGGCACCTGCGACGACGCAAGCCCGCTAATTGTCGCCTCGCGGGAGCAAAAGAAAAAAATAAAACAATACAAAAAAGCAAACACTGCTGCTATCCTCTTGTGCCTAGGACGCAAATCCCGAACATGCTTTAATAGCGTGTCGACTGAGCATTCGTGCACTTCCGGCATGCACTGAGTCAACTATATGTATAACATTATATAATTAGTTATCAGTGTCATCAGTATAAACGGTCCCAGACGCACAGCAACGGTCCCGAACAGTCGTAGACTAAGCTTTCTTCCGTGAGCAGAGCTTTTAATGAGCCGTACCCAACCACCACAACAGGCTGTGGCACAGTACATACATCCCTTGTCAAAAGTATGTAGTCCACGGGCTTTGCATCTAAGCTATGCAGTGGCGGCCTCTTGTAGCGCTCACGGAAGTCATCGGCTCCAGAGGCTGAGGATGAATGTTTCGTTCATATTCAATGGATTTCTAAGGATCCTAATGAAATTCGAGCCAGATTATATTGCCACGTAGTGGTGACTGCAGCCCGGAGAGCAGGAAGACAGCGAGAATGGCTTCCAAACAAAACTCTTCATTTGGGCTGAGTTGCACCTACAATAGCCTGAATAACTCGGCGGCGGCGAAAGCAACAAGCGTGCCCGGCGGTCGTCGAACAGAATCCCCGTCGCTCTCGGCCGTGCTCTTTTTAAAGCTGGTAGCGAACTTTCGAGATAAAGCTTGGAAAGTTATTAGAACATTCTGGAACAACGTAGAATGGGCTTCGCCTAGATGCGATCAATCGAGAAAAATCTGGTCGCGTCTTGCATCACAAACAAAGTGATAAAGCGGCGTGCCGGCAGCTTTGAAGAATGAATAAGTACTACAAAGATTCGTGTCGATATGCCTCCGATAGAAGGTTTGGTTGGTTTATGGGGTTTAACGTCCCAAAGCGACTAAGGCTATGAGAGACGCCGTAGTGGAGGGCTCCGGAAATTTCGACCACCTGGGGTTCTTTAACGTGCACTGACATCGCACGGTACACGGGCCTCGAATTTCTCCTCCAAAGAAATTCAGCCGCCGCGGCCGGGATCGAACCCGCGTCTTTCGGGCCAGCAGCCGAGCACCATAGCTACTGAGCCACCGCGGCGGCTCGATAGAAGGCTGAGCGTGGAATTCAGAAACAGAAGCGCGCCATAAAGCGTACGCATACTCAAACAACTTACTGCAGGCAACGAAAACTGCAGGTGCAAATTATTTAGCAGTTTAAATCTCCTTGCGCGCAAACAAACATGACAGGTGCCAGTCGAGCAGAAACCCATCACAGCCTATAACAACAGCGTCTTTTTCTCGGCAAGTTTAAATCAGCGCGCGTTGTTTCTCGTGTCCTATGCAAAGCTGCAGAAAGTAAAGCCAGGCTTTCCAAGGCTAAACCAGCCTTGCCAAGTTCGGACACGCGAATACATAGTCTGAGTCGTATACACTGGAAGTCGGACGTGTTTATGTGTGTCGCGGCTACCACTTCATGTCCAAAACTTTGCGCAGTTCGACATATGCGATTATAAATGCCCGAAGGTTTGCGCAGTGCGACACGTGCGATTATAAATACGCGGAACATGTGCGACCAGACAACCAAGGGGTAACGCAAGCAATCAAGGAACCTACCAAAAAGTATTGGAGCTCCTTCCATGGTGCTTCGAAAAAAAAAAAAAAAGAGCCATAAGCAGCGCAGGCGGCGCTCACATCGTGTCATGCAAATAATGGCAAGCAAGCCCACGGAACGCCAAAAGGCTTCCGACTATTGTGATTCGGCACGGTCTTAGGCCAGTGGTGCAAAAGTCGCGAGTTTCCAGGAGGACTCGCGTACGAATTCCAAAATGCCGATAGCCAAAGTCGCGCACCAATGCGAAAATCAGAACTGATAGTAACGAAAAGCGAATACTATAAAGCTGTCTAATGAAAATGACACGCTATTTTCTTAACAGAAAGCACGCCTTCCTTCAGTACTGTAAAGCCGCGAGAGGCCGGGAGTCTACAGTGAGCCCGGTTTAGCGACTCCAGTGCTATAGTGTATTACGTTCACCGCCGAGAGGCTGCATGAATGATTCGCGAGAAGAGACTTCCTCCATGTACAGGCTGTGCAGTACGCGTCCTACTGCAGCCAACTTTCCAGCGGCTGTTGGGGAAAATGACAAAGGAATAAGAAATTATTACAGCAAAAGGAAACTGTAAACTTCTAAATTAAACGCCTCACTGCACCTAAACCTGGGAGCAAGGAAAAAAAAAAAAACGAGTATAACCACTTGCCCGTTCCCTAAGCGTCGGATTGCCCGTCGCGAGTGGTGTTCCAGCGTGGATGATGTAACACCAGCGCTCCTAAACGTCGCGTCTGCAGGCCTGTGAAAGCACCTGCGCAGCAGGTGAGTGGATTCTGGCGGCGGTGACAGCACCGACGCTTTTATTGCTCCGTGAATTCGTAACCCGAAGTGCTCCGCTCAGCGCCAGAACTCGCCCAACGAGAGACCTCTACATCGCCGGGGATGCTCGGAGAGCCCACAGGTGCGCCCGTTCTGTGCGAGTGCAGCTGCGGCTATAGATATAGGGCCGCCCGTGTTTGCGCACATGGCACACGTTACACGCGTCATGGCAGCTATAGACGCTGTTTTACTACACCACTCCGAAGTCCCCCCACTGATATCCTCACCAAATCTCACCCGCATGCTCTAACTCTTGCTCCGTTTTTTCCCTTCGAATATGCGAACGTGTTAGGTCGCGCATAAACCATGACCTTCTTTCCCGTGCATTTAAATGTCCCGCGCCATTCAAGCTCCTAACAAGCACTATATAGAGTTGTGCGTATGGCTGCGAGGTATGCTGTGATGCGTCTGTGTCCTGGAGCATACAATTGCCGCCGTCTGGAACTCGGCAGTAGAACCTGGTCTTCAGCTCGTCGCTAGAGCAATACAACGATCAACGGTCAGCTACAACAATCCCAAGACCCAAACAATACTTTAACCCAAAACCCTGTCCTCCTTTTCCCAAAATCAAGAATCGGTATGAGACACTCTTAGAAAAAAAGATAGTACTTACTAACTTCGGGGTAGTAACTGGTCGTCACATGTTATTACCCTGTTAGTAACTGCAGTCAGTTACGGGAGCTTGGTAGCAGTTACTAAACCAATGAATTAGTAACGGCTGCTACCCGCAGTTAGTAACGGAAAGGTTAGTAACGGCTGCTATACCAGTCAATAGCTACAGTTACTAACAGGAAGCATATTTAGCGCCACGACAAAATCCTCTAATCTACACAGGATCCAGCTAACCAGCAATCTACCATAAACTGCTAGGTTATCCACCACCTTCCCCACCCATTTTTTTGCCCCTTGGAAGAAGCGACTGTGAAAGAGAAGAAACTTTGTGTTTGAAGATGAAGGCCGATGGCTTCGGGTGGCCAAAGAAGACAGCTGCAAGCAATAGGTTCCCGAAAAGCTGTCACCACAACTCATTCTCATGAGTCATGTCGAAAACTCAGCTGAGCGCGGCGAGACGAAAACTGCCTCCAGTGAAACGTCAATGTGCCCTTGATGCGCGCTAGCGGTATGCTGAGCGACGTATAGAAAGTCCGACATAGTATTTGCCGCTCTAAACTATAGCACACACCATCCCTTTCCCTAGAATTACGAAGTCTGTCTCCACTAACGTCACTGGGCGCGCTGACAACAGCTCACTATAACGTTGCAGTTTGCTCGTGTTGGTATGGCGACATGAAATTTTCAGCGTACAACCAGGCAAGGACGGCGAAGAAAGACGGGTACACACGCGCGCTAACTTGCAACAATTTATTACGAACTGCACGCCGGTTCATAGTAAATATATTCCGCTGTGCTCTTTATAAACGGTTGCAAGTTAGCGCTCGTGTGTTCCTGTCTTTCTTCATCGTCATCGTCTGTATTGTATTTGTATTTGAAATACTGCGGACCATGCATGGTCCTAGCAGGAGGGGCACATTCAAACACTTTTCAATACAAAAAATGACAAGCATATGCATAGAGAAAAAAAATAATAAGTCAGACAATCAATCAGGATTGAATATATAGACAGGCATAGCAACACAAAACAAACAAAACTCATGAAATAAAGAGATGACGTTCCAATTCTGCTACAAAATTGCTGGACAGAAAAATATGAGAAGGTAATGCATTCCATTCGGATACAGTTCTAGGGAAGTAACTATTTTTAAATGTGTTTGTGCGGGCGAAAATTGGTGCCAGTGAGTGTTCCTGCGTATGTCTGGTTCTTCTCGTACAATGAACTTTGACGCAATTAGGCAACTTCATTTTTATTTTACCTTGCAGGCAGTGATGAAGCAAGATGAGGCGACTAACCTTCCTTCGGGATTCTAGGCTGTGAATGTTTTGTTGCTTCATAAGCGTAGATGGGGAATCGTGTCTTCTATATTTTCCAAATATAAATCGCACAGCTTTTCTTTGCACACGCTCGAGTTGTATGATATCTTTTTTATTATGGGGGTCCCATACAACCGCCGCGTACTGGTTGTAGGCTGCGCTGTATACACGGCCAGTCAATATCCGCGGGCACGGCTCTTCACACTCAGCGACAAGGACAAACGGTGAGCATTTGCTCGCAATTAATAAGCATCCCGCTCTGATTTTCCGCGCGCACGCGCGCACAGCCCCAACTGCTTTCGCGTTCACCGCGACCGGCTCACTCACGCAGCTGTGCGCTTTGGCCCCGCGCTTCAAGGCATAGCTGCGCATGATGTGCAGCGAGGCTCATCGCCGCGCTGGCGCAACGGGTGCCGCTCGATTTGCCCGCTGTGCATCCGAGGGAGACGAAATGGGATGAAAGCTCGCGGGCCGACGCGCAACGCCGTTGCCCTTCGAGTCCGCAGACACGTAGTTCAGCTGGCGATTTACGGAGCGCCTGCCGCGTTAATGGGCACAGCGCTGTGTTACGGCGCGAGCGGCCGGTATGGAGGCGACGCCGCGACGACGGATGCGGGAGGCGACGGCGTTCGCGCATGCACAGGAAAAACAAACGCGCATGCGCTGACCTTGATCGACTTCCGCGCTATAGCAGCGCGTCGAGCGAGTCGGGAAACCGTAGACGCCGCATGACGCAAGGCAGGCAGGAGCAAAAGAAACACTCATATCAATGGAAAAAAAAAAAACAACACAAAAAAACTGGTAGGTCTAAGCTTACCGGCTTAGTGCATTTATCAACGAAAGGTGATTGGCATTAGCGTATGAGAGGTCTGGAGAGGCAGGCCCATTGTGACGTTTCACAGGCGACTGCCCGGTTGGGCGGCTCAAAGGCCCGTTCTGGAGTCGATACGCTCACATGCATACTCTGCCTCCTCCTGCGTGTAGTCTTCGGTTAGATCGTCTTCCGGGCATCTTCACGGACTCCAGGACCCGCTCGCAAGAAGCGAATAGTCTAGTTCCCACTTTTGTAATAATCGCAGTCTAAACCATCTATTGGTTTAAAGGAAAGGAGCGTAACTGGCTCCCTGGGTCAGCAGACACTTTGATCACGCTTTGGGTTGGTTGGTTTGGTTTATGGGGTTTAACGCCCCGAAGCGACTCAGGCTATGAGAGACGGCGTAGTGGAGGGCTCCGGAAATTGCGACCACCTGGGGTTCCTTAACGTCCACTGACATCGCACAGTACACGGGCCTGTAGAATTTCTCCTCCAAAGAAATTCAGCCGCCGCGGCCGAAATCGAGCCCGCGTCTTTCGGGTCAGCAGCCGAGCACCATAACCACTGAGCCACCGCGGCGGCCGATCACGCTTTGGGGTACGTGGCGGTGGTGTCCACCGACAGAAACACGTTACGCGTAACGCGTTACACGACTGTCGTTGTACCCCTTGAATTGTTTCTGCTAAATGGCTTTTACAAAGCTATTACAGTTTACGCTGTAAAGAAAAGAATAGATAAAGGCGGGAGGGGGGGGGGGGAGCGGGAAGGATATATACATAGCTGTCACTTTCTTCACCTCAGAGAACGGCGCAAAGCCCTTTGTGTGATTTGTGTCAGCGATAGCCTGCATAAGCTCTGGATTATACCGCTGCTGTTGCTTGCAGTGTTCCGAGCGCAATGTGTTCGCTCGCAAGAATATATCGATGCCAACATGAATGCGCCAAGCACGCAAAGGCTCAATGAGAGCTGCACTTGCACGCGACATTAGCGATGATAATCCACGCTGTTCCGAAGGCCGCAAACGATGTACATCACAGCAAGAGTACAGGAGCTTCTAGCGCAACGGCTCGCACGTAATGAGGAACATGCTTGGGGATTTATTCGCCGCCACTTATTGATTGCCCCTCGCGTGATCATTGCAATTACCGCAACAGCGAACGCGTATGCTTTTTCCCGATCGAGGCTGCTCTCGGCCATGGACCGTTCCGTGCAAAGACGAGAAACAACGCTGCGCCCCCCCTCCCCTCCGGTGGGCGCTCCCGTGATTAAAGCTCAGCCGTAAAGGCGGAAATTCACTCAGCGGTGCTCGCTCACGACGTTGCCGTTCGCTCATATATGGCTCATACTTGCAGCAACAGACACCTCTGCTGGACGGAGTCCGAGAGGGCCCAAACAATAAGTCGTAGGCACAACGCGCGTCCGACGCTACGAGGGTACGCCACAAAGTTCGCAGACGAAGCTTTCCAGCAGGTTCGCGAAGAACCTTTCTTAATGCAGGATGACAACCCCGTTATATTTTCCCTTTTCCTCGTCAGGTCTACCGCTGTCTGGACTCGCGCGTGCGCTGACTTTTGTACATCCGTGTACATAGGTGCGCGCCTGCTCACAGGGCAATATCAATCCATATCTGCCTTGCGTCAGTGCATGCCCGTAGTGATGCCGAACATCGTGACGCGGGCCAACGTCCCTTAATACTTCAAAGCTTCACCCACCCCACTACAACTACTCTAAGCTCTTTTGAGTAACAGAGCTGCACCCTTACATTAACAGGAATAGTTGACAGCGTTCAAGAATGCATGGGCCTCTATGCGACCTCCGTTACGGGAGGCACAACGAGAAGGTGCCTACTGCATGATGGAATATGCGGCAGCACTTCGTGGAGTGAAGTTATCCAATCATATACCACGGGTTGGCCTAAAGGTTTCTGGTGTAAACACCAGTTTTAAATGTAACCATTTTACCGCCCGAGTCGCCCTCTTCAAACAGCCTGTATACCGAGTCCCATTTGACACTTTGCAGTTACGTATATATCAAACTGATCTTTGTTTCTGAGTTATACATTTTTATGGGTTCTTTTCTTTTGCAACGACTCTCGCATGTGGGACTTTTCCCGTGGTAGCTGGTGTCGGCGCAGAGTATCCTATTCAAAGTGTCCCGATCAAAGTGCCCCGCGTACACCAGCTGCGAACAACAACGCCACCATAAGTGGGCTAAGGAGACTGCTAGAACATTTTCTTACCTCAAGCCTGAGGCTGCGTACCAAGTATTGCGCGATCTGAACAACGTGCTGTTTTGGTGCTGAGGCCCAGCCTGATCCATGTATAATCCTTGGAGCGAGCCACATGTCTGTACAGAGCTTTAACCACTCACTCCTCTCTACCGTGCTTCAGCGGCATCAAAAATGGGCAAAATAACCAGAACTGAACCAGTAATGCACAGAAGGCAGAGAAGGCAGGGATGCCAACAGTTTACAGGGTTCGTGCCACGAGGTAGCATTCGAAGAACGCTTCCAGTGCGCGCACGCCGCTTCTTCGCATCGTGACGGGAAGCTGGGCGGATGTCTGACGCCCGAGCTGCCGACGTCTTTTGCGCCGGATGCGCGCACGGAGGCTGCGATTAGGGCCCGCTGAGGCCGACGTCGCGGACGCATCCAGCGTCCGCTGTTTGTATGTTTACGTCTTCTCGGCGACTACCCGACCCTCGCCTCCGGTGGCGCACGGACCGGATTCAGAGCGTCACACTGTTACCAGACCTACCAAACTAAAGTTTCTGAGAAAGCTGTATAGCTTCCCTTTGTAGCCGTATGGCTGCGCTAGGGTGGATGTCAATGAGTAATTACTCCCTTATTAGAAATAAACTCCGCCTTGGGGGATTCACCTAAATATTTGACCAACTCAGTTATTGATCAATTCGCTCTCGTTCTACCATAAGCTTGCCGTCCCGGTTGGCTCAATTGGTAGAGCGACTGCTCCGGTGTAGCGGTGGTCCCGGGTTCAAAACCTGGACCAGGAAGAATTTTTCTTTAGCTACGAAGTTTCTGAGAAAGCAGTTTTCTGCCGTTTTTGAATTTGCTTTTACATATTTTGTGTACTTGGACCCGAACTAGCCTTTGGCTATGGGACCAAAAAGTGTTTTGTATTTTCCGTAAAAGAGATTCGAAATAAAACTGAATTGAATTGAAAGCTGTATAGCTTGCCTTTGTAGCCGTATGGCTGCGCTAGTGTGGATGTCAATGAGTAATTAACCCTTTATTACAAATCTACTCCACCTTGGGGGATTCACCCAAAATATTTGACCGTTACCAAACCTTGTACAACGAGGGGGGGGGGGGGTGCTTGTGAGTGATTCAACAGAGTTAAAAGTTCATGCAGCGCAATAACAGCGAACAAAAAATTAATTTCGTCAGCGTGTTTGCTCAGTGTCTGGAATTGATATCTGCTGCTTGATTCAGTGTGTGTAAATTACGCAGTTCATCTTGAACCTCCCATCAAATTCACCCTGGAAGCAAATAAACGACTTGTTTATCAAATTCGAATTACACACACTTACGACGACAGGTGAACTCTCGCCTGCCAGACGAAGCTGGAAGGCAAAGCTTCTCGCCGTGTCTATTTTGTTCTAGCACGGGCAGGATCGCGTACATGGAGGTTTAACGCCTTAGGGACCTATTGTTAATTCGATTCCAAACAACTATCTTCTCAACTAAATAGTATATCCGGCCTCAAGAAAGCCAGTGCATAGTTTTCCAACTAAAAAAAAAAATCAACGGTCAATTCCTTCTGAGGCATGTAAAAATTTTGTACACAGGGGCACGACGGCTGGGCATTGTGACATTGGAATGCCAGGATTTGTCTGACGAGTACTGGAGGAATCGAAGATTTACTCTCTACCTCGAAAATGTGTGCATACGGCAAAGAAAATTCCGAACAAGAAATATTATTACTGGCTAAAAAATCTGCCAGCACGAACATGTCGAAGGAGGCGCTACCAAACTCACGGTTTTGAGAACAAAAAGTAACTGCGCAAAAGGACGGGACAAGAGAAAGAGAACCACACGGGAAGCGCTTCTAGATTTCACGGTTTTGATGCTTTATTGCCGCAGGTCTTCCTCTACCTCAGTAAAAATTGATTCATTCATTAACTGAGTTCGCTAGTTGGCATAGAAAGGCAGCGCACTCACGTAATGTAGGATGCTACATTTGCCTGGAGCAAAAAAGATTTTTCTGCTAGCTGGAGCACACACAGAGAAAAAGCAGTGAATTTTCAATGTACACTCTTGTATAGATAGCCATGGCCGCTTGATGCAAAGCGCAAAGCACCTCAAAGGGTTACACCTGCGACGCGGGTTGAGTGCCTCGAGGTATGGCTTGGCACTGCGCCATGGTGCGACGGATAAAGTTGCCCCCGTGCACGTGTTTTCAGGAGCCTGCGATGTACTACTCCTGCCATGACTGCTCGTTTCTTCTTTTTTTTTTTTTGCTATTGTCCTTCGTCGGTACATTCCATACCTCATCTCCCACATCTGCCTCAACGACGAAATTTTCTCTAAACCTGCACAGCGTTGCGGTGTAAAAAAAAAAAAATTAAAACATAGTCTCAACTACTTGGTTGCTCCGGTAAAAAAAGAAAGAAAGAAAGAAAGAAATCGATACTAAACACGCGAGGAGCTGCCGGGCACAGCTGAAAAAAAAATGACGAGACAAGCTCCGGCGTTTTGTGTTTCATTTCCAATGTGAACAAGAGACGCGCGCGCGACTCGAAACACGGTGTTTTTTTTTCTTTTAACTATTTCCCCTTTTGTGTCGCGCGTCGCCCGTGCGCCTGTTTTTCATCTGGCGCAGTTGAAAAGCGGCCCGCATCGTCCTTTGTTGGGCGCAAGCCTTCGGCCAGGGGGGGACGAACAGCGCGGCCTCTGTCTGCGAAGGTCTCTGCGGAAAGCAGAGCCCATGGGGGGGGGGGGGGGGGGGGGGGGGGAGAGGAGAAAAGGTACGACATTCGAGCCGCAAAACAGCAGGCATCGAGGACGCGCTTTAATGTTTCCGACGATTCCTTCCTGCCAGACACAGTCCGAACAGCGCGGCAGAACGACGCCGGGGTCAGGCAATAAAGGCTGCACAGCGAGGGAGCAACGAGAGAAGTGTTATTATGCTTCACCAACCAGCTGGAAACTCCCGTGTAGTGGCAAGCAAACTTTTTCCAAACGGGGGGATCACGTATCCTCAAGGTTAAACCCCAATAAATCAATCAATCAATCAATCATTCTTTGCAACCGAACGGCAGAAACTTGTTTTAAGAACACCCTGGTTGTAAGGATCCACGGAGCGCTGTCCTTGAATGTATACGTGTGCGTGTCTATGTCTGTGTGTGTCTGCGCGTGTGTGCCTAGCTGTGTGTGTCTATGCGTGTGTGCGTGTGTGTGTCTATGCGTGTTTGGTTTATGGGGTTTAACGTCCCAAAGCGACTAAGGCTGTGAGAGACGCCGTAGCGGAGGGCTCCGGAAATTTCGACCACCTGGGGTTCTTTAACGTGCACTGACATCGCACAGTACACGGGCCTCTAGAATTTCTCCTCCAAAGAAATTCTAGCCGTCGCGGCAGGGATCGAACTCGCGTCTTTCGGGACAGCAGCCGAGCACCATAACCACTGGGCCACCGCGGCGGCTGTCTATGCGTATGTGCGTGTGTCTGTGCGTGTGTGTGTCTATGCGTGCGTGCTTATGTCTATCTGTGTGCGTGTGTGTGCGCGTGCGTGCATGCGCGCGCGCGCGTTTGTGCGTGTGTGCGTGTGTGTGCGCGCCTTTGTGAGTGTGTATGTGTGCGCTACAACAACTGCTGCAACGGAGCACATCCGCCCGCCATTCGCTAGCACGGAGAGGTCGTTCCTTACGCGTGGGATCGTGTGCACCCCACTATTACCCCTGCTTACGAGAGAGCGCCTGCTCCAAGGCCTACATAGGCCACGCCTACCAGAACCACGCGACCACACAAGACACATTCTTTGGGGCCCCAACTCGGCAGCCCATTCGGATAACATTCGTATAGGAGAGAAATGAATGCGAAAGTTTTGCGTGTTAGGAAATATGTAAACGTTACGCGGAGCAAACTGCCTTGAGCGGACGTCGCCGTTAAGACATTTTACGCCCTACCGGTCAACTTTAATGGGATGATGAGGACAAATTGAAGCTGGACTGTACTGATAGATTATTTCGTTCTAATAAGGAAGAGGTTACCGCCACAGATAACGGAGCCTTCATTAGATGAAATCGGAGGAAAAAAAAAAAAGAACGACACGGGTGCCACCATCACCGGCCATTTTAATAACTAAAATGCGACGACGACCAGACAGTCTTTCAGATACTCATCACGGAGGCTAGGCGATGCATCCCCACTCATTTCCGAGTGGTGATCATTATTCACTTCACAGATCTGAATGGATTGGCAACGGGAAAAAAAGAAGTTCTATTTGTTCGCATTAAGCACTATCGTAGCCACAGTATTTGTTTTTTAAAGCTATTTCAGGGCCTCCAGTTTGCTACACTGCTTCTGCATCTGTTTTCGCACATTTCGGACTTACCCAGAACTACGGAGTGGTTAAAGAAAAGAAGAAACAAGCGCATCGTGTTTACAGGAAACTGCTTATCCTCCAGCGGTATTTAAAACAAAATAAACAAAAACGAAATGAACACCGACGCGCTGCCACACTCACATGCTGGTGTACAGGCTCTCGTATCCCCAGTTGTCGTCATGCTGGTCGAACATGCGGAGCGGTGTGGTGATCAGCGCCCTCTATTCAGCTGGGGCGCAAACACGGGGCTCCGATGCGGCATCCCTCTTGACGGCCTCAGCGCTGCGCCTCCCCTGCACCCTCGACACCACCTGCTGGGAGAGAGAGAAGGGGGAGAGAGACGGTGAGTGTGACACGCAATCGCCGATGCGCTTGGTTCAGCGGCTTGAGTATTAGTTAACTATAAGAAACAATATACCAGCAGTAATTAACGGGATCTGAAGGTTTTTTTCATTCAAATGAACGTGTTAAAAAGAGGTTTGGCGCCTAACAGTGCTATCGCCTACTTTTTTTTTTACTCGGTGGAGGAAAAATTCCACTGGAAGTGAAAACAGGATGCAGAACAGAGCAGAGCTATGACACGCAATACAGAAGTCCCAACAGAAATCGTCGCTCACGTTAACAGTGAACTGGAGAAAGAGAGAGAATAGAGAGGAAAAGACAGAGAGGAGTGTTTGCTGCGGTATTTTAGTCATCACTACAATCACCATCAGCCTTACTGCGCCCACTGCAAGGCAAATGCTTCTCGCATCTCTCTCCAATGAGCTTGGTTCCGTGCCAACTGAGGCGACCTTATCCCCGCAGACTTCTTAATCTCAATCTCAATCTTAATCTTAATCTTAATCTTAATCTCAATCTCAATCTTAATCTTAACCTCAATCTCAATCTTAATCTCAATCTTAATCTCAATCTTAATCTTAATCTCAATCTTAATCTCATACGCCCACCTAAGTTTCTGCCATCCCCTGCTACGCTTGCCTCCCCATCGTATTTAGTCGGTTACCATTAACGACAATCGGTTATCCTTCCTTCGCTTTAGATGACCTGCTCAAGCCCATTTTTTTTCTTCTTGACTTAGACTCGGATGTCGTCATAATCTGCTTTTGTTCCCTGACCCGCTCCGCCCTCTTCGTGTCTCTTAACATCGCACCTATCATTTTCTTTTCCATAGCTCGATGGGCTGACCTCAATTTAAGTTAAACAGTCTTCGTTAGCCTCCACGTTTTTGCTGCTTAGGCGAGTACCGGTAAGACAGCTGTTGTATACTTTTCTTTTGAGGGATACTGGTAAACTGCCGTTCATGACCTGAGAGTATCTGCCCAATGCGCTCTATCCCAATCTCATTCTTCTAGCTAATTCACTCTCGTGGCCCGGATCTGCTGTCACTACCTGCCCTAAGCAGACATATTCCCATACGACTTCCTGCACCTCGCTACCTAGTAAACTGCTGTTTTCTTGCGAGACTATTGAGCATTCCTTTGGTTATCTGCATGTTTTTTTTTAGCCCCGCAATTCTGCTCTGCTTGCCTAACTCATTGATCATTCTTTGCAGCTCATCTCCTGAGTGACCTAGCAAGGCAACGTCATCAGCGAATCGCAGATTGCTAAGGTATTCTCCATTAACTCTTATCTCCAACTGTTCCCAATCCGAGCCTCTGAATATTTCTTGGTAACAGGCGGTGAATAGCATTGGCGAGGTCGTGTCTCCCTGCCTGACACCCTTTCTTACTGGAATTGTATTGCCGTCTCTGTGGAGCATTATGGCGGGTGTGCAGCCCCTATAGATATTTTCCAGTATTTTTACGTTTGGCTCTCCACCACCCTGGTTCCGCAGTGCCTGCAAGACTGCTGAGGTTTCTTCTGAGTGAAAAGGTTGGCTATATACTCTTCTGCTCATTTCTCCTTCACCTGAGTGTCACTGTGAATGGGATATATTGTCGAGTGCCCAATACAAAAGCCTGCCCCGTCCTTTGGTTGACTTTGCTAGGTCCTTTGGCGTCGATTACGCCGTTGCATCTTCCGAAGATCGCTTGCACAGGCGCGCGGCTATATACGTATACCGCGCCGCACCGGACATACTAACAGTGGGTTTGCCCTGCCGCTCAGTACGTTCATTCTCACTAAAGACAAAAGGTCGTTCGTTTTAAATGGCCAGTGTTTTTATGCTCGGAGTGAAGAAATAACAAGCAAGGTAAACAATTAAATTTGAGCACCTTACGCGCAGCACGAGAATTGTGGTGAAAATTCCTAAACGTCATGTCGTCTGCTACAAATTGCAGAAGACATTCAGTTACGTGAGGGCTTCCTCACACGGCGCCGCACCCCCAACACCATCTTTCCTCTTTCATGCGAGAAGAAAGAGATAGAGAGAGAGAGAGAGAGAGAGAGAGAGTCTATTAGTGAAAAAGAAGATATCTGTTGAACCCGCCAACATACTTCTCTGTGCAGGGTACGGGAATCGCAGAAAAAGGCAGAAAAAGAAAAATGCACAGTAAATTAAAAGAAATAAGAAATAATGAATAGAGGTCCTGGAATTTCAATACATACATTTCAAGCGGTAACGTAAAATTTATTAATGACTAAAGGGTAATGACGAATACTGGTCGACTTCTTCTAGGTGACAAGGAAGACTAGTGTACTCGCGCGCAGTGTAGTACCTCGGCTACCTCTGAATACCGCAATAAAGCGAGTTTTTTTGTCCGCACGGCGCACTAATCAGGCAAGCTCGATCTTCGTTTATTCCAGAACACTTAATTGACAATCCTGCCTCTTTTTGCTGTTTTTTTTTGTTGTTTTTCAGCTCGAATCAGAATTTACGCAGCAAATAGAATTATTAACGAAGGCAACCGTATATTCCGCGTGTACCCGGAAGCGCCTGCTCGAGCAAAAAGTAAAAGAAAAAAAAGCGCGCCGAGGAACCCGTATCTCACTAAAACACACCACTTCTAAAGGCCAAACATTTGAAATCAGTAATCGCGAACACTGGTTGAAACATCGTGCCAAGAACGTGACCAAATGAAAATGGAGCAGAACTGGACGACACCCCCAGTATTATACCAGCCCGGATTTTATAAGCCGCTAATCCCGCGCCACTAACACGCAATTGTTCGATTAGCCGGTCGTAAACACGGACGACAGTTTATAGCTGTGCCCCATGTTCACACGTAAAATTAAATCCTCTTAACGTGGGGCTCAGTTTCAAAATCCGCCATCAGATTAGCCCAGATGCAGTCGCTTCAAATGGCGAATCTCTTCCCTCTTCCGGGCCCCTAACTCTGACGCTTAAACCGGCAGCGCACGCAGCGAACTGCCCAAACTATCGCACGCATATCATCAGCTTGTGTTCGTACAACTTTTACCCGCGTTGGGTGGCGTAAAAGGCGAAAGCCTTTAATGCCTCATACTGTCGTGACTAAGGAATGTTAGCAAGTGTGTATGCGTTTCGGCGTCACTACTTATGGTTTGGTTTATGGGGTTATAAACAAACTGTGTCCAGGATGGGAATCGAACCAGGGCCTTTTGCATTTGATGTGGAGACGCTACCATTCCGACAAGAAGGCTCAGGGTTGCAGCATGAATAAAGGCATACCTAGTGAATGCATGGGTTTCATTTACAAAAATGAAAAGAAAAGTAAATTATATAAAATAAAAATAAGAAAAGAAACAAAACATTTAAACAATAAAATGAAAAAAAAATATATATGAAAAGCAAGAAAAATAAAAAAAAACGGAACGCCAGGAAACCCTTTCGCATTGCAGCACTTTAGACAGCCAAAGTGCCCCCTGAATTTTTTGCTTTTGCGTTCTTTACATGCCGTCGCTCAGCCAACACGACTGCATTGGCATGCCAACGACTGCGCGGCGCTCAATGATTTTGCCACATTCGGTAGTAATTTCTCAAAGCTACAAATTCCTGCACTGCTTTTCTTTAGTTATAACAATGATAACACAAATGCGTAAAAAACTGACAACTTATCATGGCTCTCTGCAGCTGTATTCATTGGTGAGCAGAAGGGTGCGAACTTTAGTGCAAAAACACCAATCCGGACGTTGAGAGCCTAGCAAAATCGTTTCTTGCGTGTATGCGCAGAGTATGTGCCTATCGCGAGCTACGAGCTCTCCATCCCGCAGCACTGCCCGCTCATCGACGTCTTCTAGGCAGCACTAATCCGACGGTTCTGCCGCGAGCAAAACTGTTTCTTGCCCGTCCGCTCAAAAAAAAAAAAGGCAGCAAACTGAATCAGTCATTTCGTCATCATCAGTCACTCATTCGTGTAAAATCAGTAAAAACAGCCTTTGCAAAAAAAAAAAAAAAAATGGCCGCGCTTTCGGACTGAATCGGATGTTGTAAGCATTCTCTGTAATTTTTTTCATAGGCACACAACACAACCAATGCGTTATTCGCGCCTTCGGCCGTTCAAAAATAAGTCGTAAAACAAGAACCATATGAGGCATGTGCGCAAGGCACGGGCAGAAAAAAAAAAAAAAGAGAGACTTCGCGGGAGAGACTTAACAGAGTAATGCCTAAACTATCTTGTAGCAACATCCGCCAAATTGCACTTTAATGGGCGTGTACAGTCGAAGTTCTCAGGCGTTGTTGTGGCAATGGCACCAGCCATGCCGCGCTCTGAGCCACAATAAAAATCACTAAAACAAAGCTGCTGACGTCACGAGAAATCCCCCTCCCTGTAGCTATTCCGAGAGAACCAGGGAAGCCCCAAGGACGAAAGAGCAACTGCCGTAATGAGGGGCGAGAGCCCAAGGGTCGTCCGTGCTCTGCGCTCCGACCACTGCGTCAAAAGGTGCGCCCGTGGGCATTGCTCTTCGTAGGCCGTGGCACTCAATGATGAGCGCATAAGACCATCTCATAATAGGTTTGTCTTCCCCCATTCGGCCCTGACTTGGGATCACTGCAGCCGATTCTAGAGAGATAGATTTAGCACACAGAAGACGTACTAGCATAGATATATGCCCGTTTACCGGACGTTTATTGTCCGCGCAGTACGTGGCAGGGGCGGTGCAAGGCAGAGCGACTGCGAGTGCGGAGCCGGCTTCCTGTAATACGGTATGCGTTACGTTTCCGCTAGTAAGTCTCCGCTATGCTAAAAGCCTATACTAACGCTTACGACCCAACACTCGCTAACCTTTGCCGGCGAAACTTCGTAAAGCGCATCTGCAAATGCGACGGCACTTCTGAAAGAGCATGACACCTCATATTTTCTTATTCTTTTTTTTTTTGTCTTTAGCCTGCGACGCGTGGATCTGACAACGAGAATGTCAAATCAAAGCTCGCTTATGGTGTAAACAAAGTCTCGCCGCATATCCGTCCCCGTGAAGGTGCACTTGCGCCTTTATCCCTTATAAAAATTATATATAGTCTGTCTATTGAATTCTTTACACTATTGCCATCCTGTAGATATTTCTCGTTCTCTATTCGTATCGTAGCCTATAGACTGTCTATGGAAAAAAGCCTACTAAAAGTGCATGGCCATAAACCTATACATTGTCTATACACAGTCAATAGGATCTGTATTGCCTGTAGACTAGTCTACAGGATTTGTCTATAGAGAGTCCACACACTTTATACACAAAACTCCTTGGACAGACTGTCTAAATAATTTTTTTATAAGGGTACGCGAGGCGGCTAGCCCGGCTCTGCGTTGAATTCGATCGCGGGGCCGAAGGCAAGGACAGGGATGCAGAGAAAAAGGCCGAATACAAATGACCCACTTCCTACAGGACTTCCAGGCATTCATGCTGGCTTTGCTTGGCGAAAATAAGAAAAAGAAAGAACGGGGATTACAGCGCCCTTGTTTTTCCATCAGGGCGCCGCGTTTGCTCGCGGCAAGGATATCGGCGCCCCGTAGAAGAACACGGGCGACCCCCGCGCTCGGCCCAGTAATTTGTCCCTGGGCGCTCGCGACGTAAACAACGACGATTTAATCAGGGTGGGTCAGAGAGGGAGTGTTTACACAGCTCTGCAGTTCGGAGGAGAAGCCGACAAGGATCGATGTAGAGCGCTACACGGATGAGTCACCGCAATGCTAACAAGGAAGACCTGCTGCGGGGAGGGGTAGCTAAGGCAGTGTTGATTAATGTGCAAATAATTTATACCTACGCGGCGAAGGAATATATACCGGCTGCATACAGGGCGACTTTTTAATGCTGAAGCATTACTAGTCCCTTTACGAGAAAAGACGGTGTGTGTGTGTGTGTGTGTGTGTGTGTGTGTGTGTGTGTGTGTGTGTGTGTGTGTGTGTGTGTGTGTGAGGGTGAGTGTGCGTGTGTGTGAGGGTAAGTGTGCGTGTGCGTATGTGTGAGGGTGAGTGTGCGTGTTGGTGAGTGTGCGTGTAAGTATGAGTATGAGTGTGTGTGTTAGTGTGAGTGTGTGTGTGTGTGTGTGAGGATGAGTGCGTGTGCGTGTGTGTAAGGATGAGTGTGCGTGTGCGTATGTGTGAGGGTGAGTGTGCGTGTGCGTGTGCGTGCGCGTGCGTGTGTGTGTGTGGCACACAAAATCCAAGAGATGGCAAGCAAAAGGGTGACGTCATCAAGTAGCCGTATGACGCACACAGCAAGCCGAGCATCGCCAATTCATACAATCGTATTCATGTTCACCTATATAGTATACCCAAGTTCAATTTCAATTTTCAATTTCAATCAAGTTCAATTTTACTACATTATCAAATGCACAAACTGCGGATATGTTTTACGCACCAGAAGTGAGAGATGCCATTTTGTAAATATGCACTGCGGGAAAGCCAACGCAACTAGGTTGCAAGTGCGTATTCTTGACGTTAGATATTTCGAAACGCATTGGTGGTTAAGAAAAATTATTTAGTTTTGTGTATTTATTAACTTATTTATTATTTATTTAGTTTAAGTTCAGGTGCCCACAAGCAACATTCCTGCCTGATCAGTTGTGCATCATTTGTAAAAACGATAAAAAACTGCATTGACTGCCAGGCATTCGTGAGGTTCGAGGCAATAATCTAATATTTTGAGCATTATTACGCATGACCAAGAACGTCGAAGCTATACAAGGCGTTCCAGACCCGTAAGAGATCGCTTATATAGAAGTTGGTATTTACCTATAGGTTACCGCATTCTAATTACGAAGAGACTACTATCACCGAAAAAAAGGGGCTTGTGTGAAATAGAAATAACCAAAAAGCGAATTACGGGTGTCGCCATCACCGGCAAATTTCGCAAGTAAAATGCGCGCGTAGGCGTCGTTTTTTCGCGGATCCCGGAGGCTGAGACCAGCCAGCCTCAAGACCTGGAATCACGAAGAGTGAAGAAACAAACGACTATACCGCAGTTTTTTTGTGCCATCACGTGGCCTACGCTGAGCTTCGACGTCATATTCACCGCTCGGCTGTAGAAACCAACACCGAAAGCTGGTGAGCGAAGAAACTCAATTACAAATTATTTAGCGGTCGTCGGCGAATACCACGTGGTGATTCATGTAGTAGCAAACATGCAATGAAAATCTGGTGCCTATAATCCTTTAACATATGGTTTCCAGAGGCGTGTATAAACGGGCACCATTCGAACAGAATGGCAAGTCCCATAACCTTGACCAGATGACTGGGTCGCTTGCTTTCTTTTTTTTTTTTTTTTGTAGACAAACCTCTAGATTACATTGTCATCGAGCGATATAAAACTTTAGGGGGGGCACTTTGTTGACCTAAAGTGCGGTGAGGCGGAAGCCTTAAGCACGATGTTGCTGCTTTTGTCACTGATGTGAGGTTAAGATGTTAAGGTTCGCCTCTAAGGGTGGAACGCGATAGCGTCTTGCAACGCTGCCAGGGAGTCCACAGAACGCCATCGCCCCTTCCGCTCTACGCCTTGCTCGTCGGTAAATTGGTTTTTGACGAAAGGAAATGTATCTGCCTAGCATATATCGGTGGACACCTGAACCTCGCCGGAAGGGAAGGGAGGAAGATGGGAGTGAACGAAGAGACCTTATTCACTAGACGCGCCTTTGTTCATTCCAAACCATCGAGCTGGCATGGCGGAGTCGTTAGCGTGCTCGTCTCGCACTCCGGAGACCCTGGTTCGATTCCCCAACTCGACCAATTTTCTACTCGGTTTTAATTATTTATCTGGTCTGACTAGAAATGTTAATTAGGCTGATCGACTTATTAACTAAACTAAGTCCCACTTGCTTGGAGCATCCCTGTACCATCCCTTTAATTGGTTGCGTGGTTACTAGCCAAAGTACAATTGGCCCCGTTTGAAATTTGCGCACTGTGACGTCACGACCATTTCGACCAATTGAAAAGCGTGACATTTCTTTCGACAACTCCTGCTTACAAGGATGAAGCATTAAAGGCTTCCGCCTTAAAAAGAAAATAGAACAAACAGCGGAGTACACTAGACCGCGCGTTGCAGCGGCTTCACACGGGTCCGTGCGGCGAGCCGCAAAAATAGAAAAAGGGAGCAAAGCAAACAACCCAGCAAGCAACTAGCGATGCGGCGTGCTGATCTGTCCCCGCCACGCAACGACGACCGTGGTGTGGTCGGCCATTCTCTGTCGACACAATGTCGCCGACGGCCCAAAGCGACTCCGCGGTTGGTTTGCCGAGGCTCGCGAGAGGCTGCAGTGGTAATAAATTGCCGCCTGCCGATCGATGCAGCGTCTGAAACAGAGCTCGTGAGAAACCGATCGCGATCTTGCCGGGGGCCACAGAACTCGCTCGCTGACCGCCGCCGCCCGAGAGATAGCGAACACTGTGAGGGTAAACAGCGCTCGGGTGAGGTCGATAATGGTGGAGCAGTGGCGATACAGACGTCGGAATCGTTGCGGAGAGCTAGAAGATACGGCGCAGTCGGAGTTTCGCGCCCGGTTGCCGACGAAAGGCGTGGCTATAGGAGAGAACTCATTTATGGCGGCCAAGCTGCCCTAAATATTAGATAGACCTAAACAGAGAAAGCTGCTAGGGAAAGTCGGAATCAATGCAGTAATGCGAAACACGAAATAGAGATGGATGCATTTTTAAACGGCGACCGATCGGTTGCGGCTCTCTGAAACCGGCAAGGATTTTGTCAAAAACGAAACGTTTAGAAGCAAATCGAATGGTTTACTTCATCTGCTCTAACGACACGTGTGCGCTCGAAACTTCTAAACTATAAATTTCCACACACTGTACGGCGATAGAACAAAGACAACATGCTGACGTCTTTGTTTCCCAGCTGCTCTTCTAACAAGGTTGTTTGCAAAAAGAAAACGTTCATTACAGGAGATATTGATTGCACCCAATCTTTTCAGTACAACTTCCTTGCTTTTAGTGGCACCATGCTCAGTGTTGAATTATTACAACCACGTTACAACCAATTTCTTTATGCCGTTATGCAGTGGTCGGCACAGGAAAACTGATAAAATATTAAAAGCATGAAAACATTAAAATAAACGGCGTCTCTCATAGCCTTAGTCGCTTTGGGACGTTAAACCCCATAAACTAAACTAAACTAAACTAAACTAAACTAAACTAAACTAAACTAAACTAAACTAAACTAAAACATTAAAATAAACTGTCCCTTAAAGACGCATGGAGTATTATTTGCTTCCTTGCTGTCCACGAGTGGGGCTTTCGTACAACAAGTAGCATTTTCTACAAACTACGTGCACTAAGTGCACGTTAAAGAACCTCAGGTGGTCGAAATTCCCGGAGCCCTTCACTAAGGCGTCCCTCATAGGCTGAGTCGCTTTGGGACGTTAAACGCCATAAACCTAACCAAACCTAATTGAAGTGCGCCGCATTTCAATTTGCATACAACATAAAGAGCTAGCGTGTTGCCGAATTTAACGACGGTTCCACTGTTTCTCTTTTCCATCTTCTACATACTGGGAAAGACATTCGGCACCCAACACAGCTGACAGGCAAATTCAGAGCCCATTAATTTTTATTTTCTCTTGAAAATCGCATCTGAATATTTGGGTAATCACCGGCAAGTTCTTCTTTATAGTGGGCGTCCCTGTTATACCAGTGCTTGCGCTCGGTTCCTTTGAAGTGTGGTTTTATTACGGCTGCGTTTTGCGATGATAGTATACTTTTTTTTTTCTTGCGGCTTGCATCGATGTATCCGCTTCCCTCTAATGGTTTCTTAATGCACCCTGGCGCACCCTGCTTCGTGATGCGCCCCCTAAGTGCCATCACAAAAAGCTTGGCTCCACAATTCACTTGCCGTGCTCCAAACGCGGCCGCCGTGGCCCGACATGAACGCGTGCGGCACATGCTGTCAGCAAAGGAGCCCCGTACCCTCCGTATCTCTAACGCGATTTTACGAAGAAGCTCGATCGATAGCTTCGACTGCAGAAAAAGATAGTGACGATGGAAGAGGGTGAGGAGGGTAAAGATGAAGTCACCGACGATAGCATGTGCAGCTTCTTCCCACGTTAACACGCAGATCAGAGATGGATTTATTAGCATACTAGCCGCACAACCGAGCTCTTCCTTGCTGCGCCGCGCGCGGCCGCGTAGCTACCACTTGACCTACATCGGCGCACCACGTGATATGACGTCACAACAGTTGTGAAAGCTGGGGCTCAACTCGTGCGCTCGCTTGCGGACGCGCAGCCTCCGCCGGCGGTATGCTTCGCATCCTAGGCTTAACCATAAGCTAAGCCAGGCCATTTTTCTGTGCCAGTGGGTCGCACTCACTGCAGTACCACGTGGTTAGCGCGTTCGGCTTGTGAGCCTGGGACGCGGGTGCAGTCCCGGCCGCAGCGGATGGGTTTCGGTGGAAGCAAAACGCCGAGGAGGAGGAGGAGGAGGAAAAATCCTTACTTGAGGCTAGCACTAAGGTTCCTGTGAAAAAGGGCGCTTGTTCCTGTAAGGCTCGCTGATAGTCTGCTGAGCCCGAGTGAAGCCAAGCACTCCAGGAAGGAGGGAGACGGCAAGAGAAATGCGGTGAGGTAATGACAGCGTTAGTTGAGAAGATAATGTGTTTTGTGTCTGCCCTGATCTGGACCGTTGGGACAGTGAGCTGCGTCACGCCATCTGAAGTTGTAGAGCATTAGTGGGATGAGGAGAGTCGCCCGTGTACTGCGGTGTGTTACTTCACGCTAAAGAACCCTGCAGGAGCGCGAAATTTGTCCGGAGCCCTGCACTACAGCGCCACTTTATAACTTCCTTTTTTTTTTCTTACTCCTTGGTGTCCTCTTTCCTCACTTGCGGTCCTGGTGTCCCTGGTGTCCGTCGAAAAGTGACACAGCGACCGCGCCCTTCCTTCCCTGAAAAGCCACCTTTAATTACCTTAAAAACAGGACCAGAGGGTAGAGAAAGACCTCCTAATTACCTCCTGTATGCAAACTGACCGTTTGTTCTACAAAGTCCAGCGGACACCCTGTAATATTTCGGAAAGCCGGCTTGCATTGCGGAGATTTCCGATTCATATATGTTATTTTCAGGATGATGCTATGCGAAGTTGTTCGTGACAGGAAAGCTGGCCAGCTTATGCAATTGGTCTGGTTTGGTTCATTGGGATTTAACGTCCCAAAGCGACTCAGGCTATGAGGGACGCCGCAGTGAAGGGCTCCGGAATAATTTCGACCACCTGGTGTTCTTTAACGTGCACTGACATCGCACAGTACACGGGCCTCTAGAATTTCGCCTCCATCAAAATTCAGCCGCCGCGGCCGGGATCGAAAACGCGTCTTTCGGGCCAGTAGCCGAGCACCGTAACCACCGCGACGCCGCGGCGGGTGCAATTGGTCTGGATTGGTCTGGATTGTAAGATTGTAAATTGGTCTGGATTTCATCATTTAGAGCAGGTTGCATGAGAGACGTCCTAAATGGCCGCCAGCCTATGGCTGGCGGAGACTTCAAAATGAATTGGCCTTTGGAGGAATGAAAGGCGAAGGAATTGTGTCACTCCTCGGTGGACCCCTAACACGTGCCATGAAGGAAGGGATGAAGATAAAAGTGAAAGAAGAAAGAGAGAAAGAGGTGCCGTAGTGGAGGGCTCCGAAATAATTCCGACCACATGGGGCTCCTTAACGTGCACTGCACACGGACGGATTTCGCGTTTCGTCTGCATAGAAACGCGGCCGCCGCGGTCGGGAGCTTGTATGAAAGATTAGCAAAGCCGAGGAGACACGTATTGCACCGTGCAGCCAGTTGTATGAGGTGGCAGGCGCGCGTCATAACTCTTCCAGGGGCAACGCAGGATGTAGGCGGCAGGTTCCTTTTAAACATTTGAAGAGTCATTTCATGTTCTCGGCTTCGGAAGTGCACAAGAGGGCGGACGTATACAGAGACGTTGAATAGTTCGTTCGCAACGGAACTCTCATCACGGATGAAAGGGACCCGCCGTTCGTTCTTTGAAGACAAACGGCGCACCTCTTATCAATCCCATCGAGACGCGCCGGACGCTGTGCCTATAAAGACGATGCCCTACTTGCTCGTCGATGGTCACGAATTTGAAAGGAGTCCGAATATTTCTTCCCGGGCAAAATCCTCCTTCCTCAAAGCCGCAAGCTCCGTCTCTTTCTTCGTTGGCTGCGCCGGCAGGCCAGCTCGTCTTGGTCAACAAGGCGCAACCCTGCTGAAAAAAAGATGCCCTGGCTTAGCTTGGTTAAGCCAAGAATGCGTTGCATATTGCGCGGTCTTTTTGCGCGAGGTATTGCTTGGCGGCACTCTATTTTCTCAGCAGCTTTTCCTCCGTGACGTATGGATGGATGGATAGGAGCGCCCCCTTTGAAACGGGGCGGTGGCAACCGCCACCATGCTCAGCCGTTCTTTTTTATTTGTTTTTCTTTTATTTTTTGTTATTTTTTAAGTGGTTTGGTGACGTCACGTCACCACGTGACGCGACGTCACCAAACCACGTGGCGTCACGTCACGTGGTTTGGTGGCTGCCCGGCCGCGCCCAAGGGCTGAACTGAGTGATTGCAATATGCTACGCATAAAAAGTTCTATGATGCAATAACCTCATAGAGGGTTCTTCATAGAATATGATACCATTTGTATGATATTCTATGACATCTACGATGACTATGATTTTACAGAAATGTATGACATTTGTACGATAATTATCTATGATTTGTATGATAATTCTATGTTATTTGTATGGCAAACTTTATTAATTTATTGCATCACACAACTTTTTCAGCACGGAACACATGCTGAACCTTGATTTATACGCTTTAATAGGATAATTATCCGTCTCTTTGTTGAAAACAAAAAAAAAACAAAATATTGGAGACGCGTTCCTGCAATATTAGCAGATTTGCAGCGTCCGCTTTCAACGAGGTCATGAAGATCATGTATCTGACGAGGTTGTAAGGTTGACCTGATCATCACCTGACGATGATGGCATTTCATATGAACGACGCGACTTTTATGTAGGCCCCTTTAGTAGGAGTCAATCATTTTTGCGCCCGTACCGGAGTTAAAAATAAGGTCGTGAATCGCGATCCAGATTAGAAAAACAAAAACAACACGAGAACAGAAGTGTTGAACTCTGCGTGCTTTTGTCTTATGCAGTTAATGAGCGGAAAGTCATGGCAGGGGTGAAATCATCCGTACAGGTACAATGGGGAATAAAGAAATATTAGCACAAGTGGCCGATCACCGGAGAGGCTAAGCAGCGCACGGCGATACGGTTCAAGGTCACGCAGGTATCGAGAATGCCAGTTTGTTCCCACTTTTCAGCCTAAGGAAACTGAGTTCAGCAGACAGTCACCGCCAGCGAGAAGGCCTTTTGTGTGCCCTTTTTTTAGACGCAAGGCTTGCTTACGAAAAAACAGTTATAAAAATGAAGGTTTCGTTGCTCACGACAGCGCTAGAAAGAAAGACCATGTGCGAAGTAACTCACGGTCGGTCAGTGCCTGGGTCAGCACACTGGCAATCATACGCTTCAATTCTTCCAAGCTATGGATTGCTAAATGTTTTAGGGAGCCCCGCTAAACAGCTTAGAAGCACACCCCTTGGGCTGTACAATTTGACGGGGGCTGTACATACAAGGTCCACTCAGCTAAGTAAAATGTGCACGCTGCTTGGTGTGTCACAGTGGTACAGAAACTATGTTCCATAAGACAATTACATCACGGAATCGACATGCCGCTACGATTATCCGATATGCGATCGCTCACGGATTGATACTATGACCAGAGTGCGAGCCCAGTGTGCTACAAGCTCCGCGAGACATATAATGAATGAGCGCTCTAAATACAATGACCTTATGGCCCCATGTTGTCAGGTTACGATAACCCAGGAGCGAAAAGTACCGAGATCGCCTTACCATTTGAAGCTCGCTAATTAACAGCCTTCCATTAAATGCAAGGTGTGCTTTTATATGCGATATACCCAGCAGTACGCTAGTCGCCCAACATGCAGTGCTGAGCAGGAGAGCTCATGCGATGACAAATGTCCCCCAGTGAAGTTAATAAACCATTACGCATAGACTAACCACCTTTAGTTCAACATCGTGAAGGCTCAGGCGATTCGTTAATAGATGCGTTGAGTGTTTCCCAAGCAATGTTAGAAAGGGAAGCAAGTGCAAGGTCGTAAATTAACGACCCAGGAGCTCTCCATTTTCCAACCGCCTACAATCGCACTTTAATATATTAAGAGCAGACAGATGTTACATTATCCGAATGCGATGAGCCCGCTGGGAAGATAACTGCAAATAGGCACGCCAGTGTGTGAGTGATATGTCACTGCGACTGTCACATCAACCTTACACGGCTGCAGTGGAATTCACAGCCGAGAACAGGACAGCGGTAGTCACTGACTGAGCCTTGTCCCAGGTACTAAGTGTGCCTTCGCGATTTAGGACACCGAAGACAAATCGAAGTTGGCCTGCATCGACAGATTACCACGTTCTAATAATGAACAGGATACGCTATACTTTTACTGAAGACGGAGCGTTTATATACTAGAAAAGGCAAAAAAAAAAAAAACTAAATATACCCCTGTTGCCGCCTGCCGTTTCTACAAGCAGAATGCGGTGACGATTGAGTGATATAGCACTCTGTGAAAAAATAGAAAACTGGCGTCGTCAAACTAATCGGCATTGTTTTTAATTTTCCTTCAGTATTTTTTGTATCTGTAATCTGTACTGTATTGTATCGCCCCTCCTGCAAGGGCACAGAAAGGCATGCAGTGTTCTGTAAATAAATAAGTACATAATTTAATAGGACAGTTTTTCGCGCGGATCTCTGATGCTAGGCTACACCATCGTTCAGTTTCAGACGGCGATCACGGAGGAGAAAAATAACTGGAGTGGACACTAAAGTATAAACGATATCGCGTCAATGTGGTAACGCCCATAAATGCGTAATTGTAATTCTCCACTTTACATTCATGGAGACTCATCCCTCTTTCCTGACCGGAGATCAAAGTTCTAAGTGTCCCAGGCAAAAGCTTCAGCGATTAATTATAATTAGTGAGTATTGCGCTTTCGATTAATTATGGCCAAGTAGGTTCAGCGCAGCAAGTGTCGCACATGCGGGCATGTGGCGTAATGAGCTGTTCTAGCAAGCCAGCATTTATTTTTTTGCTAACGAAATATTGGGCTCGAGTTTCTTCACTTTTGCTTATACTTCTCCCCACAAGAAATGGTGGAGGATCGTTTATAATTAATTATCATCGTCGTGTTTATGACATCTTTTGAGGTACCATTTACAGGGTGCTTCGGTTATAAAGAATGAGGTATATCAAAGGAAACGGTGCGTGTCTTGCTAGAAGGGAACTGTTGTGAACTTACTTGCAAAACGCGCCTCGGCGCATAGGCGCTAATTAACCGCCGTAGACTGACAAAGAGCGGGTACACAGAGGCTCGAAGTAACCCCGTTTTCCTCCCCATCTGTGGCCTGCGTCCCTCCGAGGCAGCGCGTCATCTTCGTAGAACGTGTTACGAGTTCGGGCCAATCAGCCACTGGGACGCTCCCAAAGATAGCGTCCAAAAAGACAGCCCTTCCTGATTGGACGAAAAGGGCGGGAATCTGTGCTCACGACAGTATTTAAGAGCTCCCGCCTCCTCTGCTCGCGGCATTATCCGTTTTGATGTCTCTTGGCATGTAGCTTGCATTTCGCGGCTGCACGATGTAAATATGTGAATATATTATTCTTGCTGTATTTCCTTCAAACTCCCCGTCTCCTCGTCATTGCTCCTGCCGGTCCGCGACTGCAGACCCGTGTCCCAACAAGTACTGCCTCGCGCAACTTGAGCATAGGTGACAGGGAACCCAAAGCTCAAGCTTGCTCTCGCCACATCAGCGCCGCATCTCTACCCCTGGCGGCGAGAGGCGATATTATAGGAAGCGTGCAAAGACGATTTAGCAGGGTCAGATGCGCTTTGCGCGTTCTATTACTCCACTCTTGGCAGTAGTATCGACTTCTACCGCTCCGCTGAAAGTTTGAAGCCATTACTGTAGTGTTGTGGATTGCAACGACAGTTTGCGCAATTCACGAAGAGCCAGGAACCGTCCATGAAATTTCGCCGCTTCCCAGACAAGTCGTACGAAAAGCAGATGCGCAAAGCGCAGATCGGAGCAGCCCGCGGAGTAATATCGTCTTAATCCGCATCACGTAGCAGTATCAGTAACCGTAGGCATATTTCTACTACGAATGCATGCATTGAACACATCGGACTCCGTCACATCGGACTCCGTCACTCCAATGTTTTTCGCCCGTGCGAAGGCAATGCGCGTCTTTAGAAGATTGGTATGAATGAATACGATGGTATCGCAGAAATGATCATGACGGAGAGCTGAGTTGGTCCGTTTTGATTCATGTCGAATTAGCAGCACAAAAACAAGAAACACAGAGAAACAAGCGACACGTTTTCAGAGCTTCTCCATATTTGTGTTTCGTGGTTTTATTGGTGCTTTCAATTCGTAATGGCACTTAACATTTCACGGCAACTTTCGCTTCGGTTGTAGTCAGCGCCAGATCGCGATAGCTCCGCTAACGATTTCTTGCAAGAACTGGTAAGTTCGGAACGATAACCGAGGCGATGTCAGCTGATCTACGAAGACCTACAGAAGGCAAAACGAGTGTCTATGACACGTTCTGGGCATTTTTCAAGCCGAACACAAGAAAGCTAGCGATAATATTCGGTTAAAATGGTTTGGATGTAAGCATGCCGAGCTAAACTCGTAGGATTTCATCGTCATTTTAGCCTTCCTGGTCGCAGCGGCTTTGGGAGCGGCGAAACGCACACTTCGGTCGTTCAATACAGATTTCTGCCCTCTGTACGTACGGGGCGGCCACTTTTCAAGGACAGGTTAGTAATAACTTTACGTAAATCAGCAATCCGTTATCATTAATGTTGAGCAGAGCGTTTGTCGAGGCCTTCTTTTGTAATGAATTACCATAGCGCGCTGGTTCTAAGCTTCGCTATGCACGTCTATTATTTCATTATTCTTTTATGCTTGTTTTATAGGCGAGAACACCTGCAAGGCAGTATGATAAAATGCGTTTCAAGTCTTGTATTCGGCTCCCTCGGCAATAAGCGCGGAATCATTGCTTTAGGACTGGATACATGTTACTTGTCACTTGCGCTGTCATTTTTTTTTTTTTTTTTGCTGTGATGAACGCTGCAGTGCGATTACTTAAGAATATGGAGTAAAACACAGCTGAGCTCCTGAACTCGCACTAAAAATGGCACAATGGAACGAGAGTGCCGAAACTGCGGAAAAAAACGTTTGTTTTCGTGCGAGCATAACCTTAATTATCTAGGGAGACACCCAGCCCACCCTACTGCCACTTTTTGGATTTCGAGCCACAGAGCGCGCTGACTACTCGCTCCCGAAACGTCGCCTGGTCGAGCTTGGGATCCTTATATAGACATTTTCATTGTTCTCAGCTTGATTGAGCGCGCGTGCGCGTCGGACTTTTATGCGCATGCATGCGCAGTAGATGCCTCTTTGAAATCCGCCAGTCAGAAAGCTGCTGGCACAGCCCAGTGGTAATGTGGCTGCGCTCAAAGAAGCAGATGTAGAAAGGTCTATACTCAGGAACCGCTGACCACCATTTCGTCAGCTACCCAGGTTAGCCTTAGGACCGACGGTCTGAAACTTAACTGCTTCTGGGAGCCCAACGGCGGTTGGCGCTGCTACTTCCCAACACTCTGCAGCCGCCGGGTAAATGAGATAGATTATCGTTGCCTAAACGACAGCTCAAAGTACCAAGTAAAAGGTGCAATGCATGGATGTTCGCGATATGGATATCATTCGGTGAACCGAACGAAGCGATCCGGTCAGTCTTTAGACCGGCTGGATCGAATTCCCGCGAGCCATAGTCGACTGTGCGTTCCGCCAGACAACGGCATGCTGCGCACATCGACACGCGGGCACCGAGTAAGAGTAAAAACAAAAAATAAATATATTTTCTCGTTCTCGAATGTGCAATCACGCGCCTCCTGCTGCGTGTCGGCTGCAATCGCGACACTAAACACCTCGGGCGGCCGCGGCGCATACAGCACGCCGAGAACAATGGGCCGGCGGATGTGCGCGGACGGCTTCTGAAACGGGAGCTGCTTATTCCTCCCTCACGGTCCCCGGTCCGTGCGAAACGCCGCACCATGGACGAGCCGTGCCGAAACGCGTCTTGTACACGCACCTTCGCGTTGCCCTAGCTGCGAGCCTGTTTTCGGTCAGGGACTAGAGACACCAATAGTTTTGATGGCGTGTTTCATTCTTTGCATCGTTGCATAATTAATCACTATAATAGGATGCAACTTAAAAAAAAATCTCGAGGACACTCTGGCAACTAAAGTGTTGAGAGGCGAAAGCCGAGGACACTATGCCGTGACGACTTCCGGTGGATGTGACGTCACACCGTTCCCGTGGTTATACCGATGTCCAAATTATGCATCTTTTGGGGATCTTTGGCATAACTAGGCTTAATTACACATTTTTCCATCTAATTTGACACAAATCCGACGTTATTCCGACCGTTCTGTGGCAATTTTCACTATGCAGTGACGACTTCCGGTGGATGTGACGGCACGCCGCTCTCGTGGCTATACCGATGTCGGCGCTATTTCGACGCAATTTTGACATTTTTGACTGTAATTGAGTAATTCACTTAGAGTAATTCACTAATTACTTTACAGTCATCAAGTATGGCTTCTAGGTTCATTTTTTCCTCCTCTATATGAAGCAATCATTCGTTTTCACCTATCGTTTTTAGTTCCCGAGTTAACGCGAGCTAAACGCTGCCAAAGGTGTGACACCTTTTGCTAACGGACGACAGTATGAGCCATTAAAAGCCATTAAAAACACAGCAGTTGCTAACACTAGACCACGGTCACTGCGGCGTACTGTATTACTCCGCTGGCCAATCACAATAAAAAACGAAATAAGCTTTTTGAGTATATTCAACAAGCAAGGTATCAACACTCTAGAGCTTATCATTTTTTCTTGTGATTACCTTATTGCTTAGGTAACAAGAAAAGTTCGAAACACGCACTACTTTTTTGTCGTGGAGGAATTCTGTGCGGCGGTCCTGAAAAGTTCGAAACACGCACTACTTTTTTGTCGATGAGGAATTCTGTGCGGCGGTCCTGAATGTGGGCGGAGCTTCACAGCAGACTAAGGTTTTATCCAACAATATACACGGATCACCACCTGGAACTAGCTAACGCACGGTAAATAATATGAAATTGTATTTCTTCTGTTACGCTGTACCGGTGTAGGTTTCAACGGCCGAAAGGTGACTGGAGTGGACTTCAGGTCACGTGCGGCATAGGTGAGCAAAGCGAAAAAATTACGAAGAATGAAAACCGGCTCTTGGAGCCATGGCTGTAACCAATCCCAAGAGACAGAATGCAAAAGAATGAACTAGCTGCTATAATAAATGACTTTTTCTTTTTCTAATTCCTCGGGTCACTCCAGATCTATTTACACACCACCTTGGGCTCTTGAAACGAAACAACACGAGAGAAGGAATTCACTTATAAATTGTGTTCCGCATCATTACGAAGAGCGAACAGACATCTAAAACTGTTTTCGAAACAACTACGCACACACGAGAAAGGACATGAAAGGGGACACATATAGGCGCGATCTTCAAGTAGGTTTTGTTGTGATCACCAGATATTGTGGGATCATCAACACCGGAGTGACGGTGTGCTAATTAAGAAGCACTTCGCCCACATATCGCGGGTTCGGGCCGGAGCAAGCTGAGGGCACTGCCAGCGCCTGGTGCGCGCCTGCGCTCTCGCTCCGAAGGAAGGAAGGCGCAGTTATTTAAGAGCACGAGTGTTTATTACACAGAGAGCTGCATTACATAACACTGCACTAATCCCCAGACCTCGGTGCAACCCATAGCCCCGCCGCAGCACCCGAAAGCGGGCCCGCGGAGCCGCGCGCGCAAAGCAAAGACTACATACACGCGGGACAGCACAGCTAAGGGCGATCGCATGCCGCGCGGCCAACCAAAGGGGTTAAATCACGCGCAGCGCAAAACGAGGAAGGATGGGGTAAACGCGGAGCACATCTTGACGACGCAGGTCGCACATCGATGGCTCATCGCGCGTCGTCACCAGCAATGGCCGGCGATGACGGAGAACCAGCCAAATCAGGCCCTCCCGAATCCGGAGCGCGTCGGCCCCGCACAGGCGGGCTACACGACTCCGGAAGTTCGGGCCTGGACTCAAGCATGCATACTAGATGCGCACGTCAAAGCACCCGCGTTCTTGGGCCCCCGGCAAAGGCCGGGGCACCCGGGAGCCAAACTCTACGCACCTTTCTGCTGCCCGAGTCGGTGGCGATCTCCCCGCTCATTTCCCGCTCGGGACCTCTCGCCGAAACAACGCCCCCAACTGTCACTCGGTGTGACCCAATGGGGAAGCGAGGTCGAAGCGGGAAGAACGGAAGGGAGGGTGATTTACTGCGGTTCTCGGAAGAGCTTAACTTGCAAGGGAGGACAAGCAGCGCGGCTGCCCCCCTTCCGCTCGCGGACACCCCACGGGGGGTCTCTCTAACGAACGAAACGGCAGAAGCGGGCGCACACTCGAGTAGCCCAAGAAGCTCAATCCCCACAATATATACATGCTTTCACAACCAGGATAATCATTCAGACATGACAAATAGGAAACCTTCAGTGCCATAGGTGCCAAAAACCAGTTGCGATTTTGTCATATCAGGTAGCGTGAGTGCTCCATCAGCAACTTTATTGGACAAAAAAGTGAAATTCTCGGATGTGGAACTGATACGTCAGAGTGCCATTTGGTTTTCGGCGCGTTTCCCATTGAATATTTTTCTATTCCCCACGACCGAATGTTCATCCTGATTGTGAAAGCATATACGTTTCTGGTGGCAAGAGGTGGCAAACCCCGAGCAAGATCTTTCGATGTTTGTGCGAAGTGAAATAAACAAACAAAAATAAACCAAGCAAATACTGCCGCCACTGGGATTCAAACCCTCGGCGGCGCAAACGGATCAGCTTCGCCGGCCAGTGCACGAGAGCACTAAGCCCAGGCCTAGCGTAAAAAGGACTATAGCTATCGCAGCAACCGATCACTCCTCGTGTTAAGCTGCAACTCTCGCGCAGTGCATTGCACGTCGTCGTTTTCATGAACTTCCATCTGCGGCGCGAAGACGCAGGCATAGAATTCTCTCTTTTCATCGCCATCGCTCATGCAATTCTGTTTCCGCACGTTTATAGAATTTAGGCAGAAATACTCTCTTTTTTTCTTTTATGCCTCTCTAATCCTGCTTAAGCTGCACGGACAGTGGTGTGTGGTCGTGACTCCACTCACTGTGTACAACGTCGCAGCAGAAGGGCGGCACGGAACGGCAAACACGGACACTGGCTGCGGAGACTGATGCATTTCTGACAGACAAAAAAAAATGGCCGCGCACAGCGCATCCTGTTCAGGAATCAACGGGGAACATGCAGGTCACAATGTGAAGCCGCCTTCCTCGCTTGATGAGGTCGCACTCTCAGACGGACTCATTAACGGAGCACCGCATCGCAACATAGGCCGGGGTCAGCGAAAACACCTGCTGCATCAAACCACGCCGGTGCAAAAACTGAAAGGCGCGCGCTTGAAACCGCTTGTGTACTCGTCGGAGAGCCGCCGCAATTAAACGCCAAACATTTTTCGACGCACTCAGCGCAGCAAAACTAATGCACGCGATCCGCAAACCTTGGCCGGTATGTTCTCCATCAGAGATCGACACTATGCACAAAGTATACCATCATCATCGTCGTCACCGTCATCATTATCCTGGTTGTGTCGACGGGCGGAAAACGGTCTCTGCCACTGCCTTTGCCCAATGTCTCCCGTCTGGACGAGTGGCCATCCCTGGCTCATCGCTTACGCGCGCGAGACTATTGGGACGGAAAGTATTGTCGAAATGGGAAGCCCAACGCGGCAAGCACTGTTGAGATGCGCGCTGGTCGTTTCGCATGCTCTCCACTACGCCTGCATGAAGCCTTCGTGAAGTGTGGAAATTTTGACACCCTAATAAGTGTAAAAAGGGTGTTCGCTTGCTCCAGCGCTAACACCCATTGAGAAAGAGAGATAGGAAGAGGAAAGGCAGGGAGGTTAACTAGGAGAATGCTCCGCTTGGTAACTCTGAACTGGGACCAAAGGAAGAGGTGCGTAAAATGAAACTAGAAAGAGAGACGTGCGGTCTGAAAGTCACAGGCCGCTGTGACATTAGGCTGCTGTAGGAGTGGCCTGCGCACAGTGGGGGCCACCGAGCGCTGCGGCCTCAAGACAACACGGCATGCGTGCTTTGTCACCGAACACGGGGCATTCACACATCGTAGGCGTTCCATCGTGAAGCAAGGCTACTAAACTCGGAATATTAGGGTGTAAAAATTTCTGCAATGTGTGCAGGGCTGTTAGCGCCTTTTCAGACCGACGACGCCGGAATCATTTACGACATTTTAAAAACAAGGGCGCGGTATGGTAAGCTACGCTTCGTAGTAAACAGTACGGTGGCGCTCTCTGTTGATGAACATTGTAATGAAGCGCCATTTCACCGGCGAGTGAAGTGTCTTCGTTTTGGTCCTCTCTCTACAATTTTCAGAAAAGCCCGACGGTATACATACGTGCGCGCGGCTATGTAGTATATTCAGTTTACTTCTTTTTGTAAGTGATTGTGCGCAGTGGCCGCTCGTGCGCACTTATTTTCGGACAATGCTTGGACATTAGCGCGCGAGCGGCGCGAACTTGATTACTTTTGTATTTTGTAAATAGTATACAAAGCTCTCCCCTGTCTTTTCTTGCTGTCGCTCCCCTCTATACTTCTCCTCACTATCCTCTCCCTTTCCCTTTCATTCCCGCCGGCTGCAGCTCGGGTGCTTAAGATATTAGATAGCAATTGCCGCGGCCGGCAACACTCTTTTGCTTCACTTTTTTATTTTTTAAAATAAACCACTACCACCACCACCCCCACCACCACGGTATACACGTCGTAAAAACGACGTGACACAGCCTGCGTTTAGCGCGAGGGAGGTAAATTGGTGAGAAAATTGGGGGCTTGATTTGCGACGCTCTGAGCAACACTAGCCCTCTTTTCGCTGTTATCTTCTCCAAAAAGTTATGATGATGGTGATGAATTTTTATGGGACAAGGCCAGCTTTGGCTCTGACAAACAGCGCCCTGTGACAAGACATTTTGCGCCACTCAAGGTGGTGTCGAAGACCCATTTTTCCAAGCGATTCACCCCAGGTAAGCCGCGCACCAGGACGGGGGATAATTTAATCGTTCCCACTGTATCGCCGCTGAATGCCCGGCGGCACTGGGGATCGAACGCCGCATCTCCCACATACAAGACGGATGCTCACGCGACGTCCCCGAGCGGTGATAGAAACAGTTTAGCATAGCTTGCTGTTTCCGTTGATATTGTAACGCATTCAGTACAACGTCGTGATCATCCTTCCACGTCGTGATCATCCTTACAAAGTTAAACGCATTAACTGCCAGTCATTCCATTATGCCTATTCTTTTTTACCACGCACAATAACCGAATGTAACGCTTTGCCATCAGAAATTGCCACAGAATCTGATCTAAATAAATTCCAACATCTTATGCACTCATGTTTCAACAACTAAAAAGGTATTTTTTTAGCGTTCTTTTCTTCCGCCTTGTCTTCTTTTTATTTTATATTTTTTGTTTTTTGTTTTGTACTTCAGCGCACCTTTTCCAGTGTCGTCTTTTTCTTTTTCTAGCGGTGTTGTTATTTACGCTCAAATTTTGCTGTTATGTGCATTGTTGCGACCCTTTCTGTGAATGCCTATTTATGATTAATATTTTGTGATTTCTATTTTATTTTAGTGCAATATTTTTAACCTGCTAACAATGCTTTGTACTTACTCCCCCCCCCCCCCCCCCCATGTAATACCCTCAAATGAGGGCCTTTGGGAGTATTTTGAATAAATAAATAAATAAGTGACGACGAGGTGAATAAAGTGTCTGGGTGGCCCGTGTGTTCTCGGCCTCGGTGTCTGAGCTGTGTGCTCTGTGTGGGCCTGTGGGCTGGTCGTCATTACGCCTTTCCCACCCATGAAACAATATTTTCCTTTATTTATTATTTCACTTGTTATTTTCCTTAACATCACATTTATTTTAATATTTTCCCTTAAAACAGACAAACGGTATAGCTCTTGAAACAGTATAGTATCTTGATTCCTATGACTAGAAGTGATTGCGGGGTAGCATGCGTCCTGGTTTTTTTGGACGGTATTAATGTGTTTTTTCAATAAACCTCAGTTGTTAGTCAGCCCTTGTCCTTCTCCCTTCTGTTTTGTCCGTCGTCGCTGTACTGTTTTTTACATCTTCAATATGCACCAACTCGCTCAGTTTTCGGTTCTTCTATAGCTCAAAAGGCAACATGTAATCGAACGCGAGCATTCTGATTTCTAAGGAATGATGCTTTGCATGCTACTACGTATTACATATCCGTGTTTCTCGCCCTTAAAGGGTAACTCTGGTAACTTTTCCGCGCTCATAGGTGTCAAGGAAATTTGTACTGCTAGTTATTATCAAATCCCAAGAATGTGTGAGCGCCAAATGAGGCGGCTGAGAACAGCTTAGCTTTCTCGCGAAATAATTTTGAAGATAGCCAGCCCCACCATCCTCCCGATTCGAGCTGTCATGCAGACGTTTTTGACGGCCCAACCCTGTGCGCCGCGACGTCACGCGTGGCACAGCCTGGCACGGAGCACACGAACGGGGCTCGGCAACGAACAGGTTTCGTGGGTTCATCTTGCAGTCTTCGGCTAGCAGTCAGCGCGTTGTGGTTCCCGAAGTGGATGTCGTGACTGGTATCATGTCGAGGGATGCGCGAATCTCTCGGAGAAGGCGATGCTCAAGTGTCTTAAGACGAATTTAGAGAGCGCAAAGGAGCTTAGAGAAAAGCTGACCTGCATTCTCCAGCACCTCAGCTGCTCCCCCCCCCCCCTCCCTCTGGAACTAAGAACGCGTGTTTGCTAAGGATATTACACGCGGGAGTGCTACAGGCACAGGGTTTTTTCTGAAGGACATAATCGATTTTATCAAACTAAGTTGCTTTAATGCACGATGCCTGTCCTGTCCTGCTCAGCTACCTGTTTCTCGAGGAATCGAACGGTGGCAAGTTTAGCAAATAGTTAGAACGTGTGTAATTCTAGAAAATCAACCCCCCAGAGTGTAAGTTATAGCAAATTGCAGACAGGAACAAAAATGAAAGCTCATTCGCGCAGTAGCGGGCACCGGCGGACTCCACGCATTCTCGGGACACCGCCTGACTCGGTGTAAATGCAATACCATTGTTCTTGTTATCCTTATTAATGTCAGGTGCGGACTCTCGATACCGTTCACTCGCCTCCGTACTCGCAGGGTAAATAGCGTTAAAGAGTCTAGCAAAGGCTCTGAACTGCTCGCAGCACTAATGTTTTACCTGCACTTCAGACTGCGCACTCGTCCCCACCTCTTTAAATATGCATATAGGTTATCTTTGTAGTCTCTCCAGAACAGCAACACCAGGCATCTTATCGCACAGGTCGAGAGGATGTAGACAACTCCGACCCCTAGAAAAATATCAGAAAGGCTTGGAGTGAGGCCAATAGAGCAGATACAGAAAGAGGACCTACGCAACAAGGAACTGAGGAAAACAAGCAATATCTCGCAAATACCAAAAAAGATGAGTACGAATACACAAAGAAATGCGATCAGGAAGAGTAAGGCCGTTCAGGATAGATGCTGAAACATTACAGATCCTTATTCACTGATGCGGCCAAGACCGTGGCAGTGACTGTTCTGCAGCAGTACGACCTGGAAAGTTTAATGTATTGCAAGCGGAAAGTTCGCTAAAATGACAGAAGTCGGAGAACCCGCTCTCTCACGTTTACTATAAGAGTGTAACCGCACAATGTTTCTATGTTCTCCGTAACAAAACCGATTAAACGCTCAATCAATCGATCAAACTGCATCGATTAAAGGGTCAAAACTCCCTGGACAGAGAGTAAAGAGCCGCGCCGATACAAACTATCCCGCGGAAGGGTGAAAGGAAGGCACCAACAGAATCCGTGCGCACGCGCGCGCGCGCGCCGCCAACCGGATCTACGAGCGAGCGCATCCCACTCGGGCAGCCAGCGGGGAGAGCGGAAGCCGTTTCCGTGGACGCTCCTCATCGTCGCCATAGCAGAAGAGGCGGACGACTGGGCTGACCTGTTGAGCCGTAACGGCCGCCGGCGAGGAGCGCTGCTCCGGGCCCGTCCACGGGGAGAGGGGGGGAGGAGGGGAGGCAGCGCCGGTGCCCAGGCAAGCGTGGCGAAGTGGGCCCGCTAATTGGCTTAATTATGAGGGAAGAAGAACGGGCCAACAGAGAGAGCCGTCCCAGGGAGTGACGCTACTCAACGCCGAGGAGGGCAGAGGCGAAGGGGGAGGGGAGAGACGGGGTGCCCTCTTCAGCGCGGTACCGGGCCGCGGCTTTCCGTGCATCACTGTCGACGCCAGTAGAGCTCACGGAGGGGAGCGACGCGCTGCCCCTGAAGAGACGTGCACGGCAACCGTTCGTGGACGGGGTGTAAACGTCCCTTGTTTGATTTCGAAAACATTGTACGTTACATTGGCGATAAGGGACCTGCTTGATTTTATCCCCTGAACGCATGTTACACGCAGATTACTGCGTATCGAAGTAACGTCCGCGAAGTTAAAGAACGGACAGCTCAGGTGACAGGAATACGACACAGATAGCGGCTCGCCGCATACGTCAGGCGTTTGTTGGCACTCATTAACTTGCGAGGGAAAGATCACATAGCGGAGAAATACCGGATACTCATCCCGCGAAAATGCACTGTTTCGCGAGAGCAAGCAGCAAGATGCTCACAGAAGTAACAAGTCTTAACGAAGACAATGAATATTAATCGGCCTTCAGGAAAGGAAAGACGCAGTACCTGTCTCAATCCTCGGTTAACGACCTAACCACGCTGTGAGGGAACGAATGAGGAAGGTAACGGAGGAACGAAGAGGGACGTGCAGTAGTCGAGAGCTTCCAAGTAATATCGACCACTTGGCGTTCTTCTCGAACCTGCACTGACATCCGACAGCGCAAGGGCATTTTATGCGTCTCGCCTCCACCGGAACGCGGCCAAGCAGTGCAACAAGCTGAATGTGCGCAGGTGGCGGTTGTCAAGAACGACTGCCGGTCCGGGCCGGTCACAACAGCCGCCGCTGTTCTAGCTCGCACACTGCTGTACGTAACTGCGGACGCGGTGGTGGTAAATACAGGCGTGTCCGCCACGCCGTGTTCGCGAACCGCTCACTAACGAGCTAGGCGCGAGACATCCTTGTATGCATATTCTGCGAGATACGACGCCGGCGCCTCTTTTTTCTCGCCGCCAGAGGCGCGAATATCGCCCTTACGAGGCGAGTGCCGTGTCAGCCCGAGCGTCGCCGGCCCTCAGCACACAATGCAGCCTCGTCATTAGGTTACCGAGCATCGCTTACTCGCTAAACAACTACACTCCAGTGTCAACGAATTCGTCTCGTACGACGCACTGGGGTGGTGCTAATTACTAGTGCGGACATTATGCAAGGCGACAACTGATAGCGCCTGACAATGGCAGCACAACGACATGGGTAGCACGCAGGAATGTTTTAGTATTCTGCGAAAGGCGAAGTACGCAGGCTCAGTTAGCACTTCGTGCAGGTGAATAGCGATTGCTGATCGCGGAACGGTCCCCGCTAAAACATTCTCTTCGCGCAAACAGCCTACTGGCGTGTTTCAGTGACAGAGTTCGCCATTTTTCTGAGGTAATCTCGCTTCTTGAGCAGACAGCAACATCGCGAAGGAGTTAAACGACCCTTGTCCAAGTTCATGTTCTTGAGGTCAGAGGTCAAGGAGGGCTCACGGTCCTCCACCCGAGACCGTGAGCAGCTGCTGCTGGACAGCGCGTCAGGAAGAGGTCGTTGTGCCCAGGCTTCCAACGTTGGTACGTGTAGGAAATCATGGGTATGGAGCCGCGCACATGACATGGCAGACGGGTATTTTAGGATCCCGTCGTATTTTGTGAATGATGAAGTCGCTGAGTGATGACTTGTATTTGGGATTGTCTGAGCAGCTCTGCGTGCTGAACAGGGTGGTATAGAGAATTCTTGTCTGGCTGTGCGGAGCGCTCTGAAGTAGGCCCTTCGCTCTTCATGGCGTTCGACCCGGAGGAGAAATGACAGCCAGAAGTTATAGGGAAATGCGCAGTCTGATTCGCAGACATTTCGGCGGCTGTCAAATACGAAACTAAAGAAGACACTGGTGGTCAGCGCGAAATAGAAAGAAGCCTCCGCTGCATCTCGTTCGATCGGTGGCAGCGTCGCTTCGAGGAGAGGTGGGGGGAGGAGGACGGGGGGGGGGGGGGGGGGGGCGTGGCAGTCGGCGTGTATTATCATTTTCCATCTTAAGAACCCGTCACCAGCGCAATGCGACGGGCTATTTAAGCTAAAAGCGAGTTTGCGACAAAAGCAGAAGCGGGACCACAGCGCACATGTTTCGATGACACGCGGACATATATCTGGAAGCTGCTGAGCGACAGTCAACATGGTATAGCGGCCGGGAAACGCGGGACGACTCCCCCGCTGACCAAGCGGTCAGGTACGCCGATAAGCGCCGGCCTTGAGCGGCGCCTCTGATGTCCCCGAGGCTGCGGCAGTTGCGGCTTTGGTTTCCGCATATTTGTGCGCACCAGTATCGCGATGAATACCGCGGGTACAACTCTCGAGCACGTACGCACGGATCGCAGTGCCTGCGCACGGGACTCTCTATCCCCGCGCAGTTACACGACGCCGGGAGGCAGCCATGCAGGCAGGGAGCGCGGAATCGTCACGCGATGATGCGTGCTCGCGCAGTCGCTCGCGATGCGAAACAGGTACGTGCGCCGCCGTCGGTCGGTCGGACGCAGCAGCAAATGGGCGCCCTTGTCGTGTGCCATTCAGGGACGTCCGTAGTGCCTGCCGTTTCGCCGCGACGACACACATGGCCTCTGGCCGCGCACGAGAGGCGGCCGACGCAGCACTGTGACCGCTGGGCTTGGAAATGTCTCTCCCTCTTTCTCCCTTTTCTTCTTTTCTACCGCCTGTAAGAGCTCTTTAATGGGACAGTGAGGAGAGCTCTACTGATATTTTTTTTACAGCAAAATCCGATAGTTCGGCATTTCATGGCTTTGTTGCCACTTGGCCGGCAGCGAAAGATGCATTTATTTCTAAGAAATTTGGATTCGAAGTTGAAAAAGTTTTTCCCGCCGCTCTGATTCAAACTTGGGATTCTCCTATGACGACACAGGACTAAGTGACGTGAAACATGACGTGAACATGACGTAACGCCGACTCCGTGATTTCTGGCCGCCAGCAGTGCGGCCTGGCCTAGCAGCAGCCGAAAAAAAAGCTACAGCCGGCCGCACGTTGAAGGCATCTATCGGCTATTGCGGCCGTCGCTACAGTCGCTTCGCTTACGTTTGCACCGGCGTTTGGCCAGCGTTACGATGGATCCCGTTGTCGAAGTCGTCAACGAAGTTCCCGCAAATAGACACCTTTAGCATACCGTGTACCTTGTTACCGTTAGCGGAATACCGGGAGCCCGCCTACCGCCGATGAGCAGGCGCTGATTCGTCCCAATGCTGCAGGCGCGTGCGTAGCTGCCGGGCACGTGGCGTGATCTGGCGACGTCAAGACATTTGCGCATGCATTGGCTGCGCCTCAGTGATTCGTGACTTCACGGGTCCTAGCGTTGCTAGAACCATTGGTTCTAGCAACAGTGTTTTGTCCTATGACGTCGTCACGCTTGTACTTGCGAGTTTGGCCTGTGGCGGCGATACCTGTATTTTGGTTCTTGCTCTTTTCTACGTTACAAGAGCATTGTTGTCAGTATGAGTGGCGTTTTTGTAATCAGGAGCTGGTATTCTGTCGATACAAGCCAGCTTCAATTTCTCCTCAGTGTCCCTTTAATGGCCAATTTCAATCGGCGATCCGGAGTGCCCTCCGAACCCGCGAAGGAGAAAGGTGCCCACTCAGCAGAGAAAGGGACACCGCGGTCAGCGTCCCGATCCTGATTGGTTTCGGATTAGCCAGGCGGCAACAGAAATAAAATTCGTTGTACATATCCTTAGGTGCGCATCTACTTATTGCAGAGTGAGACTATAGGGCGGTTAAGAAGCCGCCGTTTTCCGCCACTGTAACCTGAGTAAAGTGTATCATGCAGGTATTTCACAAAAGCCATTGGAGCCGCCGAACAACAAACAGCCGAAGCATAGGAACAGGGTAAGGGCCAACCTAGTGCAACACTACCCCTATACAGCACAATATAGTGAACGGTATCCAAGACGGTAGACTTGCATGTGGCGTACGTGACGTCCGGTTAGACTTAGTGAGACAAGGAAGGAAAGAAAGAAAGGAAGAAAGAAAGAGGGAAAAAAGAAAGAAAGAGGGAAAGAAAGAAAGAAGGAAGGAAGGAAGGAAGGAAGGAAAGAAAGAAAGAAAGAAAGAAAGAAAGAAAGGAAGGAAGGAAGGAAGGATGAAGGAAGGAAGGAAGGAAGGAAGGAAGGAAGGAAGGAAGGAAGGAAGGAAGGAAGGAAGGAAGGAAGGAAGGAAGGAAGGAAGGAAGGAAGGAAGGGTGAGAAGGCGAGGCTGAGAGCCGGAGAAATAGGCCTAACAAGAAGCCCAGCGTTCTGTCCCAAATGGGTGGGATTCGCGCGGACTTGGGCCTGCGCGCCTTACCTCGACTCAAGCCACATCCGAGGGCAAGTTATGTAAGTCCTATAGTACAGGGCCGACTAAAGGAGAGGCATCGTCGAGGGAGACAAGCACAGGGTGGCGTGAGCTCTGCAGTTCTACCGCCTGAGGCGCGCAAAAAACATTCAAGCTCAGCACCTGATCACAACGAACCCCGTGCCTCAACCTCGTGTCAAAACACAAAGGCAAGGCAACCCGCTAGCTTTCGGATCGATAGCGGTGCACAGAACTTTCTCTGAAGTAAGCGGTGCTGTGAAATGTGGTAATCAAGAGCTGCCATGTCCACTTGTGGCCCGAAGGGTATCAATTTTTCCCAATGTACGCCACGAAATCGGTTTCAAGAATGCTCCTTTTGATGTCATGCCGCCGTGCTGGTCTAGACGTATGTGGGCCTCTGGAGGAGACGGACGGTGGCGCTACCGCTGCTGTCAGTTCTTCCTTCTGGAGAAAAAATTTTTCATTTTGTTACATTCACCTGCAATCTTCTAGCAGCATTCAGGTGAATTTAGTACTATATTGCATCTCCTCTACACCACGTATATGTATCGAACGAGCACCATTTCTAATTTTACGCGCGAAGATTCTACAAGCCAGCTAAACGCACAGCATGGACGGAAATGGGCGGCACGCCAGGCAGCCCCGATAGACACCTGTTAGCTGTTGTCTCGGAGATCCTTCCGCATTGCCTTACAGCGTGCATTTAAAGCACAACATTAAGCCGTATGAAAGAAAGACACGGGTTACACGGAATATCAGATGACATCGCTTGCCAAAGCCACAACTCGAAATCGACCTCATTCTATAAGGGCTTAAACCCCGAGGAACGCTTACAAGCAGTGTGCCGGTTCTACCTCAGTGCAGGTAACCGCACTCACGTACATGGGTTTAGTTGGGCGATCCGACTAAACCTCTGCACGTGAATGCGTAAAGCCGAAAGTTGTTTGAGATAGCGAGCGTTCACTATGCAAAAAATAGCGCGGAGGAAACACGAAAGACTAGCTCTTGTCTGCGTCGTCGTGTCCGTCTTTCGTGTTTCCTTCGCGCTATTTTTTGCGTCATGAACGTGACTGCGGTTTGAGTGGGTGGGTGAAAAGTTGCAGCCCGCTTAGCAGGCATCACCTTTACTAGGAAAACGCGTTCAGCAAAGCTGATCATGTAGCGACAATAACGAACGGCGTGTGTGCATTTTCGGGAAAGGGTTATGAAAGGTTATGAAGGGAATGAAGTACCCAAAGTGCTGGAGGCTGGAATTAAACACGCATTTCCGCGCTGCCACTGAGTTAGAGTCGTGCGCCTAGCGCGCTCTTTACCTGAGCCCGGAAGACTTCAGCTACCCTTAACTTCTTTCAATAAACGAAGCGGACCCCGTGTGCGAATAGATGAAGACAACGGTCTAATTTCAGTTTTTTTTTCTAGCTTATCGTAGCTATATTACCATGGAAGCGATCGAATACTGCACTTAAGCACGTATACGCTGTGTCTTGCCACGTGCGAAAAACATGTCTATGTCAATCTGATTCAATGAGGAAAAACGACCGAGCGTGCGGCGCATATCACAAGTTCCTCTTTCATGTTTTTACTTTTTTTTTAAAGAAAGTTACAGCTGTAAAACCTGAGATCACTTCGCACATTTAGCTTTCACGACAGAGCCGCCTATCGAGTAAGCGTGCCATCGTTATATAGCTTGCCTGAGCATGCAAAACACGGGCTTGCGTAATGTCCCTATAGGAATACCCGCACGGGACAAACTTTCCGGAGTTCGCACACAGCATGCAATCCGTCGTTGGAGGAATAGTAGCCCGCTTTTCGCAATCACTCCCTCATCATTGCGAAACAGCATTGCCGTTTTCGTATGCTAGCCGCCTATAGGCGTTTGTAGCATAACGGAGGCGTACTACCGGAGACTGTGACGTCATGACAGCAGGTCGACGCCATTGGCTGAGCTGGAGGGCCTCCTTTGAAAGGCATTCGCCGCTGCGTTCTTGAGTTGTATCCGACTGGAGTAAATATCCGCTGCGCTCAATCTGTCTAATGAAAACCTGTGGTTTGTGGACACGATTTGGTACAACGTGACAGTCAAAACTCAAAGTCATTTTATTCAGGCAGCAGTAATAGGTGCCTAGGAGGAAGACATAAAGGCAAATTAATGCCTGACTCCGTGTCGGCCCCCTTCCCCCCTTCCCAAACACAACATTCAACAGCAGTTACAGTCACGTCATTGAACAAAGTTTCGATCAGTAATCACCACCATAAAAGGAACATATTAAAGGAACATATTATTATACATTAAGTCGGTCTTTTGAAAGAGGCAGCGGGGAGATGACGCTTAAATTTTGCTTATTTGGGGAGGGAGCAAAACCTGACAGCTTTTTCCTGACCATTCACAAAGAACAATATGAATCGCGCACAGCGGTCGCCGTTGCACACAGAAAGACAATGCTGGCGTCCACTGCGTAGCTCCGACTTGCTTATGAAAGCTCCCGCTTTACAGCAAGCGTCACGTCAAATAATAAGAAGTAGCATACCAGCTGCTTCATACTGAATAAGCACCACACACACACACACACAAAAAGCGGATAAGTACAGGACACAGCGCTCGTCCTGTGTCCGCCTTTCTTCTTGCCCGTCTGTTTTTTGAGCAGTTTTCCAGTATGAACCACTACCAACTCGCCGAACTCAACATTCTGGTAAGGCAGCTGCTGCTTCTTTGTTGTCTTTTTTTTTAAATAAAAGAGCAAAATTGAGGCGCCGACTCTCCTTCATTCGCTTTTTCCTTACTCTCTGCTTCCTTGGACCACGAACTCAAAATGAGAACAAGATCGCCATCCTTGCCTCCACGCGTCTTGCATGAATTACCATCCGTCGGCTCGAACTGCAGGGTCTCTCTGGCCAGAATATAAAAGCTCAGTTTCTTACCGCATTTTTCTTTGTGCACTCGGGCACCTACCGCTTGCTCTGCAGCATTCCTTGCCACACAGCTGCCTGCATAAAGCTTCGCAATAACGGGACGAGTTCTTCCCTAATTTTCCTTTTCACTCTAGCGGTCTCCGCTGGACGCCAGTACAGGCGAGCAAAAAACAGAGTCGCTCTTTCGCCGTCCATCAAAGACGACGCTTGATCTTCACATGTCAGCGTCACATTGAAATTGCTTGAGCCATAAGTAATGTGTTCCGCAGCCTGACAGCACGACAGTGGCGCGCTTGCGAAGTACCGAGCGCTCAACGTGAAACAAGGCAGCCCTGTACACACACACGTATACTCCTTTCAACTGCCTCCTGTGTTTCTGCAATCGCCTTAGTGCGCCAGGTGCTCAAGGCGCACCCGCCTTTAGCTCTGTACAAGCTCCGAAGGACTGCGCAAGCAATCTAATGCTCCCCCGCCTGTGCCGTACCATTCAAAGTTTTTTTTTTTTTTTTTTTTTTTTGCAGCACCCATAGGCCTTTTCTTCTTTGTCGGCATTCCAGCCTCGAGAGCAGTTTTAGAAGGGAGGTACTTGCAACACACGAAACTTCAAACGCACAATGGTTCGTCGGCAGGATATTTGTATTTCGTCACCGTTATTTTTTTTCTTTTGTTTCCATGTTTCGAGCTCACGCAGCGCAATCTCTCTGCGATGAGAGGTGTGTGACAGACAGCGAAGTGTAGGGTATTGCCTTTTTTAAAAATATTGTCTGCGTGATATTTGCGAAGCAAACAAAATATCAAAGATCTCGACATTTCATGAGAAGTTTCGAAAGGTTTACCGGACGGCACCATCCAGACCTAGCGAATAGCGGCGCGCATATATATTGAGGACCGACACGGTCCCTGATTACATATTCTTTGAACGTAATAGCCGCCATTCTTTTTGAGAAAAAAATACTTTCGTCGCCCCCATCCTCTCCGCAACAATGAATTGATAGAAACAAAGAAAAAATACATAAAGCTGCGACGCGGCCAAACGGGTATCCTGATATTACCTTTAGCGCACTAAAACACATTCACATGAAAGAAGCAGTAACATGGAAGTATATTCGAAACGTTTGAATGCGGCTTGACAGAAAAACGTGCTCCGTTGTGAGTTAAGACAGTTCGAGCTTAACAAGCGCTGCAACAGGCTACATGGGCGAAGCTTGTTTGTAAAAACAAGCAAATAAATAAAATACCCGCAGCCTATAGCAGGGGGCTCGCCGAGTTCTGAATTGGGACAACTCATGCGCTAATGAAAGCTTAGATGCAGCCACGATGAATAAATTTATTTTAAAGTAGGGGCCGATGATAATCAATTCTCGTGAGCGTTAACCTGCAATTTAGCAGTCGCAGGAAAAAGCACTCATTTGTAGCCTTCTCCTTGATCAATATTTTTCCAATATACTTCGTGGGAACACATGTGACAAAATACGAGGTTCGAGACAGTGAGAAGGATTGCACAGCTTGCTTAATCTAGAGCACCGTCAAAGGAATCTCCTGGGAAGGTTTCAGCAAAAAGAGGGAATATTCCACACAATTTGGCCCCAGGTAATGTAGAAGGTAGGAGCCTCAAGAACGTGGGCGCTCCAAAGAAAACGAAAGCAAGGAATATAGACGGTTTGCAGAACTGGAACTGTGGAAAAAATTGCACCATTTGTGCGCTGAGCGATATGGAACACGTGGAATGGGGTTAAGGTTAAAAGGACGGAAAAAAGAAAGTGAACGTAAGGGTGGGAACAACAGAACACCGCAGAACGACCACCTCTTAAATTCTTGCATATGCAAGACTAGTCCACGAGTCTGTATGCACGAACACCTCTGTTTGAGGAACACGTAAATGGCTGCATGCGGCATTAATGGATAAAAGACGCGTAACTGCACGCTTTTTCTGCTGATACATTTTCCTGCAGTAGTCGTCACGTGACTAACATGTACTTGCTCGTGGCAACGTGCCTACTTGTAGCAGTAGGAACACGAAATGTTAAATCACTGATATCCGTACTCCCATGCATCTTATTTTTTTTTTCTTTCGTTGCACCACTCTGCGATCCGCGATGGCGTTCCTCTCTCTTAAACCCAAGGGTCAATAAAACCGCAGACAAGAATTTCGGAATTTTATAACTAGTTTTAAAAGCTACTTATTAAGTCTCACGTGACTTTGTTCTACCATCGATAGAGCTCCTTGTGCGTACACCTGGAATCAGTATTAAGGTGACCATTTAAAGCATAACCGTTCACCTTTAGAAGAAGACCGAACCAGGCACAGGAGAATAGGGGGCTGCTTCTAGCCCTGCATCTTTCACCGCAACTTTCTCGGGAGGGTGAGGGATCGTAAACATAAAAAAAAAATTGCTGAGGCTCAGCTTGGCTAAGCCTGGGGAATGCGAAGCATATTAGTGGCTAGGCTTGGTAATACATGGCTTTCCTTGGTTGAATACTTGGTCATTTTAATACAACCACTAGAAGCCTTCGTCGTGGGGGAAGACAACGGCATGGCTACAGCGGAACGCCGACTAACCCTGAGACGCGCGTTGGGTGAGCGCCTGGATTGCCACGGAAGCCGCGTCTGCCTGCCCGGTGGAGCGAGCGTTTCACCTACACCGAGTGTGAACGCGCGTTCGAAATGCGCGGGTGTGACGGCTAGGGCACACGGCGACGGCGGAGGTGGAGGCCGGCTCTCTCATCCGATGTCACGTGGTGTGACGTCACGGTGTCACGTGGCGTGACGGCTAGGGGTCTCACGGCGACGGCGCGAGGTGGAGGCCGGCTCTCTCATCCGATGTCACGTGGTGTGACGTCACGGTGTCACGTGGGGGTCCCACGGCGACGGCGTGAGTGGTAGCTCTAGCAATATGCTTCGCATAAAAAAAACAATTAAATCGTTCCGGTCAGGCGGAACGAAAGCAGTCACCTTCATATCGACACCGACTGTACGCCCGGACAAGCGCGAACAAGAGACGCACTGCCAAGAATAAATGAAACGCTCTCACACGCAGGCCCGCCTATATCGCACGCCGCATTTCAAAACAGGCTTTAACCGCACCACCGGGCGATGCGAACCATAAAGCTGTCGGCAGCGCACAGCGCGGACGAAAATTACGACCACTTTTCCGGCGCTTATTACCCAAATGCGCGCCACTCTCACGCTGGCCGCTCGTGATACGAATCGGCCGTAAGCACGCACGACCGCCGCGCCAATGAGCGTGCATTTCGGGAGGGACTTTAGGGTCGTTCGACGCGCAGGCTGCGCACGAAGCCTGTCGTTTCAGTTGCCACAAGTGGAAGCGCCGCAAGAGGTATGCAGGCAAAGCCCATTTGTCAACACTTCGAACGCGTCGGCTTTCAAACTACCCAGCAAGAGTCGGTAACTTCGATAGAGCGGTGGCGCGACTATACCGTGGCCTACTGTAGTGCGTGACTCTCTTCGGCTGTTCTTACTGAAGGGGGTGCAGGAGATCGCGCGGCACGAGGTCCAGCGTGCTCTTTACACTATAAACACATGTAGTCCTATATGGGAGTAAAAAGAGATTAAGCTGTCCTTTAGCGCACTGCGTTTGAGGATAGCGTACTCCCTTATTACTCCTTTTTGTTTAGAGTGTAGGATCATTCCGGCTAGCGTGGAGGAAATCCAAGGACGGAAGGAAACGCGGTGACAACTCCATCTGTAATAAACTAGACGCTATCGACAAGCATTCATTTTTAGCGTGCACCTGAGAAAAATAAAAGTGCGGTCGGCATGATGTTAATTCGACACTTCTCCCTGCAAGGACCAGGTGTCCACAAAAGTTTTCAGAACATTGAAATAAAAAAAAAATCCTTAATTTCTTCGCGGAGAGAGAGAGAGAGAGACTCTTTAATGAAATGCAGAGAATTTAGCCGGCGTTTAAAAATCGCTGGCATGCTACTCTGCGTAGGAAGGGGAATTTGGGAGAAAAAGACAGAAGGAGAGCAGCGCGGAAGAGGTAAAAGAAAAAAAAAACGAAGATAAAATGCGGCCATGAAATGGGTACTAAGGATGCGATGGCGAGTATTGATGTAACCTATGGAGTGATGGAGCGCATAGTCCGACAAATGGGCTCACGAAGTTAACTGCATGAAGAATGCATGAAGGTAACGTGCAAGTGAATTTAGAGCTTATCTGATCTGCAGAGATGCTTTTGAATCGGTGAAGATAACCCAACGGCCGGCGGTTCGGCGCAGGATGTAAGAAACAGCTAAGAGAAGAGTCGTAGCCAGGTACTCACTGGTGTATCGTGCAGTTTACGCAGGATAGTTAAAAGCATAATATCCGGATTGCGGCTCCATGCATATAGGTTGCCCAGCATTTAAGCAGTGTTGTAATTTTGGCATTCCGAAAACTTTTTTGGGCCCCTAAATATACGTGTACCCTATCTAGATGCCGTTGCTGCCCATCACTTGTAACGTCGTTACCTGAAAGCAAAGACCAACAAGTTCCTCAGCGGCAGATTGATATGTAGCCTGTTAATAAACAGTGCTGCACGAGAAAAGGAACATGCGTTAAATCCGGAGCCTGGAATGTAAAATGAACGCGTCTCAGCTCGCAACCTATGCGCGTGGCACCCCCAAGTAGCTTTTGTTTCGCTATGAAGTTCCTGCTTAAACCGTTTTTTTTTTTTTGCATGCTCACTAGAGCAGCTGGTGGTAAAAACACCCGCACGCCTTTCTAGAGGGCTAATCGGCGCAAGGAAAGCGCTTTCTGACCATATATGATCTATGTCAGATAAAACAGAGCACCGAAAAGGCATGCGCCTCTCAAAGGGGGCCCTTCGGTCAGTCGTGTGGTGTTATGATGTTGTGGTTGACGCTATTGCACCTGCTAGCGTGACATCCCAGGGGGCTGGCAGCACCAAGGGGATTATGGATTAACAGAATTAACCTCCACATCGTGACAATGCTTTGGCAAGGGAAATGCGCAAAAAAAAAAAAAGACACGGACGAGAAGAGCACAAGGACGGGCTTATTTCCCCTCTTCCACATTTCCTTCGTTTAAGTATGTACGACCGACTCGCGTAACAACGTGCACTCATAAGTCATGACAATCGGTCAACGCCATTAGCTGGGAAACCTGCTTTGAGGGGTGTTTGCTGCTGCGTTCTTGAGTGTGCGTTCATGCATTAAAGCGCATGGAGGCATGGTCAACTTGATACATGAAACTAAGTTACTACACAGCCAAAAAATGCGAAAGAGGAATAATTAAGTGAAAAGTCGAGTTTTGTTCCGTCACATTTACTGGCTTTCCCTCCGTATTTTTTTTTCTTTTTTACCAGGTACTTAGCTTCGATTGTGCACAGTTCAGCGGCAACATGCGTATAATCGCTAGAAAGGAGTGTAATGAAGTTACCGTCGACTGCGGCGACGGCGCGAAATGCAGTCAGCAACCACGCCAGCTTGCGTGCAGTCTGCCGCGGGCACAGGCTTAACGGTTCGGGTTCGGCCGTGATTCAATTTCGCGCCGCGGGCTCGGTTCCCTCGGAGCCCCGGGTAATACTCGGCTTCAGATGAGCGGATTAACCCAATAAAGAACGCGCAAAAAAACGCAACAAAGATCTTTTTTCCGTGGCGCGGCCAACCGCAACTTGCTTGCGGCCCACGCATTTCAATAGAGTCGGGAAGAGCGTTCCTTTTTCTGCTGTCGAGGTACGAATAACGCGGCGATAATAGCGAGTTCTGAAACAGCAGAGACATAATAGCGTGGGCTTACCCGGAATATTCATTTGGCGTAGCTGGCGCCATTTTGAGGCAGTGCGCAACTTTGGCAGGACAAACCTGAGTAGGCGGCCTTAAGCCGATTAGATATGCTTGCGACATTTCGCGGCGCAACAAAATAGCAAATGAGAACTCAGGATCTGAACCCAGATCGTCCATTGAAACGCGCAATTCAGTTCCGCGATGCAAGAGAACTTTCCCCGGATCGCCGATTGGAGTACGCCATTAGCAACGCCAGCAAGTGAGACCACATCGATGAGAAGCTGTCCATGCGACTTCCACCCATGAGCTCAATCGGGCGGACAGCTTTGTCGCAGTGAGTGACTGAAAACGAGATCGAGATCAGGATATCGAACCGCGATATAGTTCGCGTAAAGCCCCAACTCCAAGGACCCTTCCTAGGCGTACGCGCTCAGCGTCGGCGCTCTTGGCGTACGCTAGAACCGGTCTGCGCATGCGCACTGCAGGAGACGCCAGCGAACCTCGGCGAGGCGCCGATATCTGTCACTGCTAGATATCTGCGCCAGCGCTAGCGCGAGCGCCGGAAGCTGCTCACCGTCACGTCTCTCATACACCAATGGAAGGACGCGGTTCTCGGGACATCCGGTGCGGCTTTTCGCGCGCTTTTCAATTGTTGTCTACATTCTTGCTTGGTGCCGAGGCTGTTCGCGCCATGTCGCAAAATAAAATAATAAATGAAAGTCTGATCGCCGCAGTAGAAAGGCGGCCGTCGCTCTGGCAGGCGAGCCATAAAAGCCATAAAAATAAGCTAATAAAGGCAGCATTGTGGCTTGAAGTGGCAGCGGAGATTCTGCCAAGCCTGCCAAGCACAGGTAAGCCGATATCTTGCTTGTGACGAGTGCTGATTGAGTGAAATGTGCTCGAAAACGCTTGTGGCAGTCAGACTGTTTTGGCCAGCATCTGCCTGTAAGGTCTGGCAACCACACAGCAGCGTGAGCACAAGCGCGAGCAGCGTGCGGCAGCGCTAGCCAGCGCCTAGTACCATGGAGATGCGTACTGCTGCCAGCGCCTGTCGTTGCGCGGCGCCAAGAGCGCCGACGCTGAGCGCGTACGCCCAGGAAGTGTCGTTGGAGTTGGGGCTTAAGTCAAGCATTGCTTGCTTCTTCTAACAGTCCTTCAACGAGATATCATTTCAAAGTCATCTGGAGTGTTTCTCAAGCAGGTTTGTGTTGTGTTGGGTTTATTGGCGCATAAGCAGCTAAGGCTATCATGCGCCAAGAACAAGGTATGGAAAAAATATGCTTGAGCAGAGTTTGAAAACAAAGTGGATAAAAACGGTGGTGTAAAGGACCTAAAAGTTATTTTTACTAACTAGCTGAGGAAAGACAAGAATTTTAAAAATGTCTGATAGCAGAAACTTAAACGTTGGGTTACCTCCGCAGACATCCTTGGCTCGGCAAGGATTTCGAGGCTCCCAACAACTCAGAAGAAGACCTCAGCCTCCTTCTCATGATTGAGAAAGTGGCTAAGGTGTATAATTGTATGTAGCGAAGCACAGGGTGAGTAGATTGGAGTTGATGAAGAATACTGGCTTCCCTTAAAAAGCTAGAAACACAGGGTATACTGACAAGTGCATCTTCGCCTAAAATCAATGCTGTATGAAAATGAATGTGTTCTTTGTAAAAGGTAGTAAAATGTTTTTTCCTTAGTGATTGAAGTTCTGTACATGAGAATAATATGTGGTTTACTGTTAGTTCATCTCCGCAATTTTCACAAACAGGTTTGTCTTCTTTTGTAAGTAGGAAGTTGTGTGTGAGATGTGTGTGTCCAATACGGAGACGGCATAAAATAACTTCGATGAAACGTTATCGGTGGGCGCATGACTTCCATTCTTCTATAAATGGTTTTACTAAGTGGAACTTATTATTACCTTCAATATTCCATTCAGACTGCCATTTATCTCTGAGCTTATACTGTACTAACTTCATGCCATCTTTGTAGGGAATGTTAACTTTCTTTATTTGTTTGTTCCGTGCTTTCGCCGCACATTCATCCGCTTTCTCATTGCCAGTGATTCCAATGTGGCTGGGAACCCAGCAAAATTTTATGTCTTGTCCCTGTATTGTGGCGCTTGTTATGTTGTGTATGATATTACCAATTAGTGGTGTCACTGCATTTCTATGGTGAAGTGAGGTTAGTATGCTCAGAGAATCAGTGTAAATGATACTGTTCTGAATGTTCTCATTTATTATTTTTTCTACAGCCACCAAGACTGCGTAACACTCGGCGGTGAAAATGGAAGTACACTCAGGTAGCTGTACTATTTTTTCCCAATTATTCTGAACTACAGCACTTCCCACGTAGTGCGCGTTTCTCAAGCAGATAGATGGCACATGCTTTCGACTGAGCTATAGGCAGGGAACAAATTCGTGTTGAGAACGATCTCCCCGACTTAATGTCTTGCCTCAGCCTATTAAGCGATTCCAGAACTTTACCTACCACCTCCTCCCTTCCCTGCACCTAAACTTGAGGCCTCCTGTACAGAAACTGCGGATTGCAGGTACAAGCCTAATTTCATGGCTATTTGGTATCTTTCGATTACATGTATGGCTCAGATAAGACAGAGAATCCCCTTCCCACCTTCTAGCGTGAGTGTCTCGACAGTGTCAGCTAAACTAGATAACTGACAAAATGGGGTTCGTTCTCCAAGCGATCGACAGCCTGAACGCTTAATCTGTCCTCTTCAATAAAGGCCTCTTAATAACGGTTCCCTTGGCTCTTCTTGGCTTAGGCAGACTTAGATACCGTTCACTTTGACTCCCGGGGTGCGTATCTGGTTACGACGAAGAGGTGAAAATAGTTTGTTTATGGGTGTTTAACGTCCCAAAACGACTCAGCCTTTGAGGGACGCCGTAGTGAAAGGCAACGAAAATTTAGATCACCCGGGGTTCTTTAACGTGCATAATTAAATAGTTTTTATTTAATTATGAACCAAAACCAACTAGCCCAGCAGCAGGTGCACTTAGTCTTTAACGTGCACTCACATCGCGCAGTAAACGGGCCTATAAAAATACTTCGCAATTTAGAAACCTCATAACTAAAGCCAGTTAATCTACTTCAACAATACTGCGTGTTGGGCTAGTTGGTAGCACTCCGTGTGTGCCGTTTCCTTACCCTGTGTTCGTCTTTTGCGCTGAACCAAGTTTCAGTTAATCTAGTACGACACAATGACTTTTACATCGGCCTTATGCCTCGACCCCGCTCAACATGGCCAGCAAGCACAAAACGGTGCATATACAAGCAGCGTTTTTATCTCAGGCTCTCAAATCGTGCGCAAGAAAAAAAATCACCGGCGGCAAGGCGTGCTCGCATCTCGTTGCGCGCACAAAAAATGAGGAGAGACGGCGATCTAACAACATACGATCTAACAACATAGGAAGTGCACATGAGTCGCGTACTATACAGTGGCCCGACACAGGCGGCGTAGTCGGCTGGCGCCATTCCAGACATCGCCGATCGCGTGTTGAGGAGACTGAAATCGGCTTTCGCCGGCTCGCTTGTCTCCCCCCACTTGCATGGTTCCACTCCGAGTAAGCCGCTCTGTCGCCGAACGAGATTGGCAACGGCTCCCCGACAAGAGTTGCTACGGCGCGATACGCTGTTTTTATTTCGACGCGCCTTCGAGACAATTCAGTGGTTTCAGAGACCCCTCTGTAAGGCGCGCCGGCTCCGAACTGCCGCGCTGATAGCCTACTAACGGCGGCTCAAGTTGTATACCTCTCTCCTAAATACTACGCCGTTCGCGCCGTGGACAACGGCCATTTAAGAAAGAGAACCAATAAAAGCTTGAAGCTCCTACAAAAGGTGAAGAAGGGAGAGAAAGCCTATAAAGCCTATCGTTCCAATATATCTTTGTTTATAAGAGTGCAGAAAATGCTTCAGTCTGTTACGATGAGCACCAGTCGAGCGTCAAGAGGAAAATTCGTCGCTGGGTAAGAAAGTGCGCAAAATATGGTATTTGTAAAACATGGGCTATGCAGTTATGTGTTACGGCAGGTGTCGAGTAACTGCCGAGAACAGGCTGACAAACTTTCCTTTGCTTCAGGCACCAGATAATTCGTGCTCTTGATTGCGAGCAGGGATCGCGCTTGGCGATATCTATTGCACAATGCAGTGTGCGCCGTCGGCACTTTCTTGTATTGTGAACAGAGTTAAAGAGGGAACTCTCATTCGGCTGCATGCACGTGACGACGCAACGCCAAACAACGAAAATCTCCCACGGAGGGCGAGGTCTACTGTATACGTTTAGCAGCAGTACAGCCAGCCAAATCTTTAGCTGGCGTGCTCGAAGGCCGCTTTTTCTGCGCTCCTGCGCTTTGAGACAAAGCAAACTTCTGGCTCAACATAAAGCACGGGCTCAGTGAGTTTGTGCTTAGATTTGATGTTTTCGCAAGTTTGATCCGTCAGAAGCTGCAGGAGCACGGAAAACGCGGCCGCCGCTCAGAGCAGCTAATGATTTGGCCGGCTGTACATGAGAAAGCACACTGTTGCCAGCTCGCCTTCTCTGGTTTGCCTGCAAGTCAAGAAAACAGCACGTTTTCCCCGACAAAGGATCCCCTTCTAGCCAATGCAATGCAGAGAATGCAGGGAGGGGGCTATCCCCTTTCTTCTGCCACTACCTGCATTGTCACGCTAGCAGGTTCATGAGAATCAGCCGACGCCATTGGCTAGAAAGGGGGTCCTCCGAACGGGAAAAAAGCCGTTTTTTGCTTGACTTGCATGGGACTACAAATGTTTGGCACTGCTCTCGCCAGAAGCAAACAAAACGCCTCACGGCGAACTTCGGTAAATTGCACTCCAGCGCAACTGCCATGCACATAGTCTAAGCGAAAGTGTAGTTTGAAAAGCCTACTCGAATAACATTCACCAAAGAACTGAAGGGGCTAGTTGGTACATTCTCCTCAAAAGGCAGCGCTAAACAACGAGACAGAATGAAGGAAAAGCACAGCACAACACTGGAGGACGAATAACCCTCTTCAATAGCCATGCAGTAGTTTTGCGCCATGCTAAAACCGGCCCCAGGGCACTTGCGATGGCGTCAGCGTGACTGTGGCCTTCAGCTATACTGCACGCGAAACGGCATTCAAAAGTGGATGAACCTGACTGAAATGCAGCTGCAGGTTTAAAAATATGGAGACTGGTGTGTAAGAGGGTTAACCACAGAAGCCACTGCACCCGACTTCTTTTTAATCTTATATTGCGTAGCTACCGACCGTGCAGAAAAGGAGAAGAAAGGAAGAAGTGAACACCCCCTGTACAAAAGCCGCAAGCGCATTTTCCGAAATCGACCAATTCGCTGACAAACGGCGTTTCGCATCGGAAGCATGGATTTGCCGTGTCTATCTTTCGTAAAGCTGCGTGTTTATTTTGTTACCGTTTCTTTTTTTCAAAATAAATTGGCTCTGCTTCTGCAATGCCTATTCACATCCTATTTGTCGCTCTTTAAATAATCGTTCCTCTTTTTTTTTTTTGCGTAAAGGACAAGTTCCAAGATTCTTGTTGCTTTACAAATATTCTTCGCAGATGCACTCTCATTTCGTAGTGCTGCGAAATCGCCATAAGAATTACTGATCAAAGCCTAGGCAGCACAAATGGTATTTTTGTGAGCAGCGCGAAGTATTAATCCTAGGAAGAGCCTCACTTTGCCGCATAGAACAAAAAGAGAACCACAAAAAGGAATTCTCCCACGCGCGTACTATATAGTCTTTTCGCGCACGCCCCGAGCTCGCGACAGGAAATTGCGCCTCATTGAATCTTAATCGCCGCGAAGCTCTTCCTCTAAACTCGCAAAGTTCAGCCGAGCGCGCCAGCGTCGCGACTACAGCAGGAACAGCACTGCTTCCGCCACTCGCTGCTCTGTGTAGCCGACACTGTACGGCGCTGCCGACAGTGCTTAGAAAACTTCAGCCACGGCACCCTTCCCGAAGCAGCGCTTACGAGGAAATACAGGCGGGGATTAGTTGGACAACACCCTGAAGTTCGTTGAGCGCGAGAATCCCCTGCTGATCTCCGGCGCAGAAGCCCGGCTCTTTGGAAGGCACTGGCATTCACTTTCAGTCTCCGTCTCCATGTGTCTTCGTTGACGGCGGGCGTGACGACATTAGGGCACATCTTTCATGGGCTGCAGACCCGGCGACTCTACGAAGCCGCGACGCCGGTCTCTATTGAACATGCAGTGCGACAAGTGACGCTCTTTACTGCTCTCAAAGCTAAAGCTGGTTCCTATACCTTATGCTCAAAAACCTACAGCGCGAAAACACAGGATAGCGGATTTCACCACAGCCCTCTGGTTAAATTTGCATAATCGACCCCAGCATTCGTGTAACAATGTGTAACCCAACCATGTATTTTACCCAGAATTGCGTTCGGCGTCTAGCACGACGAAGCTCATGGCTGAGTGTCAGCAGCAGCCAATTAGAAGAGAGATGTAAACTGTTTATCACTATAGCCAAACGTGCGAGTTGGCGGTACATATTGAAGGCAAACAGCGCAACGACGCAGACAAAGTAGAAGAAAACACAGGACAAGCGCTGACTCACAACTGAAATTTAATCAAGGAAAGCAGTACATTTTCTAGAAAAAAGTGGCCAACTTATCAGCAGTACACAGACAAAACCCATGTTTCTACGTGGCATCGAGGTATGCAACCTCACTGTCATATAATGAAATAGATGGCTTACTGACGCATAACCTTGTTTTCTTCCTCATGTGATATGCTTCCATAATCTCACGTGTCAATCGGGACGGGTGTTTGTAGAGGATATCACAGTAAGGCAATGAAGGAAAACAAGATTGGCAGTCTCGAACATGGTCAGTTAGATTATTCTACTTCTTCTACTATTCTATTATTCTTCTACTTTGTCTGCATCGTTGCGCTGTTTGACTTCAAAACTATACTGCACGTCAGCCCGGAAAATTTCCAGGCCGATCCCACCATCCTCCTTTTGGAATGAAACAGCAGCGATTGTTGCACACTCTAAACCGAAAGGGGTAAAAAGGGAGTAAGACCACCTCTAGCATAGTTTCGCCCTTACAAAAAAAGTTTTAGACATTCTATAGAGTGTCTATAGACTTCAGTCTATAAAGCCCATAGACTGTCTATAGACAAAAGTCTATAGGCAATACAAATGCCATAGACAGTCTATAGATAATCTATAGATTTATGGCCATACACTTTTAGTAGACTTTTGTCAATAGACAGTCTATTGACTATGAATAGACAAAAAGCAATATCTATAGGAAGTCAATAGAGTCTATAAGAAGTCTATAGACCATTTTTATAAGGGTCTTTTATAAAAGGGAATGTGCTAGAGGGCAGCTGACACCCTTTTTACTCCCATATAGGCGTATTCCTGTTTAGAGTGTACCGCCGGTGCCGCATCTGGTGCTTCTTTCTGTGCCGAGCTATAGCGCGGAGAATGTGCGCAGCTTTCTTGTGTGTCCTCCTTGCTTTCCAGTAACGCACCCGTTTTTATGTCCGAACCGTGGAAAGCGGTAACACCTTTTCTGATTTCGAACACACGCCGAGCTTCACGACTGAATTAAAGAGAGAAAAACCAATACGAGGCCAGCAAACTTCCAAGCCGCTCTTCAACAATGCCGAACACACACCGCAGTCCGCCGGCAGCCGTACACACGTCTACACACGTTCGCGGCGCGCGTTCGTCCATACTCGAAACGAGGCGGCCGAAAGGTGGCTTTACCCATCGCCGCGCCCCTCTGCCCTTTATTTCAAGGGCAGCACAGAAAGGAAGAAGACGCAAAGGAACTCCGTGCGCGTCTGGCATCCGAATGAACAACTCGACGCTCCGTTAATTCAGACGATGAAACCCCACCGAGGAGGGGGCGCGCTATTTGAGCAGCTGCGAAAGGGAGGAAACACTAAAACAACACAAAACGAATGCACTGCTCGGAAACGACGCGTTATTTTGGGTTCGCTCGAACAGAATGCCTCGAGCATTCAAGAACGCCCGAAGGCGGGAAAAGAAAAACAAGCGCGCAAGCCGAGATGCGGTGCTGTATATACTTTACTCTCGAACGTGCGCACGGACTGGAAATTTGGGACCAAGAATTTTCGAGCCGCGCGCAGGCGTGCGCCGACCGAGTATGGAGCCATTGGCAGCGAGCACTTCGCAGTTGGGTATTCGGTGCCCGGAGCTCTTTATGTATATTCAGCTTTGGTGCGGCGCTGTGTGGAAGCGCATTCCCTCCGCTTCCCCTCGGTCTCCTAATCCTCCCCTTCATTCTCCTACATTTTGTACGCACCGCTGCTCAGCGAACCAGCACAGGAGACTTTGGAAGGATCACGGCAGCGCAAGGATTTTTTTTTTTGTTCTTCCTTGACCGAAGTTATAAGGTGCGGGACGCTGGGAATACGCTCCTCAATGTTCCCTTTTGCTCCCTTTGTGTTATAGGTATTCCGAGGCCAGCATAAAAGCAACGGAGATAACTCGAGAAGGTTCCTGGTTTTACAGAGTGTGTGCACGGGGATATGTTAACTACATGCGACCTCATTATGCATCCGCAGTTTCTAATGAGCTTTCAAACGACGCATTCTTGTTTTTGCTTTTCCTCTGGCAAGCGTGCAGTACTTTACACTCGCCTCCCTACCTCACACACACATACACGCGCGCGCGCGCACGCACATATACACGCAAACACACGCACACACACACACGCAAACACACGCACACACACACACGAAAACACACGCACACGCGCAAACACACACGCAAACACACGCACACGCGCAAACACACACGCACACGCGCGCACACACGCGCAAACACACGCGCGCGCACGCACACGCGCGCACGCACACGTGCGCACGCACGCACGCGCACACGCACGCACGCGCACACGCACGCACGCGCACACGCACGCACGCGCACACGCACGCACGCGCACACGCACGCGCACGTACACGCGCACGCACACACATACACACAAACAAAATGTATGCGTGTGTGCTGACCACCTAGGTGGACCTGTGGCTAATGGCGTTCGGCTGCTGACCCCAAAGTGTGGCGACCGCATTTAGATGCAGACGAAATGCAAACACATCTGTGTGCTACAGACCCCCAGTGTGGTAGAATTTAATCCGAAGCCATTCACTAAGATGTCACTGGCAGCCCGAGTGCATACTCGGGGCGTTTTCACTGAAATCGAAATTCATTGCCATCGCGGTACAAATGACGGCGGGGGCCAGGAACGTTGAACACCACATACCACCAATGGCTGCAGCTCTTTTTTGTTCTTTTTCGACATCCAGAAAATGCCCCGGAACCACGCTACCATTTCACCCATGCTTCCATGCGCACAGCTGCCATTCTGCGATCTTCTTTTCTTATTATTTTCAGAACGCTCATCCCCGCCGATCAACTGCAATCACTGCCGACCGAAAAGCGAAACTCTCTTACGAGAACATCCTCCTCCTCAACAACGCCTCGAATCCCTCTCCTTCGAGACACGCTCCAGCGATTCTGCGCGCGCCGCGTCGCCTCGGAAGCGACAGCGCGCGAACAGTCCCTCTGTATGCGCGACAGCCTTCATGGAAAATTCAACGCGACTTCCGCGCCACACTGGCCTGCGAAGCCGCTTGGCGCCCTGCTCGAGCGGAAAATGTAACGCGAAACAGCCAAGGGCCCAGACACGCTGAGTGCGTCACTGTCGCTTCCGTGTGTCTCGTTTCCGCGGAGAGGAATGACAGGCTCGCGGTTCTCCCTAAATCACTCCGCCAAGGGAACGGCCGCAAGGACTCGCCGCGGCAATCGTGGCACGGGAGACATGGGCACGCAATCAATCATGACTGCCCGCGACCTCATTTCGGCTACAGCCCTTTCACGGTCGCTTGCCGCGTCACATGCGCCTCTTGCGCCGCCTCGACCAATGTATATTCGCGCCGCTGTGTTCATTCATTCATTCATTCATTCATTCATTCATTCATTCATTCATTCATTCATTATTTTTTCAGAAGACATGGATGGTCTACTGCGCTCACCCTGAAATAACTGTCTTCCTCGACGTCATGACTCTCTCTACCGCTGCCTACCGTATGAGTCTTCGGTGTTTCGCGGTTTTTCAAAGTCATGTTTGAATGCTTTTAGTTACAAAAAAAGAAAAAAGAAACGCTACACAGCACGATGTGTGTATCGCGGAATGTTAAAATACGCATTCCTCGTGGTCGCCTTACATTCAAGTCTCTGGGCTCAAGTATGCAAGAATAGCGTTTAGGCCCCAATGCAAAGGCGCTTATAGGTGATCATGAAGCGGTAGTAAGGCTTAAGTCGGCTGAAACCGGTAAGCTTGACAACAACTCCAAAGCTCGCTTTGGACGTTCTCTTTTAACCCTTTTCAATAACCGAACAAAATTCATCTCCTTTCCTGAATTCCGGAGCTTTTATCGAGTATGCAGAGTCACAATGTTAGGAAGCACATGCCATGCTCTGCCATGAATAGATGCAACGCTACGGCGCCAGCAAATGCGCTCTGCATCCGTTACCTTTCAGTCGGCCTCAGACTCCGAAAGAAACAACGTCGCACAACATGAAATATGCAGGAACCGCTTCGAGGGCCACGAGATAATATTTACTACGTCCCTCGCTTCCGTGTCTGGACGCTTCCGACCAGTGAGCGACCGGGGGCAACACAGCACGCGCCGCCAGCGAACGCATAAAAAACCAGCAGCGAACACTCAGCGGGCCCTGATGTGTCCGACGCGTCCGTTGGTCAATAGTTATTCTGCGCATGCGCCGCAATAGGACCGACGGTCAGAAGGGAGGCTTCACCGGAGAGACCTCTCACTTAGCTGAACATCCCGTCCCGACAAGCAGGCTTCGCGCCGATCATTGCATTTGCGTGCTGCGTGGAGCGGAATATGACATGCAGAAAGACCGCGTCGGTATAGGGAAGCATTCAGCGCGTTTCCAAGCGGTTCGGCAAAACAGGTAGTGCGGTCCGATGCGCAATGTAGGCGGCCATGATGTGCAGGAAAGGCACTGAGGCGACAAACTACAAGGGCGCGGTGCTCAGACAGCTCAAGTTGATTTTTTTTTCGTTCGGGTATACATTCGGACGGAGCGGCGTAATGCTCCGATTTGCACTGACGTAGTCTTCGAGAGCACGCAATTTGAACTGGAGGTGATAGTAGCAAGTGGTAGAGGTGTGCCACTTTGAACCTTGAAATGGTAGACGTGCGCCACTTTCGAGAAACATTTTTTTTAAATAGTGTAACAAAAACCAAAACAAGAAAGGACGACGAGGCAGCGCTTACTTCGAAGTACATTCTTTTCGACCTTACTTGTCCTAGTCTTCTTCGCGCTATTTCAAAAATGATGGGCCGACACCAAGCCGGTTTTAGTTGCGACAGACATCGGAGATTCTTGAAAACCTATTTCCACTACAAAGATTTGGCAGACCCGCGCTCGAGGCGCACAATACAGGCGCTGTCCACTTTATTTCGCCTCGAGTGCGCTGAAAATTACGTTAATATAGAGACGGACGCGAAAAGTATTACAATGACGTAAATGCCGCACAAGAGAAAAGGCTCCGAGTTCAGAGAAGTTCACTGTGATGAGCATACGCAGAGCTGAACCGTACTCGGCGACTTCCTGCGCTGCTCTGATACCGAAAAATTGAAGGGGACACTTGAGGTAAGCCTTAACGGTACGACGCGACAGCTTTGATGGGTTAATGCCCATATATGCGGAATTGGTCATTCCCGATTTTACGTTCATAGTTCCGTGGAAGTCATACCGCTCTTGACGAAGAGGTGCAGCGGTTAAACCATGGCCCTGCGATGGCAGGTGCTGTTCTCGAGCGACCAATCATCAAGTTACCGCCACCTGTTACGGTGATCAGTTCGCTCACAATCCGGTCGGCAGGTTGTGATAACGTCACAAGGTCAGGTGACCTTTTTGGTGACCTACTTTTGCTGACGTAGTAAGTAGGTCAGGGGACCTACTTTTCTCGGCACTCCGACGCAGGGCTTCCCGCTGAACGGGACCCTTAACGCGATTACTTAATTTCGCTAACCCTTAATTGCAATTACTGAATCTTTTAAGGGTGACTGAAGCCTGCGACAACACAGCCGAAGTGCTGCCTAGCGCTAGCCACTTATAAAGTTTTGGTCTCAAATTTAAACCTAGACCTGTATTCGCCTCATGCGTCAGCAATTTAAACAACCCACGTCTCGTCCAACAACTGCTACAGGGTAAAACTTCATTAAAGCTTCTTTTTGGGCGAGTTGGTGCGCATCTATCTAGTAAAACGATTTAGCGCAAACAGATACAGACCGCGAGAAAGACGACACGTACACACAAGCGTTTTACAGGATCCAACTTGGCTTCCAACCGATAGCATGCGCGCAAAAAGTATGTTCGCTCCGTTACCGCTCCATCCCTGAAAAGTTCACAGGGGCACCTAGTTGCGTTATGCGCTGGCAATGCAATAGCATTAGCAGCTGTTGATGCCTTTGACGGAAGTGACGTTACTTCCCTTTAGCCAATGGGAATGCTCGGAGATTGAGGAGCTGAAGTTTGCGAAGGTTTAAGCGGCTGCAAAAAGGCGGTTGATATGTTAGTGTTACTATTTTTAAATAATACAGATTAATCGACCAATGTTGAGTTGTTTCAAAGGACACACGTACCGCTATGTAGATTAAAAGCCTCCACAGAACAGTGTCCATCCAATACCCTGGAGGGGGGGGGCATAAAATGATGAATAAATGGACCCTTTTGTCTTTACCCTGAAACAGGCGCATGCTTTGTCGGCCTTTGGGCAGCCGATACAATCGCCTGCCAGTACGCTATAAATAAACCTGTTTCTACGCGCGATGCGAGGCAGAGGGCTTTTTTCTTGCTTTTTTATATCTCATTTATAATTACTGTCCCACAGGACATCCCATTGTGTCGATCGGCGGTGAAGGCCCAGGGCGGTACTGCAATTTTTCTTTCTTCTTCTAGCCCGCACGCCGCATAGCGCGCTAGAAATGTGCTACGAAGTGTGCTCCCCAAACGCTTTCGTTAAACAACTTTCACCTAACGAAAGGCGCAGCCTTGGCGAGAAACCACGACCGGCTGCAACATGTGTGCACGAAGATTGTTTTTAACCAAACAAAAAAATCAAAACAATGGCCGAACGTCGCTTGGCCACATCCGCAGAACACAACTTGATTATCTTCTACAGTTGCGTCCAACCGCGCTCGGTCCATCTCAAACCGGGGAAGGAGGGCGGAACGCTCTCTGCTGGCCGGACGGCGGTCGCGCGTGCAAGACAAGCAGCGAGGGGGGAGGTTGGGGGGGGGGGGGGGGGGGGGCGGGGGCACGCGGAAAGCAGAAAGGCCCCAAAACGGAGAAAAAAGCCAGAAACGAAACCGCACGCAAAGGCTCAAGGAGGGGGGGCGGGAGGGGGGAGGGCGAAAGAAAGGGGGAGGGGGGGGGGGGGCACCAAGAATAACGCCGTCATTCTCCACGTCCTCTGTCCTTCCCGTCTTCGCCTTGATGGGTTCGCGGCTCCCGGGCACTGCCTCTCTCGAGTGTCCCTTCACAAGGCCCGAAGTTTGTGCCTCGCGACACCGAAAATGCATCATTAAGGGTGTGCCGGTCTTTTAACGCCAACTGTTTTGCTTCTGCGCGCGGTTACGCAGCATAAATGAAGCCTCATTTAGCGCTCTGTAAGGAGGTTTGTGGAAATTAAGTTTTGTAGAGCTGACAGGACGATAGCTCCGGGCAGGCCAGATTGTGCAAGAGGGCACCGATGGGAATGAAGTGTTTCAAAAGGCCGCAGGAGCGCCAAAGATTTTAGATAGTATATATAGTTTTTTCTCTCCCACCCGGGGCCAAAAATGCGGCTCTGTCCACCACAAGTTTCGAAGACAGGGTTCGCTCTCGCCCATAGCGTAGAACCTAAAGTCAAAGCTGGCTGGTGTCGCCCCCAGCGCTCCCAGGAGGGCGCCACCAGTCAGGTGCACTCCGGGCAAGCTCGTATAGATCGCATATTCTAATGAACTCCCGCGTTTCGGCCCACTGGACTCGCTTTGAAAATACTGGCTTACGGGAGGCTGAGGACAACAGAAGTTTGTTGTGACTGCAAACTGCGATGCTGTGAACCACGGAGAAACTGTTTGCCCTTATACACCTATCGTATAAAAACGACACAAAACAAAAATAATTTGCGGAGTGCAACCGTGGCACACACAGGCTACCGAATATAGAAGAGATAAAGGAGAATCGTGGAACGTAAGCGTTCTGATACCAGTCCTTCAAAACGGCCCCGCGTACGCTGTAGTAAATAAACAGTTTTAGCACAGCCAGACAGCCGTACAGGAAACACGGTAACGCGTTGCCTTTACTACGGCTGCCAGATTTGCTATAGCCACATTCGGCTTGCAGTTACAGTGGTCGCTGGCATGCTACTCTGCGTAGGGAGGGGAATTTGGGAGATAAAGACAGAAGGAGAGCAGCGTGGAAGAGGTAAAAAAAAAAGAAGATAAAATGCGGCCATGAAATGGGAACTAAGGATGCAATGGCGAGGATTGATGTAACCTATGGAATGATGGAGTGCATAGTCCGACAAATGGGCTGACGAAGTTCACTGCATGCAGAGTGCATGAAGGTAACGTGCAAGTGAATTTAAAGCTTATCGAGATGTCCAACGTCTTTTAAATATGTAAACAGAAAGTTCATTGCAAGTCTCTGTTGCCTAGGGCAGGCTAAGGGACCTAAAACTTTGTCCATCGTTAGGGGCACTGGGCAGAGCTTCTGCATGCAATGTTCATAGTACGCACGCTGGTTAGCATACGCAGGGCACTCAAGCAGGATATGTTCCACAGTTTCTATCGACGCACAGTTGTCACAATGCGGACTGTTCATTAAAGACTTTCGCCTTAAAACTCTCTATTAACAGCCACCGGCAGGTAGGCCGGCGGAAGCGGGTGTGAGCTATGTCGGCTCCGTTCGCCCTTCTGGGATGCGAGGCGGAAGAGAAAGCGGCGGGAAAAGCAGCCACGGCCAACCACAGCGGCCGCCCTTCCGATGTGGGTCGCCGGCGCATTCGAGCTCAGCGTGTCAAGGCGACGACTCTCTTTGCGGCCCGGATGGAGAGCGGCGCACTTGGCGGCCGCCGCCGCCGCCGCGGAAAAAAAGCTCCGAGCCGCGGGCTCCGGCTGAGTGCGTGCCGTGCGCGGCATTGACACGGAAATGCCACGCGCCCTGCTGACGCATTAATAACATACGCTCTTCGACACCGGGGTTCGACCGGCTGCTGCTGCCTTCCATCGCTTGTCCCCTTGGGTCTTGGAGAAATTCCGAGTCCAATGTTCTGGGGCCTTGGGCGCAACCTTCCTCACAAAGGAAAGCGGTGAAAGCGCTCCTGATATTCTTAAGGGACCCGGGGTTGTATTCCCGTCTGTAATGTTCTATAAGTTTTAGTTATATAGTTTATATAGTTCTATACTTTTATAATCGTCTATAAGCTTTTAGTGCGCGCCCTCTGTCCCCGTGACATAGTGGTCGATAGACACTTGAAAAACTCAATTCATTGCCGCTCTTTTCCTTCTTTCCCCTTTGTTCCCCTCCCCAAGGGATAGGGTAGCCTACTGGGCATCGCCTGGTTAACCTTCCTGCCTTTCCGTCCATTTCTCTCTCTCTCTCTCTGAGGCTTCAGGCACAAATTCGACTGCGCTACGAAGGACCGCTGAGGTAAGCAAAAGAACACCGAGATGCAAGCATGCAGTGCAGTAAAGGAACTCTCTTATAAAAGGAGCACGAAGACGACCTGAAATTGGTTTGGTTTGGTTTGGTTTTAGGGTTTAACGCCCCGCAGCGACTCTGGCTATGAGGGACGCTGTAGTGACGGGCTCCGGATATTTGTCGCCGGGGGTTCTTTAACGTGCACTGACATCGCACGGATCTCTAGAATTTTGCCTCCATCGAAATGCGTGTGTGTGACTTTTGCTGCTGGAGAAAAACCTGCGCGTGGCACGCTCGAAAAAGAAGCGTCTCTCGGTACCTCTGGAAATGTCCTTGTGTGTTTTCGGCTCTCCGGCGGGTGCTGTTCTAAAAGCGAGGTCCAGTAAACTTTATTTTGTTTCCGAATGGGCTGTTTTTGCATCTCAGTAATTGTGTACGCTGACAACCGCGTGGTTTTGTTAACAAGGAAGCCACTAAAGCCGAGAGAATAAAAACAAAATATGATGGCTACATGTTCTTAGCTACACCCCATTCCCTTAACCGTCACAAACCGCACCACACAAACAAAAAAAAAACCTGCTCCTGATATATTTGTATTCACTGAGTCACCGCGCATACTGTTGGTCTGGAGTATTTAAAGTGAGTAACAGACTCTGTACGAGTGCCGTACCACGTGATCAATATGTGACCAATTAGGCCAAGGTGGCAACACAGCTGGAGCGAAAACTTACCTACCCCCATCAGTACAGCAGTACAGGTAAGACAATGAGCCCGCTTTCGAAGCGCTGGCATGACATCTTCTGCCACACCCCGTAATTTATATGCACATAATTCTCCTCGATTACAAGGTTTCTGAGAAAGCCGTAGACCTTTCCTTTGCAGCCGTACGGCTGTTAGCTATAGGGTGGAGTCTAATGAGTAATTACTCCCTTATTACCGCTTAATTATGAAATTGGCTAAAAACAAATGCTACTGTCCAGGAATTACCTACAACGGGCTCACGGTGGTGATGCATAGCGAAAACCTGCGGATGGAATGAAGCACCCCAAACAACGGCAGGTTCTGTCCATATAGCGTCAAAACACTTAGGCGGAACGATTAAACGCATAAAAAAATTAAGGCTAATAGAGGGGTGAAACACCTACATGATACAAAGAAGGAAGCGTTATGACCAAAGAATAACAATATGAACATAAAAAGGAAGTCTTACGTCAGCTTTGACAACCTGCCAGAAACAAAAAAATAATTGCTGCACATTTGGGTCCCACAATCTGCTTGGGGAATGCGGGTTCATGCGCGATGCGCCGTCTTATCAGCAGTGTGACCCAGAAGAGAAACACGGTTCTTATCTTTCGCACACGGTAGGACGCATAAACCAGCGGGAAAGCAGCAACAACTGTTTATCCAGTGACATTGTAGCAGGAATCCAGATCCACATAGTCACAAATCACGGGGTCGAAGGTGATGTGAAGGTATGCCTGCGTACGCATCGCACCGAGGTCCTCTAATAACGTGAATGCATGCCAACCACATTTTCGCCCATTTTGCCAAGCGTGGATGCTGTCGCCGAGTGATATATGATCGCATATTTCGTGTTCATGCACATTTGCTACAGCACGGATGTTACGGAGGACTGAATAACACTAATGATCAAGGGACAATTGTTATTTGAAGATATGCGGTGACGCATATTAACACCCTTTCGCTTACGACTTGCTTACCGACAAAGCGTTCGCTCATAACTGAACAGTATAAGCTTTAACCTGCAGTTCGATTTTAGTAAGAAAAAACTGGCAATGGTTTAGCTCTGGTTAAACCTGGAGGATTGCGAAAGCAACGAGGAGAGAGAGAGAGAGGCGATGGAGAGCGCTCCGCAGCGGCGGCGGCCCCGGCACGCTAGCTATGCGCCGCTACTGCGCATGCGCAACTGGCGAGCGCGGCGGCGGCACCTCCGAGTCACCCGCGCAGCGACGGCGCGCCAGCTGTGCGTCGTGTGACGTCACTGCTCTTCGCGCATGCGCAGTACGGCCTTTCGTCAGCTCTGCGAAATGGCTCGGCGACTCGCGTAGTGTTGCTTTAGCAACAAGACCTACAGCTCTAATATCAGAATTCTGCTCACGTGGTTTTGGCTGATGAATTGCTAGCGAGGCTGCTTCGCAACCACACATGCTATATCACTTCAGGCACGGCACAAGCGGCGAATGTCGTCTTTTCCCTTTCGCCGACCTTGGTCAGCCAGTCATGAGAGGGACGCCCACCTATATACTCCAGTTAAGCGCGGGTGCGGCAGAAAAACAACATTGGGCAGTACGACGCTACAGCTGCTCCCAGGGCTGTGCCATTCACCCGACCTCTGCTGACCTGCGCGACCGCACATACTTGAGCTCGACGCCTTGCTAGGCAAGGTCATTAGACAAGGTCATTACGTGCTCTTTACGGCGCTCACAGGACGAGGGCCCCAGGATACACCGCTGCCATAGCATTATTTCCGTTATATAAACGGACGAACGCGTGTGAAACGCCCGGGCGAACGATAAAAAGCGCGCTACGCAGACATAGCTCATAAAACGCTCACGGTGACCCCGCCCGCCGGGCCTAATGAAGCGGACAGATGCTAAAGATACAGCCTGTTAGCTCGTGTTACAGTCCACGCGCCTAGGCATCTCATCAGCTTGAAGCTCTTTTCACTGTGGCGAGAGGTGATGACGGTTAGGAAATGGGGTTCGGTGAACGGGCTGGATTTGCATGACAGGCGCAAAACTACTAAGCACAGCGCGAAATGTAGACACAGCACCGACCAAACACCTTTTATCACGAATTATAAACCCAAAGCTGTGCGTGGAGTGGAACTGTATCGCCTAACGTGTTTTGAAGGTGATAGCTAACCTGCTTAACCTGTTCAAATTAAACAGCTCTGACGCAGTTGATTTTCTCAAGAAGGCTGCAGCGATTACGTGAGCGGAAGGGCACCTCTAATCTGCATCATCATGTTTGTTGAGGATTAAGTGACTGTAAGACCAGGAAAAAATTGTTGCTGTGTTTTAGCCGGAAAGGACGCGATGACCTTCGAATCGCCTCCTCCCCTTGAGGGCGCATGTTATACGAAAAGTCATGGGTGGAAGCAAGGCCGCGTACTTGCTGTAGACGCGTGCATATTCTGCCACGTGTTATCTCTTAGGGACGCCGTTTTACACCGTTTTTCAGCTGCGCCTAGCAGGACGAGGACAGTGCACTGTCCACGTGCCGCTACGCAGTGACAAACGATGCAGCACGAACTATAGTAGCATACAATTCAAGAACGAAGCGATTTTTCCCCGTCAAAAGACCCCTTTCCAGCCAATAGCGTCGGTCATTTCTAATGAGCCTGCGAGCGTGACGATGCAAGGAGCAGGGTGAGGATGCAGGGAGGCGGCTATCCCCTTTCATACGTCACTCCCTGCATTGTAGTGCTAGCAGGCTCATGAGAATTGGCCGACGTCATTGGCTGGAAGAAGGTCCTTTGACGTAGAAAAGCCTCTTTGTTCTTGAGTTGTACCCGACTATAGAATGACAGCTTGTCGTATTGTTTTACACCGCTGCAGCAGGCAAGCAGCCTTCGCACGTTTGTAAACAGCGTCACCGCAATTAATCGGTTCAGCAAAGAGTACACATGCCCGTTTAAACGTCACGCCTTGTCGCCCCTGCAGGCCGAACGCGCACTGCGGGCTACACAGGCCACACAAGTGAGAGAAACGGAGAGGGAATGAAGGAAGAGGAGAAGCCCGTGACGTCGGACGCAATCGAGCTGATCGTAAACAAAATCGCACTTCCCCGGCCCGGCGATAATGAGCCGTTTAGCCCGTCGACGCTGTCACTGGGCACGCCGCACAATGCAGCCTTCACCCAGTGCCGCCAGCCCCTGCGGAGACGCGAGAAATGGGGCCGCCGCGGTCACTCGACCGTGAAGGGCGCCGCTTGCTTGTTTACTGTTTCTCCCCACCGCGTCGGCGTGCATATGGAGGAGGTTAATGCGCCGGGATCGAAACACGTCCCCGCGGACGCGCTGTGCGGAGTCGGAGGCGCCCGTCAGCGCTTAACGCCGCGGTGATTGCGGCGCGGAAAATGCGCTATCAACGGTGAAGGAGGCACTGGAAAGGGACGTCCGCTTTGGTCACTGCTAAGGCCACCGTGGAGGCTATACGTTATTAGAAATTTCTTGTTGATTCGCATAACATTCAATGTACACTGTAACGTCGATTCTTGCAACGTGTGCTACAAGGCGTGTAGCCGCTTAACCCAGTCCGGAACGAGTTTGAAATGTCTGCGAGATTCGACGCCACCGCAGCACTCTAAACACGAATACGCCTTTATGGGAATCTAAACAGAGTAAGTTGTCCTTCAGCGCACACTCCTTTATTGAAGGAAATGCGCCAGAGAACAGCCTACTCCCTTCTAACTCATTTATGTTTAGAGGGTGTCCGCCGGTGAGGCGGGTATGTCTTGGGACTTTGCTGGTGTTACAGACGTCTATTGTTCGACTCCTCAGAGTTTCAGGGCAGTCAGGTCACGGTGCTATAAGCGGAATAGCGACTGGTCTTAGTGGAATCCCGTTGCGCGTAGAACGTACCTCACACACAGTCATTGCAGTCAGATGCTTGGCATGCATGACTGGTGCTCATTTGCTCTCTGAAAACAAGGCGAAACAACTTTATGCAGCTTGCCATAACTATGGAAATAAGCGGCCCAGTGATAGACCACTACACTGGCAAAAATAGCAACCATCACTATACTGATAATGGAGTAAATGCGGACGGTAGAGCCATAATTAAGCGCAGCGCGCCCGAAGGGGATGTCGAAACCACAACGGCCGTTCATTAGCGTGCACCGATATTGATATTTTGTGTATATATGTATATTGGGCGGTAATTGCGTTCACCGCGGGCAGCGAGGATAACGGCTACAGCTAGAATAGACCGCAGATACCTCGTTACACACTGAGGAAAACGGTCAAAATCCTTGCTTATTATTTATTACAAATATAATATAGATAAATAAATTATAATATAAAGATATAATAACATAATAAAATATAATAAATCATAAAATAAAATATAGATAGATAAATTCTGGACACATAAATAATTATTTATCTCACACTCCCTCACACAAGGTTGGCACTCAGTGACGTAAAAGAATGACCAGAAAAATTAACAAGGCGGGAAAACGCACGAATTCAGCGAAGATCTGACGATTGACGCTAGAAATGTTCTCTCACTATAGCAGTGCTACGCAGGAGAATAGGTTTATGGGGTTTAACGTCCCAAAGCGACTAAGGCTATGAGAGACGCCGTAGTGGAGGGCTCCGGAAATTTCGACCACCTGGGGTTCTTTAACGTGCACTGACATCGCACAGTACACGGGCCTCTAGAATTTCTCCCCCAAAGAAATTCTAGCCGCCGCGGCCGGGATCGAACCCGCGCCTTTTGGGTCAGCAGCTGAGCACCATAACCGCTGACCCACCGCGGCGGCTGGGAGAATAGTAGTTTGACTGTGCAATTCAGGAACTGCGATCGGCGCAACAAAGCGTAGCTAATTTACGCGAGTATTCCGCATGTTCGAGAGTACACGGACGCAGAAAATCGTTAAATGCATGCATGAATACGCACCTGCTGCATAATGCGAAATAATAAGATGGTGATTTGGTTGCGAAACTCATTCCTGAGTCTAACGCAGGAACGCACTGTGTTCTCTTTGTGTTCTTTTGATAGTGCACATCTGACCGAGCTCCTCAAATGCTGGACGAACGCTGACATAAACAACGATAGGTAGTTTGGCTAGGGACCGCCACACATCACGACGCTGTGGGACGGCAACTGACGCAGTTTGCAGCTTGTATGCATATTGCGTAAAGCATTTAAGCCTAGGACTTATACTGCTAGTTCTAACCGCTGTGCGAGCAACCGGCTCTGGCGACAGCAAGTGCCGGGGACGCGCGCACCAAACACGCTTTAGGAAACGAAAAAAAAAAAAAGAAACGAGGAAGAGAAGATAAGAAAAGAAGCAAGAAGAATGAGAAAGAAGGAAGGCAAAATGAGCGCGCTCGTATGTAGCGCGCAACTTCCAGCTTTAATAAAAAAATATTAATCGAGATCATCAAGCGGCAAGCGCGCTTGACGAGGCTGATTTAACAGAGCGCGCACAGCGTTCAGAACGCATATAACACGCGAGGCGGAAATACGCAGTTTTATTCTAAACAGCTTTATGCAAATTCACATGAGCGAGCGCCGCAACTACGAGCGATTTGTAGGCGACGGTACGTAATTACGCGTATTAATTAAAGTAATGCATGAGTGCACATTAACACACGCATATGCACATACATGTCTTCCGGCCATTCACATCGTTCTGTGAACTACGCAAGGAAAGAGATAGAGAGAGATGGCAGGAGTCGCGCGTTTGAATGCAAATCAGCGCCACACTGAACAACAGCACCAAATACGGAAGGCGGGCTCTTCGGCCATTTCCGACAGAGGGGGGGGGGCACGACATATCGCGCGAGAACCAGGAAGAGGTTTACGTGTGCGGCCTTCGTGTACGCAAGCGCCACATGCGCCCAGACGATTACAAGATGGACCGGGGTCGGAGGTCAACTCCCGCGGCGTGGCTCATTTAGTCCTAGCTGTCCCCCCCCTCCGGGTCACGGCGCTGGCGAACGAGGGCCTCGCGAGAAGCGCGCGTTCCTCCCTATAGCTTGGCTGCCCGCACGCCCGGGATTTCCGTAATTGAATGTAGTAACGGAAAAGGCTTGCGGCGTGCCGATAATGCCCGTGCTAGGCACGATGGAGGAGAACGGGCACGAAGTAAGGAGACACGACATGTACTAGGAGACCGGTTGTGAGCGCGACCAGCCGCGGAGCTTGGCGGGAGATGTATTGCCTCGACCGGGAACACCGAGACCGCGCCGCGGGTTCGGCCCAGTTTCTGAGCTAGAAGGTCGGAGAGTAATACACGCCGTCTGAGTGTTTCCCGAGGGGCTGCTCTTTAGCTGTTCGGGTGCTAATGCTCTTCTTGGGCCGTGCTGTCGACAGCCTCCGCAGAGGTGGCCTTGTAGCTTCAGCATCTGCCCTCGTGTTTGGGAGGTCTGGGGTGTGATTCTCCAGTACAATCACGTACCCATCGTTTTTTTTTGTAATAATAATGGTTTATTTTGTCCAACTGCTTACAAAGCGTACATTCCCGCACCGCTTAAGCACTGTTGTGCTTGTCTGCGGTGCCGGCAGCCTGCGAAATACACATGTTTTCTTGGTATCTTCCATAGAACTAAGTCACTGGCTTGACAATCTTATCAAAGCACAACGTAAAAACAAGCGCACATGTTACCGTCGTCGCTATCTGGACAGCGGAAATTTCTTAAGTAAAGCACAATGATCATTCACAGTTTTTGCGCGATATGTCACCATCGTTAGTCCGTGGCCAAATTGAATTTTGTTAGTAATTAAAAAATTGGGCAAGTATACACAGATACACTGCATCTTCTCTACGATACAGGGAAATTCCATAAACAAAGTGAAAAGGCCCTTATATATATTTACACCTCTAAACACTTGAATAAAGAAAATGAAATAGTGGGAACAATCTTTTCCCTGGCCTGGTGCTCGGCATCTGTGGGGTGAAATGCTTGAAGAAATGGGTCTTTAACCCAACCTCGTGCAGAACACTTTAGATGGTGCCCATTGGCAAAGCCGCCTTTTTTTTTTTTTTGCCGTTAAAACGAAATCATCGTCATCATCACGACGCCAGTAGTGCCCATGCTGGTAAGTCTAACTTTGACCTATATACGAACGAGATGGCTAAAACTCGCGACGCCAAGCGTCCAGATAAAAAAAAAAAAACATTCTGAGAGCTCCACCCCCTTTATCCTCCCCCAGATTTTTTTTTCCTTTCGGGCACGTCTAGAGAAATTCGCGGACCACTGTACGTAAATTTTTACGCTCTACTTGCATGGAATGCACCCGCGAAATGAAAATTAAAATATTCCCACTGTTGCGCCCGGAATAAGGCATGACGGAAAACACGACCGAATGAAAAAAAGAGGGAGCTGAAAGCTTCGTTTGATAGGTGGGGTTTACCGCGGCGAAGCTGCGCATGGGCTGTGTGAAGGACGCCGTAGTCAAGGGCTAAGCGATAATTTCGACCACCTGGGGCTGTTTAACGAGCACTGACATCACAAAGCAAACTACCGTATTTGCATTTCGCCTCAGCTAAAGTGCGGCCTCCGCGCCCGGGATTCGATCACGCGACCTTGGCATCAGCAGCCGAACTCCACACCGATTGAGCCCCTGCGGTGTGCAAGGAGGTTTCCAGAACAAACGGTCCGCAGATCACTTGAAAAATCTTTAACGAGGTTTAACGAGTTCCACGAACAGCAAGAAGAGCATGGGTTCCACAAGACACGAGATATCACACAGTAATTGCGCAGTTGTTAGAACGAATTCTGTGTTGTGCGCCGTTTCTAACGCTCTGTGCCAGTGCCAACTCGCTATTTTCCCATCATGCTATCAGATCTACGCCCAAATGATATCGCGGAAACCAACATCTATCGGAACTAACAAGGACGAATGCACGATGAACGCACAGAAAAGGCACTCTCAGCAAACAGCGGAGACTTCGCGACGAGATTTATTTATTTATTTATTTATTTATTTATTTATTTATTTATTTATTTATTTATTTATTTATTTATACGACATACCCGTAAACGCCCTCCTCCCATGGTTTTACTTTGGCGGGGGGGGGGAGAGGGGGGGTGGAAGGGGGGTTCATTACATAGGTCATCCATTCTTGGTACAAACACAGTACCGAAGCCCTAATAGAACAACGAAGTGGACACCATTGCTGATGTATCTGCATTGGGGGCAAGCTTACTACCCAGTGGCAAAAGCCCATTCCATGCTAGGCGAAATCGTCCGATCCTAACGCTCGAGTGAAGCGAAAATGAAAAAAAAATAAAATAATGCGGTCAGTGTTTGTGCACAAGCCTGAGAAATGCGAAGAGATGTGTTCATTGGTGAAGAAAAAAGATTCGACTTTTAGTTCCATATAGTTTGCCTAAATTGTAAACGATAATCAACTCGATATTCACTAGGAAGTCTAAAATTAGAGAAATATTTTAAGCCTGAGTACATCGCCAGCCTAGTGTTGGCAAATCCTCACATTGGATGCGCGCAATATTTAAATTCTAGGACAACTACAGCGACAAAAAATAATTTCTTTAACCCTTCGCCTGCAAGGCGGAAAAGCAAAAACAAAAAGCTCAGAATTAAGCGGCGTAATTTTCGGTGTACAGTCTGCGGGTTAAACATGTTCAAAAGCTGAAATTTCGCCCTCCGAAGAGTATCTATAGCTGCAGGCCATACAGCATTTTTTTCCTGCAGTTTCGCTTAGTATGGCACGCTAAGCTCAATGCAATTCCACCAAGAAGTTTTTTCTACGTTCGCTGTGGTTATTTCGTCACCGCGTATAGCTGACTGCTTGCATACGTGCTTACAGCACTAGTTCCTATCTCGATTTCGAAGAGCATTAACCTGCGCAAAAGTGTGCCAGTGAAAGCAAGCGATCCATTGTCATGTTATCGTCAATGGCTTCGCTGTCTTGCCGACGCCAGCACCCGATAAATAGAGTAACAGCGACCATGCGGAGCGCATACGGAGGACACTGTTTTACTCGACGTAAAAACGATCGACCTTTCAGCTCAGCGAGTCCGCATGTTACTAATCAGGGCGTGCGCATACATTTTTATGCAGGAATTGCACATGTGGCGTGTGCGGAACATAAGGCTATGTTCGGGGTGGGGACAATCTAGCAAGTACATTTTTTTTTTTTGTAACCAAAGTGAGGCCTGGGCACTATGCGCCCGGTCCGGATTCTATAGGAAACCAACGGATTCCCTCAGGCTGCAGGGCTACAGAGAACGACTTTTCCTGTTTCAAAACTGAAACGGCATTGTCTTGTCCTAAGCTACAGACCCACCGCTGGCATTAACCCCGAGACTGTGCTAGTTAGAAAGGTAATTAGTAAACTATAGGTGATTAGCTGGCTAATCATAGTAATTTTTTAATAACTGGCGTCTGACGCGGGTGACTGTTTGATCGAGAAAAGGTTTTCTTTCCGTTTCAAACAACCCCTCCTTAGAAATTTTTGAAAGAGACCTTTGAAACATGCGGTAAAAGGGAAAATCAGTCAAGACACGTATTAAGGGCACATAGTTATTCACGTAGTTTTCAACCCGCTATCTTCGTCTTCTTGTCTTTGAAGATTCGAAGAATCATTTGCGGAAGCTGGCGGAATTTCTGTGCCGAAGCTATAGAAAGCCAGCCGAGACCACTTACTTCAGCAGCGACGGCGGAGTATCAAATGTGCAGGGTCCATTAAGACCACCGGGCCAGAACATATTATCGCCCGCTGCAACAGCATTAGCTGGAATCACCACAGTCTAGTTAGGTGCAGTTAGAGCGGAACTACATCGACAGCGAACAATCAGTTGTTAGGGAGTCTATAGAAAGCGCGTCTTAGTTAAAAACACCATGAACATGTATTAAATCGAAAAAATCACCTTGCCACTGAAAGTTCCTGAAACAACACAGCCACGGAACACACCCGAACGACGAGCGACTGGCGCTTTTTTTTTTTTTTTCGCATATGACTGAACTCATTCTCGACGCGAGCGCCTAGGCCATGACCTCACTTTGTACTGTTCCAGAGAAGACAGCAGCGATACGTTACGTAGGAACAAGAAGATCAAAACATGAATTTGCCATCTGATTAGTCAATGTACAACGCTTTTTTAACAATATGCAGACCAAGAGATTTGCTTCTTAGCCGCATCCGGTCTTTTAAGCTCAAAGCGCTCCGAGGACGTGAATCCCTGCCACTTTAAATTGTTATAGGAACACAGGCGACACAACAGGAGTACCGAAGTGCTCAGAAACAAATACTGCGCGCTGTATATTTTTTGACAAAGGCTATACGCGTACTCCATGTATTCGTGCAGTGACCACACGGCTTCCTCCAATCGACAGGTCGACAGTTCGATTCCCGACTCAAGCGGAAGCGCATGGTCCTGTCCGCTTTACTGCTTGAAGTCCCGACTGCACGGGACTGCAAGAGCTTTGCCGCACTCTGCAATCAATTCGTTGTTTACAATGTCGTCGTAGCGCGCCCCGTCCATTAAGAAGGGCCGGCCGTTTAACGCTGAACGCAGCGGGAGAGCGCTGAAGAAGGGGGCGGGTCGCACAAACACCGGCTCGTCCAGACTAACCGGCACAGCATTAAAGAGCCGCCCGCAGCTGTCGAGCCTTTCGCCATTATAAAAGCGCCGTCGCGAGAAGCGCATTTATAATCGATTCGCCGCCGCGCGCGCCTCGTTACGAGCGGAGGCGCATTAACATCTATGCCTCAACTCAGCCGCTGCACGTCTTAGGACGCATACGCGGCGAGCGTCGCGTAATCGGGGAAGACGAATTAGCTCGCCGTCATGCGCCGCGGCGGAGGATGCAGCGGGCGCCGCGGATGGCCCCAGCAGTATACGCGGTCAGCGCAGTGCCCGGCGGTAGGCTGGTACGGCCGCATCACGATCGGGGAAGAAGCAGGGTCGCTCCGCCGACTCGCTCTCTCTACGTTGCTCCGCCGTCTCGCCCTCGTGCGCCGTCCGTAACCGCGGCGTAACGGCGGACGAAACGTATACGCTGGACGAGACACGCTCTGAGGAGAAGCGGTCGCGCGCTTTTCCGGCTCTTCCTAGCCCCGCAGGAAATGCATACAACGTTCTACTCTTTCGCTGATGCGCCCTTAACTGAACTGAGACGGAGGAAAGCGCGTGGAAGAGTCGTTCCGGCTTCGACCAACTCCGAGAGGGTCGGCCAGCCGTTATGCGGACACGGAGGAGGAGAAGCACCCTTAACGAAGTCCAGCAAAATTAGAATAATGAAAACAATAGTCGGACACAACTTATGAAGATGGCCGTTGAAAACAACAGCTTATGACTGGCAGCGTGCTCTATTGCTGCGATAATCGATTACACCAACAAGTAAAATCGGCGTTTTAATGATGACCGTATTGAAAAAGTCAGAGGCAGCCGAATTCTTGCGCTTACACTTTCGTCTTGCGACAAGCATTTTTGTTTACGGGTTACAAGGAAAGCTTTAAAAGAACTATGCGACTGCCGCGGAGAAACACTGCTTGGTGCTCATGATGACTGTGGGCGGATCTTATCTGCAGACTTCGGCTGTGTTCGACAATACGTCAGGTTATGAGGTGCAGTGTTAAAATTCGAATGGGAAGCTATACACGCAGCAACCATTGGAGCACGCACTCAAGGAAAAATCATCATCAGCCTGACTAGGTCCACTGTAGGACAAAAGCCTCTCCCATATAATCTCCGACTTAATCCTGTACGGTACCAACTGCTGCTACGTTATCTCCGCTCTTTCGCTCTATCCTGTCGTTCTTGCCTTCACATGTCGTCGTTTTGTGCGTAAAAGAACTCTGAGAATGCAATGAACCAACTAGCCCCACAACGCATTTTACTGAAATATCTCCTCTAAATTCTTAACCTCATCCGCCCAACTGACTTTCTGCCGCACTCTGCTACGCTTGCCTTCTTTTGAAATCCAGCCTGTTAGGCTGGATTTGCAAAGGTGATAACGACGCAACAGTCGTCGATCCCACAACAGTTCACCCCGGCAGCACTACCTCCCTCTCCTCTGTGGTGTATGCGGCTCCCATGTGTGCGCCTTGCTATTCCGGGGATAGCGAAGAAGTCAAATTTATCGACGCCAGCCATTAAGCAACTGACACTGTCCATGCTCCACTTCGAATATTCGGACCGCACTCACGTCTATACGGATGGATCAGTAACCTCTACTAGTTCTGCTTGCGCTGTGGTCGTTCCTGCGCGACAGACTCAAATTCACCAACTAATTTCGCATCGGACTACCTCTACTGGAGCAGAGTTGGCTGCGCTTCTTGCGGCAGTACAGTATATCTCACAACAATCACCTCAAAAATGGGCTGTTTTCTGTGATTCAAAAGCTGCCCTACAATGTCTTCAATCTGCCTTGAGACATAGCGACCATGAGCAACTTACAGCGGAGATACGATATCTGCACCACCAGGCAATCGAACAAGATCATGAAATCATCTTCCAGTGGGTACCAGGCCATAGCGGCATTGTTGGTAACGCCTTAGCTGACGATGCTGCTCGATCGGCTCACGATACAACCAACACTGTCCGCATACCACTGACAAGAGCTGACGCAGCAAGGCACCTTCAACTGCTCGCCCGAAACCTGACTGTAACGTCGTGGTCTGCCCCTGGAGGTTGGTCACCCCGCTCGCATCACTTCAACCTCTTGCTCCAACATCACATACCATTCGGCCTCCCCCGCGGTGATACTACGCTGTTGTGCCGCCTGTGGCTGGGAGTGGCGTTCACAAATGCCTATTCCCATCTGATCACAATGGCTGACTCTCCTGCGTGTGACCAGTGCGGTTGTGACGAAACGATCAGCCACCTCCTCTGTGACTGCCCTCGTTTTGAGCGAGAGCGCGGTGTCCTAAGTGTTTCTCTGCTCCGCTTGGACTCGCGTCCTTTAACAGAGTCTAACGTTCTGGGGCCTTGGACTCAACCTTCCAGACAACGGAAAGCGGTGAAAGCGCTCCTGACTTTCTTAAAAGACTCGGGGTTGCATTCCCGCCTATAATCTTTAAGTTTTCAGTGCGCGCCCTCTGTCCCTGTGACATGGTGGTCGCTGGACACTTAGAAAACTCATTTCCTTGCCGCTCTTTTTCCTTTTTTCCCCTTTGTTCCCCTCCCCAGGTGTAGGGTAGCCAACTGGGCATCGCCTGGTTAACCTCCCTGCCTTTCCGTCCTTTTCTCTCTCTCTCTCTCTCTCTCTCAGCCTGTTACCCTTAACGACTATTGGTTATCTTTCCTTCGCATTACATGCCCTGCCCAAGCCCATTTCTTCCTCTTCATTTCGACTAGGTTGTCAAAAAACCGCGTTTGTTCCCTAATCCACTCTGCTATCAGCCTGTCTCTTAACGATGCATGCTCCCATCATTTTCCCTTCCGTAGCTCGCTGCGTTCCTTAACTTAAACTGAACCCTCTGTGTTAGCCTCCACGTTTCTGCCCCGTAGGTAAGTAAAGGTACGATGCAGATGTTATATTCTTTTCTCTTGAGGGATGTTGTTGAACTGCCGTTCACGATCTGGGAGTACCTGCCAAATGCGTTCCACCTTACTCTTAATCTTCTAGTTATTTCACTCTCGTGATCCATATCTGTGGTGCCCTCAGTAGACGTATTCCCATACCACTTCCAATGCTTCGCTAATCGTAAACTGCTATTCCTTTCCGAGATCATTGAACATTACTTTAGATTTCTTGAAATTACTTTTTAGACCCACAGTTCTGATGGGGAAAGGAGTAATGAAGGTTAAAGATGAATCTTGACCTAAATTGCGGTGGCTTAGAATGGGAAGACGTTATTGCGATTTTTTCCCGCACAAAAATGCGACCGCGTTGGCTGAAAGACGGACAAGGAATTCTTTCATTGTTCGCATGCGCTAAGAAGTCGGCCCAATTTGCAATGACGAAACTCAATATTAAATAGGAAGCGCGCAGGGACGAGGATTAGAACGGTAACCTCATTCGAGTCTGCCTCTTTTGTTTCGAAGTTTCGATCTGTGAGGACCTGTTCGAACTAAAAATGAATTAATCACAAACGAGTCTGTTGTGCGCTAATTGAAACCGACATTAAAAAAAAAACTAAGGGTATTATTAAGCTAGAGTGGAATTACATTACATTTAGCGTTTGTCGCAGCTTCTGTAGCGACTTTTGTATGTGCGCTAGTTTCTCTGCAATTGTCGGTCTCTCAACCGCCATCAACGATGTCGACTTTTATAAGTATGGAATTTGTTTCTGATTTTAAATTTCGATTCTTTACGTAGGTTGCTGTCTCGAAACTACGTTGCTCACAACCTGGTGGGTAGGCTGTGCTGACGTCATAAGGTCACGTGACCCATATCGACCAATAATTTAACTTCCACCTGCATGCGACGGTGGGCAGGTTGGTCAAAACCTTTTGGCCAGGTTGCCACCTGCCCCGGCGGGCAGGTAGTGATGACGTCACAAGGTCATGTGATCTCTCTCCACCAATCAGGGCAGGTTGGGATGATGTCACAAGGTCATATGACAACTATCGATCAATCAGCGAATTTCGTGACGTCGGTCATCGATAGGGTTTTGGTGTGACGACAACTCTAATGCTCCCGCATTAAAAGCGATTAATGCTGCACTAGGAAGACATGAACAGAGAGACACGCGATGAACACATTGCACGCACTTCCAGCTGTTTAGTGCTATAGAACGAGCCGAATTATACCTATAGAAAACGAATAAACGCGCAGAGAAAATGAAACATGATTCGCATATCGGTGTAAGATCTGCCTCTATAGCAGGCAACGACATTAGCCCCTTTTGCAAACCAAACTGTGAGCAGATTGAGTAGCCTTCCTTTGCTCAGAGTTCGGTATGCATGCTATAGGGGTCAAAAGTAACCGTCTCCCCTGCAAGTTCCGAATCGCACCTCACTGCACGCGACCGTCACCTGACAATGCACTCTTGGTGTACAGGCCGGCGCACTTGGAGGGGGGTTCAAATGCTTTTGTCCCCGAAACTAACACCTGACCGTAGTTTGCAGTCTCCTTCGAATTTTGGATGTACACATGCCGCACGCTTTTCCGTGGAAGACACTCACAGGCATGTTACTGCGGCGTCTGGGTGTTCGTGCGTTTTTTTCTCTGTGTGTTTATTCCCTTCCTCTGTATCTCACTTCGTTTTCTGTCCTTAAAAAGCCGGAAGACAGCGCAGCTTTATTGCGAGAGCGTTTACTCTGCAGCCTTGAAAAACCACCCGGTTTCTCCGCAGTGAAATTCCCTGATTGGTCCAGAGGGTCGCGAAGTCATCAGCACAGCCCAAGTTGAAAGTCTGAGGACTATAAAGTAGGAGTCCCTTCCAATGTTTTATCAGATGGGAATTATACAAACCCAACCTAGTAATCTGCCTTAACCCACCAATGAATCCCCACTAACCCAGCTTAATTCATACACTAATCTCCACTAATTGACTTTAATCAATTTTCTGGCGTGGGCCTATACTTCCAAAACTTGTGGGATCCTTTCGATTACGGGGGTCTACCAACTTCCAAATGCTATCGAATTTTCTTCTTATCATGTGGAGATTATACAAACCCAATCCAGTAATGCGCCTTAAGCCACCCATGAATCCCCACTAACCCAGCTTAATTCATTCACTAATCTCCACTAATTGGTTTCGTTTTGGTTTATGGGGTTTAACGTCCCAAAGCAACTCAGGCTATGAGGGACACCGTAGTGAAGGGCTCCGGAAATTTCTACCACCTGGGGTTCTTTAACGTGCACTGACATCGCACAGTACATGGACCTCTAGAATTTCACCTCCAAAGAAATTCAGCCGCCGCGGCCGGAATCGAACCCGCGTCTTTCGGGTCAGCAGCCAAGCACAATAACCACTGAGCCACTGTGGCGGCCCATCTAAACTAATTCACCTTAATCAATTTTCTGGGGTGGGCCTATGCTTCCAAAATTTGTGAGATCCTCTGGATTACGGGGGTGTAACAAATTTCCAAATGATATCGAATTTCCTTCTTTAAAGGGACACTGAGGAGAGCACTATTAATATATTTTTTATAGCAAAATCCGATAGTTCGGCATGTCATGGCTTTGTTGCCACTTGGCCGGCAGCGAAAAATGCATTTATTTCTAAGAAATTTGAATTCGAAGTTGAAAAGGTTTTTCCCGCCGCTGTGATTCAAACTTGGGATTCGGCTATGACGACAGAGGACTAAGTGACGTGAAACATGACGTGACATGACGTGATGCAGACTCCGTGATTTCTGGCGGCCAGCAGTGCGGCCTAGCAGCAGCCGAAAAGAAAGCTACCGCCGGCCGCACGTTGAAGGCATCTATCGGCTATTGCGGCCGTCGCTACAGTCGCTTCGCTTACGTTTGCACCGGCGTTTTGCGAGCGTTACGATGGATCTCGTTCTCGAAGTCGTCAACGAAGTTCTCGCAAATAGACACCTTTAGCATACCGTGTACCTTGATACCGCTAGCGGAATACCGGGAGCCCGCCTAACGCCGGCGAGCAGGCGCTGATTGGTCCCGATGCTTCAGGCGAGCGCGTAGCTGCCCGGCACGTGGCGCCATCTGGCGACGTCAAGGAGATTTGCGCATGCATTGGCTGCGCCTCAGTGATTTGTGCTTCTCGTGTCCTAGCGTTGCTAGAACCATTGGTTCTAGCAACACTGTTTTGTTATATGACGTCATGACGCTTGTACTTGCGAGTTTGGCCTGTGGCGGCGATACCTGTATTTTGGTTCTTGCTCTTTTTTACGTTACAAGAGCTGTGTTGTCAGTATGAGTGGCGTTTTTGTAATCAGGAGCTGGTATTCTGTCGATACAAGCCAACTTCAATTTCTCCTCAGTGTCCCTTTAAGAACGTGGTTAAGAATGGACCAAATTTCCATGTCCTGTGTGGCTCCCTCCGTAATTCTACTGGGAGCGCAGTACTGCTTGCTTACTCCCGTGAACCAACTATAGCCCCAAAGAAATGTCCTGAACCCAATTTACTCACACCGGAATCCTGAGAACCACTGCTTTTATCGCGACATTTCCAACAAGAGGAATGGCTCCGAACGTCATTACAGCCGCACGCAGTGGCCACACAGGAAAGGATGCCCACCTAACCTTCGATTCGTGATGAACGACGGGGCCGAAAAGGGTGAGCGATAAAGAAGAGACCGAACGGAGAAGACGGCTGCGAGAAGAGAAGGTAAACAAACAACCTCGAGGTCGTCTAGCGCCGCCAGCGAGTCAATCTGCGCCAGCCAGTGCGTAAAGGAGGGCTTCTCTCCGAACAAACTTGTTCCCGCTGCCACACTATTTCCTGAGCATGCACCTATTAAAGCGAAAGCCTTTAATGCCTCATACTGTCGTTAGCAGACGCGTCGGCAGCCGTGTCGACAGACGCGTCGGCAGCCCCGTCGACAGACGCGTCGGCAGGAGTGTCGACAGACGCGTCGGCAGCCCTGTCGACAGACGCATCGGCAGATTCGTCCGCCTTTCGGCGTCACTGCTTAAAAGGCTCAAGGTTCCAGCATGAATAAAGGCGCATCTAGTGAATGCATGGGCTTCATAAATAAAATAAAAGGAGTAAAGTCAATAAATGGGAAAAAAATAAAAATAAGAAAAATAAAATAAAAATAAAAACAAATAAAAACAGGATGTGAAAATAAAAATAAGAAACAATAAAATTAAGAAAAGGAGCAAAAAATGAATAGAGAACAAGATATTAAAAATAGAAAAGTAAATAAAAACAAACAGTGGCCAGGAAACGCTTTCGCCTTGCAGCACTTTAGATTGCCAAAGTGCCCCCTGAATTTTTTCCATAATGCACCTGCATTCCCCGAAGATTACGGCTTCCAGACGCAAATAAGAGACATTTACTGTTGCTTGTTCGTTTATTTTTGAGCACCGTCGAGCTACCACAATTTTCAAATTCGGCATACTTCATCCAAAAGCTTGGGCGGACATTTAATTCCGCTACGTGCGTCAATGCTATAGTAACAGCGTAAGCGGATCTGTCCACACACGTCCGCACATACGTCTGCCGACTGTCGCCATGCTCGCCTCCACACCGGCGATATGTGACGTGGCCTCATGACGTCACACCCCCTGCCTACAAATCAGCTACGCTGCAGCGGACGCAGAACGCCGGCTGTTTGCTCCGACCAGGCTTCTACGTTATCGCGTAATAGGTATAACGCGTAACTCCCAGTAGGCAGCCGGCTCTTCCCGCTTGAGTGCTGCGATGTATTTTGATGTACGCATTTTTTTTCTGTGTTTGCCTCGACAGCAATCCAAATTTATTCGGTCTGATGTAGCTGGCGTATGCCCCACTGTAGCAGAGAGCACCGCATGGTAAACGCCCCGAAAAAAAAAAAGATAAATGCGGGAAAGCGCTCAGCGCATGACGCAAGGGGAGATAATTGCGTGGTGTCCTGTTCTGACTGGCCTGCGGAATGTCTACACCTTGTGTTTGTATCCTTCACGTAGCCCTTTTATTTTATTTTCTTCGTAGCGCAGTGTTTGCTCATCATTTGCGCATTATGGCCGACGCGCTGGCAGCCTCTCCTCTCGGGCGTTCATTTCCAGTTGGACGAATTCCGTTAACCTTAAGGACTGTAATGCCGCTCCGGTATCTTTGATTTCGATGGAGGCAAAGCTCGACAAACGCCCCTAGGCGGTGCGGTGTCAGTGTTCGTTAGAAAGCCACTTCGTGGTGTAACTTAATCCGGAGCCCTCCACTACAGCGGCACTCGAAGCCCATGTGTTGCTTCGGGATGTTAAACCCCGCCTACCAGTACGCACACAATACAAACGGCGCAATGAAAGTGTCACTCAAATGAAGCGAACTTTCCACTCGCTTTTTCTTTCCGTTTTGAGTCCCCGGGAGGCTTGAAAGTACTCTCTAAACATAAAGGAGTTAAAAGGGAGTAAAAGCTCTCCTTTATGGCACATTCCCTTTTATAAACGGAAATGCACGAGTGCTTACTCCTTTTTTAATCCCATGTATGTGTGCAGCAGAATTTTAACAAGAGCAGGAGGCGCATACAGCCACTCGTTCACTCCTTTCTGGCGTATGAGAAGCGATCCTCTGTGAACGGTAAGCGCTCCCGGCAGCGAAGCCGCGGGGCCCATTCGCTCGCGTGCCGAGAATTGTCCCCACTCGAAGCGAGCCAAAAGTTTTAACGCCCGCTCAGACGGGGTGCCCTATACGACTTGAGGGCACGGTGCCATCTGGCACCGCGCGCTAAGAGAAAGCACAACCGACAGAGATAACAACCACAAAAAAAGCATCTAAACATCGGCCACAGAAGCAACTAGTTCGCCAACAGGTTTTCCCCGCTTCATAGAGCCCCGCTGTGAAACACAGCCGCCGAGGTGAAACAAATGGCTCGGCGTTATCGACGCAGCCGCTCCGGTCTCGCAAGTGGCGTAAAGTGGATCGCGAGATTAGTAGAACGCCCGCCTCTGTGGCGCTTCGACACTGTGTACTCCCAATAAACTATTAAATAACAAGTCGTCGAGTCCATAACAGGGACAATTTAACATCGACACCTTTTCTGGCTTTTTGACAGCGCCTATGTTTCAGTCACGCAGCTGAATGTCCTCGTGGTGAACTGCCGGCATCTTTTTTTTTTTTTTCATTCACTCTATTTTGATGACCGAATGCGCTACTAGACAGACAGACACTCCTTAATGGTGACTGAACAGATTGTTACAGTAACGCGATAAGACGATCACTGAGTTTAAAGATTACTTCTCAGAATGTTCTTTGTTACTTAGAGATCGTCCGTTAGAATGTTTCCATGCTGTGCTTAGGAATATCGCGGACGCTACTGTGTCGTCACTGCCAGGCGCTGTCTACTCAAAGCTCGGAAACTGCAGTGTATTTCGCGTCCTGGCTCAAACAAAGGCGATTTAGTTTGCCCATAGTTTTGAAGTAAAATCATATATAAAACCTCAATTACTACCTGCCATTCAAAGGCACACAGTACTTGCTACTGACGTGTTTCAATATGCGCGTATCAAATCTATTTCCCTGGTTGCACGGAAACGGAGACGGGTCTCTTTCCACTTTTCCTTGACTAAATAATGCATCTAAAAGCTCCCTTACTAGAACCCCTAAAGCATACATTGACAATGGATGTTTACTTCGAGAAAAGCATCAGGCATCCTTTGCGTGGTGTGGTGGTCTCGGCTATTCGGAAAGCCGTCAAGTGACGTCCGAAAGAGGCAGCGATGCTTATAGCGCACTTGGGACAAAATGACGTCGCGATCGTCGAAAACCGAGCCAACCCATTCCCTTAAACGAAACCGCTGCGGGATACCCGGCCTTTCCCATAAGTGGCCACTTTCCCTAATGAGCTGGATTTGTCGGGGTACGAATCCAGGCCCCCACATCCCCAAAAGGAGCTCGAGGAGAATGACTCTATAGGGTTGAGCAGGAATAACAAAATTCTTCGCAGCTGAGAAGAAGCAGTACCGACTAAACTGAAATATTTCCTTCTCTTCATTAGAATCGGGCGATTCAAGGAAAGAAACTGGGCCACATACTTTATAAAAGGGCTAACAAGTATGCACGAGCATGAACAGGAAAATTAAGCCTCGGAAGCTTAGGCCAGAGCAAGGGTTTCAGGCGGAGCTGCTATTTTGGAGATGCTCTCATTAGGAAGTAACCCTTCTCTGGGGAGGCCACTAAGCGAAATCCAATGGCTCCGTCGCAGAAACCTGTTTTCCCCAAAGTGTTTTCCTTCTCTTCTAGCAACCATTCATCTGAAAAGCGCTACTTTCAGCTCCTTAGTCACGTGAATGCACTCTGGATAACATTTATGTGCTTCATTTACATAGGAGCCTCTGATGCGGCGCATGTGTGAGAAAGTGTCAGGGTGTGAGTGTGCGCATATGCGTGTGTGCATGTGTGTGTGTGAGAGTGCGCGCGTGTATGTGAGTGTTGTGAGTGCGTGTGCGATACGCGAAAGTGGAAGCTTTTTCTTCGTTCTTACGTACGTCTTCACTAAACGAACATCAAAAACAAGTGTGCCATTATCCGGTAAGATGTAGTGCATCCGAAGAAAATATTCGAGTCGCTCATCACCATGGGTTTTTAATAATCGTTTCCGCTATAACGCTTTTACATTAAAAGGCGCCACAAAATACAACGCTGGTCATTTTTAAGAGATCCGGAAAGAAGGCAAAGAGTGGCGAACCGATTAAAGCTGCAAACCTGCACGAAGCGTGATCACAACTCCAGCGCCTTCAATCGATTCTTTAGAGCAGAGCGCCAGAGTCAGTTCATAACTTTCTTAGAAAGTTTTTGCGATCGAGCAGCGAATAGCAACGGCACTGGCAACTCGAAAACGCTGTTTTATTGGCGTGGTGAAGGCTACGGTCGATTGTGACCTATACTTCAAAAGAGGTAACCTTCACTAGCACGCGATTGTTACTGGCGTGAAATTTTTCAGCGCCGCTGGAACCGCCGAAGTTCCACCTGCACTTGGCGTTGTATCAAACAAGGAAGAACACAAGGTGATTTTGTGTAATACCAGGTGAAAAATAATGACAGAAATAACAAAACCACAACCGACCGAAAAATTAATTGGAACGCTCTGAGTAAAAGAAAGCAGCGACTCCTCGAAATGTGTTGAAGAGAAATTTTCAACTAATACGAAGAGAAAGCAAACGACGGAGTATCGTGACGTTTTGTGCAGTACTTCAACAAATGTATTTGCATAATTATGCATTGAGGTCTTTACTACTTTCTACAGGGGTTTTGCACAAAGTTCGGAGATATACACCAGAGTAGCGTGCTCACGAAGTCAGGTGAGCAACACACTACCGATTGCCGTGACGCTCATTAGAAGTTTAACTCGCCCACAAGCAGAACAATACGTGGTGCCTGCCAACAACCACTACGATTCGTAATTGACGAACGGAAGGGTTCAAATCAGATTTCCTGCAGCTCATCGCCGGTGCATATCGCGACAAAGCGACGGAGTGCCTACTGCAGCGGGATAGCCTCTCTAGTACATTAACAGAGATACTGCGGTTCGCACAGACGCTTACCCTTACAAAAATGGATATCAACTTTCTTTAGAATTTGTATTAACATTCTATTGACTCTAGTAACCTTGTAGTAACTTTTACATTCTATCAACAATTGTTCATACAACGTTGATAGAAGTTACTTCTTTGTATGTACTCCTGTCAATAGAAAGTTACTAGAAAATAATTTTTACATTCTATGTACCTTTGTCAATACAATGTTGGTAGACTGTTACTTCTTTGTATTTGCTCCTGTCAATAGAAAGTTACTAGAAAAGCTGGGTGCAGTTTGACACGTTGAGCGAAGTAAATGAACAAACTGCATGGTGTTCGAGGTGATTAACGCTATCTTGTTCGCATAATCGTGACGACATCTTACCTGATTGCATGGTGGAATCTGTTGCAGCTAGTCAACAATTTCACTATATCGAAAAGCGACCAACATTATTCGCAGCAAATGCGTTTGGAATGTAATCAGGATATGGGAAAACGTTTTAAAACAGCAGATATATTCCATTTTAATACTTTATGTTCTTTACGGACTGCTGTGAGCAGAAATACTCTAGAAAGTGACAAAACATTTTTGGTCATGCGAATAGATGCCTCAAATCATGTACTGTAGGCGAACACTTCAAAGCTATGAAAACAACCTTGAACACGAAACAAACATTACACTCACATTCCCTTAGCCAAGCATATTCTATTAACATTCGTTGATAGGAAGTTCATACAATTTCCTTACTGCTTTCTATGTACTGCTGTCAGTAGAAACATACTATAGACACCGACAGAACGTTTTATAATGAGAATAAATGCCTAAATTAATTAAGTACTCTAGCCTAACATGTCAATGCAACTAAAGCAACCTTGAACACGAAACAAACATTTGCAGTCACATTTTCTTAGGGCATATTTTATCAACATTTGTTGATAGAAAGTTCATACAATTTTCTTACTGCTTATATACTGCTGTCAATAGAAATATACTACGAACCGAGAAAGCATTTTGGTGATGCGAATAAACAAATAAAAGCCAAAAATAATCAAGTACTGTAGCCGACAACTTCAAACCGGCAACTTAACTAACCTTGAAGACGAAACAAAAATTTGCAATCACATTCCCATAGCCGAGCACGCTGTGGATTTTTAGAAATTTCAGTTCAATTTTCTCAATACTAGATTTACTGTTTTCGCATTTTCGAGTGCGGGGAAAAGGGCAAAGTTCATAACAGAACATTTTTCCGAAATTCAGAAACGTGCCTTGAATTGAAGACATTTAGTGACAATTTTTGATTGTGTAAAGTCTACGAAAAAAGTTACCAGCAAACGAAATAATTTTGGTACAAAGTGAATGAATTCATAGAATACTCAAGTATTATTGCCTTGCACTTCAAGGAAATTAAAAGAACTTTAAGAAAAAATAGGAGCTAGTGACATATTGTGTTACATAAGCGCAATGATGACTTCGTTACAGCGAATCAGTTTCGCTGATGGCTCATTCTACACGAAAACAATGCTTTCTGCTGCGTATTCGTCCTTAAATTCTGTACTCAGGCAGTCATTAAACAGATTTAACATTTCAGAACTAACAAAGAATTCCAGCAGAGCTGTACAACAACTCTGCCAATTCGAAACACGTTGGTGTTGATATTGTTGTAATTCTTGATAGGTCATATTTTAACGTGCAGTGATGTACCGTACGACGGTGCTAAAACACACTAGCATTAAGAGCGTTTCACTCTGAGGTTTCAGAGGGATTATTGTTGCGAGCTACAAAAAAATTCAAGTTTAGCATTGCACCGATGTGTTTCCACACTCATTGAATGACACGTTCTCGCTAGCCCAAATGGCGCCCAAATTATATCACCAGCTTCCTGAACCTGCACCGCAAGCACACTTTCCCTGCACACTGCCCGCCATGCAAAAGTGCCCGGTACACTATGCCACTCCACGTGGGAGCGCCCAATTTAAACCCTCGCACTACCCTCCTCCTCGAGCGACCAGCAATGGCTGATCGCACGGGACTGAAAAACCCCGCGCGAAAAGGGCCGCACCGCTTCGCGCTCTGAGTAAATTCTGTGTAACGTGTGCAGGCTTACAGCTTCGAGAACTCAAGTTGCTTCGTTCCTCAGCGACTGTACATGCGAAATTTCAGGCAAGGCAATATTAATTTTTATTCATGTTCGGCGGCCGATACTATAAAGAGAAGTATAGAGAAACAAAACAGGTAACAGCGGCCCGCTGTACTCAACTGCGGTAACAAGGGCTTTGCATGAGGAAGGTGCACGGCAATTGGAGCACTATAAGCCCTCATTCTTGACTTGTTACATTTTTCGGTAGTACTGAGCCACAGAGGAGCTTCCAGTATGGAAAAAGCTAGGGTGAGAGCAGCCCCCACTTTGAGCACCGCTAAAACACAGGCGCAGTGCCTCTTCCGCATCTTCACTTGCATCTCCTTCAACGCAAACACGGTACGAAGCTTTGGCGAGGGAAAACGTGGTGAGAGCTGTATTTTCTATCTTCCCGTAATGCAATGACTAAGGAATCCTGGAATAAAGTGTTGGGTTTTAACGTAGTCATACGGAGTAGACGCGCGAAAGCATGTGTTCAGTCTTCGCCTTTTCTTACTGCCATCAGCGGACGTGAGGCCGAGCCGAGGACAGCATAAGGCAGAGGCAAAAAGCAATCAAGGAAGCACACAAAAAGACTACGGTAGCGCGACTGTCGGCGGGGCTCGCTCGAGCAAAGAGCGTGCAAGGTGTCCAATGACGTGATATAAACACACATAAAACAGAGGCGATGCTGCAGCGCAGCCTTGAAAGTTTCGCGCGTCACGCTAGAGCGGCGTGCGAACGCTCGTGTTCCCTAGGTACACACACGTACACTAAATCGCATGAGCCAAGCTGTGTAGAGTACGCTAAGCCACACAATATGCGAAAATCAAAACCGAAACCAGTAGCGTTTGGCAACATCATCATCATTCCTTATTCTGCGACGCAGTTACGGGGAGCTGAGTTATAGCCTTAGAACTAGGCAGACAGTGCAGCCGTGCAGCGGCTGCGGCTTTCCTGGCCCCAGATGCGTCGCCTTTAGCTGCCCGGCATGCTGCCCGGTTTTCCAAGCTTTCGTTCGCAGCGCCGCCAGAAACAGATGCTTGTGAGTAGTCACATTTTTTCACCGCAATCATTCCAATTTGCTGACTTTGTAATTGAAACAAAATATTTTGTCGTTTAATGCAACAAGTTTGTGGCAAAAAGGGCTTTATCAATTCTTTTTTTAACGCGTGTAAAGTTAGGCGACATTAGCGCCACTTTCCCATTCGCTGGCGGCGGATTGCGAGTCTCATGTTGGCCGCGCGCTACACTATCTTTTTTAGGACGCTGAAACGACTCTTTGTTGGCGGGGTGCGACGGTTGTGATGTGGGTGCGTTTCTTCAGTTTGTTTGTGTTAAATGTGCGGCCTCGTTAGTGTTGTGGTAGTGTGACTGAACTCGGAAGGTGACAGATGGCTCCAGTGCTGCGGAAGACGTTCTTACGCGCACGCAGTGCTCAAAAACTGCTCTGACGTACTGACGCAACCACGCCGAGAGCGGCCGGCGCCCGATGCCCGATAGAAGAAACGGCTTCCCGTGAACGTTGACAAATGTAAGTACAGAACTGGAAAATGACTTCTGCGATGTGTCGGGGGTATGATTGAGGGCTGCGAATGCATTTGGGTTGGTCTTCACGTCTTGTTCGCAGTGAGGTGCAAAATGCGGGCACCACGCGATCGTTTGCAGAGAGAAGGTGTTCTGACACGCTCGCTTGCCAACTATGCAACTTTTAACCCGCCGCCTCACGCTGTTTGCGTCAGCTCCTCGGCGCAGGAGTTATGTGATAGAATTTGGTTGCACGCCGAGAACTATGGGGTGCTGCTTGATTCGTTATTCCGACTGAACAGGAGCAGCGCGTGAAAAGGAGACCATAAGAACGAAAAGTGCTTGTAGCGGCGTGCGTCTTTTGATTCTGCTGCCTGAGTGTTTACTGGATAAGGAGCATTGCCCGTTCTACGTCGCAGTCACATCAAGTGCTGTGTTTCTTGATAGTTCTGGTCAACGAAACGACGATTAAAAATAGCAGAACCATTCCATTGCAGTGCAGCTGAGGTAATCGCACAATGGAAGGTTTGTTGTCATTTTATTTTTTTACGTTCACTACATTTATGTCATTCCCCCATTTTCAGTCTGAAGCGATAAAAGTATAACGTGATTCGCGAATAATAGCTTTAAGAAAAGTATGACAAGCTTTGTAAACCATTTTTTTGCTAACTATTGGAGGCATAGGTAATTAATAATTAGCCTCCACTCATGAACACATTGGACTGAACAGCTAGAGGTTTTAATGGGATGTGGCTTCTGTGATGTTTATGAAAGCATGGCTCTAATGCAGTCTTTCTTCAAATGCACCCGCAGTCAAGCCCTGTACAGCTGCTCCACCGGTATCATCACGCTACTTTTGCACCAGCTTTCATCTGTCATCGAGCCAATGCTACCTCAACCAGAGGCAAATGACATCAAGACCTGCTAGTTCAGCCTATCAGCCATTGACACTGGATATCAAGCATGTGCCACTTGTAAAAGGATAGGTAGACAAGTGGGTATATTTTCCTTGTCTTTTTTAGCCTGCCAAAAATCTTCTGGTCCAGGCTCCCTCTCTCTTTCGTTTTTTTTTTTCTTTTAAAAGAGGACCAAGAGAAAGGGAAAAGATATTGCGGGCATCATGAAAGCACTCCCCTAGTCAAGTGCATTGTGTTATAGTGTGAAATGCTTTCTATAGTTTTTTCCCTCATGCCTCTCGTGCTTGGAAATCTTGACCACTGTATAGACCAAATTAAAACAATTATCTGCTTCATGACCTTTATACAGCAGTCTAAAAGCAGCAAATAAATTTTATAGGTTTACTTCAGCAGTACCTACCTCTTACAAGGTATGGCATGTTTGAAGTGAACCAGTGATGTGATAGGCATGGCCTAACGGGCAATGCATAATTGAATATTGGCGTTCAAGTGGAGCACTCTGCTTTAGAAGCATATTTGTTGCAAGCATCAATAATTGATACCTTACCAGGTTATCCTTGCATTACATGAAACCCTGCAAAGCTTATATTTTAGCTGTACAGAAGAAAGGTGCTTATTCGATGTCATGAGCATTGCTGAGGTTTTCTTTCACACTCCCTTTGTCACAACTGACTGCACTGTACAGTTGAAATGCATTTGGAATTGAGTATTGGTGCATTGTTTTTTTTATTCATGCCGACTTTCAGTTACTGATTGCATTACACTAGCTGAGCCTAAGTCAACAAATATTGCTGTGACCTTAACAAGACCCCTGGCTTTACTTGAACCGATGCATTTGATGTTGCCTTTCTCCCGTGCCATCAAGGTTTGTAATAAGCTGTGTAAATAACTTATTTTCTTTCTCGAGGTATTTATTGCTGCAATTAGTGACAGGTAATTTCCTAAAGAACAACCTAAGTGCACATTTTTATCTTCTTTGGAACACTTGTTTGCTTGCTTCCCTTGTATTCTTAACTTAAACAGATATGAGCAGGCCTCAGCACTGGAGGGATGTGCTGCGGGACAAATAAAAAACTACCAGTCCAGCTGCTCCCTTAGGGGCACGTTTCTGAGGCTTTTATCGCTTGTAGTTCTATGCAGCTTTACTTACAAGTATTGTATCTGACGCAGTGTGTGCCTTAATATTGCTACGGGTCGACGCAGAGACGATGAGGCAGACGAAGTGAGAGGGCGCTTGGCGCGTGCTCGGGCTCTGAATCCTGCGCGGTGGCTTGTGTCTTGGCGTCCGGTGCGCCCTGTGCTTGTGTTGTGTTCAGTGTGACTGCACCAGTGTTCTGCGGGGTGTGAACGTCTCCTGCCACGTAACAATATTTTGATTCATTTGCTTTAGAGTGTGCCACTCTTGCCCTGACGAACTTGCTCACCTTTGTACTCTTTGTTCATACATTTTCCCCTAACACCTGGTATAGCTCCAAATGATACATTATCTACAGCAACATGTGCATTATATTGCAATGTCTTTGTGCCATCACTTTTGAAAACAAAAGCTGCCTGAATTTTTGTGCAGACAAATCAGAAACACAAAATAATTTTTATATTTTATGACCTGCATGTTATCTTAATATGACTGGAATGGCTAAATATCTCTTCGTGGTAGCCTAATTTGGTCATCATCATCATCAGCCTGACTACACCCACTGCAGGGCAAAGGCCTCTCCCATGTCCCTCCAATTAACCCTGTCCTTTGTCACTTGCCGCCAATGTATCCCCGCAAACTTCTTAATCTCATCCGACCACCTAACTTTCTGCCATCCCCTGCTGCGTTTGCTTTCTCTTGGAATCCACTCCGTTACCCTTAAGGACCAGCGGTTATCTTGCCTTCGCATTACATGCCCTGCCCAAGCCCATTTCTTCTTCTTGATTTCAACTAAGATGTCATTAACCCGCGTTTGTCCCCTCACCCACTCCGCCCTCTTCTGATCTCTTAACGTTACACCTATCATTTTCCTTTCCATAGCTCGCTGCGTTGTTCTTAACTTAAGCTGAACCCTCTTTGTTAGCCTCCACGTTTCTGCCCCATAGGTGAGTGCCGGTAGGATACAGCTGTTGTATACTTTTCAGGGATATTGGTAAGCTACCAATCATGATCTGAGAGAATCTGCCATATGCGCTCCACCCCATTCTTATTCTTCTAGTTATTTCCCTCTCATGATCCGGATCTGCGGTCACTACCTGCCCTAAGTAGACATATTCTCTTACTACTTCCAGCACCTCGCTACCAATTGCGAACTGCTGTTCCCTTGCTAGGCTGTTGAACATTACTTTGGTTTTTTGCATGTTAATTCTCAGCCCCACTGTTCTGCTCTGCCTGTCTAACTGGTTGATCATGCTTTGCAGTTCTTGTCCTGAGTGGCTTAGCAAGGCAATGTCATCAGCGAATCGCAAATTACTCAGGTATTCTCCATTAACTCTTATCCCTAACTGTTCCCATTCCAGTCCCCGGAATACCTCCTGTAAGCAGGCATTGAAGAGCATTGGCGAGATCATGTCTCCCTGCCTGACACCTTTCCGTATTGGAATTTTATTGCTGACTTTATGGAGAACTATAGTAGCTGTGCAATCGTTATAAATATCTTCCAATATTTTCACATAACACTCTTCCACACCCTGATTCCGCAATGCCTGCATGACAGCTGAGGTTTCCACTGAGTCAAATGCTTTCTCGTAATCAATGAAGGCTATATATAGGGGTTGGTTATATTCCGCGCATTTTTCTATCACCTGATTGGTAGTGTGAATGTGGTCTATTGTCGAGTATCCTTTACGAAAGCCTGCCTGATCATTTGGTTGACTAAAGTCCAAGGTTTTCCTGACTCTATTAGCGATTACCTTAGTAAATACTTTGTAGGCAACGGACAATAAGCTGATTGGTCTGTAATTCTTCAAGTCCTTGACGTCTCCTTTCTTATGAATTAAGATAATGTTAGCGTTCTTCCAAGCTTCTGGTACTCTCGAGGTCACAAGGCACTGCGTATACAGGGTGGCTAGTTTTTGTAGCACAATCTCTCCTCCATACTTCAACAAATCTGCTGTTACCTGGTCCTCACCAGCTGCTTTCCCTCTTTGCATTGCTCCTAAGGCTTTCTTTACTTCCTCCTTCGTTACTGGCAGGATGTCCCATTGCTGTGCTCGACTGCCTCCCTCAGTAACTTGATGATTACATTCGCTACTGTATAGATTTGTGTAGAATTCTTCGGCTAATTCAACTATCTTATCCATATTGCTGATGACATTGCCCTGTTTGTCTTTTAGCGCATACATCTGGTTTTTACCTATGCCCAGTTTTCTCCTCACTGATTTTAGGCTACCTCCGTTCCTTAGAGCATGCTCGATTTTCTCCACGTTAAACTTTCTTATGTCGGCTACCTTGCGCTTATTTATTAACTTCGATAGATCTGCTAGTTCTATCCTGTCTGTGGAGTTAGAAGTCCTCATGCTTTGGCGTTTCTTAATCAGATCTTTAGTCTCCTGAGATAGCTTGCTGGTATCCTGTCAAACCATCCTACCACCTACTTCTGCGGCGCACTCTGTAACGATAGCTGTAAGATTATCATTCATTGTTTCAACACTGCGGTCGTCTTCTTCAGTTAAAGCGGAAAATCTGTTTTGCAGCGACAGTCTGAATTCCTCTACCTTCCCTCTTAATGCTAACTCGTTAATAGCCTTTCGCTTCACCAGTTTCCTCCGTTCCCTCTTCAAATCTAAGCTAACACGAGACCTTACCATTCTGTGGTCGCTACAACGGACCTTACCGAGGACCTCCACATCCTCTACGATGCCAGGGTGTGCACACAGTATGAAGTCTATTTCATGTTTAGTGTCACCATTGGGGCTCTTCCACGTCCACTTCCTGTTTGCTCGTTTGCGGAAGAAGGTATTCATAATCCGTAAACTATTTCTATCTGCGAACTCTACTAATAACTCTCCCCTACTGTTCCTAGAACCTATAGTCACCTACCGCCTTGTCTCGAGCCTGCCTAATTAGGTGTAACATGTTAATGTCAGTTCCTGTGAATATCATTCAGTCTTCGAATGTGGGGGCAGAATTGAACACAACAGCATGTTATAGCTTTTTCTTGTTCAAGGACGCATTACATTTAGTTCTAGTCTTGTGACTGCTGCTTATGCTATTACTCAGCAGCCTTATCAAACTCACTCGGAGTGCTGCATTTTAGTGCACATTTAACTGATTGTTGCTGCTCCGTGTTTGATTCTATTAGAAGTTACTATAACTGTATACTTTGAATGTTTTCTTGTGCAGTTCTCTTGCTGCTGCATTCTGCCATGGAGAAGGCTACCTGTTCGTGCACACGTCTCATCACTAGGACGCTACCTCTTCCACTGGTGATGCAGACAAGTAACGACAGGGTTAATTGGAGAGGCATGGGAGAGGCCTTTGCCCTGCAGTGGGCATAGTCAGGCTGATGATGATGATGAACAACAAGCAGGCTGCCTGATATTGAGGACAAGTGTCAGGATAGTGCACCAACAAAGTCGCTTAAGCATTTCTGTGCTGATGCATTTTTATTAAAATCAGCTCATAGCTTAATATCTACATCCATGGGGACATTTAGCATATGTTTGGCATTTGTTTTAATTCGCTAGTGTTTGCAGCCTTTAATGTTGGTCTTAAGACAGTGTAAGCATTGTTTCACTGTGTGGGATTTTTTAGCTGTTTTGGAGAGATGTGTGTGTATGCATGCAGTTTTTTTCCACGGGTTTGTTATGTGGCTCATGGAACTTTCATGTTACAGAAGAAATTATTTCGTTTCTGTGTTGTACAGGAAAGTGAGCAGTATTTATATGCACCAGGTGTTTCAGGGAAGAATAAGTAGTTTTCAAAAATATGGCTTTTGCTGCATAATATTACCAGTGTTAGCAGACACCAGAAAGCCGGTGAGGTGTATTTAGTAAGCTGGTTAACTAATTTCTGATAATTAACTTTTTAACTAACACAGGTTTGCAACTGGTTGCAGTTAGAGACTTTTAGCCAGTTGTTCGTAGTAGCCATATCAGTTTCTGGAATGTACAAAACATGATTACTTTCGCCGCTGTGGCTCGACAAAATTTGGCTGCATCGTGCGAAAATGCATGCGCTTTTGAAAGCACACAGGGAAAGAAACCCCTCCAGTGCATGTAACTGCTACAAATCTCTAATGGCAACTAGACGCCTAACTCTGATAGTGAAGGAATCATATTCTTAGCAGTAAGAAACACACATAACACCAAGACACACACACACACACACAGGACACCCGCTAGACTTCAACTATCTTTACTGGACACTTGTACAACATAAATATGTATCACTGAGCACACGCAGGTGCCTCGTCATCCGCAACAGGTCTAACTACGCCGTGCCCTCTCCTGCAAGGCATACGATTGCGCCGATAAACAATCTCTTTTTCTGCCAACACCAGGGAGGGAGTGCTTACACATGTCACCCGCCTCTTGAACTTCGATAATTTTTCTTTCTTTTTCTCGGCTCCCAGGCCTTTCGTATTCAAGAGGCGGGTGACATGTGTGTAAGCACTCCCTCCCTGGCATTGGCAGAAAAAGGGATTGTTTATCGGCGCAACCGTATGCCTTGGAGGAGAGGGGAGGGCGTAGTTAGACCTGATGCCGATGACGAGGCACCTGCGTGTGCTCAGTGATACATATTTATGTCGTACAAGTGTCCAGTAAAGATAGTTGAAGTCTAGCGGGTGTCCTGTGTGTGTGTGTCTTGGTGTTGTGTGTGTTCTTACCGCTAAGAGTATGATTCCTTCAAGCCGTTACCAACTAGCCCAACTTAATGTTTTAACAAAGTTTCTGATAGTGAAAAGGTTCATTAATAAAAATTAGCTAACCAGCTTATTACGTAAGACTCTTCACAAGTTTTCTGGTGCCTGCCAACACTGGTAATACTATGCTGAAAAAGCCATACATTCATCTCAAAATACCTGTTTTTTGAAAATTACTTAGTCTTCCCTGAAACACCTCGTATATATGTAAGAAAAACCTAACGGGATTTAATTGACGATGTTTTGGTTGGAGGGCCAGTCGTTTTCAAGTGTACTACAGCATTTGAAGCGCACAGCTTTTGTTTCGAATGCTATACTATACTCGAAAAAGGCTGGTCCTCCAGCCGAAACATCGTGAATTAAAACCTGTTATGTTTTTCAATTGCTGTGTGTCAGTCATTGTTACTCAGAGGGAACTGAGGGGAAGCGTGCCGAAGGCAATATTCTGTTCCTATATTGTTCTCCATAAAATATTTTGATGCATCATGCATGTGTTGTAGCGCGTATGTACACTTGTGCACAATAAATGTAATAATTTGCATTTTGCTTCTATTATTCTTTAAGCACTCCAGGATAGTGTTCACAAAATGATTTTGAAGTGTTAAAACTATGTTGGTAAAAGTGTTGTACTGTGTAGTTAACATACACTTTTCCAAAAGTTGATGTAGGAATTATACTTTCTTCATACTTGAGTCTTTTGAATAACGGTGGCCAATTGTCGGAAGACCGTTGATAGGGCATTGGTAGACATTGTCGGTATGTGGTTGATAAGAAGTGTAAAGACTTTCTATGTACTTGAGTCTTTTGGATAACGGTGGCCAATTGTCGGAAGACCGTTAATAGGGTGTTGGTAGACATTGTCGGTAAGGGGTCAGTAGGAAGTGTATACAAACTCGATAAGGGGATGATAGGAAGTATAAAGACTTTCTATGTACTTGAGTCTTTTGGATATCGGTGGCCAATTGTCGGAAGACGGTTGATAGGTTGTTACTACAATGTACAAAGGCGTTTAAAAGACTTTCTATTCAATGTTGATAGGTTCTATTAACAATTGTCGAAAGACTTTCTAAAGAATGTTACTAAAAATTTTTGTAAGGGTATGCGCAGTGGACGTTTCTGAAGCTTCTTGCGCTGCTTCAATATGAATTGACGATTATCACAGCTCGAAGGACAAGCTTTGACGGCTCTTTCACCAACTGAGTCGGGTGTCCTTGTTTCTACCCAGTAGAAAATCTTGAACGCAGAAGTGGGCATTAATTTTCAGCCTCGAAAGGTCACACCCCAGCCCTGATCGCTCAAATTCGTACACAAGGGACGCTAACTGACGACGTCCAGACCTAACTGTCATAGCGATGTGGCATTAAGCTGTCACATCTACCTATATACCGGTGGGAATTGGCGCGGGAAAGCAACGGTAACAAAGGCAACGCCACTGCAATACACATTGGAATGCCTTGCGGTATAGAGCGGTCTCATTTTCCCCAACAGAGGGCGCTGCCTAACACGATAACCGAACCCGTTACGCGTATCTACCTGGTTCACACCAACAGCGCCCTGCTGTCAAGGTGTGAATTGTTCCTAAGGCGGAATTCAGGAATGTGATCTCACGCAAGCTCGGCGCGGCGTGACCCAGTGTTTGATACGCACTAGTATTGCGAGCCAGTAGACGAAATTATTTACACATCTGCGGTTGTATCGCAATCACCCAGAGGCTTCACGGTGTTTCATATCCACCAACGACTAACGGTGTTGTAGGGGCCGCGAAAAACTTTCATGGAGAGTACTATCGCGCTCAATATGAGTTGCAACGCGCGGTCATCGACCGGGGCTCGTTCCGTGGTGTGCCTCCTCCAAACAGTGGCTCGGAATTCTGGGAGAAACTGCTGTTCCAGGAAACAGCAGCACCCCCGCTCAGGGAAAAGTTTCTCCCAGAATTCCGAGCGACTGTTTGGAGGAGGCACACCACGGAACGAGCCCCGGTCGATGACCGCGCGTTGCAACTGATATTGAGCGCGATAGTACAGAGGGCAAAACACATGCCTAGAACAACCAAACTGTGTGTTCCGCCGCTCCCAAAGCCGCTGCGACCAAGAAGGCAAAAATTGACGATTAAATTCTATGAGTTTAACTGCCCATGTTTACATCCAGACCATTTTTAACCAAATATTATCGCTAGTTATCGCGTGATCAGCCCGAAATAGGCTCAGAACGTGTTCTAGACATGCGTTTTGCCCTCTGTACATACATTCTCTTTGAAATTACAGCACCTTAGAACCTACCGCTGCCGAGGACTAAAACAAAGCGACTTAAATCGGCCAGTTTCTATTCTTAATTAAGTAAAATAGATTAATAAACAAAAACAACCAACGGAGCTATCAAACGCTGGACCCCTGCACGTGTGAACAGCGTTATGGGGTTGACCACGGATTAGGTGTCGTGAGCCTGCTCGTTTGTCATGAAGAAAACGGTAAATTCAAGTGCCTGTATATAGGCCAGAAAGAGACTGAACACTGATTCCAGCTCAACCTCTGCAATTTGCTGTGCGATAACTACCAGGCAACTTCAACAAACGCTTGAAAACAAAAAAATCATTTTTCCTTCTTGGAAAGCATCGAAGAACACTTTTAAGCTCTGGAAGTGTATAGAAGGAGTCTGAGAACAAATTTAAGCTCTCCCAGATCGATAGATTTCGGTATCGCAATGACAAGCCGGTTATTATCAGTGAAAATGAAGCTTTTAAGTCTAGAAAAGTCCACAAAAATGAAATACGTGTCTCGGTGTCATCAGCCAAGTTACACTCTAAACAAAGGACTAAAAAGGGTGTAAAGCTGTCTTCAAGAGCACAATTTTTTATAGAAGGGGGTGCGATAGAGGAGAGCTTACTCAGTTTTTACTCCCACATAGGAATTCCTGTTTACAGTATCAGCCTACTCAGAAAGAGTCATAGAGTCAACTTCCGCTAAGAACAAAAATGAGATGAAGGCGCCCTTGGCGTCCTTTTTAGTAGTGCGCACAAATATACTCGCATATATATGGAGAGATTAGAGAAAATTCAAAGCGCGAGTGTAATTACTCTATCACTGCTAAGTAAAAACAAAGTTGAAAGAGAGAGATAAAGAGGAAAGGTAGGGATGTTAATGAAGTTGAAATGTGCAATTAATGCATTAAGGCCGCGGAGGGCGAATGAATAAAATATTAAGACAGTAGACCCTCATGCTAATGCATGTTAACGAGCTTCTCAATAATTTTCTTTCAAGCGCACTTCAGGCAGCTTTACAACCGGAGGAAGTAAACGTGAGTGGGACAAACGAATTTGCGTAAATAACTACATTACCGGGGGAAAATAAACCAAAAAGCTTTGGTTCTAGGATTAGGTGAACAATGCGTGGCAGAAAAAGAAGATAATAATACAACGAAAGTTGCTGCATAAAATAGCTGTCGTATTACTTACCACGCATTATCCTGTAGAAGGATTAAACCCTGGATTAAATTCTACAGGATATTGAAAAAAAGGTAATCGTGAAGAGGTTTCTTTGCGAGCGATTATCCTCTTCATACGCGAATATAGCAGCTGTCAAAACTTCTCTGAAGAAACTTTAAGCACTCTTTTGAGTAGATCACGATGATTTAGAAAAAAATATATAGAGAAAGCACATCAGACTCTTCATTGCTTAATGACACAGCTCAAATGTCAGTTCCAGGTCGCTGCTCAGTGGCCCCTGAGAGGCCATACGAAAGGTCATTTCGAACACTGAAGAAGGTCAAGACATAAGCGCTTTAACGACAGCGCGTTACTGCGTCGCACATGTTCTGCTCGGGTCCAGATGTGTTCACTAGTTTTCTCAGTTCACGTCTGGGTATAATATACGAAGCTCTACGAAGTAAACAGTAAGCAAAGAGTAAGAAAGGTAGTAAGCTATCCCTCAGCGCACTCCCTTTTACGGGCAGGGTATACGCTGCCCATGTCACGGAGTAGATTTCGATAGCTAAATATACGCTCAGTCTTGGCAACCGAATCATATTCCAACTGCGAAGCACAGCAACTTGACGCAGTTATCAATGGGAGGCGGGTTTTAATGGGAGACGAGCTGACAAAGGTCATGAGGTTGGCAAATAAAGGAGATTGAAGCTTCGGTTAAAACCTTCGTTAACTGCTTGAACTTCGCACGTTTTGAAAAGGGAATTTGTTTCCGTTGCCAACCGTTTTGTGTGTTGTGTTGTCGAAAGGAAGGTAAGTGCTCAAAAAGGGACGATCACGACAGAAGAGACAGAACGGGACGAGCTCTCGTCCCGTCCTGTCTCTTCTCTCGTGATCGTCCCTTTTGCGCACTTACCTTCCCTTCATCACGAACCAACTCGCCGAACAACGTATCCTGCTGTTGTGTTGTGTTGGGTTTAGTGGCGTACAAGCATCTAAGGCTATCATGCGCCAAACACAAGGTATGGAAAATATTTTTCTGTACGATTTCACAACAAAGTGTAAAACAACGGTGGTGTAAAGGGCCTAAAAGACTTAGTGATGATAAAGAAAAAATATCAACCGTAAATACTCCGTACCTTTTTAGTGATGGAAATCTACCCCAGGACTTGGGCAGCATACCGTATATACGTAGATGCATCTAAAAGGGAGTTTGCGCTAGAAGACAGCTTACTCCCTCTCTACTTTCATACAGGCAAATTTGTATTGAGAGTAATTTTCCGCTGCGCGGCAGCTATTCGCCTCGGCTTCCCAAGGGCTGGCAGGTCGCACGAAGAGGCACGGCGCTGATGCCGAACTACGCGGATGCTACTTCCCGGGGCAGCCGCGTAATGCGAGTTCGCTGGCGCGTTCCTGTCAGCGGTCCATTGTCCCTCGCGCCTGCAAGTAGCGTGCCTCTGAATCACCAGCTGCCCATCACTCATCCCGCCTAACAATGCGCGCAACAAGTAGCTCGTTGGCAGGGCATCAATGCGCCGGTGGGTGCTGCAGCGGACTGCAGTGAAGAGAACGCTGCGCTGCACTGCTTTTTGCATTGCAGGTGTTCCTACCATGCGGATAAAAGTTCAGCTTCGATTCAATAAAGCGTTTTATTACAGGTTGAAGCGTGAGCACGCAGGAAATAACAAAATTATAGGGACGTACGAAGAGTGATAACAGAACCCTAAAAAAATCTACAGATAATGATTTTTACTGTATTCGATTCAATGCGAAAACATGGATTTGTGTTATACTTAACGAAGACGACGGCGAGCGCGCAGTGCCGCGGGACCGAGCTCTCGCGCTATAGGCCAGCTTCTTCGACATAAACTAGACGATTTTTCTAGGCTCTGAACTTCCTCATTAGTCTTTTCGCTTTAAATCTGAACCCGCACGTCAGTAACACAGCTACTCACAATGAATTTTCTCTCAATGACACGTAGAGGTGTTGTTTACCAATTATAAGTATAATCTTGCCTACGTACACTGTCCACCTACGTAATGAGGTGCTCATCGTGTCTCAAGTGACGTCTTTTGAACACGCGCTCAGTACCAAGACGAGCTTGGTATAATCCTGCTGTCGATAAATAAATGCCTGGCGTGTCAGCAGACGCCCACGCCGCTTTTCTTTGTAAATATTTGTACATGCGGAATATTCCATTGGCTGGGAGGCAGGTTGTCGTGGGATCGGCAACGAACCGGCGTACTCGTTTCTTTATCAACTTCCTGTATTGATATCAATGCGTCGTATACGCGCGAATTCTAGCAAAGAACCGTGTATCCTTCACTATCAATTGTAAACGCTACGCAGGAAAATGAAACAAATCGAAATGAGTGACAAAGGCTTTCTACCCTGCCTTTCTTTTGTAGCAATGGCCGGCATGCCAGACTTGTTATATGCAGCTTGTCACCAACGGCACTCGGCCGTGGCGCAAAATACTTTCCCAGGTAAGCACATGCACTGTTTTTGAGATCAGGTGACTCACCGTGCATGCGTCGCTGCCGGCGAAGCTAAAACAAATCAAGAGAAGATTCTTCTCGAATAGTGACGGGGTTGAAAGCTTCCGTGAAAGGCTGGAACATTCAGGAAGGCTTACCTGCAAAGAAAGAGATGGAATGTTTGTAAGTGGTGATGCACACAGCAGTAATGAGAACGCCAACTCTATGATCGACACTCAAATAGTAATGCGAAGAAACGTGGAACATTTATCAATTAAGGAGAGATCAATCATTGATGCATCAGAAAGCTTCCTTCTGTCTTTGGTTACTGAAGCAACGAAACCTGGCGTCGCTCTGGTTCCTTTAAAGCGCAAAAAAAAAAAGCAGCGCGCAGACTTCGACGCCAAAGGAAAATGTTTGCCCCTTTGTCCGATTCGATTTTAATTGCGCGTAACTCATCTCAGCAGAATGCATGCAATTGTGAACCGTGCAACAAATTTCGAACGGGATAGTCAAGTAAGAACGTAAACAAAGAATGTTTTGGTCGATGAGACTGAAACATGAAACACCGCTCTTTTTTTTTTTTTTTTTTACAGAAGTGGTCAACTTCACTGAGAAATCCAGTCCTTAGCACAGCAGAAATTTCTAACCTTCTGTTAGACGCACGGCAGCCATTAACGCGTCTGCGCCATAAAACCTAGCACTATAACAACTATACTAGCAATAGGTAAAATGTAAACGCAAATCTTATTTGCATATCATCGCAATCAATTAAAATTCGCCTGTCTTCACATTTGCTTGCACCTGAATGGTCATTTTTCACAACTGCGTGAGCGCGCATTCCAACTGGGACCTGCGCTAAATTAAGCAATCTGATGAATAGTAATTAAAAACCAAGGCATGGTCCAGGAAAACACCAAATAAATGACTACAACTATTTGCCACACAGGAGAAATTTCTGCCGAAAATCACTGAAAAGCGGTTCAAGCACCGCTGATCGACCCGCAACAACTGAGTGCACGAGCTCAGGTCAGGTGACGTGCGTTCAGAGGGACCAATGCGGCTATCACAACAAAATGACTCCAGCCAATGTGTGGGCATACCGCGCAAGGCATACGGCACCGTCGTGAGAAAGACAACGGCTACCATGACAATGGGCGCGAACTCGAAGACCACGACGCATTCCTACCACGCCGTAATTTCTATAGCCTTTTCACGTTCTACTATTAGTTCTACTTCCGGCTTCCACAGGGGCTATAACACTTCTTTTTTTTCTAGCAGCACTAGCAGGAGCAGTTGAATACCTGCCGCACAGACTAGCGCCACGGTGGCAAAGCTAACGTCGCCGTAAAGAGTGCGCACAGCGCGTGTATACGTAAACGACAATGCGCCCATCAAACGGGGCGTGCGACAATGCGCGCCTGTATCCAAGGCTAACAATGGCTCGTAAAGCGCCCCAGCTCGTCACGGAGCGCGTCTGTGCCAGCGTGGGTCGACCTCCAGCGGCGGAGGCGAGCTTTTATGGGCAGCATGCATGCGAGCGACTGAAGGCATCCGGCCTGAGACCGGCACTCGAGAAGAGCTGAGAGCCCGTGGATGGACGCACGGTAATGCGTGTTCACTGGTCAACCGCCGCGCTAAAAGCGTACTCTTCTTTCAAATAAGACTGCTCTATGGAGGGCGAGCGGAGGCTTCGAACCTTAAAGCACGATGAGCAGATGGCAAAGTCGTTAATCGTTAAAGGCTTCCCGCGCGATAACACCAAGCAGGCATCGATTGTGGAAGCAGAGGCGCTTTTGAGGGGCTTCGCACAATTCGCTATTTGTACCCGATAAGGACCCAGGGAGCGCAAAATCAGCTAGTGAACGCTATTGGCGTGGCCGGTATACTCCTAAGTCCTCAGAGTGACAGCGAGAGCTATTTTTAAGGAGCCCTTCTCGGGTGGTTCTACGCCCAGTCCGTGGCGAGGCTGAGGCCAGCTGGTATAACGTGCAGAAGAACTGGGCCAGTTGGTGTTGATACGTAATACAGGAATTTGTCGCAGCGTGAACGAAACGGGGACAACGAGAGCTACAAATTGCTACAAATTAACGTATTCTGGTACGACGTCATCGCCAAGCGGTGAGGAGCACGATGCGGCGCGCAGCACGATGTCACAGTGCACAATCGGCGCGCAGAGCGTGCAACTCGATTTCTGCTTTACCGGGCGTTTCACCTAAGATGTTTCACAATTTTAAGGATAGATTTTCTGCGTTGTATAGCGCTTTTTTGGGGCCTAACATTGCCAGCGTTGTAGCGGATCAAAATGCAGCTAAGACGTGCTAACAGAAGGGTGGTTAACTACTATTGAATAGATAACTTTTTCAGCATTACTGTTAGTCTCCTTATTTATCGAGAGGCGTGCGTGCGTGCGCGTGTGTGTGCGTGTGCGCGTGTGTGTGTGCTTGCATTGCTTTATGTGCGTATGTGTGCTTGCATTGCTTTATGTGCGTGTGCGCGAGCGGGTGTGTGTGCGTGCGTGTGCGTGCGTGTGCGCGTGTGTGTGTGAGAGAGAGAAACTTTGTGCAACATGATTAACGCCCTACATCGGGAACCGAAACTTGTTTAGTGAAGAATTTAAGCATGGCTTGCTGGACTAAAGTTAGTTGGGGCTTTATTGCATATGCATAAAGCAACAGAGAGGAAAGACGAAAGTGAGGATAAGGCCAGTTTAACCAGGCACATGCACCAGTAGCCGGAATAAACGGGCTCAAAGGACGTCCACCGCAGTGTGTGAACTGCTCGTATTTATTATTCATTATGACTGCAGCCACAAGTAAAGCGCGCTAACAGTTGGAACGAATGCACTCAGACCAGTTGGAATGAATGTACGAATACACTCGCGTTCTCAATATCGACCACAGGACTGATAAAAATTGCCGCAAGTTATAACTACTGGCCAGCCATTTGCTTTTGTCACCAAGTAAAGAGCGCGTGCTCGTCCGTAACATCTGCATAAGTTTATCGCAGACAACGTACGCGCCTGCTTGCGAGCATATTTATGCCCGCACATCTTCATTTCAAAACGAAAGAAGTGCTTATATTGTCACATTGTAGTGACGGCAGTCCAGCGGTCAGGAATACAGCAAAAGAAAACATTCGACAGAAGTCTGTCTGGTTGGGAAATTTAATGTTAGGAGAAGGTAAGTGACGCCAACCAAGTAAAATACAGGAAAAACACGACGTTTCGGGACCGGCTCGGCCCCTTCTTCACGGTGTGACTACGGGCGAGCGCAGCTTGGCTTTTTAAGCCCCTGTGTGGAGGACCTGCGGGTCAATGGCCGCAGCCCATGGACGTAGGATGAGGGGAGAGTCCCCAGGGAACGATTAACATTCTCTCGTGTTTGCTGTATGTGCCACGACTCGAGAAGAAGCCTCCTGCGTGGGTTAGCTTCCGTTTCCAATACAATGGTGCTGTCGAAGTCAATTGGGTGGTCACACCCTTCACAGTGTTCGGCCACGGCGCTGCGTTGACGATTCATGTGACGGACGTCCGCTTTGTGTTGGTTCATCCTTTCCGCGAAGTTCTTCGTTTCCCCTATGTACGACGCCGGGCAGACGGAACACGGAATTTTGTACACGACGCCCTGGGCCTTTTCTCTGGGCTGCCGGTTTTTTGGGCGGGGGAGAAGGCGACCGATAGTGCTGGTCGGTTTGTGCGTTGTCAGCACCCCTTCTTTTCCGAGAATGCGACCGAGCGTCTCGCTCACGCCTCTCACGTAGGGGATGCAAACACGTTTCCGCTTCTGGCATGCGTCTGAGGAAATAATAGACCGGATTTTGTTTTGCCTTTCTTGTTTCCTGATAATGCGCCGGATGAATGAGCTTGGGTAGCCGTTCTTTTGGAGGTCAGAAATGACTCGGTTCTTCTCCTTCCTTTTATCTTCACTTGAGGAACATATGGAGTCGGCTCTCTTCAGTAATGACGTCACGACAGATGCTTTGTGCGGGATGGGATGGTTCGAATCGAAATGTAGGTACCGTCCTGTGTGGGTTGGCTTCCTGTGCACCGAGGACTGCAGGCCTTTGTCGTGCCTTGTAAGTAGGACATCCAGAAAAGGCAGGCTGCCCTGCTGTTCATGTTCAACAGTAAATTGTATGGCCGGTTCAACTGAATTTAGATGACTCTGGAGGTTTTCTATCTCTGAGGTTTTCACCACACAAAAGCTGTCGTCTACATAACGGAGGAATAACTTTGGCTTGGGATTAAAGGAGGAGAGGGCCCGGCTTTCGACGTCTTCCATGGTTAGGTTAGCCACTGTGACTGAAATTGATGCCCCCATAGCAGTTCCGGTTGTTTGCTTGAAAAATTCTTCGTTGTAGGTGAAAAAGGTACTGCGCAGACAGAGGTCGAGAAGGCGACATACCTCATCGACGTTGAGTGGAGTTCTCTCGTGCAGCGTTTGGTCGTTTTCGAGTGCGCGGCGAGCAACGGACACAGCAAGGGGAACCGGTACGCAGGTAAATACCTGCGTACCGGTTCCCCTTGCTGTGTCCGTTGCTCGCCGCGCACTCGAAAACGACCAAACGCTGCACGAGAGAACTCCACTCAACGTCGATGAGGTATGTCGCCTTCTCGACCTCTGTCTGCGCAGTACCTTTTTCACCTACAACGGAGAATTTTTCAAGCAAACAACCGGAACTGCTATGGGGGCATCAATTTCAGTCACAGTGGCTAACCTAACCATGGAAGACGTCGAAAGCCGGGCCCTCTCCTCCTTTAATCCCAAGCCAAAGTTATTCCTCCGTTATGTAGACGACTGCTTTTGTGTGGTGAAAACCTCAGAGATAGAAAACCTCCAGAGTCATCTAAATTCAGTTGAACCGGCCATACAATTTACTGTTGAACATGAACAGCAGGGCAGCCTGCCTTTTCTGGATGTCCTACTTACAAGGCACGACAAAGGCCTGCAGTCCTCGGTGCACAGGAAGCCAACCCACACAGGACGGTACCTACATTTCGATTCGAACCATCCCATCCCGCACAAAGCATCTGTCGTGACGTCATTACTGAAGAGAGCCGACTCCATATGTTCCTCAAGTGAAGATAAAAGGAAGGAGAAGAACCGAGTCATTTCTGACCTCCAAAAGAACGGCTACCCAAGCTCATTCATCCGGCGCATTATCAGGAAACAAGAAAGGCAAAACAAAATCCGGTCTATTATTTCCTCAGACGCATGCCAGAAGCGGAAACGTGTTTGCATCCCCTACGTGAGAGGCGTGAGCGAGACGCTCGGTCGCATTCTCGGAAAAGAAGGGGTGCTGACAACGCACAAACCGACCAGCACTATCGGTCGCCTTCTCCCCCGCCCAAAAAACCGGCAGCCCAGAGAAAAGGCCCAGGGCGTCGTGTACAAAATTCCGTGTTCCGTCTGCCCGGCGTCGTACATAGGGGAAACGAAGAACTTCGCGGAAAGGATGAACCAACACAAAGCGGACGTCCGTCACATGAATCGTCAACGCAGCGCCGTGGCCGAACACTGTGAAGGGTGTGACCACCCAATTGACTTCGACAGCACCATTGTATTGGAAACGGAAGCTAACCCACGCAGGAGGCTTCTTCTCGAGTCGTGGCACATACAGCAAACACGAGAGAATGTTAATCGTTCCCTGGGGACTCTCCCCTCATCCTACGTCCATGGGCTGCGGCCATTGACCCGCAGGTCCTCCACACAGGGGCTTAAAAAGCCAAGCTGCGCTCGCCCGTAGTCACACCGTGAAGAAGGGGCCGAGCCGGTCCCGAAACGTCGTGTTTTTCCTGTATTTTACTTGGTTGGCGTCACTTACCTTCTCCTAACAGGAATACAGCAGCAAGGCTTGCAAACGAAGCTCTTTGTTTGGGCTGACTTGCGCCCGCAAAAGAACTGAATCACGCGGAGGCGGCGTAAGCAACAAACGTGCTCGTCAGTTGTCGAACTACGAATGCCCGCCGCTCGCGGCATCGCTCAATTTAAAGCCGGCAAGGAAACTTCCAGATAGCAGGACATGATTATCTACAGTAATCTGGAAAAACCTAGATGCAGCATTCCATGGCTGCGATCAATCGAGATTAGACTGGTCGCTTCTCGCGTCACGAACAAAAATGATAACAGCCCTTTCCTGCAGCCTTGAGCGCGAACGAACGGTCACTACAATGATACGTGGCAATATACATTCACGTTTCTGCGCTATAGGTAAACAAAGAAGTGTGTTTTGAAGCAATTCTTTCACCAGTTCGTTATTTTGGTCGCTTGATATCGTCCCCCCCCCCCTCCACACAACCTCGAACATCGCAGAGCCTGTAAATGACGTTACTTGCCAGCTACAGTTTCTAACTTTTCTTTTTTTAGGAAATGAAAGGCGCAGTAACTGTCATTTCTCGGCAGGCACCCGAAATGCACAGTGAGGGAAGGGGGGAAGGCGGGAGTAAATGAAGAAAGAGAAAGAGGCGCCGTAGTGGAGGGCTCCGGAATAATTTCGACCACCTCGGAGGCTTTAACGCGCGCTGACATCGGACAGCCCACGGGCGCCTTTTGTGTTCCGCCTTCATCGAAACGCGGCCGCCGCGACCGGCTTCGGAACCGGATAATCTGGCTCAGTAGCCGAGCGCTCTAAACATCGAGCTACCGCGGCAGGTGTCTTCACGAGGGGAGCTACCAATAGTTAAGGCGAGAAAGAGAAACTAAAGTATGTACCAGAGCAGATTTTATGCGAAGCATATTATCGAGCTTCACTACAGCCCGTCGAGCGCGGCGGTGGAGCTACCACCGTGACCACGTGACTACGTGGCAACATGACGTCACAGCAGAGGAGAGATGGGCTGCCGGCTCGCGCGGTCGGCCGCGGCGGTGGAGGCTCCACATCAGAGGCGCGGCGGCTGACCACGTGACAACATGACGTCACAGCAGAGGAGAGATGGGCTGCCGGCTCGCGCGGTCGGCCGCGGCGGTGGAGGCTCCACATCAGAGGCGCTGCCTGCTGCTGCTGCTGGGGGTACATCAATACAGTCTATAGGGAATGGTGGCGGTGGTGGAATAACTAAGGGTGTTTCCAATGTACTTTCCATGGGTACCAAGAATGCTGTTGTAGCCGGTGCTGAGGCAGCGGTTGTACACTCTGCATTGAATTCACTGATGATCCCGTATATAGCTGCCACGGCAATCCTTGCTACACTTCTAGTAGTTGTATTAAAATGACCAAGTATTCAACCAAGGAAAGCCATGTATTACCAAGCCTAGCCATCAATATGCTTCGCATCTGACTAGGCTTAACCTTAGCTAAGCCTCAGCCATTTTTTTTTATCGAAAACTGTCCACTGTTATGCCGGCAGGCAGACGAGGCGTGGCAGACGATTTTACAACAAAAATCTGAGATTTTGAGCAGACGGCACTTGCTTTTGTTGTGTGCGGCTTGGCGTTTGTTGTCCCGTTTGGCTCACCCCCCAGAGAAATTCCCAGAGCTGGACTTCGACAGCCGATGAAGAGAGGCCTGGAAAAGTGCAGAACGAGAGGCCCTTCTCGCACGTCCTGTCAACCGAGCTGCGTAGGAGCAGCTCATCTTTCGGACGCATTGTCTGGTGGCGGGGGTGCTGTTATGACCGGGACTATATAAAAGACCATATAAAACTCGGCAGCGAGTGCGGCCGAGAGACGCCTGTTTACGAAGAAGCTCCCATCTCATCGATACTCCCGTCTCCAAAGACGCTCTCTTTAAGTGAGAGCCACTCTAAGTTGTTCTTACTTGTGCATAATGTAAATAGCGTGTATAAAGTTCTTGCCGTCCTTGTAACCCCGTCTCCGGCCTTTCTCGTCCCTTCTCCGGCCCGAGTACGCTGCCCGGTCCTAACACGACGCAGGCCCTTTTCGTTCACTGTCGTTCACTTAATTTTCATCCGAGCTCTAATTTTCCCTTTTATCCCTCATCCCTTTCCCCTGGGGCTGGATGGAAAACTGGTGCCTTCCCCTCTCTCTGGCTCAGTCTTTTTCTCAACGGACCCAATAAATATTCCCGAACACTATGCGACATGACAAAGCGAAGAGAAAAAAAAAAGCCCAAGACAGATAAACTTTCTATCCGAATCCCATTATTAGGGCTTGCTGCGCACTGAGTTTTAAGTACGTCACAATGCGGCGTGGAGAGCGCGCGTGGCTCATTCGGATCCGAAGGGACGAATTCGGCGCTGCGCCGAGCATGTTTTCCAACGATCGTCGCCTCGGGGATCGCCATCCCGAATTCCCGAACAGCAGTGCCTCGAGACGCCCGGGGATGTTTGGGGCCGACGGAAGCGCGCACACAAACGCTCAAGTGGAAGAACTGCGGACAAGGCCTAATAGGTTTTCTCAGCATGCCTCGCTCTGTTGCCGTGAGCATTTCTCCCTGCCCCAGTGTTTCGGCCGTTTTTTAAATCTTTATATTCTTTAATGGACAACCAGTGTGCGAGCAGGACACGGTTGATCGAAGGCAAATACCCGCTCGGCATCACTGCGTGTTTGCACAGCGCGCGGAGAAGCCAGGCGTTTTCTCGAAGACGGACGAGCCAAAGGAACGGCCAAACACGTTAAAAAATATAAGGCCGAAGACTAAGACACAGAGACCACAAAGAAAGCAAACAAGGAACGAAGAAGAAGGGTGGGCGACACGCGCGTCCCATCATCAGTCGCCGCCGCGGCCATTTTCAAGAGACGGCCGTCGGGAAACGCAGAACCTGAAGAGGAGCCACGATTCGAAAAGGGGGGGAAGGGGGGGGGGGGGGGGGGGACGAAGATGCATCGTGCGTTCGCCTTAACTTCACCCGGTTGGCCGGAGACGGGATAAAATCCACCCACTACCGCGACTGGAGGCTGCACGTAACGACCGACCTGCAGGGTATAGCAAACGAGGCCGTGCGGGTTCCTCTTCAAGACGGCTCCTCAAAGGGCCGAATGTAGCCACGCTTGAATCGAGTTAGAGACCACTCGTTTTGCTGGCGCGTGCCTTACATCAAAGGGTAACGCGACTGACTCGCAGAGCACTAATCAGTCCGATGATTAAAGGAGGAAAGAGAAAGACACGACGAAATTAAACTGTTAGATGCGGTGACTGGCAAAAAAATAAAAAAAGCTGGAATGGGTCGGAGGGGGAGCTGTGCTGAGCGGCTGGCGTTCGCGCTTCAAAGAACGAACTGGAAGCGAAGTCAGCGCATGCCGCACATACAGCAGCCGACGAACATACGTAGAGAGAGAGATAGTGAGAGAGGGAGATGAAAAAAGAAAGAAAAAGAGATCTGCATCGCAATTACGTGGCCGTGCATCGCGTAGGAATGCTGGCGGCACGGCGGCTTCAATTCATGCGCGCGCGCGGCGCTTGGCCCGCCTCGCTAGTTGCATGCAACGCTGGGAGAGGCGGCACAGCAAAAAAATGCGCATCTGCCTGCTTCAACGCGACATATACCGACAACTATTAAACGGAAGACGCCATGCAATGTTCAAGGAAAAAAATCGATTATGTGGGTCTTTCTGGTTATGCTGATGTTACATTTTTAACAAAGTGGAGCTTTGGGCCAATTGGTATTGCATTTTGACGAAGACGCTTAGCGCGGAAACAGAGGCGGAAAGAAGAAAGAGACGAGATCTTCTTTGTCAGAATATGGATGAAAGCATTTTTTATTTTTTGGAGAAAAAAAAAGATTTCAGAACACGATTATTACTGGCGCTTGATTCAAACTCCTGTTGTCCAGACCGAAAGGGACTCTATGATTACCATCGGAATTTGAATGGTGATGTAGACTTGCCTCAGGGATCCGTGAACATAACTGGCTTGACATCACCGCAGCTAAGCTTGCGAAATCAGCCTGAGGTGGTGACGTCCGCATTTCATTTTTCGGCGTTTTCAGGATTGCAAAATCTCCGTTTCCAGGGAATGTATCTTCGTCACTACAAAGCGGTACCTAATCTATGGGTACAAAGGTCCAATTCTCCTCGGTGTCCTTTGAGTCCTCCGCGCGTACAGCTTTCAAATGCTGAAAATCTGTGCTTAAGTCCGGGGGGGGGGGGGGGGGGGGGGGGGGCTTAAGATAGGGGAAAAAGGAAAGCTTAGGAAAAGCCCCCGCTATTTAAGTCAATCCAAAAGCGTGCCGGAAGTCACGTGTTTTCGCAAGGACCATTGAGAGTCTTTCGCCGATTGCGCAGCCAATAGTAACGCTGGGCTCAGCCGCGTCGTCTGCCTTATCGGCACATCTGTCAGTTGCCGGCAGTCAGGCGCGACGCGAGGTTGCCTTCTGCGCATGCTCAAGCGCGCTGAGATGGCGGCCAACTAGCTAGGGGGAGCCCTCACGTCCGGCTTCAAGAAATGTGACCTAACGGCCTCTCCTAAATTCGTTAGTGACTGCGACATTGCAACTAGCGTGGAAAGCATAAGGACAGCGACAAAAGGAAGCGACGGGACAGCACGCTAGTCGCAATGTCGCAGTCACTAACGAATTCACACCAACTAGCCCAACTGTCTTCCATGACCATACTCCTAAATTCTTTCCTTCCTACATGGCATAAGTCCAAACAGCGTTGTGTACTCGGAGCGAAAAGGAACATCGTTATGAGATGTTGCTTATGGTGGTCAGCTACGGAACCAGTTGATAGGCGCGCACCAGAGCTGCATCAGAGCGCTTAAACAGATTACGTCGATATACACCCAAAATATTGCCCCCTAAAGGGGCAGAGACGCAAAGGCTGCTGCGAGTGGAATGGCGTCGGTATGCACGCCTTTACTTTCCCCCGAAGTCTGTTTTGTTCAATGCCGCAATTACAAAAATTGTCGCTACAGGCCACGTTCACACTTACGTAGCGCGCATTAGTTGGTTACAACCTATTACCTCTCCTCTATAGAGTAAAAGTTGGAGAGAGGGGGAGGGTGGGGGGGGGGATGCCCGCCTCCCCCGACTGCCAGCCGTGGACCCGGCGCAGCACTGCGCCCAACTTGTCGAGACTTACGACGCGTAGCGCTCGCGACTCTATAGGCGGGCGGCGCGAGCGAGACGCTAATGGCTTCTTTCTAGAGATTGGGGGAGGGGGGAAGCTGGGAGAAAGAGAGAAAGCTGACGCCGCTACACTCGACGGGGGGAGGGGGGTTCGACGACTGAGGAGCACGGCTTTGGTAGAGAGAGCGCATTTGGCGTTCCGGCAGTGGGAAGCCATTTCCTTTCTTTCTCCCTTCCAGTCCCCGCCGAAGCCCTCCGAGCCAACGCAACTGACGCCGCGCCAGCCGCGCGCGACAGTCAGCGCGGCGGAGCTACAGTTGGGTTCCGAACCGACTGCACTCGGTGCAACATTGTATATACCATAGTGTCCGTTCACTCCTAGGTGGTGGTTCGGTGCGGGCAAGTGGGGGCGGCGCTGTGGACTGCACACACTGCACACTTGGGTGCACGACCCGCCTCCGTTTCGTGCGGCTGCGTCGGTCGGTGCCTTCGGTAAGCGTGAGCTGCCGTGAGCGAATAACCGGTCCTGTTCGGCCCGCTCTGCTTTGCCGGAGACGTTGATGGGGTGGCGAGCAATGAGGCGGTGATGATGGGGGGTAATTACGGGAATAAGGGACAACAGAGAAATGCTGCGCCGTTTTCTTAAAGGCTTAGCCCAAACTGTCTCTCCCTCATGCATACACTACACACGCGCGCTCAAACTCTTTCTCTTCAAGTGGGCGCGCTGAAGGCGAAACATTTAAGAAAAGGCGATCAAAAAATAAAAGAACGACTGAACAAAACGAAAAAAAAAATGTTTATTAACCTGGATACGTAGGTAATCAAACGATTAGAAAAAGAAATAGCCATGTAAATTTAGATGCCTCCCCAAACGTACACTGGGGTCTTGTTTAGAGTTCTCCGGGACCGTTCAATAACTGCAAGAGACAATGGACATGTCTCCATGGGTTAGCACTGCGACACGCAGCGTGCTTGGTAAGGCGTTTTTCAAAAGCCGTTGATGTTTACCGCACAGGCAAACAAATAGGCATCGTTATGAGCCATGGCTTAGAGGGCCGCATTCTGCTGGCGAGACTCTAGACAATTTTTACAGACAAAAGCACATAGACAAACGGTAAACGAAGCTGGAAACCCCTAGCGCTGTTTCCACCCGGACTTTCGTCTTAAAAGGAAAGAAACAATACAACGTATTGTTTCGAGTGACTCTTCTGAGGGTCCACCACCGAATGAAATTTCCCAGCATCATGGAATAGCCTTCTCCATGTCTTTTTTTTTTCTTCTCCGGGACACACCTCTCCACCGTTTAGGACATCCTACAGACATTTTCATCGGGCGAGGGAGACATCCCAATTCCTCCTCTCCGGACTGTTGCAAACCGGTTCCGCTGTCGCTTCTAGAGTGCGAGCGGTGGGTGCAGATAACATTCCGGCGAGCATCATGGCGACTCCCTGGGAGCTCTTATTTAATGTGACCAGTGCACCACTAAGTCGTATTACGATCCATGGAGGAGACAGGGGGAATGCTGAGTGCAGAGAAAGGGGTGGCGTGCTGGCTGAAATGACCAGAGTACGCCCGAAGCGCCCTGCAGCTCGCGACCCGAATCCCTCCGTAAGAAATTACTTTCTGCAGGGTATAAGCGAAGTCTAGCCGGGGCTACATAGGAATTGATAATCGCTACGGCGAGCTTTCAAACTTTCCATCAGCGCACGTACATGAGCGTTATGATCCGGGTGTAATAGCTCATGATACAGTAATCTATCTCGAAACGTTCGCCGTCTCAGTTCACGGGATTATTTGTGCACACCGTAATGATCACAACGGAAACGGCAAATGTGCGCCATGCAGGAAAGGTCGAAAAAGTCATGTGTGCGCGGCACGGAATTTGGGGCCTATAAAAGCAAGCTTACGCAACGCGTTATCTCCGCGCTGTACCTCCCCGGCGAAGCGCTACAGGAGCGAGTGTGCGGTAAATGAGAGCGAGGAAAACGAAAATAAAATAAACGGAGGCGAAGAAAACGGCCCCAACGTCGAAGCGCAGGCCGCCGGCCGTGCGAGCACAAAATGGCTTCTTCCCTTCTAGCCGGGCACATCCAACACGCACGCAGCAACAATGTATCTTCGCCGGGCACCTCCCACCGTGCAATTTCGTCCACGGCCATCATTCTCTCCCGCCTTGCCGCTTCGCTCACAATGCCGGTCCGGCACCGCGTCACGGTGCCAGAAGAGGGGACGAGATTACCCCCTTTCCCATCCCTCTCGCTCTCGCCTCTGTTCTTTTTCCTTCTTCTCTCCTCCTTAACGCGCAGTCGTGTTCTCTCCTATTTGCGCGCACTGTTTGCCGCCGGAGTCGTCAGGATGAGCGGCTCCCGCGATCTGCATCTGGCAGACGTCGAGCGACTCGTCTGACGAAAGTGTGCAGCGATTTTTATCGCTCGAGTGGCGCTCCTTCGCTGGCTCCGCTCTTGTAACTATAAATAATCGGAACGGCATACGCGGCACTGGAGTCAACATACGTTTGCTCCGTATACCGAAACGCGCGCGTTTGGCGTAAATTAATTGAGCCGGTGCGAACAGCGCTTAGGCTCTAACTAAACTCGACCAACTTATATTTCGTGCAACCAGTTACGCGGCAGGCAAGCATGACATGATAGAAACATGATAGAAACATGGCATGTTAGGTCCCGACTTGAATATGCGGCAACAGTGTGGGATCCGCATAACAAGGAAGACATTGCTCAACTGGAGCGTGTTCAGCCAAAAGCAGTTCGTTTTATTTATGGCAAATATAGAAGAACAGACTCTCCAACTGCATTAATTTGGAAGAGTAATTCACAGTTCTTGGCAATAAGAAGAAAAGTTACCCGTCTAGTACTGCTTCATAATTACATGTCTGGAAATCTGAAGGCAAAAGTTCCTGATTGTGTGAAGCTGGCGAGCACTAGGAGAACACGACATGTACATGAGCAGTCAGTCATTAGCACCAATTTTCGCACGAACTACTGGGTTTAAGAATAGTTTTTTTTTTCCGAATACTGTCGCGGAGTGGAATGGTCTTCCTTCGGGTCTATGTAAATCTAAATATTTTGAGAAGGAGCTGGAGAACTTATTGTATGGCTCCTAGTATCGTTGTTTGATGACTCTGGATCTGTGTCCTGTTTATTGGCTCGCGGTGTTGTAGCTGATGCTCTTATAGAATTTTTTTTAGTTGTATACTCCTCCTGCTTGGGCCAACTCTGGCTTGCAGTATACTGAAATAAATATATAAATAAAAGAACATTGGGGACACTTGCGTAATCTTTAAAAGGAAACGCGATAGCAACAGAGCGTCGCGTTCAGTTTATTCCTTTCGGACAGCATGTTTTCTATAGCAGCCCCCGAAGTTTGGGTGGTCCGCCGTAGGTAGACGGTCCAGAAGTCTCCCCCCTCAGTCGCGGTCCCACTTGCAGACGATCCTGGCTCCATTACTGTTTTGCAGGCGAAAAAATTCGCTTCGTTACACTCCAAACAGAAAGGAGTATAAAGGGTGTAAAGTTGTCCTCTAGCGCACACCCTTTAAAAAGGGTGCTAGATGGCAGCTTACCCCTTTTCACTCCCATATAGGCGTATTCCTGTTTAGGGTGTAGGAGCTGTTCCGCTGCACGCTGTGACACGTCCTCTCGACCCAAGGCAGATTGCGACTGCCGCTCGCTCCACCGTGCTGCCGTTATAGTATAAACTGTTTCCCGCCCGAAATCCGTTCTAATCCGGATTTTCCCGCCATATTACATTGTTGTTTGGCCAACTTGGCTCTTATTTCGGAATCAGGGAATTTCCTGACATCCGGTGGGATTTGGTGTGACTACATTAAAAAGAAACATTTACAGGGACATGCAGCAACTACATTACGTGCTGGCAATAAGAAGGCATCCGAAGCTGTTTACGCCTTTGCCGGACGTGAATGGCGGGGCTTGTGACAGGATCTAGGTTGCTCTTCCCAAGCTCTTTCCGTGCACCACCTGGCACGGTTGGCGGATGGTAGGTGTCGCCACCTGCCGCCGATGTGACGCCGCTTTTTTTTTTTCTTCCATTGCGACTTCTAATGCTAACGCATTAATAAAGGCCGCGCCATTTCACTCCTCGGCGAGACGATTGAGAGGGGCGATTTTCGTTGACAAGAACTCAACAAGCAATGGGAAAGTAATAAACACCACGGAAGAACCAGCTGCAAACTTGCTGTCATAATTATCAAATTAAAGGTCCCTGACAATGTCAAGCTTACAGTTCGACATTTCAAGCCCGTACGGCTTAAGAAACGTCGAATTGTGACCTTAAGCTTGTTCAGTATCGAGCCTGGCCAGACGAATTTTCGTCGAACCCTAGACTATACTATTCTTGTCATAATGAGAGCATCGCCGTCCCAAAGGGAAAGAAAAGGTTTAGTTTGGTTTATGGGGTTTAACGTTCCAAAAAGTGACTCAGGCTATGAGGGACGCCGTAGTTGAGGGCTCCGGAAATTTCGACCACTTGGGGTTCTTTAACGTGCACTGACATCGCACAGTACACGAGCCCCTAGAATTTCGCCTCCATCGAAATTTGACCGCGGCAGAAAGAAAAGCTGTAACAAGACAGCGAGACAAGTGAGGCGAAATATGCGTGGAATAAAAAGGGGGGGGGGGGGGGGGAATGCAACGTCAAAAAAAGTAAAAAAAAAAAGACAAGCGAAGAAAGACAGCTGGGAGAGAACTCAAGACAGAGAGAGTTATTCACAACTGGAAAGTGTCCGGCAGTATTCAAGAAAAATTGCGAAACCATGTCAAGCGTGATCGCGGTTGAGGTACAGCACTAAACTCCAGTGTGAACTGACATGGCATTGCGGCAGCTGCTACTAAATCATGGGCTCTCTGCGTTACGCGTGTATATCCTGGGTTACGAAATTTGAGACTAGCACTGCTGACATTTTTTTTTTTTTTCAGTCAGCGTTCGACGCATAACACTGTTTTCCGTGTATGCGCATCATACACGTATACTACAATTTACATTTTATTACATTCACTAATACAATAAATGAAATAAAAGGATTTAATAAACCATTTTGTAAACGAAACAGGCTTTTATACTGTTTAACATTACCGTCGCGTTCTCAAGGAGTGCGTTATGCGCTCATTACGTTAGTGGCGTGGTTGTTCGAGGTCAATAATAAAGCCCTCTTAAACGGCTGAAAAAAAAAAAACACTGCAGCTCCTCATTAGTCCGGTAACGGGCAGCGTTGCTGACTGCTTTTGTGAGGCATGGCTAGGTATTTAAACATCAACCACGGGACGACAGTTTATCAGACTTTATTTCAGCATCAGACGAAACACAGAGCCTGATGCAGGGACAGAAGCTAAAGGCTAATGGTGCCTGACGAGGCCTCTGACCCTACGCAGTTCACATCGGTACAGATACAATAGCATCTTAGAAACAAAAGAATAAATTGTGGCTCCCAGCTGTAGTCACAAAAGATAAAAAAACGCAACATTGGACACCTGTACATAAACGTATTGCACATACAGGTGCACACACAAACAACAAGTCACACATAATAGGACGTTACACAAATAACATGAATAAATTAGCACAAATAGCTGATGTACAAAATAATACATAGATACATAATGCACTTTTTAAATTGTCAGTGAAAACTTCATAATACGGTTTGAAACGACACAAATGCAAGATAAAAGCAACTGATAAAGTCATTTTGAGTTGTACAGAGTTTTGTGTTTCTTTTATGACACGACAGGAAAACATGAAAAACAGTGTTCAATTATGACTATACTTAATTTGATGACATAACAATAGCTTCCTAAGTTGGCATTTAAATGCTTTTAATTTGCATGCAAAGTTTAGCTTGCCTTCAAATTTGTTTAAGATGGTAGGTATTTGATACGCCATTGTCTGTCTTCTATAATTTGTTCGGATTTTTTGTGTACGGTGTTTTCGGTGCCTCAAAAGGTATTCAGCGTTTTCGGAGGCAATAATTTGGTACAGTTTCTCCTGGCGTATTACTTGCAGTGCTTTGAAATAATACAACTGGTCTGCCTTTAGGATGCTGTGTTTTTTAAATAAAGGAGCGGTTCTTAAGTCCTATTGAATGCCACGATAAGATTCGAAGCAGCGCAGATTTTCTTCTGTAAAGCAATGAGCTGAAGTGAGATCATCACGCTGGAAATCGATGCGAGGTCGACCGCTCAGACTTCGGCCTCAAAAGGGAGGTTAAGGTTTAGTGAGGCCATCAAAATTAACTTGAAGATGAGTGGTTTGGTTTGTTGGGGTTTAATGTCCCGTAGTGAAGGGCTCCGGAAATTTCGACCACCTGGGATTCTTTAACGTGCACCGACATCGCACAGCACACGGGCCTCTAGAATTTCGCCTCCATCGAAATTCGACCGCCGCGGCCGGGATCGAACCCGCGTCTTTCGGGTCAGCAGCCGAGCGCCGTAACCACTGAGCCACCGCGGCGCGTTAACTTGAAGATAAGGTGATCTTCCTCTCTGAGGTGATCTTCCCACTTCGCATCTCCAACACGCAACAACCGCCATTCGAAAAGAGCCCATAAGGAGACGGCAAACATGCGACTGAGCAGCGCCGTATACTGGCCGCAGCTTTTTTTAGCGCCCGCTAACGTTAATTTCTAAACTGCGGACACTGCAAATACGAGGTGATTGTTGCCTTATACAATAATGAAGAAATAGCCTTTACTCATTCAATTCCTTCAGGCCTTCATAAAGAGCAAGTTTGGTGCCTGTCTCAGACGATACAAATGACAAAATTGTACCCAGAATGACTTTAGAATTCAATGACATCCCTCTCAAGCCATTTCGAATAGCAGTTTCATGTATAAAAAAGGGGTACACAGTTGAACAGAGAAAAAGGCTATTATAGAACACGTTCTGGGCGTGTTTCGGGTTGAACACGCGATATCCAGTCATAACGTTTGATTAAAAATGGCCTGGATGAAAGCATGCGCAGTTCAACTAATAGGATTTCTTCGCTATTTTTTTTTTTGCCTTCGGTGTCGCAGCAGCTTTGGGAGCTGCGGAACACATAGTTCGGTCGTTCTAGACATGTCGTTTGCCCTCTGTACAGGAGTATTCAGTTAACACTGAGAAATGAGAAAACACGAGGTTCGTGAGAATTTAAGGAAATATATTCATTCGAAAACACTAAAAGCGAGACAACGCCGCTGATGCATTCTGTTTGTGTTGACGCACTTGACGGGGACACCGCTGCCGGTTTCGCTTCTATGAAGAAAAAAAAATCATAACAAGAACAAACGCTTAAGGATAACGCGCATAGTTGCGCAACCGAACAGTGCTGTCTTGCGCAGAGACCCAAACACAGCGCTGTCGTTACGTCTATCGTCGGCCTGCCTGACCCCCTGCAGTTGCGTTGTTCGTATCGGTCAACGCCGTTCACTATACCCCCGCTTCGGTTTCGTCACCGCGGCGACGCGTCTCCGCGGGTGTCGCGTGCTCTCTTCCGCCCTTTTTGCGTCATCCTCCCTCGCCAAGAGCGACGATGAATGGAGCGCGCTTGCGTCACCGCCCTCGCGTCCACAAATAGGCCGGGTGCTTTTCCTGCTTCCCGAACGAAAGCTCCGGCGCGGACCGCAACCCCCCCGGTCCTCCTCCTCGGCGTCGTAGCGTAGGTGCTCACCCCCTTGCGGAGTTTCCCTTGCCGAGCGCGGAACAACGAAGAGCACGGTTCATCGTTCCGCGGCGTCCGCGTGGGTGCGTCTCCGAGCTGGAAGGGCAGCTGAGAACTTGCCCTGCGCGGCTGACCCCCTCTTTACGCCGCCGGTCTTCATGCGGGGTGCAAGCTTTCCCCTGGTCGTCGACTTCGCTGGGCTGCACTGATTTTGAAAATGGGCGCTTAAGCCCATCTCGAGCAGATCAAGCCCGTTAGCCGCGGCGCATTTTTCCCAAGCTCCCTTTGCGGCATTAAAATCAAATCGAATCACCTTCGTCGACGTCGTCTTTGCCCGGGGACTCTGACGGCACGAAAACGAAAAACGAACACCGCAAATAGGGGAGGGGGAGGGGGTCAGAACGATTTAATTAATAGTTTCAGGGGTTTTTAAAAGGTCAACAGGCGTTGCAGTAGGAGCTTTTATTTGCGCCTCTGTTCGGGGAACGAACAAACAGTTAAACAATAAACGCAAACACCCGCATATAAACCTAATTACAGGCTGTATTCTGCAATATTCCATAGAAAGGCTGCAGCTGCTGTCACAATGGTGACATAAGCAGGCAGTTTCATTATTTTTTCCGAGATACTAGAACTGAAAAAAGAAATAAGCCAGGCACTGTGCAGCGCCAACAATGGGCAGATGATGAAGAATGAATAAGGCTAAGTGTCGATTTCAAAGAAGAAACGTTCGAGGAACGGTAGTGTACATTCGAACCAAACAAAACACGCCCTACGAGTTTGAACTCCCACCCAACAGTTAACGAAAAATTCAGGGGGCACTTTGACTGTCTAAAGTGCGTAGAGGCGAAAGCGTTTTCCGCACCACTTTCAGTGCTTCTGTGGCACTGGTGGCGTCACATGTAACTGAGTACTAATTACTAGGTGATGACAAATCAGTAATTAATGGTTAATTACTGATTAATGCCTGAACACTAATTAACTTCTAATTAATGACGCTTAAGCTTCGCCTTTAGGAGTGGAACGCGACAGCGTGTTGTAGCGCTGCCACGGAACGCCACCACCCGTTCAGCGCGATGCCTTGCCCTTTGAACGCAACGCTTTTTCAGAAAAGGAAATGGCGCAGTAATTCTCTGTCATCTCGGTGGACACCTGAACCGCACCGTAGAGGAACGGAGGAAGTGGGAGTGAAAGAAGAAAGACGAAGATGGCCCGTAATGAAGAAAATGAAAATTGTATTTGAGGAAAGAAAATTACGCAGTAACTGTCTCACATATCTCGGTGGACACCCGTCAAAATTAAGGGGGGGGGGGGGGGGGGGTGCACTTTTTTGACCTAAAGTGTGGTCACTGATGTGTGGTTAAGATGTTAAGCTTCGCCTCTAAGAGTGGAACGCGAGAGCGTCTTGCAACGCTGCCAGGGAGTCCATAGAACGCCATCGCCCATTCGGTTCTACGCCTCGCTCGTCGGTAAATTGGTTTTTGAGGAAAGGAAATCTATTTCTCTCTCATATCTCGGTGGACACCTAAACCTCGCCGGAAGGGAAGGGAGGAGGATGGCAGTGAGCGAAGACACCGTATTCACTAGACGTGCCTTTGTTCATTCCAAACCATCGAGCTGGCATGGCGGAGTGGATAGCATGCTCGTCTCGCACTCCGAAGACCGGGGTTCGATTCCCGAGCTCGATCAATTTCTTACTAGGTTTTATTTATTTATATGGCCTGACTAGAGAAGTTAATTAGGTTAGTTGGGTAATTAAGCAATTAACTAAGCTCAGTCCCACTTACTTGGAGCATCACTATATGGTCCCTTCAATTGGTTGCATGGTTACTAGCCAAAGTACAATTGGCCCCGTTTGAAATTGGCGCACTGTGACGTCACGACCGTTTCGACCAACTGAAAAGCGTGACATTCTCTGTCGACAACTGCTGCTTACAACGATGAGACATTAAAGGCTTTCGCCTTAAAATTTCATGGCTGAAGTCCCTATCCAACGAGCGTAATCTGAGTTACAACGAACAGGACTTTGCATGCAAAATGGATCTGCTCGAACTTGGGTCGTCAGCAGCTCGCTCAGGGCTAACTGGATCTGGCGTCGGTACAAGAGCGGGCTAATTAGACACCGTGACAGTCGCGCCAGTCGATGCACTCTAAACACGAATACGCCTAATGGGAGTTTAAAAAGGGAATAAGCCGTTCTCTGCGCACTCGCTTTTATAAAAAGGAATGTGCTAGGGGATACTCCCTTTTTACTGCTTTCTGTTTAGAGTGTAGAGACGTGCGAGTGGAACCATGAACGCAGTCGGCCGACAGTGCCTCAGTGCGCTCCAAGTTACGGTTTCCATAACCGGCTGCATTTTGACAAAGGCGCAATGCAGGACCGCCGCCCTTACAAAAAAAAAAAAAAAAATTAGACAGTCCACAGACTGTCCATAGATTTCTGTCCATAAAATTTATATACTCTCTATAGACAAATCCTGGTTAACATCCCTGCCTTTCCCCCTCTCTTTATCTCTCTCTCTCTCTCTATGGCCATACACTTTTAGTAGACTTTTGTCAATAGACAGTCTACAGACTATGAATAGACAAAAAAAAATATCTATAGGAAGGCAATAGATTCTATGAGAAGACTATAGGCTGTCCATGGACCATTTTTATAAGGACGGTGTGTTGCTACTTCACGCAGATTAGGCGGCTGCCCTTCCATCACGCTATTCCGAGATTTCAGTACTTGACAAATTGTTGCCGCGGTAATGAACCCCAGCGAAGACACGCCCGCAACAGCGGTGAGAACTCGCAAGTACAGCCTTTGTCACAAGTTTAGAGCCCAGGGGGTTTGCTTCTGGGCCACACTGCTTTGCTCACAATGCGCCCTCAGCGTCCCAAATCTCCTGAAGATAAGAAGATTTTTCATCCTGCTCCCTCCGATGCGTAGGACTTCCATGAGTCCTACAGGAGCGCCACAATAGTGCTTAGAAGCAAACCCCCTGGGCTCTAAACTTTTGACAAAGGCTGTACATCTGTAGTTTAAGGCAACTCATTATTATGCGTGCGCATTTATTTGATACATTCTGAATGAGCTCCAGGCAAAGGTAGCGGCGAATACAAATAAGTGGCAACAACACCCTCACAGCAAAGCTTGGGACTTTGTCATGAAATTGCGAACTCTGGTGTTTTAACGCCCCGAAGCGACGCGTCGCTATGAGGGACAACGTAGCGCGGCGAGAGAACTGCAAATTAATTTGGACCACCGGGGCTTGTTTAACTTGCGCTGGAATCGCACAGCACAGGAGCATTTTCATATTTCACCTACATGGGAATGCGGCCGCCGTGACCTTTGGATCACTAGCCGCGGACGCCAAAGCCTCTGAGACACCGCGGCGGATCTTTGTCGTGGGCTACGGTGATGATTGGTCGTCATGTTTTCAAGGACAAAAGAACAAACTACGTAATCCAAAACAGTACGAAAGTATAGAGACTGCTAAGCCCGACTATAAACAGTGAACCGCGATGTATAGCTACAACGTAGCCACTGCTCGGTAAAACCAGTAGCATGTATAGCCAGTTCCAAATAAACAATCGCGTAAACCGAATGGACTACGTAAACAAAGCCGAGTGGAGGCGACGTATTGACACTACGACCATCGTCAATCTCGCAGAGAGTCCACTGAGCCGCGCTGCTCTGCGGGCAGCCACGCCTACCAGATCGATAAAGCGCATCGATGGATATAAGAATAAACGGAACTCAACGACATGCAAATGCGTCGGAGACCGTATACCCGTACGGCGACTGCACTCACTCTGCTAGGCCAGCCTACCAGCTAGCCGTGAGCGGCGTTCCGGTTATGCTCTTTCTGCATCGCCGTGGATTGGAGGGCATGCATTTATCGATCACATCATACTCAGGTATACTACAACGCGGGACAGTGACCTGATCTTGCCGCCACCGCTCTGATCTGTGCCCGCTTACTCATGCGATCGGCGTCCACTGCAGGAGCGTGGAGGGCTCTCCACTCTGCCGCGGACGTCCGGAGGCGGCGCGACGGTTGGGTCCGAGCGGCCCGATGGAAACACGGACGTGCTCGGCCTCGTTATGACGAGTCAGTGAACCGGAAATGGGAAAGTTTCTCTGACTCAGCGCCGTAAAGCACTCGAGGAACGCTCTTCTCTTCTGCTAGAAGAAAAACTGCGTCCCCGCACGACCAATCTCATTAGCGTTGAAAACAGCGCTTCGAGAGTATAGTGCGTCGGCATCGAAGCTGGGCGCCGCCATCAGTTCACTTAAACAGTGCGGCAGTTGCATTCACTTTCCTTGTTTCTGTTTTTGCTTCGCGAATGAATAACAAATAACCGATAATGTAAATAAACAAACAAACAAACAAAGGCGAGCGATTCGAAAGTACTTGGATTATATGTAACCTGGAGCAGTATTTTGCAATAATTAGTTTCCCCATTGATGTCGGATCACAGATCCCCGGGTGGTCTAAAGTAATCCGGAACTCTCCATTACGGTGTCCCTTATAGCATGTGTGTCACTTCACGATGTCCAAGCCCCCAATTTGCAACATTCCCGCACCTTTCTAACGGTGTCATAACGGCAGCCCCCCGTCTATGTGACGTCATGGATGCACAGCCGGCAAACAATGTCTCTCGCCGGATACGGGAACAAAGGCGGTGCGTATAAACGGCACAGAAGCAAATGGATGAGGATACGGGAACAAACGCGGTGTAGGCAAACGGCACAGAGGCAAAAGAATGAAAGCCTAAATGACTCGTCATAAAGGTCGTTCAACTTTTAATAAACCTCTAGGCTATCGGGTCCCATTGTTTCTGCAGAAGCTCTGCGAAAAGAATAGCTTTCGTACGCCTCAGCGCTGCTAAAATAAAGCTGTAATTGGCCTAATGAACGCCCAGTGAATATAATTCGTGAAATTCATCACAGCCTATTGTCCGCATGTTTTATTAAGCTCGATGCCTCGCCGCCACGCACGCGGCTTTTCGAAACACTTAAAGGTCAGGAAAGGTTATGCAGGGGCAGAACTACCCAGTATATTTCAGTTACAACGGATCGTTATTGTTTTTCAGGTCATTGGAAGCTTACAACATTAGGAGAGCTTGTATTATGAGCTATCTAGAAATTTCTTGTTGCTGCCTAGTTATTTTGGAAACCAAGACTATGTGCTCCGTCATGTGGCCGTGAATTTAATATCGCATGACCAAGTTCTAATATTCTGCATGTCCGTTGTGCACAATAATGCAGTGCGTCAGCGGTGACTCCGTATTTTAGGCGTTCGGCGGTTGAGCATCGTAGCACACTCTTGTCTTCCTCCGAAAAATTTGTGCGTCTCGAAGAATGCGGGGTGGTCAGAGGTTTAACTGGCGGGGTTTACTACAGAGCCAATGTTCCGTGGCTTCGTGGCTCAATTTTTCACTTCACTCCACTTCTATGGTCTCAGTTAGTTTTTTTTCGACTACATTCGCATATGGCGGCTGGGGATACACGCATATGAGGATATGGGTGGGAGCAGTGCAACCTTAGTTTGACCCCTTCGTCGCGCCATCCTAACCTTCCACTTACTCAGAACACTGTGCTATAACCCGTCAAACCGGCACCCCCAAGCCAACAACCCTCCCTCCTCACCTAAAGTAACCTGCAGCTGAAACCACTCCCCCGTAACATGCACCCAAACCACCACGAAGGTCGCAGGAAAGCACGCGCATCCCACCCCATATAACTATAAAACGCAAGGCATGTCATCATATATACGGATGCAATACCGCACCGACAATTCGCAGGCATCCGCACAGCAGCTTCCTGGACACAGGCAATACCCGAGGAGCAGCAACTACCAGAACCACGAACGGCACAGAGGCAGAATGCTTGGCCATATGTATGTCTATAGCAGACATTTGCGCCCTGCTCACAGACCATCTGTGCAGACTCCCAAGCAGCATACAGACTGTTCAGTAAAGGCACCGTTCCTTCGTTTTCAGCCCACATACTATATATGCTACCAGCACCACAGCAGCGAATCACGATTTCAGGGGGGCCCTGCCCTGATCATGAGGGCATCCCAGAGAATGAGCGCGTTCATGCTTTTGTCCACGAACTTAGCGTTCGGGCGCCGGTGGATGGTCTTCCCAACCCACAAAAATACACTGAGGCCCAAGACGAGCCTCTTGACTGCAGCACTGTCATACAGCGCTACAGGCACAGCCGCATGACATACCCTCCACCCCATTAGACCCCTTGCAGAACTCCAAACAAACTCATTCCCATCCCCTCTGTTCGCTCACTTAATTGTTCCGCCCCAGCGACTTCCCTTCGCCCCACACTCTATCACAACATCTTGGCATGCCCATATTCCATCTGTGTACAGCCCATTCACACACCCAGTCCAACCTCCTGGGAGGCCGCCCTTCTGGTCACACGAGCTGGTGATCAGCGCAGGCTGACTGACCGGGCCAGGCTGGAGGGGAAGGCCAGAGGGTTCTTTGACTGGGGAGCCCTCCCGAAAAAGATCTGTTATTAAATAAACGTTATCCTCCTCCTCCTGGAAAGCAAATGAGCGCAACGTAAGAATTGGAGCTGCGGCTAAATAAGCACTCTAATTCACCAGCACAGCCTGACACTCCAAACATGAATTACCCTAAAAGAGAGCAAAAGGGGAGTAAGCCGTCTTCCAACGAACTCCGTCCGAGAGGCAGAGTATGCTGCCCATGCACTACGGTAGATTTTCATCGCTAAAAATACGCAGTACATACGGTTGGCAACAGAAACAGATTCCCTCTTGAAAACATGCGAAATTCTAGCAGGTATGAAGATTTTAACCAAGGTTTCAATCACCTTTATTTTTCAATCTCGATAGCTCCGATGCCGCTTTTCAAGGTCTCCGCACATCGCTAACTGTCTCAAGTTACTATATTTTCGGGTGAGAATATGCATCAGTTGCCTACGGAAGGCATTCCGCATATTTACGGGTCGAAATCTACCCGGAACATGAGCATCATACACCGCCCCTAAACGGGAGTGCGCTGGAGGATTGCTTTTTCCCTTACAGGGTAATTTGTGTGCACAATCGAATATATGCAACCCTTCCTTCAGAGGCCACACTAAGAGACTACTGAATTAATCCTTAGCGGTCGTCATTGCTTCTTTACCTCCTGCTACGTTGCGCGAATTTTCTGCAGACTCAGTCACAAGGCACATGAAAGAGCCTGGAAAGCAGACTCACCGCACGCACTCACGATAGCTGAATGAACGCGCCTCACGCTGATGGCTCCGGAAGAAGCATAGGAGATGGAATGATATGGACCTCCCATTAAGGTGTAATCAGAACAGACCCTGCCACGACACTAATGCGCTGGGAGAGGTCGAAAAGCTGGTCGTAGCTATTGGAATCAAGCTGAAGGGAAGGGAATTCAGATAAACGCAGCTCAATAGTAACTAGGGTCAATGCTGCAGGCTCACGGACCTAAACTCAACGAAATTGCTTTATGGGAAACAAAAAGCACAAATAGAGAAGACAAAAAAAAGAAAATAAAGGAAGGCCGACGTCGTTCTTTAGTATTTATGGCTCTGCGACATGGCTCGATGCTTTCGCCAGCCCGCGGCTCAGTTAAATTTTGTCAAGAGGTTGCCGCGTCGAGCGGAACGGTGGCCACCTCATGTGGCGTGCGGATCGATGGGCGACTTTGCCGAACGAACTTACGGACCATAACGAATCGACTTCAAAAGCGAGCGCAAATTCAAGTTAATTGCGTAATGCTTCAAACCCCAACTCTTGCAGCAGGCATGTCTAAGAATTCTTCGAATTTCTTGATCCATTTGCATGCCCGTTTTGGCCAAGCTTTAAAAGCCAGTAAGGTAAACAGAGGCAGCTATGCGACAGCGACGAGCGGCGGCCAAAGCAGTAAAATTTACTCCGCACACAGTGCTAATGCTGAGCTGTACTGCGAGGCTGACGACGCAGTGCACCGTCTACGGTCGTGAAAATGGCGATAAGAGTTTATCCCCGTATTGCACAGGGAGATTAACACAGCAGCCACAGCAGGGCGACAGCCGGCCCGAAACAACCCCCCCCCCCCCCCCCCCCCCCCCCCCCCCCCCCCCCCCCCACCACCACCCCCGTACCACCTAGGCACACACTCTTTCACTGTATCCAGTGCCCGTGCAGCGCGGTGCATAGGCCGAAAGCGTTTGCGCAGTTTGCTCTTTCATAATGCTTGTTACGGCGTTACACTGCAGTAGTCTGAATGCAGACAAATGCAAGTTGATTGCATTCAAACTCAAGGCGGCAGTTTACAGCCTTTTCTAGCCGTTTTCCTTCGACTTCGTGTTTTACGCATTGGCGTAATAATAACATAATAATAATGACAAAAGTACAAAGTACTCATGAAGCGCGAGTGGCGATAGGTTTGCTGCAAAAGCACGTGCTTCAAAATGGACATTTCGAAGTGGACCTCTGGGAGCTGAGGTGAGAACAATAAGATCGCGAGAAGAGACGTCGACGATGCAGGGGGCGTGAATCCTGGTACCAGCATTAAACAATTAACAGGTGGGGACAACTACATCAAAAGTTGAAATAACACGCAGAGAGCGAAAGAGGCAGGAGCCCCGCAGTTCGGACCATAGTACAGATCTCGCTCGCCGTTCTTTCAAACGGCCTCCTAAGCTTCTGCGCTGGTCAGTCTGCCTTCTTTCTTGTTCTTGCAGACTTCTCTCGGTCTCTCCGTCTGTCAGCACCATGCAGAGACGGCAGCGGCCAAAGCCGGCGGAAGCCGGCCGTGGAACTGGCGGCTCGGCTCTATCTTGAGCTTATCGGCTAAATGCCCCGCGGTAGTTGCCAAGACACAAAGCGCGTGTTCTAGCTTGTCTAGCGGACTTCAGCTGTGTATAGGGCCCACGCAGAAAGAAGAAATGTACAGACACTGGTTCTGAGCCGTCGTCGAAAGATTCCGTCTCGCGAGGCGCGAGAAGTGGCACCAGGGCATATTTTTATAACATAACTCCGAAAGGAGCAGTAAAGGGGGGGGATAGCACAAGCTGTGTCATCTACACGAATGAAACAAAGTAGCGAGCGCGTGCTCAAAACCGAATACTCCTTCTACGCTCCATCTCAGTAGTTTCTCGCAGCATTACCAAAGCCGCGATGAGTGCAGAGGCAGCGTTCTGAAGATTTGGTTTGGCTTGGTTTATTGGGGTTTAACGTCCCAAAGCGACTCAGGCTATGAGGGACGCCGTAGTGAAGGGCTCCGGAAATTTCGACCCCCTGGGGTTCTGAAGGTGCAGATTGCAGTGCCAGTAATCAAATGGTCATGCAGACATAAGGGATTGCGTTTTTTAAAGTGCGCATGCGCAAAACTTAATTTCAAACCGAGCCTTAACGTACTCTTGCGTTACGTGTGCTATTTCCTGAGTTTAGCATGCGCTACTCTTGCATACTATAAAAAAGCGTCTCGAACATGGCGGCGCGATTCGACGCAAGATACCTCGTTTCGGAATGAATTCGACGACGCTACTGGGCTGCTTTTCAGAGCGTCCATTGGTCATGAATGGGGCATCGGGCTGTCGTTCTGTCTCGTCTCATCGATAGAAAAACCCACGAGCGATAAATGCGCTTTACTTTTTTTTATTTCCAGTGATGATTCTGCCACTCCTTGGCCTAAACAAGATTGTGGGTTTGCTGACAAAAGTGGTTTCCGATCTAAAAACCAGATGGTGCCTCCAGGCTGAAGTTATCGTTCGTATCTGTTTGCTTATGTGGCAAACAGCGCAGCGTACCGCAAAATACTTGGGTTTAGCGTGCGTAAGCGTACATGCTTCTAAAACTGGTTCATGTTCCTTCAGGGTTCAGAACGTAAGCAGCATCCATTTAGGTCCTTTTGCAACCATACCTTCACACGCCGCAGTGGAGGATGAGGAGCGGCGGAACACGCTTAAAAACAGTCTCACGATTGGCTGAGGCGGTCTCTAGCTGCAGTAGTGCAGTAAGGAACTTGTGAGTTGTGAGCTGCTCTATACTTGCGTACAAGAAGCGCAGAGTGCAGTACGTGCGCTATCTCTCCCTCATACATATAAACCTAGAACACCGTTTCGGCTGGCAGACCAGCCGAAAAGTAATGTAACACACGCTGATCTGTTCATATTTTAGTCATCCCGTAGACTCGTGCACGACCGCAGCGACAAGGGAAATCCAAAACACCTAGTAAATCAACCATACGATCCAGATGTAAATCATAGGAGAAGTAAACAGGTGCTATGAACCGTCACGCACTCCACTGTGTGCAACGAATCTGATCGAAAACAAATGCATGGCCATTAGCGCTAGGTCGCCGTATCCTACATGCCAAGGGTGTCTGCGAACCTTCGCCCGCGTAGCAGCAGCATTTGCTCGTTCGCGGCACTGCAAAACCTTCGCCCGCGTAGCAGCAGCATTTGCTCGTTCGCGCCATTCTCTGCAAAAAATATGTGCGCGGGAGTGTGCACACCGCACGAGAACAAAACAACGGCCCACATATCTGCACGGTATACTGTTGAGAGAGAGTGTTTAGGGTGAGGGAGCCCGCAGCGAAGCAAGCTGTAAAAGATCCGTCTGGCCGATTAGGGTCAGGGGCTGCGCCGGCACGGACCTTCACCCACTGACTCAGAGAACGCTCGGCGCCCGAACAACCATGATCCATTTATCCGGTTCCGCCGTGAACAGGCTCGCGTGTTTGTGTACAGGAAGAGAAAACCCTGACTGACTGCCTCTGTGCAAAGGACGGCAGCGTCGTTTCCTCGTCGGAACGAAAAATTGTCGACCTTCTCTTTCTCAGCCCCCTGCTTCCCCCTGTGGCTTGTTTCCACATATCTTGTATGATCTGAAGGGCGCCTACCTTGTCCCTATTTGTTTTCACGCCAACTGAGCGCATTCGTCACCCGTTTGCTCAATCTTCGACTACCCAGGGGCAACATCGTACTACCCGACTGGCCGTTGCGGCCGGCGCACCTACACATGAGGGAGCTTTCGCAGTGTTAACCCACTTGGAGCGGTTGAGGGAGAACCCAGGTTTTTCCTCCGCATCGGACGCGACTTTCGCCCGGAAAAACCGCCGTCAGAACGCTATAGCGAAACGCGGGAGAGTGAGTTGAAGAAGGGAAAATAATAAAGAGAGGGGGACAATGTCCGAGACGCGAACAGGATGTCACCGAGCAAAAAAACAACTCTGAATGTTGCGCATTGAGTATGGCATTTCGGACAGGATAGAAACTGCTGGAGGCGAATACGTTAGAATGGGTATCGCGAGTACAGGTTCTTTTTCCGCACCCCGTACAAGGTAAACCCGGATCTGTGCAAAGCGCGAAATCCGACATGTAGTCTCTAGGCAGCGTTGTAGAGTTTTCCCATTTGCTAGGCATGCGGCATACAAGCCACGTTTACATGAATACGACAAAAAACTACCCCAGTTCACTTTCTGCAGCAAAGGGCAAAAATACTGACGACGAGAGCAGAGGACGAGTCGTAGCTTTCCTTCTCAAAACCCGTTCTTTCTCCTGAAAAATCGACTCGAACCGCATTCTGCCGCATTCATGTAAATGTGGTCATAGACGTCGACCGATCGAGTCCGTAGTGCGAACTCAAAAACTCATAAAAGCCTTGCGTACTACAAGTACAAACACTGATATCCAGGTCTTTTCCTAAGAATTCGCGAAGCATGGCACTAAATCAGAAAAGAAAATACATCGCAGAAAACACGCGTTCCGCATTAGCGTTCCACACTCGATCCCCATTGCATGGCTCGGATAGTAATCCTGATTTTATGCTTACTACGAGGCACTGTTCAAATAAAGACTACTACGGCGGAACATTAGGAGTAGAACATCCTGCATCCTTCCCCTCATGCTTCTTTAAAAATGATTTCCTCGATTTTCCTGTCTACACATAAAAAAATGAGTAGACGACCTGACTACAATGATTAAGCGGTAAGGCAATAATGTTCCACTGACCAGTATCGCGCCACCCTAGAATGCAAACTGCATAGTCAATGCATTCCGTATGTAATCGCCCTAACGTTTTGTGTGAGAGACTCAAAATACCTCATTCAAGTCAAGCTTGCTTTCCTCATTCTACACCCCCTGCATGGTCCTATATGCTTTCGCGCCGTCAAATTCCCCAGCAAAGGCATCCAGTGAACACGGAAACGGCTGCGAACAACGATGCGGCCTGAAATGCAAATCGCCGGGAAAAATCAGTGACCTCGCGCATATATACTCATCGTCATTTGGAGTAGCGCTCGGCGCAGAAACGCATAAAAGAAACATGACGGAAAACGCGCAAAAGGGATTACTCATCGTCATTTGGAGTAGCGCTCGGCGCAGAAACGCATAAAAGAAACATGACGGAAAACGCGCAAAAGGGATTAGCGCATGACGCGCGCTGCTTTTCGAAGTATCACGGAGTTTTTACTCCCGAAAGAAAAGAAAATTTTTACTCCCGAGTTTTTACTCCCGAATCATACACACAATTTGCATTAGGATTTGCAGGCATTTCGACGCTATCCCGAGAGTATATTCAGCTATCTCTCTGAATTCAAACTCTGCTTAGCTGCGGGCGGCATTTATATCCCTAGTGTGACATGGTTATGTTCCTGGCTATGAAAGTAACCCGATTAAGCACGCGCTCAGCGTTCACACGCCACAGATTAAACACGAATACGCCTATATGAAAGTAAAAAGGTAGTAATTCGTCCTCTAGGGCACACCCTTTGATAAAAAGGTGTGCGCCAGAGGACAGTTTGCTTCTTGAATACTATTCTGTTAAGAGCGTACGCAGCTGCACACGGAACACCAACATGGCAGTTCATGCGCTCAATATTCTGTCCCCCAATTAGGAATATCCTTTCATCAGTTTTTATTTTTTTTCTGCCGGGAAGGAGAGACGGAAAGGCTTAATATTAAAAGGGAAACTAGGGCACGGGCTACAAGCGAATGCGAAGAGCACGATGACTCCTATGCGTCAGCTGCCTCATTTGCTGTGTAAATAAGTTAATTCATGTCTAAAAAAACCGCCTTGTGACGGACGAAATCACCGCGGCCTGTGTAGTCTGTGGAGGTCACTAACTCCTCCTCAAATGACCAACGCGAGATGAAAGAGACGCGAGCACTGCAGGCGTAGCAGAACACAGCTGCACTTGTGCGTAAAGATGAGAGATGTACTGGAAAATAGAAGGCTTCAAGTGCCTGCTGGAAGGGATACGCGTGCTACCGCGTTCCAGCCTCGACATCCGAGACATAGAGCCGTGTAGGTTGTGATCTCGGAGGCCATGCTGTGACAACTTAGCTGGGCGCGCGCTATCACGAGCAGCAACAGTAAACGGCCTTCGGAAGCAGTTTCCTGTGCAGCCTCTTTCTCCGTCTTCGCTCGCTTTCCACTGTAACAAAACTGAAGTCAGAAGAGTTTGTTTAAGCTCGACGGGTACACGTGACGTTCTCGTACTTCGTAACCTCATTTTGTTGAACACAAATGGGACCTGACATCTACGCAAATTCAGAATCTTTTTCTCGTTTGCACGCCAGACTATATCTTGGCAACATTAGTGCATATGGTACGCGCATATGCGAGATCCCCAAAGGTCACCTAAAAACGTCAGACGTTACTGCCCCGGGCCCAACACTTTGCTCGATTTTTTCGCCTGCAAGCCGGCAGAAATTTTTGCACAGGAGGTGCTGAGATGAGCGTTGCATATCGAACAGCGCGATGTGAATGAGACACAAGCACTGCTGAAAGCGGCCGTACATTGCACTGCGTTACCGAGCATCCAACTCACTTTTTTGTTCATGTGTGGTCACTATCACAAGATACAGCCGGCTCCACGCACAGCAGAAGTTGCGTACAATAGAGATTAAGCTGGCCCCTTGTTCCGTCGGACGGAGCATGTGGAACGAAGAAGCAGTCGCAGTTCTGCCCGGCGATCACTGCGAGATGGGCCCGCCGGTACCACGAGGGAAGGTTTAGTGGCCACGCCTGAACGGTTATTAACGCATTATTTTATTCCTGTAGGTGCTGGATAATTCATCGGCCGCCGTGTTTAGCTCCCTTTCTCCCCTCCCCGTGACTTTCTTGCGCATTGAACACCGGCTTCTTCGGAGATCGTCTCGTCTGACTGTGTTACGGCTGGGGGGGAAATCTGACTGTGCAGCCTGCTCGTGGCCCCCCCCGCCACCGAATACGGGCCGGTGTAGTTTCGGCTACTAGGCTTTGTTTCGGTGCAATGCCAGCAGTGGGGATGGGATGGCCGGGACCCATCCTCTGGGGATGCAAACCCCCAATGGGAGTGGCAGCGACTCCCAGACGACTGTGAGGGCCAGTCGTGCACGTGAGGTCCGATGCCTGAGCGGAGGCAGGCCTGGGTTTATACTCAGGTTGGACCCACGAAATCCGGCCCGGAAGGCATGTCAAAACGCCAAAAGGTTTTCGAATACATGCTACCTTCCTTCCTCTGCGCGCGGGGGCGTGCAAGTCTGGCTACCGACGCGTCGGTTTCTGGTTACGGAGAAACCAGGTCCGCGCGGGGGTTCATAGTGGCCAGGCTCTGAGGACCGCCGCCCCGGGGAAGCGGCCTTACGGCCGGCCGCAGGCTTAACCGCCTGCGGGATGCCGGGGGATGAGGGCTTAGTACTGCCTCGTAAGAGTCTGGCGAAAACCGAAGATGTGTGGAGTACCGGTGGAGTAGGCCCGGGTCATCTCATCCTAAGCCACGTTCTTGGTTAGTGGCCCGGTCGCCCAGCCTTGAACACTCTCTCCTCAGTAGGAGAAGAGTAAGCTAGGAGAGGAAATAAGTGCATGGATGGTTGGAGGAAGCACAGATGGGCCCCCCGGAGTCTGACCGGTTCTGAGGCCGCGAGGCCGTTGACGAACTGGGCGTCCACTGGCCGGGACTATCACACATACTTCCGGTGTCCGAAAAACCGCGAAAAACCTTCAACGGCTAGTAGCCGGCAGGTGGGAAAAGCCTTCTAGTGAGCGATGAGGAGCCCCAGGTAGCTACTGACCCCGTGTTAGGTTTTCCTGTCTCCGACGGTCGGAGCCCGTTGCGTATGGTGGGTGGTCGGGCATCCCGTGAGTGGGGCCGCACCATTGGGCAATCTCGATGCTCTCCCTGCCCTGGCCAGGCGGGCCAGAAATGGAGTCGAGATAATTGAAGGATCAGAGCAAAAATCTCGCTGTCCCCATTCCCTTCCCACGTCCCATTTCCCTTTCCGCTACTTCCCAGGGGAGGTCAGGGGAGCCTCCCCGGGCCCGCTCTCTCGGCTGTGGGTCGCTAATGTAGCATTATCCCTAATATTTTATTTTTCCACCCACGGGTGGTCAAATTACAACTTGCCTACGGGCATCCTCTTTTATTTTTCAATTGGGTTAAGCCTGTTGTGTGTAAACGGTGCAGGCAGGGGCCTATTATTTTTATTTCCTTTTCGGTTGCCCCAACCTATTCAATGTGTTACGGCTGCTCTTCTAAACAGAAGCGAACGAGGGAAGTTCGTACACACGCCGAAGGAGTGAACACAGAGGCGTGCGCCACGCTCGCGACTCCGCTCTACTGAGCCGGGTAGTTAGGAACACTGCCTTATCGCACTCTTAACGACTAATCTCGTGCTCCGTTTGCGTCACGTTTGCTGCTGACCTATACAGTAAATACGAGACAACTGTCGACAACGCTGTTAGCGTACCTGTTAAATTACTCCCCACTAACGCCGTTGACGTTAGTGCGCGACTGAATATTTCAGAACAGCTAGTAACAGTCACAAATTTGGTTTATTTGACTTTTTTTAGCGCCCCAAAGCGACTCAGGCTATGAGGGGCGCCGTAGTGAAGGGCTCCGGAAATTTCGACCACCTGGTGTTCATTAACGTGCACTGACATCGCACAGTATACACGGACCTCTAGAATCTCGCTTCAATCGAAATTCGGCCACCACGGCCGCGATCGAACCCGCGTCTTTCGGGCCAGCAGCCGAGTGCCGTAACTGAGCCACCGCGGCGGGGTGACAGTACCAAAGTATTCAGTTTTATCGCTTAACTAATCTTTCGTGCCATTCAATTACGTTGTTTCCGGTGGGTTCTTCTTACCGCGGTTCTTTGCTAAACCATCAGACTTCAGTTTTGCCCCTTCTGTGAAGTGTCAGTGTGCCCACATTTCCCACACAAAGTGCATTACTTGCCCGGCATTAATTGCCCCAGTTCGGCCGCGGAGCTCTCGTAAGTATACATACGCGCAGTGGCGTGCCGCGGATCGTCACCGCGGGTGTGTTGAGCAACCCGCGACTGTGCACTCCGGTTCGATCCCGTCGGACCGAACGAGCGAGGCCGGCCCCGACGATGCTGTGTGTTGTACCCGCACACAGTCCGGCCATCATCGCGCGTGGCCCTGTGGAGCACCAGGCCAGCAGAGCGCGCCGCCGCGGCGGCCCGATCGCGAGGTCCGATCGATGTCGGCCCAAATAGGGCTGGCGCGGCCCACTTTCTCGCAGTGCGCGCGGGAGAGACAAGGGCGCCCGCATGAGTCCGGACACGACGTCGGCACCACTTTGGCCACCCACGACAAACACACTCAGCAGGGCGACGAGAAGAGACCGCAGTCCTCGCCCCGGGGTTCGATGCTGGCTCGCCTATCACTGCTGGGCACATTCGCGCCACTTTCACTCAGAAAATAAGGCAGGAAGGGGGGGGGGGGGGGGGGCTCATTGTCCCAGTGTATCAAAGCGTGCACACGCTTGAAGCGTTTCGAGGAACATGGTATGTAGCTGATAGCGGTGGCTGAACGGGGCTAGTTACAACAATACTTGGAAAGTGGCGTCGCAAAAACACCACCTGTTTTCATGACCTTCTCCTCTTGTTTCCAAGCTGCCTCTTGGGAAGGATGTAGGTGAGCTTGTCGGAAAACAACATTCATGCCTGACGGAAGCGCAGTAAAGAGGTGCCCAAATTAACTAACACAGACGCCAGGACGCAGCGCTTCTTCCAACTAATCTTACAGCATCTCTTCCAGTACGTTCATGTGCGTGGTTGTTTTGGAAGATGAATTAGTTGGAAGCATGTGCTATGCCTAGCTTTTGTGTTAGTCACCTGGTGTCCATCTTTTAGGGTTTCTTTTCATTTATGAGCATACGCTGCACCGTCTCAAGCAATCATTTTGTACGAGCAATGTGGAATAAGGTAATCACACGTAACCCTCATCCACAGTATCTTTCGTTCAAGAGAGGTTGCGCTTCCGAAGATCAGAGCTGGAGCGGCCCTAACTCCCTCAATCTCTCGTAACTGGTCTCAATTCCAAGAAGAACCGTTTACTCGGCGTGGACTTCATGTCCGTTTTTACCACGACATATGGAAGCAGACATCCACCCCAATGTTGTCGGTCTGCCCAGCCCTGCGACCAACCAAGATCAGGCACCTGGTAGCAAAAAGTATTTTCGTTGAACAGCTTATATTGGGTGAACACAGGAACCTCGTCCCACTGGTTCCTTTCAGGTTAATTTCGAAAAATTTCCTCACACACAACATTACGTTCATGCCAGAAGCGCATAATCAATTTTACGTTTCAGACCATTGATTTACAACAACTGCAGCTGTTTTCTTCGTGAAGGAAGAACTTACGAATGGATTCCATGTTTATTGTTATGGTGAGGCGAGAAGTCTTGCAGCAACAAACAGGATATATGGGCAATGAAAGACAGACTGAATCGACACACCCTACCGCACCGTAAATAATAACACATAAGTGCCCCCCCTCCCCCTGCTTTATTTTTTAACCTTGACGCCCACTCTCTCTCCCTCCGCCAAGAAAAGCGCGCCCGCAATCGGCCAGCCAGGAATTGACACTGCGGCGGGAATTGACACTGCGGCTGTCTTTTCTTTTTTTTTTTTCGAGATGTTTGCCTTAAGGCATAATAAGAAAGGGAGAAAAAGTCTCGGGACTCAGCTCGGTACCACATCAGGACGACCGACGCGCAGTATACATCCGGCGGTGAAAAATTACTCCAGCCTGCCGGTACATTTTTCAACGAACTCGGAGGCATCGCGCTATATCCTGCCAGAACTCTACATGTCATGCGCATCGCGCTGATAAGGTGGTTCCCGGTGCCGTAAGGCAAACCCTCGGATCCAAAGAGGAACAATCATTAGTAGAGCGGGAGAATAGGCAAGGAGGCAGGTTCGATGAAAGCCAGATAAGTCCATACGGAGTGATAGGGGTGTACCAGGAAAAATCCCTACGTCAATATCGTGCGGCGCAACCTCACCTGAAATAAAGATATCGACCTGTGTACTCTAGACGGAAGCCTTCGACAAAACAAATCAAATTATTTTAACACGGCTCGAAAGCAAGTTGAGTGGTGAGCTTCCAAAAGCAGAGTGCTGGGACTGCACAACGCATTCGGTTCAAGGGGAGACGGGCTGCACAATACAGAATGACTGCAGACGGATACAACTAAAGATCGCAGCGACTTTTCCTCGGCAAAGGTCCCCCTTCAAGCCAATGACGTCGGCGTGTTCTCATGACCCTGCTGGCGTGACAATGCAGTGAGTGGGGGATTAAAGGGTATAGTCCCCTCCCTCCATGCTCAAGGATATTCCGCTCCCTGCATTGTCACCCTATCATTGTCATCAGAATCGGCCGACGCTATTGGCTGGAAGAGAGTCCTTTGCCGGGGGTGTGTAGTGGGTAGCTTTGCATTACCATAATTTCGTGTTTTCGTTGATGGTTGCCTAGTGTTTAAGTAAGGCATTACGTCATCTAGCGCTGTGCCGTCCCTCTACCTATACGTATATAAATTACGTCTCTACCCCGCCCAAAACCCCCTTATTATGGATGGCAAATCGACTCAGGCGCACCCTGTCGGCCGTGATTGAACGAAATGGGGCGTAAAGAGCCCCTTTCGATTTCCTTCAACCCCACGCTTGACAGCTTAATGACTGTCAAGCTGCATCAGCGACACAACGTGATTATTTCTCCTTTGCCGATTCTTGGGCGTGGCACGTACAAGCCCCGCTTTGATCCAGTTAAAGCGAGAATACGTTGTGCATTCGCATTCACCTTGTGTCCTTTAGCGGGGTCGTTTGTCAGGGTCCGTCGGCACCACATCTCTGGGATATACTGTAGGGCCGGAGGGGAAATGACACAAAGCTGGTCGCGGGGTGGCTGATTAGGATATCACCTCTCCATATCGAAGGAACCGGTCGTAAACAAGGAAAAAGGAGCAAGGCGAAAGAGGGAAAACTTCGAAACACACACATACACACAAAAAAAGCCAAAGACAGAGGGAAGGGGTTGACGTTTGTATTCTCCCACCCACTCCTTCCCCGATTGCCAGCAAATGGTTGAGTAAAACAAATAAAGATGAATAAACGATACCGGCACGAAGGGAAACTACATTGACAGTGTCATTAACAAAAAAAAGCGACTGCCTTGTCTCGGAAGAAGACGACCGAACGACTTTCCTCTAATCGGAGAACCGGACGTGCATAGTAAACTTGGCCGGTGTGTACGTGGTCAGCCGGTATGTACGTGGTCAGCTTGCAGGAGGAGCCATGCGAATTGCGAATTCTCGGGCCGCTGCAGCTTGGAATTCCTCAGCCGAGGGCGGGCGACGTGGGTGGCAGTGTGGAGGCAGCATTTAGAGGAACAAAGTAATTTTAAGAAAGAAAAAAAAAACAGCGAATATAGCGAATTACCGTAAAGAACTTAAAATTCGTAACAAAGCGGCGTTATTCAAGGCAAGCGCTCAGGAAGGTAAAAGAATAGTAAATGAGAGTGTCTTCGCAGACTGTCGCTTAAACCGCGATATGCCAATAAAGATTGAGGCTAGGCCTTGCTGAACAGGCTTCAACATTTTTGAGACAAGCAAATAAGTACGTTAAATCACGTGGCCACGAACATTCGACCGGAACATTAATCTTAAAGTATAACCTAGATGAAAGGTGCCCGTCGTTGCCTGCATCTGTTGAGAAGTTGCATTTTGAGGCAACTCGACGATGTACGAGTGGCAAACAAAGCTTATCGATCGGCGAACAAGCTCGAAAACGCAAACGATGAAAGCCACAGCGGGTATACACGGCAGAACAAGCGAATGGCCGAAGAATAGACTACAAGACGATCCGAGCGCACTAAATTGCAGAGCGTTCCGAGAGAAAAGAAATGAAAGGAAGATCTGTTTGTTTATTGTTGATTGGGGTTTAACGTGCCTAAGCAACTCCGGCTATGAGGGACGCCGTAGTGAAGGGCTCAGGAAATTTCGAACACCTGGGGTTCTTTAACGTGCACTGACATCGCACAGCACACGGGCCGCTAGAATTTCGCCTTCATCGAAATTCGACCACCGCGACCGGGATCGAACCCGCGTTTTTCGGGTCAGCAGCCGATCGCCGTAACCACTGAGCCACCGCGGCGGGGAGAGAGCGAGCGAAAGAAAATGGCAAGAGGCTCAGCGAGACGAACGGCTGAGCAGGCAAACAAATAAAGAACCAGCTGGAGAAAGATGGAAAGGGGTAATGAAAGAAATAATTGAAGGAAAAGAAAAGAAAAAAGGAAGAAAGGAATGGAAGTAGGAAGAAAAAGTGAAAGGAAGAGAGAAAGAGGAAGAATGAAAGACAGAAAGAAAAATAAAGACAGATAAAGAAAGAAAGAAAGGAAGAAAGAAAGAAGGAAAGAAAGAAGGAAAGAAAGAAGGGAAGGAAGAAAGAAATGATGGAGGAAGTGAATGAAAGAAGAAAGGAAGAAATTGGGAATAAAGGAAGGAGACTCTAAAGAAAGAAAGAAAGAAAGAAAGAAAGAAAGAAAGAAAGAAAGAAAGAAAGAAAGAAAGAAAGAAAGAAAGAAAGAAAGAAAGAAGGAAAGAAAGGAAGAAAGAAGGAAAGGAAGGAAGGCAACATGCATGCATTATTGCGTCTTTGCAGAGCATCTTCCGGCGTTTGTGTTTCCGCTCACCGCTTTCCGTAAGAGAAGTCTACACCACACGCAATTTAATGGAATCCGGGCACTGTATGTACGCACCTTCACAGGCTGCCTGCGCACGAAGAACACTTTCAAATAACGCTCAAGTGGCGACTTTGGAATAGCGGGGATGAGAACACTGCAAAGTGCCCTGTAACGCTTAGTAAAAAACGACCCATGCTTCGAACATTGCACTCTCAAAACATGCGCTTACGCCATGAAAAGTGCCCGAGGAAAAAGAAAACTGAAAACACAGATTCCGCAGTGCGCCGTAATTGCTCCTGATGGCGTTGCGTTTCCCAAATTGGCGGAGTAGTTGTGCAAGGGGAACGCTGTCGTGATATTCACGGGTTTCAATGGGTATTTAAGAGTTGCGGCCAAGCTTGATATGGTCAATTTATATCACAGGAAATTACAGCTGTGCTTCGGGAGATCAACAACCGAGCGGCAACTTAATGAACCTCGACGAGCCTTTGTAAATGAAACATGCGCCTTTCGGGGCGGTATTCGGCCTGGCGACTTGCGGTTCAGCTCAAGCGAGACGTGAATGACATCAGCATCGCTTTCCCGCGAGAAGCTACACATTAAGTCAGGGTCGACGCGGACTTACTTGAGCTCTAATAGATCAGCAAATTTCCGCTGATGTGGCACTTCCTGCTTTTTGCTATTCCAGAGGAGCACTGTACGTCGAATTTATATTCTAGAGTACAACAACTCACAATAGTTCATCCGACGACTTCCAAAAGTGCGTCTAATGTGTAATATGAGCGTCTGTGTGCATGGGCACATGCATAACACTACAGCCCCCCCGTCCCACTCCCCAGCCTACCGATGCTGCCTCGTTAAATTTTTCCCTTTCCCCTGGGGGGACAAAGTGACGGTTCTCTCCGCCTAATGCGGACATCTAAAAGCAAGAACCACGCTCCTGTACTCTTCTTCATCTGCGAGCCAGACCACGGCATCACCAGTATGTAATCAACGCATAATACTGAGCTCTTTGTGTACGACTTACGTGCATGCACAAGCCGCTCTACCTGACAACCCCAAGCTGCCTGAATAATGAATGGGCCGCTAACGATACAGATGCACACATATAAAGAAGAGAACGTCCAGTACGTGGCCAGTAGCCCCAATGCCACGCACGGACGCTAATTGAAAAATGCAGGACGCCTCTGGCTCGCTCCGCAGAGAGCAATCCATCACGCCCAGAACGATGCAGAGCCCGATCACGAGCGCCGCAGGTGAACGATGAGACGCAGTATAGGGAAGCGATAGCCTACGCCGGCACAGCGTGCGACTCTCTCAGACGGTGCGGCGCCAAAGGAACGGGCACGGTGCGACCGCTATAGGAAAGCTGGGAACACAGTTATGCCTGGACGGGCGGCGGCGCCAGCTCGTGCTAGCGGCCGGACGGCCGGACTCATGCGGCGAGGGTCGAGGGCTCTGGGTAATTATTGCTCGGTCATACCTCCCCCTCCGCCACCCTCCTTATCCCCCCCCCCCTTCAGAGTAGGCCATTTGCACTGGGAGGCAACCTGCTGGCTTACTCACGTCCGAGCGCCTTTGTAGTATGCATGCATGGGCAGCGACGGATGGTGTTACGGCCGCCGGTCAGCGAGGCGTTTTGCCGCGTACGAGGAAGGCGGTGCGGGCTGCTGTTCGCTCGGAGCTGTTTACCGCGTGAGCAACGCGCGTCGGGCAAACCGGAAGTAACACCGTATGCGCGCTCAGCGGTCGCGTACGAAGGGGGTATTCACACGGCGGATTTGTCCACGGAGAGACCTTGGTGACGTAAGCGGCGCGCGGGAAAACTCCGGCGCCGACGCGAAGGCGGCGTCGATGCGGGCACGGCGCGGCATGTATGCTTCTGCGGCGTGGAAGACGCATCACGCAGGTTAGTCACGTACAAAGGGATATTTGCATGTCTGCGTGCGTTATAAAGTACCGGTACATGGGCAACAAGAAAGAGAAGACGCAATTTGAAATTAACCCTTTTGAAAGGCTGTGTGTACACAATTGTTTACATTGCAAATTTGTGAGTTTTTATGGCAATCTGCTACACGTAGCAGTGATTTTTTTTTTTTAAATGTGACACGAATTCAGTATAGGGTGTACTTCTTATTCTGAAAACGTCACAGGACTTATTATTTCTGGAAACAGTGAGCTTGGCAGTACAGAGTCAATCACACTTGTCTAGAGCTCTGGGAAGGTTCCGGTCAGGTGGAATGACGAGAACATTATGAAGCAGGTATTGACTTTCATCGATAATGCTTGCGCTGGAGAGCAGCCGAATAGAGACGTGAACGCACGGGCACCAGCGCCTTACTGCTATAGCAAATCAGCTGCGAAAAGATTTCAGTTCATTTGCTCCGCAGCACACCGTCCGAGCACTCTAGACAAGTGTGATCGACTCTGTACATCTCCGCACTTTTCAAGAAGACAGATTTTGCCATTACTAGTGATATTATACGTTTTTACAGCGACGGCTGTTTAGCGCCCGTTCTTAGGTTTCTCGTAGTAGCAGTCGTATACTCTTCGTAGCCGTAGTGGTCGTAGTTGGCGTAGCCGGTGTGTGCGTTGCCATAGTAACCACTCGCAGGGTGTTTATCATTGAAGGAAGAGGGTATGACGAGAGCGGAAGAATGGAGGGATGCAGCACGGTCCATCTGCGGCGGCTGCAGCGAGACTAGCCACCAGAGGACGGGCTCATCGGTGGCGCCGCGTGCCTAGAGTGGCGAACAGAAGAACTAGTCGAAAAACGAGTATGTGGGGAACACTAAAGAGAACCCTCCAGAACCATGCAGCTACGAGGTCGTTCTCATATTCTGCACCTCAACTTTTCGTGAAATATAAATGTGTTAACAGCTGTCACATCTCGCAAAGTGGCAACCGTCCTGCCACCGTCTTTTTTTTTTTTACTGAATTTCCAGCGTTACGCGCGTCTTCGAAGCAGAATATGATTCCACAGTACACCGGCTGTTTAGCTACAAATACTCGGATTTCGTTCTTAGTTTCCAGCCATTTTGACACTCTGTACGAAATTTTGTGCATGCCTGTAAAGATTAACCATTCATTTTCTTGCGTTGGGAAATTAACTAAAGGGTTTTGTCAAAGTCTAGATATATTATTTAGGCGGAAAAATATATTTCTTTTAAATGGGAGCAACGAACTGCGCCTGAAAGGGCTAACAACACAACTGAAACACTACTGGACGGAGTTTCAAACATTAAAGGAAGTATTCCTTGCCCCGAGAAAGGAGACTGAAAAAACTTCACTACGACTCGCTGCCTTTGAGTCTGCTGCAAAATGCATTTCGTTCGGGCGTGTCCCCGATGACGTAATTATCATGCATGAGATGCTTAGATGAATTATTTATACTCCAATGGGGCTCGAAGCGCGCATTTTGCTTTTGACCACCTTGCATTAATTAACCCTCCAATGTTATGCAAGTGTATTTAGGGACATAAAATCGCATCTTCAGATAGTGAAAAGAATTATAGCTGCAAGGAGAGACTAATTCCGGCCCCCGAGGCCCATTTCTTGCATTTTTTATGAGAACTCAAAGTATCGATACTTGCTTAAATGCCGGTTCGGAAACTGCGGACAATAGTCTTCGGACAGCAACTAATCAATGCATTTCAATTAAAAAAAAAACATACAGCTGCACAAAAAGTACGCATACCACTCTTCATGAGCAACTGCTGATTTTGGTTTTGGTTTTGGTTTATGGGGTTTAACGTCCCAAAGCGACTAAGGCTATGAGAGACACCGTAGTGGAGGGCTCCGGAAATTTCGACCACCTGGGGTTCTTTAACGTGCACTGACATCGCACAGTACACGGGCCTCTAGAATTTCTCCTCCAAAGAAATTCCAGCCGCCGCGGCCGGGATCGAACCCGCGTCTTTTGGGTCAGCAGCCGAGCACCATAGCCACTGAGCCACCGCGGCGGCTGCTGATTTTGTTTTTTCAATGCTTTCACCGCCACGTTTAATACAGCGACGGGACCTGGACTAAGGGGGCCGCCGTGGACAGCAATGGGAATAACAGAGTCGCTATAGTGACGCAACGCCTCGGCTGGAGAGGCCCGCAACGCTCTTTCTCTAGCGTCGATAGCTAGCAGCGTCGCTAACTAGCCACGTGTCGAATTAATTAAGTCGGGTTTTCTGTCGTTAAGTAACCGCTTGAATTACGAAACACACAGCGATTCAGTGCAATGCGGATTACTTTCCGCGGCGTACAGCGCGCATTTACTTTTTAGGAGATGACGCTTTTTCATTTCATGTACGCACAACTGAAGGCCAACGATGAAGTGTAACCCAGTCCGGAATCACGTTGGCAGCGAGAGACCAGTGAGAAGCCTGCGTGTCAGCAGGGCCGACAGAGATGAGGTAGGATCCGTTCATACTTATGCCGCGCGAAAGAAGATGAGATAGCCCTGAATTTGACTCGCTAAGTGATTAAGGTGCAAGCCGTATGCAAATGAGTACAAAATATGCCGACAAGGAACAAATTTATACTCTTTTTCGCACAGGTCTTAAGAAAGCCAGGTGTCAAGCATTTCTGAAAACGGCAACAATGAAGAAAAAAGAAAGTTCACTTTCAAGGCGTAGTCCTAATAAACTGCCCCCTTTCGTAATGTTCCGGTCTGCAGATGAATAAAATGGTGAAAAACACTAAGAACTAGATGAAGCAGGAAGAATGTTCTGCATTTTCTAAATTCTTATCAGGCCGGTTTTTCTCACGTGCTTCCGCATTTTTCGTGTCGCACTTGTAAGGGCGTTGCACTCAAACCTCTATTTCCCGCTCTGTCTTGACGGACAGACCCAAGCACTCATCGCTTGACTGGTTTGTTTGCTTTTTCATTCTGCTTATCCTTCGTAGGTCCGGCTTTCACGATCTTCAGCACATGCCTTCCTCCGTTTCAACATGTGGCCATTGACATGCCCCAGCCCCCGCATGCGCCCACTCACACGCACACAAACTGCAACGTAATATCAGTAATATGCGTTGTGGCTAGTTGGTTCAATCTCAGAATTTTTTTTTTTTGCGCTCACAAAGACGACACAATAAGACAAGGGAGACAGGACGGAGCGCCTGTCCTGTCCATCCTGTCTCCCTTGTCTTATTGTGTCGTCTTTGTGAGCGCAAAAAAAAAAAAAAAATTCTGAGCAACGTAATACCTTTCCGGGCGATATGTAATAGCGCTTTGTGTCTCGTCCTTGTCTTTTCGTGGTTTGCATGCTCTGGCGCTATTTTCTTCAAATCAAGTATGCACCAACTCGCCCAAGAAGAAGTGTTAATGTATAGACACCTAAATAAAAACAATCGATAAATAAAAAACTGGAAGGGACACACAAGCTCAGCCTTAAGACACGATAGCGTTGATGGGTTAATGCCAAATATGCGCAATTGGTCATTGGCCACTTTACATTCATAGATTCCTAGGAGTACTCATACCACTCATGGGACAATGGTGCAGTGGTTAAACGATGCGCCACTGCCCTGCGTTGGCTGGTGCTGCCACCGGTGGGCCTTGCGTGCGATCCAGGTTGCTCTTCATGAGCGACCGGTCATTACAGGTGCAGTGAAGAGGAATCTCAACTCGTCTTTTTGCCACAGGAACTCGATCTACAGAGACAGAGAAAACTTTATTTACAAAGAAATTCGGGGCACGCCCCAGGGTCCCCGCACGACCCCACTGCACTCAAGTGTTTATGTTCCTGAGGTCCATAACACTGGCAGCACGGCCGGTGGCGATGGTCTGCACGGCCGGGTCCTCCGAATGCAGCAGGGTCTCCCAGTCCTCCCAGGTCTTGAGGTTCTCTAGGTCCCGCGGGGGAGGGTCCGCCGGGCAGAGGGAAAGGATGTGGAGGGAAGAAGCGAAGGGTTCTGGGCATGGGGCGCAAGCAGGAGTGGGGAAGGAGGGATGATAGTGGGTTAGGGTAAGGGGCGAGGGGAGCGTATGTGTTTGTAATCTGCGCCAGAGTGTTGCGTGTCTGTTATCTAGGGAGGGGTGGGGCGGGGGGTAGAGCTGGCGAGAGGCTCTGTATGCCTGGGTCAGCTCACTGAATGAGTGCATGCGATCCTTCGTGAATCCCCGATCCGAGGCCACCTGAGCCCGGTTTAAAGAACCTCGGGCTAAAAGGTTGGCGGCCATGTTTCCGGGATTCCCGGAGTGCGCAGGCACCCATATCAGTTCCACTTGGCGGGGCGGGGGTGCATCGGGCGAGTCCAGTATGCCAAAAGCAGGGACATGAACTCGGCCTCGAGCAAAATTTAGAATCGCAGTTTTAGAGTCAGTTAAAATATACCGGGCTTCCGTGCGGGTTATAGCAAGTGCAATGGCGGCTTCCTCTGCAGCCTCTGGGGACGTATCTGGAGGGAGAGGTAGTGTGAAGAGGGTGGATGAAGAGGAGTCCACCGCAGCTGCTGTCGCTTCATCACCCGTGCAGGCAGCGTCCACCCATACGGCGTCCGGCTGGGGGCCGTACGCTCGATGGAGTGCCTTCGCACGGGCTCTGCGGCGCTGCTCATGGTGGGACGGGTGCATATTCCTCGGGAGCGGCCTGATGAGAAGCTCTCGGTGAAGGGATCGTGGGATGGCGAGAAGGGTTGGGTCGTTGGCCGGTATTTTGATTCCCAGGGAGTCCAGGATATACCGACCTGTGGAAGTTTTTGTGAGCCTGATGTATTGGGCCTGTCGGTGGGCCTCCACCAGTTCCCCGATTGTGTTGTGGAGGCCCAGGCCTAGTAATCTGTCTGTGGGTGTGTTGAGGGGAAGATGAAGTGCTACCTTGAATGCCTTGCGAATCAAAGCATCCAAAGCGTTTACGTCATGTTTGGATAGTTGTAAGTATGGGGTAGTGTACAGTACACGGCTGAGGACAAAGGCATGAATGAGGCGACATAGGTCGCGCTCCTTCATGCCTCTATGATGTCCCGAAACCCTGCGGATGAGGTGCGATATCGCGCCTGCAACCTGCTTGAGTTTCTTGAGGGTAGTGGTGTTTTTGCCATCGTTCTGGATGTGCAAGCCCAATACACGGAGGGTGCCAACCTCAGGTACCGGGTAACCATTCAATTCAATGGCAATGGGGGAGCGGGGACAGCGGTGGTTCTTAGGCCGGATGAGGAGCAGTTCGGACTTCTCTGGGGAGCAAGACAGTCCGATGGTCCGTGCGTAATTTTGGGTGAGGGTGGCTGCTTCCTGTAAGGTGTTCTCTATGTCGCCGTCACTGCCGTGGGTGGTCCACAGGGTGATATCGTCGGCATAAAGAGTGTGCTTGAGGTGGGGAATAGTGGCCAATTTCCGGGCGAGGGGTATGAGGGTTATGTTAAAGAGAAAGGGGGAAAGGACGGACCCTTGAGGGGTGCCGATACTCTGAAGTGTGTAGGAGGGGGAAGACAGAGGGCCGAAGTGTATCTCAGCCGTGCGGTCAGTCAGGAATGCTTGAATGTAGGCATACGTGCGCACACCCACATTCAATGGGGATAGAGCAGTCATGATCGCCTGATGTTCAATGGGATCAAAAGCTTTGGAGAGATCCAAAGCTAAGACTGCCTTGGTGTGACCTGGAAGAAGCGGGTCAAAAAGGTCGTGTGTGAGTTGCAGCATGGCATCCTGTGCGGATAGATGAGGGCGGAATCCCACCATGCTATGCGGGTAGAGATTGTTGTCCGCCATGTGACTTGTGAGTCTCGCTAACACAACATGCTCGAGGAGCTTCCCGAGGCATGAGGTTAGCGAAATCGGGCGAAGGTTTTGAATGGTGAGTGGTTTGTTGGGTTTTGGTATAAATATTACCTTCGCGTGGCGCCAGGACTGCGGGAGGTTACCCTCCCTCCAGCACTGGTTGAAGTATTTCGTAATGTGGGTGATCGATTGGTCATCCAGATTACGGAGCATGGAGTTTGTGATTTGGTCTGCACCAGGTGCGGAGTTGGCGCGGAAAGTCGGGAGGGCCGCTCTGACTTCCGTCTCCGTGATGTCGGTGTCGAGTGTTGGATTTTCTTGTCCTGTGTAGAGCGGTAGAGGTATGGGGCCGCCTGGAGATGTGTACATGGTTTGAAGTGTGTCTAGAAGGGTGTCGGGATCGTCAATGTGTTCATGTGTGAGGCGTGTCACGTGGTGCTGTGCTGCTGATTTGGTGCGTGTGGGGTCAATGAGGTGTCAATCTACACATTACGAGCATTCTTAGAAACTGCGACTAATTGCCCTGTGTGGCCGATTTCCCTAATTAAATCGAATTAACGTCCGGCTCCAGCCTTTTTTTTTAATTCTCCCCGTACGGTGGGCGGAGTCGACCAACGCGTGGAGTGCCAGCTCCGTGGAGGCTTTGCTTTCACTTTATTTTGTTTTTTAGGTTCCCGCGAATAAACAGTTTCATTCGCAGATAATATAGCCGCAAAATAAGCCCGCACAAATAAAAATACGGGCGGACTATTTGCTACTACGGACTACTACGTATTACTCCGCCGATGGCAGGTGCGGCAAGCCGGAGCTGGCTGAAAGACACTCCACGCGTTGGCCGACTCCGCCCACCATAAGGGGAGAATTAAAAAAAAAATGGCTGAGGCTTAGCTAAGGTTAAGCCTAGTGAGATGCGAAGCATATTGATGGCTAGGCTTGGTAATACATGGCTTTCCTTGGTTGAATACTTGGTCATTTTAATACAACCACTAGAAGCCTTCGTCGTGGGGAAGACAACGGCATGGCTACAGCGGAACGCCGACTAACCCCGAGACGCGCTTTGGGTGAGCGCCTGGAATGCCACGGAAGCCGCGTCCGCCTGCCCGGTGGTGCGAGCGTTTCACCTACACCGAGTGTGAACGCGCGTTCGAAATGCGCGGGAGTGTGACGTCACCATACCACGTGATTCACACGGCGTGCAACCGCAGCGACGGCACAAGTTGGAGCCCCGTCTGTCATCTGTCGTGACGTCATTGTGTCACGTGGTGTGACGTCACCATACCACGTGGTCTGCACGGCGTGCAACCGCAGCGACGGCACGAGTTGGAGCCCCGTCCCTTATCTGTCGTGACGTCATTGTGTCACGTGGTGTGCACGGCGTGTAACCGTCACGAAGGGCTTGGGTTACCTATTGTAATATGCTTCGCATAAAAAAGGAAAGGCGGGAGCCGTACGTTAATTCGATTTAATTTGGAAAATCGGCCACACAGGGCAATAAATCGCAGTTTATAAGAATGCTGGGAACGTGTAAATTGAGTTCCCGTGGCAAAAATACGAGTTCAGATTCCTCTTCAGTGCACCTTTAACTGCCACTTGTCACGGCGGGCTGTTTGCCCACAATCCGGTGGGTACGTTGTGATGACGTAGCAAGATCACATGACCTATAGGTGGCCCTCCTGCCACCTAGGTTGCTCCTCGGGGGATTTTGTCGGAGATTTTTCTCACAGAGAACGACGTCGACGACGACACCGGCTTTTCTGGGGTACGAGGCCCTCAACGCCGCCGCGTCAAAACGGGTGGCACAGTAAAGCGGTGCTGCGTCTGCAAAAAGAGAGGCGTTCGGCTTTAACGCGCTTCTTCACTTTTTGAGGTGGTCGGAAACGACCCGCTCCTGTTCTCGCGAAGCCGCAGAGGAGCTTGCCAAAAAACAGCGCCCTAGTTTGCGGCACATCAACCCTCTAAACAGCACAACTGCACTGCTGATGCCCACTGAGCCTACACAACAATACCGCTGTTTTGGGGACGCTGTCGCAAATGTGAAATATCACTACCACGCTAAAAAATATACGATGCACAAAAACTATGTTTTAGAAATGGTCCCCCCCCCCCCCCCCTAGAAAAAGAAAGAAAAAACGAACACAAATCGCTGAAGCTTTTTGAGCGCGCTCAAACCTAATCCGACAGCATTCGAAAGCCCATAGAACAGCGAGCTCCGCGCGCCCCGAGACGTCAGACGCCTGTCATGAAATGCCAGTGTAGAGGAACATAGGACGTCATTATACTGGCGTCTCATGATCGTATGCTGCTATGAGAGGAGTACAGTGAAGTGCATTTTGGGCAAGTGTCACTTCGACTTAGTGTCACTCACAGTCTGCCGCTGCGGAGCTTTTAGTCACATTCGCTGCTGCAGAAGACACTCGCCTCTAAGCGAGTTCAGATAGATGGCTTCACTTGGCCAGCAGGAACATTTCAATCGGTCAACGTGCGTGGTCCGGACACCGGTGCCTCCGGCGGTTAAAAACCATAGACAAAAATTTTACTTGCATGCTTTCTTTCTTCAAATGATGCGTTAGCCATCAAAATAAACGATTCACCACGTGGTATCCGCCTAAGACCACTAAATAAATGATTTCTAATTGAATTTCTTCGTGTTGCTTTTCCCGGTTTCGGCTTCAGCAACCGAACGATGACTGTGACGTGTAGTTGGTGTTCAGGTGACGCGAACAGCGAAAAAACTAAAATATAATTTGTGATACGTAGTTTTAATTCACTACAGCGCTTAAACTAACCTGCTTCAATGGCTCTAATGGCAATAAACGACGTATCAGCAGTTATACTGCCACAGTTTTTATGCCTCACGTGACCTAAACACCAACTACACGTCACCGCCATCGATCGGCTGATGAAACCGAAACAGCATCAAAAAGAAACTCAATTATAAATTATTTAGCGGTCGGGGAGATCAATGTATACCAACGTCTAACGGATCATTTGAAACAAGGTAACACGCCAGCAAAAATTTTGTGGCTACACTCCTTTAATATAACGACGCAAGCAAACATTGATAACAGGCCATTGCTAAACGAACTAAATTCTCACTGCCAAAACGGGACTTTTGATGGTCACGCTAAGTGCAAAACATCTAGTGAGACATTGTGCTCGTAAGCCTGTTGGATACGGTTCATGCTTATGTCGACATATAATGTGTGATAACAACAGTAAACTAAAACAAAATGCTTATGATTTCTTCCAAAAATCTCTTTAATCGACCCTCCTATATATACAAACAATAACCTCTCAATTCTGCGACCATTCTTAAAACTTTTCACCGCCTACGTGCTTTACTGGCCGTCATCTGGAACACCTCCAAGTCACTCTTTCCCTTTGGAGCACTTCGCCGCAGCGGTGGCCTAGTGGTTGCAGCATCCGCCTTTTATGCGGAAGATGCGGGGTTCGATGCCCAGTGCCGCTGAGTACCCCCAGTGATACAGTAGTTTATGGTGTACGGGGGTTTAACGTACCGAAGCAGCTAAGGCTATGAGGGGCGCCGTAGTGAAGGGCTCCGGAAATTTCGACCACCTGGGGTTCTTTAACGTGCACTGACATCGTACAGCACACGGGCCTCTAGAATTTCGCCTCTATCGAAATGCGACCGCCACGGCCGGGATCGAACCCGCCTCTTTTCGGTAAGCAGCCGAACGCCTTCACCACTGAGCCATCGCGATGGCCGGTGATGCGATTTGTACAAGCTTCCCCTTATCCTGGAGCCGTGCTTCTCTGAAGTGAAACGCTTAGACGCTGCATCTTTGACCTCACCTTCTGTTAGACCGAAACCATCTTCTACCGCAGCGCTCTTCAGCGAAATATGATTTTGTACCATTAAAATTCGCCATCATCACCACTTTATCGCAATGCGTTCCAGAAGTGCCACTATACGAAGAGAGATTCTCTCATTGTGACACTGAGTATGGCCGAGTGGTTGCAGTATCACTGTCTGCTGGAGAAGGTGCCGATCAAGAGCGCCTCTCAAGGCGTCGCAATCACTTGCACCCAGAAAACGCGCACACTGAACAAAAATGTTTATAGAACTTTTCACTGTTCACAGGTTGATTGAGCGCAAGTGCGTGTCGTGCTGTACTGCGGCCGTATATTCGGCGGTATTGCGCTCAAAGGAAAAAAAAGCTGCAAATTCTACGCAAGACGTTATCTTAAGCGGAAGAAGCGACGAGTAAAGAAAAACGGAAAAGTTTCAAATCCCCCCGTCTTGCTATACACGCGTCGCTGCATGTTGGCGCCTGTCCAATTTGTAAGCCCGCATATGGGCGTAACATCGCAGCTCTTCCGTGACGATTTCCAGCTACCGGAGCATTGAAGCGAGAAGGAATTCGCCACTCTCTCCTCGCGAGGCTCTTCCGACGGCGCGGTGATTCGTCCGGAGCCTCCGTGCAGTTCTTCGGTATACCGAGCGCATTTGCCACTCCCTCTATGAATAGCTGTTTTTTTTTTGTTCTCATTTACACCCCGATCCTGTAGCTACACATGTCATCGACATTACGTACGCTTCCTCCTCCCGCATCTCTTGCGCCCTGCATCTCGATAATCACGTTGTTGGCTTCTGGCGTCCACTCCTGAAACCGGCATATAATGCAGTGGCTCGGAGAGGTTTGGCTGTTGAGCAACCGCGGGTTCGTGGCTTCGACTTTTACCGCTGTGGGGCCATTTGGATAAAGGCGATACGCAAGATCATCCTTGTACTGTATAAATTAATACCATCCCTGCACTATATTGTGACGATCGAAGAAGACGAAGCTGACAGTGGCGCGGGACGCAGCGCTCGCGCTAGGCCGACTGCCATTAAATCATCTCTTGTCCATCGCGTCACATTCTTCGGCTGGCCGCCACGTAACAATATATGCTTCTAGTGCACGCTGAAGAGCACGAGGGGGTCCTCAGGTACGCCGCATATAACAGGCGACACTGCTGTTTTAACTGCTACGCAATTAGCATTCATGATTACGCAAATAACTATTTTAAACATCACCGGCATGATGATAGCTTTCGCCTGCCATACAAAACGCCGTCTCTACTATGGCCAGTTGACAGAGAGTATGTGCGTGCGGGGAGAGGGGGCGGGGGGGGGGGGGGGGGGAGGGTCGTTGGGTTTTAATGCAACTTCGAAGAATAGTTTTCGTGAAGGATATTGAACTTTGGAATAAGGGCTCAATGGGTGTCGCCATAATGCTCGTTTGATTGTTTTGGGCAGCTGGCGGTAACAGTGCGCATGCAGCAGCGAAGTGCGGCAGTCCACATAAAAGGCGTTTCGGCATCTCACTCACCCGATGCAAAAGTGTTGTCCACAGTTGCTAAAGAAAGGAGGAGTATCTTTGAATTCAAAATTTCATACGTACTAATATAATGTTAATAAATTTCTACCGCTGGAGATTAAGAGAGTTTAAATAGGAAACCTGTCGGACGTGAGAAGAACATGCCGCTAGCAAAATTTTTGCAACGGTTGCATTATTATTTCTCATAGTTTCACACAGTTTGAACAAAGGGCGCACAAGTGTTCGCAGAAAAGGCTTAATTATTAAGCATCATGCGTCTGCCTTGCGGCCCTTCATTAAGCACTAATGTGCCTCATAGAATGCTGATGATGAAACAGCTGCATTCATGCACCATAGAGAATACAGAGTGTTTCCTTCCCAGTGCGCAAAAAAGGGCCATACATAAGCTGCATAAGAATTCCGCAGTTTTGTAAAGTTATCTGTACTAAGCTCAGAATTCCCAGCGAGGCTTCTGAAGTGCCTCTCGCGGATTACAGGACGTTAAAGAAATCATTCCCTTAGTATCAACTGCGTCGTAGTGAAGCTTCGACCAACGATGTAGAAAATTAAAAGGAAAACGAAATTTCCGAAACGTTACAAAATTCGGTCCTGGATTCACCTGGGCTTCGCACATGGGAGAGGGAGAAGAAGGGGGACCATTGGCGACGGTGGGAGAGGTTGTTTTCTGCGGAAAGCGGGAAGTCCTAGAGGTTCTTTTTTTTTTTTTTTTTGAAGCTGAGCCGCACTATACGAACTACATCGTCGTCAAGTTGGATGCTATGCCGCATGCGACGTTGCGAGAAGTCCGAAAAGGCATAGTACAATGAATAATTTGCTATAAACTTGTTATAATTTGCTATAATCGTAACTTACCCTGTACCCGTTAGCTGACAGACTCGATCCGTATGCTCTTTCTCACTCTGCCTAGAAGAACCATGCTAGTAACATGCGAGAGCGAAACAGTGAGGAAATATTGATAGCAAGACTTCTGGTAAAAAAAAAAAATTCCATTTCAGACCTCAAGATCGTTTTGGGGCTAAATGTTAAAAGTGTGCCAACTCCTTATTGCTTCTTTCAGTACTATTGTTTTATGTTTTAACCATCTATAGACGGATTTAGTCTACGAGCATGCAAATTGATTTTTATCTCCTATATGCTGCTGTGCCAACACTGTAAGGGGGCCAGGACCCCGTCAAACTGTTTCCACAGCTTTTAGTCCTGGTCCCTCCTTTTCTTGTTAAAAGGAAATAAAGTTGAACTTGAACTTGACTGAAACACTAAGTGTCCCACGCAGCCCATGAAACAGATCAGGGCGATCCAACGAAAAAATGAAGTGAACATTTTGTACGGGATTAAGCAAACAAGGGCAGGGGAATGAGGGGCTCGTTATAAATATGAAAGAAGCCAACAGCCACAGAAACCAAAGGGCACAGGGGATGAACACTCTCAAAGTTAGGTTACTTGTAAACATAAATACTCCCGAAAGCAGAAGATTTGACAGCCGTCGCCGTAGCTCAGAGGTAGAGCACCGGACGCGTAATTCGGAGGTCGTGGGTTCGGATCCCACCGGCGGCAGTGGTTGTTTTTTCTTCTGCTTTTCTAATCAATTCGCTTTAAGCGATAACATATTAAGTTATATTCTAAATTGATCAACACCACAAAATAAATAAATTAAAAAATCCCCTGTGCCCTTTGGTTTCTGTGGCTGTTGGCTTCTTTCACATTTTGTACGGGAGATTTATCTCGAAGACGTAGTAATTTCTGGACGCCTTTCCAAAGCAAGAACTTCCCAAGCTCCGCGAACGCACTGCGAAATTAGGGCGGTGGCAATATAATCGCTCCTTTTCTTCGATAATTTTTATTCTACCGCCGAAATTCTGAGTCGGTCAATCGCTACCAAAGAGATCAATCAGGGCGCCGGCGAGCGCAGGCTGCGGGATTTCGCCAGACGAGCCGGACCCGCACAGTGAAGGAGCGGTTCGTCTTGTACACCCTATAGCTAACTGCCGGCACACGCCTCGAACGGCGCCCCAATTTGGGAGATGGATGCAAGAACCGTTTAGAGCGGAGAACGCTTAAGGAGAGGGCGCAGCACAGAGCAAAAAGGAGAAATGAACCTAGGCTTCGCTATAGTCCGGCGCAGAAACGAGCGGCAGACGTCGGGGCCAGTGCACAGGGAGGGCTACGACCCCGCGCCGGACACGCGTCGCCATGGAAACGCGCCCCGATTGCGCAACATCCACGACGGCGCAGGTCAGTGGATTGGCAGCCCGGTCGCCGGGGAGACGGACTTGACGCGCACACGGCAATAGGACTCCTCGGCGAAGCGAAAACAAACACCGCCATCTATACACCTGACACGGAGGGAGACGGCTGGTCTCGAGGCAGTGCCGAGGGCAGCTGACTCTAGCGTATATGGTGACCCATACCATGAACGTCGAGCCTATATAGAGCGCACACAATGGACCAAAGGGGCGCACGAACTTTGTCCTCGGGGAACGTACGCGAAGGGAGGATGGTAAAATTTCCACCCGTCAATGGCCTGAACGAGGTTTTGCCCCGCGGACTCAATCTGGCTCTCTCTATGGCAAGCCCGTGGGTGTCCGAAAGCGTGGTCGCTTTATTGGTCGTTGCGTAGCCGCGACCTTTGCTCGTATATAACGGGCGTCGGACGCTGACCGCGCAGAGGACACGTAATTGACCCTCGCGCGAAGTGCGAGGCATGTTGGGGCATGCGGCGTGAAAGCGAGTTGAATGGCACACTGTTACAATATAAATGGTGCGATAGCTTTTTCTCGTAGAAAAAAAATTACGGCGGGCACTTATACGACTGCTTAGGTGCTTTGAATCCGATAGAATGGTTTTTTAATTTCCTTTTTATTTTCAATTCATTTTTATATATTTTTTTCTCTTCCTTTATAATGACACACCTACTCTTTAGAACGCAGTCCTAAGGCGACGCACATTATAGGTTCGCTCTTGTTTGCCAAGAAGCAACGCGGAGCGGTACTCCCTCTTCGGGATGCGCTCAGCCTTACCTCCCGTCTAGTGCTCTGTTTGCTCTTAGATGTCTTTCGTGGCGTTTCCTAAAAGGTTTGTAAATAGTTCATCCAAGCAGAACATATTTTCACTGTAATAAATGCCCTGTTTAGAAAAGGAGCAGTTTTGTGGCTCATGAGTTGCGTGCTCGCATCGAAATGTGAAAGCCCTTGGTATCGATTCCTCGCACATCCGGAAGAAATTTTATTTTTCTTTGATACCACGGTGAGGACATCTGGGATTTTTGGCACCAGTGGTGCTGGTCAACGTCGACAAATCTGGGTTTCATTGCCAATGAGCCGTATAACGTTTTCGCAATAAAATTAAGCATGGTGCAGTAAAATACTATTATTATTATTATTATTATTATTATTATTATTATTATTATTATTATTATTATTATTATTACTACTATTATTACTATTATTATTAGCATATTTCCTACAAAAGTGCTGTTGCTTTACTGCAAGAAAATATCTGTATCGCAATGAACTGGTTTTCCATGAATGGTCTTTTGGTAAACCAACAAAAAACAAAACTGGTTTGTTTTAGAAACCCATTGAAGACAACAGTACTGAGTGAATCGGTTTTTTTGCACTCACACAATGATAAAGACTGCCATTGTACTCCTGTTGAAAAGGCTGATTGCATAAAATATCTGGGGATTTACTTTGATAGCGACCTCTCATGGCATAGTCACATGGCTTACGTTTGTGGCAGATTGCGTAGAACGGCATGGCTACTGTTCACAGTTAAATCTTTCCTACCTTTATCGGTAAAAAAGACAATCATGCATGCACTTGCATACAGTGTTATTAGATATGGCATCACACTTTTTGCACACTCTTCGCAAAGGTGGCATGATCGGGTAGACGCTCTTCTAAATATATGTTGAAAAGTACCGCCTGTGAACATTCCTTTCCCTCTCATGTAAACTTGTTTAATTTTCTTGGTCTTCCGTCCTTTGAAACTTTATATAAGCACACTGTTATTCTTCGGCACTTTTGGAATCCTGCTTTCAAGACGAGAGCAGTTTCTGCTAGAGCACTGCGGAATTGTCAACGCTACACGGCAGCCAGATACGCAACCAGATATGGCAAAGCAAGACGATGCGTATATGTCCCTACAATCTTCAATACGCTTCCTGATCAGGTGTTGACGGCTACATCCAAAGCCACCGTAAAGCAATTGCTTAAATCTGTGAAGTTTTAATTCTTAATTGATGCTAATTCCAATGTGATTTTTTTTTTCATCTCTTTTATACAATGTATCTTCCTTAGTATTTGTATTTCAGTGTTTGTGAACTAACCCTGATATTTTATTGCCTTTAATTTTCGCTCGCCGATTTTGCCGGGCCTAGTCCTGCAAGCCTCCCTTGGCTTTGACAGGCCCGAGCTTCTACGTATCACCATGTGTTGTGGCAATAAAATTATTATTATTATTAATACTACTACTATTATTACTATTATTATTACTACTATCATTATTATTATTATTATTATTATTATTATTATTATTATTATTATTATCACGTAAATTGAGGAAAACATTTCGTTATTGTGTACCGCGGAGTGTAACTAGATACGGGAAAGCAAGGAGCTGTGCTTATGTACCTGAAATCTTTAATGAATTACCGGATGAAATTTTTGCTGTAACTTCTATGCGTGACCTGAAGATGCATCTGAAAGCCCTCTGTTAATCTTGGTATTCTTCTGTTAGAGTGAAGTTATGCTTAAAATACTCGTTATTTAATTTATTTTTATTTTTATTTTGACGTATACTCTGGGTTTAGAGTTGAATTTCTGAATACTTATGCTGTTAACCTGTGTTTTCGAAATTTTTTTTGTTCTCTCTTGGGTGTAACGAGAAGCGTTACTGTATCTATTGCCTTTTTTGTAGTCCTGGCCGTAACTGCCGGGCCCAGTCACTCAAGCCTCTTGTTGGCTTTGACGGGCCTGAACCATATTGTATTATATACAAAGTTCCAATAAACATTATTATTATTATTATTATTATTATTATTATTATTATTATTATTATTATTATTATTATTATTTCCGGAGGAGGATTTCAGCCACAGAAAACCGAGCACCAGTCCGCGCATTTCCAAACCATGCCCTTGTGCAGACGACGCCTAATGATGCGATCACGAGACAAGTTTTTGGCTGAGAATCGTCTCGGAATGCAACATAAAAGGTAACACAACCCAGGGCAAATGCAAGATAATTTTTATGCTGCTAATGTAGAGAGCTAACTGATTTCGAGCGCGAAGCTTGTAGGCTAACTTTGGCTACAAAGCATCTCAGACTGAAACCTAACAGGTAACAAGACATCACTAGGGCGAATGACAAACGATTTCATTGCTCTTAATTCTTTTTTTTTAAGAATAAAGTTCATTTCAATGAAGGTTTGTAGCGGACTAGTTGATCGTGCATACTGAGACTGGGGAGCGCTAGATTCTAAAGACAAAGGAACACCACCACATAGGACCACCATGAGACACAAGCGCAACGACAGGGATCCGAACTGCTGTCATACACGTTTAAAACGCACCACTAATTCACTGCGCCACATCAAGAACAGGAGCAAGCGGTTTTAAATGTGCTGTTATATATATATATATATATATATATATATATATATATACACATGTTTCCTGGTGGTCTCATTATGTTTCCTACCCGGTACAGAGCAGCCCTATAGCGCCAGCTTATTATATATATATATATATATATATATATATATATATAATAAGCTGGCGCTATAGGGCTGCTCTGTACCGGGTAGGAAACATAATGTGACCACCACGCCGGTTCAAAGCTTGCGCCCATTCATGTCTGGCTTGTGTACAAGGCGGATGCTAAAACTATTGCGCTATAGGTATAGCCCGGAAGGGTACGTGATTATCGCCTGACCATTTTCTAATATATTTGCAGCAGCGCTATGCTAAAGCTGGAGCTAGGAGAATTTCATTTAAAAAATCATTTACAGAGATCATTAACAAAATCCGTTTCACTTACTTCCGGTTGCGTACATCTCTGTTTAGCGCATTTATCCATTTTTTACATTTGCAACCAATTCAGAACGTTCGAAATCTACCAATGCGATTTATCAAATGCAGCAAGCTTTCATCTAATGTAGCTTCTTACTTCAGACCAATCACATACTCTGCTCCCTACACTAAAATACTTTCTCAGTGCTCTCTGACCCACACACATTAAAAAGTTACTGCTACTGAGGCTTAAAGCAAGTGCGGAAGATTCACAGATAAATTCGCATCGTCCTCGTTATGAAATTTATTGCCAGCTGTACCACTAGGTACACACACTGTGGCCAAACCCACTCACAGAGAATTAGCTCCAACAATATGGCCGTCACGCAATAAATTTTTTTCTCTGTGAAAGTGATTTAAGATGCGCCGCGACGCATAAAATTGACAAGGACTAGTCCCTAAAACTTCCAACCGTCCCTTGAAGACCTGACGCTGACGTCCCGCACCACACGCACCTAATAAATGCTGGTCCCAAGGGTCACTTCCTGCGGCCACTTCAGTCTCCATTTTTCTCTGCGGCTCTGCTTTGCTCTGGGCCAAAAATGGAGACTTCTGACGACAAAATATTTTATAGGCTTTCGAGAGCCATGCAGCCAAGTTCTCCACTGGGGTCTGGTTCACTGGGATTTAACGTCCCAGAGCAACTCATGCTATAAGGGACGCCGTAGTGAAGGGCTCCGGAAATTTCGACCACCCGGGGTTCTTTAACGTGCACGGACATCGCACAGTACACAGGCCCCTAGAATTTCACCTTCATAGAAATTCAGCCGCCGCGGTCGGGATCGAACCCGCGTCTTTCGGGTCAGCAGCCGAGCGCCGTAACCACTGAGCCACTGCGGCGGGGCTCCACTGGGGTCTGCGTGATGACTTTCGACAGAAACGTTTACGCGGTAGGCAGCAAATAATAATAAAAAAGATTACAGGCATGAAAGGAATCTCAAAGATGCACTGACATGCTGACGAAAAAATTCCTCGCCGAAATACCTGCGTGGTTTTTATCTTTGAGCACACATAAATACCGCTCACCAAGCGCTGACAAAGAACGCGGCTTACAACATAATTTATTCTTAAAGTTGTACGCGGGCGACAATCTCGAGATGCCGGCACCATCGTAACGTCAGCGATGTATAGCGCGATTCGTGCGAGAGGAGTTCTAACGTGAAAGACTAATGCGTTCCTGGAGGCTCACTTATTTAAGAGGATGGCGCGTCAGATACGTCTCTCTTTGCGAGTCCATGCGATAACCACGTTTGCTCACATCGGCATTCCGTTGCGTCGTCGTGGCGCGCAAAGCGCCTTCCTCTGCAAGCGAAATGAAAGAGGTGCCAATAAATAACGACACATTTATTCCCCTGCACGACCCAGCCATTTGACTTGAAAAACTGCTCACGACTATGCACAAAAAAGAAGATCGGACTTCGAGATTTCCGCCCCCCTGTTGGTATGACCCGATGATTCAGCGATTACATTACTCGGCTGTCGCGCGCGAAATTACGACTTTGATCCCAATCTGAGCTGCCACCTTTCAGTGGAGAAGTGCACAAGCAGCCGTGCATGTGCTGCGCCCCCCCCCCCCCCCCCAAAAAAAAAAAATGCCGGTGCTGATCCGGTGTGCTCCAGCTAACAGAACACACAACTGAAATGACATGTAAAAATCCATTCGCCAAGAACTTTCACGAGCTTCCTCAGGCCTGACGTCAGTGGTTATGCCGTGAAGCCGGCATTTGGTAAGGAGGCAATAAAAAAAGAAAGAAAGAAAAGAGAGACACGGTAAAGAAGTGGCGACCACCATCCTTCAAATAGAACTGCTTCCCGCGGACGAGCCACATTTCCTAGAGGAACAACGCGCTGCAAGCAGTGTACGAAGTCGAGCATTGTCCCAAGGGGTGGCGCTGCGCCTCCGACTTCTGTTATGCTTCCAGAGTTCTCGTGGAGTGCCTCGGAGTTCATCTTCGGCTTTTATAGGATGGCGACACCTGCCACAATTTACGTCACGGACTCAACCTCGCAGAGCCGCGGTATTTTCACAAAAAGCCAAACATTTTTCGCTGCCTAGGCCACGGAGTAGTTCTAGACAGCTTTCAGACGACGAAGTCTTAATTCAGGCAGGATTTCAGAGGCTTCACGTCTACACATGGGATCTAAGCAACCCTTGTAAACAAAATGGCGTCTCTCGAACGAGAAGTAGTGGTCAGCGCCTTAAGCGGACTAGCCTGTTTGGAGGCACGGTGGTGGGGCCTCAGCGCGGCCCCCGGCGAACCCTTGCGTCGCATTCAGCTGTTGCTCCCATTGCAGCGGAGAGCTGGTATGTCCACCAAGACAGCGTTTTTTCCCTTTCCCTTTTTCGTGCTAGGCGCGTTAGACGTTGCCAAATCTGCCAAATCTCTCTCTCTCTCTCCCCCCCCCCCCCCCTTTTTCTCTTTGCTTCCAGACGGCGCCGGTTGTGCGGGAAACCAGTCATGCGGAGGTCGTTCGCGTCTCGCCTCCTGGCCAGTGTAACTGTCTGCACTGCGGCGCGGAAAGTCCGGTGATGGCCCAGAGTACACCGTGAAGACGGGGCGGCATAGCTAGAAAGCAAAAACACGACCGGCTCTGAAACTTTCCAGTGGCAAAGAGGAAGCTCTACCAGAACATCGAGCTCAAGAAGAAGCTGTGCTCGCCGAAGAGATTTTTTTTTTTCGTAATGCGGACCTGGAGGAGAATATTTAGAAAGTTGTATGCAATACGGGAGCCCTGTGGATACCGCGCAAACAGACGAAAATAAAAAAATGCCGGCACTGCCCGGGGCAGTCAGGCTTCGACCAGTGCATCCAAACTTGAAGCGTCATTTCTTTTGCATAGTTTATTTGTCTCGAGACGGATTTTTTTAGTGAGACACGTTATGGAGAAAAGGAAGACGGTCAACAGGAGCACTGACTATCAACTGGGGATTTTATTTCACATGGCGCGAAAATATAGTTTTCGAAAGGCTTGAAAATAAGGACACAAATGGAAAAGGCACAACTTAGCATACGATGCAGAGAGGGAAGGCACGTCCAGCTCGGCTGCTAAGAACTCTGATTTAAAAAAACAAACAAAAAAAATGATCGAATTAATTATTTCCATAAAATAGAAAGCTTTATGCTAGAACTGAAGAAAAGAAGTTGCAAACGGGAACTTGACTTGTCCTCAACCAGTCTCGTTGCAGTAGCCGCAATGCAGATGGAGATAAACACGGATATCACAGGCATAACTTGTGAAAAAGAAATAAATGAAAAATATGCATGCTCGGAAGACAATGCATTTCAGACCACAAGGCCGGAAAGCTAGGAAAGAAGGCATTCTAACACAAATTTTCATAAAAGACCTGGACGATAAAACTAGTTATAGAAAGATTAAAACTCGGAGGAACCAAAATATCAAAGCAAACCCTGTTTAAAACAAGAACTAGCGTCAACAACGCCGAGAATAGGGCTTTTCAATTATTTACATAGAGTGAAGAAATAATTTGTTCAGCATAGTTGGTACGGGGGTGCAGCACAAACCAATATGCGGGTGCGGAAAAACAACAAAACCAAGAAGGGTAAAAAAAAAAAAAAAAGGTGTGTGAACACCGACAACAAAATGCTAACTAGCGGCTTAGCGCACGTCAATTAGGAACTGGTGATTAAGAAATCCGATTTCCTTTGGGAACAAGTTGAGGAACGGTGTGCTGACACCAGCTTGATTTTTTTTTTTTTGTGAATGATGAAAGCTTCCCAAATTTCGCGTGCGCGCGCTGGTCACGATATTTCTTCAAGATGAGTGTTTGGTTAAGTAGAGAAAAGATATCTTTACAAACCGCGCAATGAATAGCAAGGTTACAACCTGTTGTCGCTGCCAGAGAATTGGCGTGCTCGCGTAACCTGTCATTGATGCACTTTCGGTTTGTCCTACAAACGACTTGCCTCATGTTGTCTGTCTTCCTTTTGCCTCGTTTTTCGCGCTCTTTCTGAAGATAAACTCACACGAACTAGCCCAACTGGCTACGCTTGTACGTTGTGATCAGCACAAAGAATTGAGACGAGCGATATCCTACATACTCCTTTGTACGGTCCTGTGCTGCGTTGAAAAATTCCGCCGCGAACCATGAAAAAATTAGCCCCATAGAAAACGCTATTTCTATTCATCTATTCACGGTACGAAACTCGAAGTGCTACTTTAAATTGTCCGAGGTCATGGGTCGACACTGAGCCATGACATTTAATATTCCTCCGCTTGTGCAATCTAAGCCTCTTTTATTGCCCGTGGACTGTATTAACCCTATACAGCTTTACGTTTTGCATAAAATGGAGACAGAGAGAGAGGTGAGTGCAATCGTTCTAGGGCGCCAGTGTGCACACAAGAAAAGTCGTCGGTTCATTCCAATCGGTGATTCCAAACGGAACTCGATCTGGCTTCGATGGGTGATTCCTATTCAGATCCTGGGTTCCAACCGTGGCTCAGCAACAACTCGCTCCGCGGCGGATCGCCAGGCCTTGTCCCACGCAGCCAGGAGCGCTTCTTTTGTTCCAGTCGTCGATTTAGATTTCCCGAAACCACGGGGGATTTTGCGATCCCTCGCATATTTAGAGTCACGCTCCGGAAGGCCGACTGGAATATACCCTAATAGAACTTGCTCCATCCGAATTTCGCCAGACGTCCTGCTCTTCAGAAGCAACGCCCACACATACGCTTGATTATGCGCACTCTACACGAGCGTTGAATCAGTGCAAACAATTAATAAATTAAGAAAGAAGGAAGCGTACATCCTTTGGAAGCACGCACGGAAGCACCGGCCTGTGTGCCCTGCGCCTGTTTCCGCTCGCCGCCGTGTGAAAACGAAAAGCGTTGAGACTACTGCTGATTACCCGAGCTCTCCCCGGGGGGTGGGAAAGTTGCCTGCCGGCTTCACTGCCGAACTTCCGACACACCCAAGCTCTGCCTCTCGCACAGACCATTAGGCCCCGCGCGGGATACGTGACACCACTAATGGTGGAGTGGCGCCGCAGCCCGATACAATGTTCCAGTTTCAGAGCCGCGTCGCCGCCGGCGGAGCGAAATGCGTCCGCAGTGAACATCTAGCTACTGCCGCGCACGACGAGTGTCGCGAGGTGGCGGGCAGATCGGCGACGTTTCAGGCGTCGCTCCCGCCCTTCGATACGCCTCCCCGTGATGCGCCCATCTTACGAGCTCTTGTTCGCGGTACTCTGTCCGAGTGGCTCTGCCGGTAACGACAGTGCTGTCCTATTACAGCGCTCTCTTTCCTTCCGTTTCTTCGTCTCTTCGTTTCTCGTAGAACATGACGCGAAGGCGGCTCAGCGGCGCAGGCGCGCGTTTTGGAAGAACCCTATTTTGCACGCATTTAACGGTGGGCATTAAGTTTAACGGAGACTAGCTTGAAGGCCTTATACTTCCGTCTATCATGAGATCGGCACGCTAAAATCAGGCAGTGTTGATACTGACATCAAATAATGTCTGTTTCGAAAGTGATATCAAGGCGACGGATGCTGTGTCAACGAAAAGTGGAGGCGGTCTTCGCCACCTGTCTGACAATGAATTAGCCAGAATTAGTTAACGTGTCTGGCTTTGTACGACATTTACAGAAAGGAGCCGCCACTCAAAACGCGCGTCATCGGATCTCCTCACACAATCAGAGACAGGTTTGAGAAAAACAGCGCACCGGGACTGCCCGTTCCTGTCCTCCCCCCCCCCCCACAACTTGTCTGCAGTGAAGTGGAAGCTATGGACACCAAGTGACAGCTTCCAGACATGCGTGGCTGGATTGCGACCGCGGGGAAAACAGCATACTGTTGCACGCCGCCAGTCGGCGCGTGTATAGCTTCCACTCGCACTGCAAACAATCTACACGAGTGAAGGCGCATTCGCTTTCTCTACAACATAGCGTAACCGTGTCTCGCTCGGTCCTCAATAAATCAAGCGCGTGGCGTTGCGCGAAGGCTACACACCGCAGCGAGCCCGCTCGAGGAAAACCCAGAGAGGCGCGCGCGCGGATGACGGGAGGCACGCAGCCGGCGGACATCACCGCATTTTCCCCCGACCGGCGCCGCACTTGCGATTACGGCCGGCCAGCGGTGGGCTCGGTGAAGAGAAAGACGCCGCCCGGTTCCCTCCGGTGTCAAAACCGTTCTTGCGAAGCGAGGCAAGCAAACACTGTAACGTGGAGGTGCATGTAGCCATTACGTGTCTGTCGCCGTCCGAACGGCGTAACGCTTTTAAGCGCTGTATGTGAAGTAGTGGCAGGAAAAGAAAAAAAGAAGGAAAGAGAGGAAGAAGGAAAGAAAGAAAGAAGGAAAGAAAGAAAGAAAGAAAGAAAGAAAGGAAGAAAGAAAGAAAGAAAGAAAGAAAGAAAGAAAGAAAGAAAGAAAGAAAGAAAGAAAGAAAGAAAGAAAGAAAGAAAGAAAGAAAGAAAGAAAGAAAGAAAGAAAGAAAGAAAGAAAGAAAGAAAGAAAGACTTCAGAAAGGCGACTGCGCTGCCTGCCTGCCCTCCATCGGTCGTCTAGTGCGCGTGATGGTGAAAAGAATTTTTGCTTCTCATTTTCCTTCGTGATTCAGACTACTCTCAAATCGGTATTTTTGGTTTTTCGTTTCTTAAAGCGAAAGCATTTCTTCATGAGGTCTAACCGGCTCACCGAATTTGTGTAAAGCTCGACCTTGAGGGTGACCATGGCCAGGCAATCAATAAATAAATAAATAAATAAATAAATAAATAAATAAATAAATAAATAAATAAATAAATAAATAAATAAATAAATATTGCCGCGAGTGGGATTTCAACCCGCCGCTGAGGGAACAGATCAGCTTCGCTGGCCACTGCACGAGAGCACTATGACTACTAATACTAATACTACTATCGAACTAATATCCACACTCTCGCGCAGAGCATTGCACATCGTCGTCTTCATCAAGTAATACCACTGTAATACCAAGTAATACCAAGTAATACCACTGTCATGTGTTCAGCCAACTAGGCTGAACACATGCTCTGGAACGTCTACTCGGTTTAACTACGTTACAACCTCATCACGTTTGTTTATATAATTTTTTATAGGGTCGGCCTCCATTGGTCCAGAGCTGTATCAGCGTCGCGGCACTTGTTGCTGTGCGAAAAGAAATGAGAACGACAGAATAACAATAAAGAAGAACGGGCGTCTGAATCTTTCAAATTGGACAATGATATTGCGCCGCTGCGCCTGGAATATTGACCCTGTTCCACTCACCTCCGCTCACTGCCTGGCCTCGTGTCTACGCGGACGACACTGACCGACGAACCGATGAAGGCAGTATACGAGTATGCTGAGTGCTGTTCGTTTTCTTTCCATTAGAGCTATATGCTTTTGGGCGTACCTCAACAATTTTGTTAGAAGATTTTAATCTAATTTAATACCTTTCCACTACAGCTCACGTACTGCTCGTAGTTGAAGTGAAAACCAGGCCGGATTTTAATAACCAACTGGCAGAAACCTACACACAAACCTCGCTTCGGCGAGGCTGAGTCATCACCGATGTTCTTTGCCGCAATCGCTGCTGTCCACAGGGACACGAAATTTGCCTTTTCCACACAGGCGTGCCTGGTTGAACATCAACAACCTTTATAGGGCTTGCCGTGGCGACCAGCTAGAAAAGCTGCTGACGCATAGTAACTCGTTTCAGTGGCAGAGGGCGCTGCGGGGCGTATCGGGGTGCAGAAATGAGAACCCCGATCTTGAACTCAGAACAGTGCATCCCAGAAGCCCGTCAGGTTGCAAAGTACAGTGGTGAACAGCCTTGTCTAGAGCGCTCGGGCGGTGCACTTCCTTGCAAACAAATCCAGATTTTGTGGCAGCCTCTAGGGTCCAGCTGCAACGCTTGCACGGAAGTAGCGCCAGATAGCCTCGTAAACAAAGCAGGCACGAAAACGTTGCCCTGTAATGAGGGGCTGCTCTCTAATTTCGGTTTTTGTTACCAAATGCGCACTGCTCAAGCGCTCTAGACAAGGCTGCTCACCACTGTACCAGCAGAGCCACATACGGGAACTCAGCATCCTAGAGCACTCGGAATCCTTGAATATGTAAAGAAACATGAAATTATTTTCCGTACTGGATAGACGATGATGATGATGGATTTTTGTGGCGCAAGGTAAACTGTGGCCAAAGAGCGCCATAGCAAAATGTATTTTCTTCTACTCAAGGTGGCGTCAAAGACCAATTTCCCAAGTACGCGTATTTCACCCTAAATAAGCCCGGCACTAGACTAGAGGAAAGCTTGTACCCATTGTATCGAAGGTGGATATCCGGCGGCGCTGGGGATCGAACCCCACACCTCCCGCATGCGAGGCGGACCGTGCTGTAGAGAAGTGACGCGGTCACTCGCAGTACGCGTCATAAAATGCACACACTTTTTGCAAGCTGAGTTCGCGCATGGTTGCTAAACATGCACCCGCTCGCCATGTATCGTGGAAACGAGAGAAGCGCGCATTCAATTTTCAGTGACGCAGCTTATGCTATGCTGAGAGGAAAGAAGTCACGAAGAATGATAATTGATGGAAAGGCAGGAATGGACAAGGAAGAATGCACCAGGAGCTCTTTTTACGATTCAGCAAAAAAAAAAAAATGACATAAGCCGACGGAAACCACAGCTTTGGCTGTCGAAACGACACAATCGCTCGCGTGAGCTGATGGAGATAGCGGCGGCCCATCATTGCGACGGCTTATTAGAACGCACGGGCATACACTTTAGCTGCAGGAGGAAAAGACAGTGGAGCCCGAGTGGAACTCTACAGAATTACTTGAAGTTTGCCTGTGCGTGTACAGTAGCGAGTTCTGATCGCATTAAGACCACTCTCAGCGGAAACGGAGCGTATGCGAGCTAAAAAAGAAAAAAAAAGCACACGAAATACGGGCGCGCCATTACCGGCCGATTTCGACAAACGCCAGAATACCAAGAAAGAGCTAAAGAATCGTATTTTACTGAGAACAGTATTTACATATACTTGCCTTAGTGGTTATGGCGCTCGGCTGCTGATCCAAAAGACGGCGGTCGAATTTCGATGGAGGAGAAATTCTAGAGGCCCGTTTACTGTGCGATGTCAGTGCACGTTAAAGAACCCCAGGTGGTCGAAATTTCCGGAGCCCTTCACTACGGCGTCCCTATGCCCGTAAAAGCCCTACGGCGTCTCTAAAAGCGACTCAGGTTATGAGTCGCTTTTAGACGTTAGACCCCCTTAAACCTAAACCAAACCTTTTAGGCGCTTTAAGGAAGCCCACGAGAGACATGCTAACAAATCATAACAGCGCTTACACCTGAAAAGCTTCTTGAATCTTGACTCTATTGCCTTCTATAGGTCATGCCGTTCGGCTCCTGAACAGGAGTTCAAGGGTTGAAACCCGGCCGCGGCGTACGAATTTCGATGGCAACACAATGCTAAAGCGGACATGCACCGATATTTCACAGCAGGTCAAAGAAGATCCTGGGCGTATAGATACAGCGGCAATATTAAGTAACCATTTAGCTTATAATGCATTGATACTAGGCACGCCATAAGGCAGTGCTCCACTTAGACCTGCCACCGTGAAATCAAAGGGCGCCTAATTGGATTAACCTCGGTCGACGCCATTGCCAAGAGGATCTCCACTAAGGTATATTTGCCACTTCGTTCTTGAGTTGTACCCACCGGCAGAACCGACGGGTAGATGAGGTTAGCAAATTTACAGAGACTGAACGTCCGCAGCTGGCGCGGGACCGGGTTAATTGAAGGCCAACGGCAGAGGCCTATGTCCAGCACTGAACGTGAGTGGGCTGCTGCTGATGACGATGATGGCAGGAACATCACTCGAGAAGCACCCTTTAACAAAGAGGTCCTTATAGTCTCCGGTAAAACCTGGCCACCAAAGAGAAAAAGGGGGCGCCATCTCGCCGGTATGCTTTGCATCACAACAAGGGAAAACCAAACTCCTCAGCTAGGCACTTTCCGACCTGCCCTTGCACGAAAGCCGAATCAGCGACCGCTGACCATCATCGCGAAGGCCTGCCGGCAGGACACGGAATGTCCACTCGGTCCCCCCGCGGCGATGGCCCCGCGAGATCTGCGGCGTCCTCTGCGAGCGGGACGGGAAGGGTTCATTAAATCGAAAGTGGCGACCTTGGCGACGGCCGGCCTGCAGACGGGGGCCACCGCCTCGGGCTACCGCGGCGACGGGCGCTACACGGGATTTTCAAGGTGAGCAGCCGCCGCCGCGAAGATTCTTACCCGGCCATCCGAGTCGGTCACGCTGACAGCAGCGGCGCCGCTGAACCAACCGGCCGCCTCGTCTGACGGAGCTGACCGCTGCCTGTCTCTCCAAGCACGCGACGACAGCGTAGACGTCGGACCCTCCCTGTCTTGCTAGCAAACAACTTTACAATTGTTTACAGGCGCGAGAGCAAAGCTGTGATCCCTGGACCCGTGCCAGCTCGTCAATACCCGTTCCACCTTGTCACAGCAAGGATCTCACAAAGCCCTGCTTGGGCCTAGAAGACACGTCACCGTATGCACACCGTTGAAGCCTTTCGACGTCTTTGTAGACCCTGCAACGCTTTTCCTAGCGTGTTGCCATTTCTTTGTCTGTGGGGCCTTCCCTCTATTCTCGACATTTCCAACGTGCAAGAGGCCCTGAATCGCCATATGTGCTCGGGACCAGAGGACATGAAGGGCTCGCCAAGGAGGCCGCTCAGACGCGAGTGTGCTGCTTCTTTTCACAACGATGGCGGCATTAGATAGGCTTTCCATGGTTTAAAGCGTGCTATGACGTAATGGAAGACTCAGTGACGTCACCCCTGACCAATGAGTGCGAACAAGATGTTAGCTAGTGTCCAGTGAGAAAGAAGGTCAGTGCGACTACAACACATGTGGACACGTAAAAGAGACGGCCTTGAGTCGTGTGCCGTTGTCAACGCCACAAAGTCTGGGATGCTTATCGCCCGAACAGCTACGCTATGTTCGCGAGGTTAAATTAAAGCGAGACAAAAGGCCGGCAGCGAGTTAGATGAATGTCGATCGCTTACTGAAAGACCGTCGGCTGTGTTCCCCGTAGAGGTCTGTGCTTGCTCAGCTAAGTGGTCGAGGGATGATTCGATTTGAATCAAGTATGTACAGACGACGCTCAAAGAAGACAAACGCAAAAAGCCAAACACAAAAGTTTGAGCGAGTTTGGTTCCCTGCTTAGTATGCATGAAAGCTCCTCAAAAATGACAAAAGCAGGTAAGATAGGGCACCGACAAAACGACACCAGTGTTTGTCTTTCTCTGTGCATTATGTCTTATGTAACACGGAACGTCTTATGTAACCTTCCTTTCTCGACCTTGGGCATCTTTTGCACTTCCCTTCATTTCCTCGAATTTTTACATTGTCAAAAACCACCAGAATCAATTTATGTCTTGGAATCGCGAGGTCTCCTAACAGGCAGCATTTGTCAATTTCCATTTTGAGGCAATTTCACCTGTCTAAAAATATCTCAATATTACCACCGGCAGTACGTCCATGGCAATCATCATCATCATCATCAGCCTAAATGCGTCCACTGCAGGACAAATGCCTCCATCATATATCTCCAACTAACCCTGTCCTGTGTCTCCTGCGGCCACCTTATCCCCAGAAACTTCCTATGCCCTATGCCGAAGATATTTATAGACCCTATGCCGTAGTATTCTACTGCCTGGCCGGTTGCATACCTTGGCACTGAACTCGCCCATCATGAGAGTTTCGTATTTGCTGGCTGTCTTTACGCGGTTTGCCAGAGCCCACCACTGACCCCTCTTTAAAGCCGCCGGCGATACGATAACAAATAGGTCAATTCTGTAAAAACACAGGGGAGAGTATCAGAAGTCCCATAACACGCATCCCTATCTTGAAGGTAAACAAGTATATCATCAGACTAGAGGCAAGCAGTGGTAATCCTAGGATCTACGAGCACGACTGAATTCCTCATACCAGTCTGATGTTCCCAAGGGGCCCATACGGTATACCGCTTAATTCGAAACAAACACAGCACGAACATCTAGATCAGAAAAGAATGACCTCGCATAGCTGTCATAACATGCCACTGCGTGTACTCTCTTTAGACTATTCTCGTATACAGCACACGCACGGGCGTAAGCGAAAGGGCGTGCCCGACGCCCTCGCACAAAGCCCTGGCTCACAACCTGCCGCAAGTGCTTTGACATGCACGACTGTGGACTCGGGACCGTATTATACAATCGCGCAAGTGTCAAAACGCCCGCGGGGTGCTTGCGGCGCATGGAATCGGGAAGGAGCGATTAAATCCGACGGGCGCCACAGGAGCGCGACACGTTCGAAAGAGAGAGGATAGAAAGGGGCTGCGCATTTTGCGAGCTTATAACCCCTCGCCATCGACCGCGCGCGGCAACAGAGGCACACCGGTCGCCTTGTAGATCGAAATGCCACAAACAGCCCGCGCTGCACCTGCGGTGTAGCACGCAATGCCCGCGGCGACTCGCGTGACTCGCAACACAGCGCGCAAAGCGCGTGACAGCTCTGGCGATGCACCCCAGGGCAGCGATGTGCACCCGTTCGACACCGGACCTGGAGGCGACGCGGGCGCTGTGCCGATAATTGCGAGGAGGGCGCGCACGAACGGCGCCGTCGGCCGTAAATGAATGCCAGCGCTGCATGCTCATGTCATTGTGCGCTGGGTGTACAGGAGCGGGGCTGTAATCAAGCTCCCAGCGCGTATGTAGCCTGGCGCATGCAACGGAAATTACGCTGAAACAGCGTGCCTCGGCGAAAACAAGCTGGGCTCACACTGGTTCTCTTCATGCATTTCATTACACACGCTATGCTTGTTGTTTAAGAGTAGCCCGCCGCTAATTTTTAAAGGCAGGCTTTATGAGATATACAGATAGCTTCTGAAGCATAGTAATACTACCCTCTAAACACGGATGTGCCTGTATGGGAGCAAAAGGGGAGTAAGCGGTCCTCTACCGCACTCTTTTATGAAACGCCAGAAGACACCTTACCAGCTTTTGCTCCTTTCTGTTCAGAGCGTAGTGTTAGCCGAGATAAGAAAACGGTGAATCATATGAATTGGTCATCTGGTTAAATTAATTCGGATAGTTATCTTCTTAACTGTCGCACTTGGGAATCTGGTTAGAATTTTAAGATTCATACGCAGCCGTTAGTAATAACCATATCAATTGTTAGAATTTCGAAAACGCGATTACTCACGGCGCTGTGGCTAAAAAAAAAAAGAAAAAGGGCACTTTCGAAAATCCCGCCGCTTTGGCGAGCGCCAAGCGACGCCCCCAGAGCACGTCGCTCCACGTCACACGTGCCACATGGCGTATCTGTCCCTCCCACGCTGCGGTGCTCGCCGCTGCTAGCTACTCCGGCCTACACGGGAGAGAGGTGGTCACTTGATACGTACGACACGGAGTGACAAGCGCTGGGAGGCGTCGCTTGGCGGACGCCAAATCAGCGGGCTTTAACCACCAACGTGCTGCCGGCGCCTCCCACTGTCAAGGCTCCTTACACACCGAAGCTTTCCTTCTGCCCTGCTCCCCCCCCCCCCCCCTTTACGCGCGAACAGGCAGTCAAGCCGAGGCCAATGCAGTGCTCCATCCGCTGAAGACCACCTGCCAATGACCCATCCACACCCCCTACTTTCATCCACATCATCACTGACTGTACTGAGCTCATCAAGAGGCTAAGACGAATCGCTCAACTTTAGACAGTAGTTGAGGCCATTATTCATGACGGAGCCGACCTGGCACAACGTGGCTCACGTGTTATAAGTTGCCCTCGATCCCCGGAAGCCCCCATATCCCGGGACTCCACGAGCCTCACCTTGACGCTCAGTCCCATAATTCTAGGCAGGCACAGGACAAAGGCCCTCAACCCCCGCCCACGCTCCCTTGTGACATCATGAAGCGAAGAAGAGCATAATTAAGCGCAGAGTACGCCAGCGAAACGCTCCTTCCACGCATCTGTTCATCCTTCCCCACCCATAGACGCCACGAAAGCCAAGACTGGTCATCAGATGCCTCCAAACTATAGCCTTATCTCCACGCACCTCAAATAGATCCCCCAAACCCACCCCTCCCCGCCCCTCTGCACTACATGCAGGGTACCGGACGACACCGAGCACATCCTGCTGAGCTGCCCACTAGACGTGCCCGGCCGCCTGCAGCACTTGGCTCACCTTCGGGCCACCCTCCAGCGTTCTCGACCAATGGGTAAAACTAAGTCAATCCACCTCCGGACCGCGCCGGTACTGTTACATCTCCCTTTTGGCGTGGATCTTACAATACCGCGAGCTTCGGACACGCATCCGGTTCTGGCTGCCCTGTCCCCCAAATCTTGATCGGATCCCTAACCCTCTCCGCTGTCCCTAATCACACGGCTGCTTGAAGCAAAATAGTAAGAAGCAAGACATTAGAATAAGATAATCACCCACGCCCTCAATTACTGACTCATCCACTTTAACTAACCACTCACTCATTCATTCACCAGCTCACACCCACACTGCCCGCTCACTGCCTCCCTCACTCATTCCTTCACCCACTCGCTAATTTCTTCAACCACTCTTAATTTCAACACCCACTTACTAACACATAACCTGCTGATTCATTCATTGATTCATTCATTCATTCATATACTCGCGCGTTCGCTCACTCACCCACCCACTTCCCCAGTCGTCCGCCCCCCCCCCCCCCACTTACAACCCAGTCGTCCGCCCCCCCCCCCACTTACAACCCAGTCGTCCGCCCCCCCCCACTTACAACCCAGTCGTCCGCCCACCCCCACTTACAACCCAGTCGTCCGCCCACCCCCACTTACAACCCAGTCGTCCGCCCACCCCCACTTACAACCCAGTCGTCCGCCCACCCACTTACAACCCAGTCGTCCGCCCCCCCCCCCACTTACAACCCAGTCGCCCCCCACTTACAACCCAGTCGTCCGCCCACCCACTTACAACCCAGGCGTCCACCCACCCACTTACAACCCAGTCGTCCACCCACCCACTTACAACCCAGTCGTCCACCCACCCACTTACAACCCAGTCGTCCACCCACCCACTTACAACCCAGTCGTCCACCCACCCACTCACCCAGCCACCCACCCACTCACCCACCCACCCACCCACCCACTCACTCACTCACTCACTCACTCACTCACTCACTCACTCACTCACTCACTCACTCACTCACTCGAGTGTTTGCTCGCTCGTTATACTGTACCATGCATGAATCTTTTTTTAAATAAAGCTTTTGCATTTAAAGTTTAGACGCACACACACACGGCTGACAACGGCTGCTTGCCTCCGAAAGGCGAGGAGTCAACAAGAGTTTTTCACAGCTCATATCCACTTGAACGCACAACTAATGGATGAATAGACTCTATTAATCTATTAAGGCAGATTCATACTGACTAGCCGCGGAGGTCGCGTGACAGGTTTAAGCGATTCGTTACGCTCCCTCCCCGCTTTCCTAGCGCTACGGAACCGTAAATAACCGATCGGAATCGGTCTCGCGGCGTCTGTGACTCGCCAGTGTCAATCCGCCTTTACTCTCTTTATTTCCCAGTTGGCGACATACATATGCATGTTCATAAAAGGAAGGAATTCAGAAGGTGCTGCGGTGGGCGAGGCTCTCTGCGCCTACCGTCGTGCGACGACATCGTTAAGGTAGCAACTTGCCGACGATGTTTATACGTGTTTCATGAAAGCTAAATGCGCGAGCAAGAGAGAGCGAAATGAGAGAAGAAAAAAAGCCTCCTAAACATCCGAGAAAAGAAAATAACAAAAAGTCGTGAACAAAAAAAAAAAACGAGAAGTAGGCACCGACAAGACGCCGTCATCCCCGCGCCCTCTTCGGCCGTCTCTCCAGCGTCGTTTTTCCTGACTTCAGACGTCGCGAGGCGAGGACGACGAGGACGATGGTTGGCGCGCGCCCGCCATCTTCCCAACAAGGGCGACTCTCAGCGCTCCCGGGCGCCGACGAGAGTTACGGCCCATAAACATGCAACAGCGAGCTGGGCGGCCGAGCGCTATGCCCCGAGTGAAGCCTCCCTCATCCTACACACACACACACCACACGCACACGGGCTGCTGGTTCCTGGGAGATGAAGGAGCGGCGCAAACAACAAGTTGCGAGAGAAAGAAAGAAGGTCGGAGAGAAAAGGATGGAGGAGAGCAAAAGCACAAGCACCGAGCAGCACTATACGCCAGTGCATAATAAGAAATCGTCCGGCGCGCCTTTCAGACGGCCCTGCAGACGCGTGTCATGCATACATGCGCGCTTCCCGCATTTTGCCTGAGCGCCATCCTCCGGCGTTGTTTACCGCTGGCCCGCCGTTGCTGCCTCTTTTCTCGGTATCGTTGTTGCGCCTGTCGTTGCTATACGCCTTGTCTGCGTTGCTTTCCTGTTACTCCGGCGATTCATTCCGGAGATAAAATGGCGGTTGCACTAACGCAGTCTGGTTTGGCAGCGAGAAATCCACGTTTCTTAATCCTGTTTTATTTTTCCTCTTCTTGCTTCGCCGCCCAGGCGGACATTCTCACCGTTGTGTCTGGGATGGACTGCTTAAGAGGAGGAGACATTCGTTCGTTTTACCTTTTTTTTTTTCTTTTCGACGAGGCCTAGTCTCGAGCACGAGCCGTCGGGCCCTGGCGTGGAGAGCAGGTCCGCACGTAACAGAAGATCAGGATGCAGACGCCACTGTAAACAGATGGTGAGAAAAGCGATTCAGTCAGTGAAGGACACTCCCCAGCGAAAAGTCTTCGTTTCATTCAAACACTTTGTGCCATATTATTGTTAGACGTATTCCATAAGCCACTCCTCGTTCCATGCGAATACGTTTAGTGCTTCCTACAGGTCCCGTACACGCACGGCCATTGTGCTTCTAGCACACTGAAGGCGGAGCTCAATGCGGTTCCAAAACAGTACGTATAGAGAACACTCAACAGAGCAATGCCTCTAATGAGCAGATACTTTTGCTGACACAAATCCACGCAGACTGCATCAGTTGCGAGATATCAATGTACGCAACAAGCGACTGAGGACACAGCGATGAGACGTGAGGATACGCTCAGGGAAATGAAACCGCATGCTGCACGCTAGGCGTCTCTGCAGGTATCCCGGCAGAGTTCGCGATGAAGGATGCTCTGACCGTTGCTCAGCCGCGTATCTAGCTGGAAAGAGTATTTCATACGCACCACAAGTACGGTATAATACCCGTCTTGACTTTTGAAAAGGTAACCAAACAAAGAAAGAGGGCTGAGGGCGCAGTCCAACACGAAGATGATTTCACCACACGCGTTTCCCAATGCCGGCGGTGCCGCATAGTCAGCACGCGGTTAGTACAATGGCTAGAGCTTCAGTTACAGCGCAACGGCCACGCTTTGTTTCTTGAGCGGCGGCGTGGCCCATCTGAGCGCACTTATGCGTTCGCGCATGCTGAAAAAAAAAGGGGGGGGGGGGGGTACAACAAGAACTATCTTGTATGGACGAAGACGTATTGTTGCATAACTTCTGTCTTTAGTGGTCCGGTGCATAGTGTGGGCACTGCGCACACAGTCGCCGTTGTACATGTATAGAAGAGTTAGTCAACATTTCTCCATGATGCACGAGGCCGCGCAAGAAGTGGTACGCATGCACGCGGCGTCTACTATCTGCCTGCTGAACCCTCATTTTTGAAGTTACTGCTCGCAACAAAGAACTGTATAAAGTGGCGTGGCCCTGCAAGCTTCAATACTGTAAAATTTTTTTTCTTGTACCCACCCCTGTTACAATCCCTCTGGGGATTGACATTATATTTAAATAAAAAAATAAAAATAAAGTTATCGCATGCGCCGCACAAAGTACGCTGCTTATGCCGACATGCTGCACTTTGGAACCTCTGAACTCCTCTCAAAGGGTGCGCTGTCTTACTGTGTATCCAGGAGATGATTCATGTCTCCCCTAAACTTCGTTTAGCGTTTTGGTTCCTTTTTTCAGCTCGCGCTGTGTCACTAACTCAACTTTTTTCTTCTCTTCGCGCTCAGTGGCACTCAATCCTCGCAATAACGCTAAAAGTGAGCGCTGTTGGTTGTTTGTTAGCAGTAATTAGCACTCACGAGATGAAAAAAAAAAATGACGCTCATGAAACGAGTGGGCAAGTATGTGCACAATTTCCAGCCGCACGTTTCTGAAAGCCGCCCCAAGCGGACACACCATATATACACTTAAGCCAAGCGAAAAAAAACAGCGTTTATTCACCAGTGCAGCACAAGGGGGCGCCAGCCTGAATACGCGCGAAGAGCCCTCTGACGTAAAAGACCGCGTGACCAATAAAGACGCACGGCGGGGCCGGTGGCACGAAGGCAAACAACGCTCGGATGGAGGAAGCTCATTTGCAGTAAACAGCATTTGGCCACTCATGCGTGCTGGACAGCACAATGGCGTCGCAGGAGAACCCCCAGTAAAGCAATCCTGGATTCCCGCTCTCCTCGCCTGCCGAGCGACGGGATAGACAACAAGACAGCGCCTCCAGGATGTTGTCGACACCGCTGTAACGTGCGAAGAGCCCTTGAGGCCTCAAACACCTCGGAAGGCCGCAATCTCTCGCATTGCTGTGCAAGGGTGCAGCACGACCGCACCGACTTTGAGCAGAAGCTGTTATTGAACACGCATCTTTCAGGACTGTGCGAATCAAGATATTTGTTTTAATTTTTTCCATATTGAAAGAAAAACTTCGTCATCCGATAGCCTCGAATATATGGTTCGCCGTCATAGTTCAAGCTCGAAGCTGAATGCTGTTAATGGGGCTCTCCAAGTATGCACCACCATAATAGACAGCCTTTATAAAAATGGTCTATAGAGAGTATATAGCGTTTTTATAGACTATTGCCTTCCAATAGATATTTCTTTTTGTCTATTCACAGGCTGCAGACTGTCTATTGACAAAAGTCTACTAAAAGTGTATGGCCATAAATCTATAGATTGTCTACAGACGGTCTATAGCATTTGTATTGCTTACAGACTGTTCTCCGGGATTTGCTATAGAGAGTCTATAGACTTTATAGACAGAAGACTATGGACAGTCAACAGACTATCTAAAAAAATTTTTGCAAGGGTTGTGGAATAACGTGTAGCCAACTCTCAAAATAGCAGTCATTTACACCGATCATGATCATAAGAAATCTCTCTGCGTGTAATCACACGTGCGCACTCCCTCACTTGTAGGAATGTTGTTGTCATTATGATAAAAACTTAGCTACTGTGCATGGTATCCAGATCAGCCCCCTTTCATTCACGTCGATCTATTAACACAATCACGCGTCTTCAAGGATATGAGTCAGATCTATTTGCGCTCTTCCTCACACCGGCACCTTTCGTGCCATTTCTGAAAGCAAGAAGTATTTGCTATTCCACTCGATATTCGATTCCAGCTAGCTTTCAATACGAAAATTAAAATTGAGTTCCACTTGAAAAAAAAGCATCATTTGACCACACCCGGTACATTTCCGTATACTTTTTATTCATTATTTCCCTTTATCGACAAAAGGCAGCAAGACTCATAAAGGCTGTGTAAGTTTAGCTCGTAAAGAAGGAAATCCTTTACAAATGCCAGTCACAGGACCCCGCCTCAATGATGACTGAACCGGGGGGGGGGGGGGGGGGGGGCACTGTGAAAACAGGCACATAAAATCTGCTTGTTTATTTTCTTTGCCTATTACTACGGCCTTGCTATTCGGATAACGTGGGATGACGCCGCGATACAGGCCGAGTCTCTCTGCCGTGTGTACAACACTAATCTTACTTTCGCTGAAGAGAACGGCGTGGGCACCTCTTTTCATCAGGACGATAACGGATTTACCCTGAAAGCCGAGTGCAACTCGGATCTTTTAGTGGACAAAGGCGTACTCTGACAAGGAGGCGAGTTGATTGGCTATCCGGAATCTCACAATGAACGCAACACGCAGGCTTTACGCGCAATAAACCGATCGCACCAGCTCTGCGCATGAGCCCAGCTTATGCGGTGGCCATGATGCTTGGAGATCGCACTAGCCCAATGCCAGTCAACTAGAATACATGTTCTGACTCACTGTATCGCAGTATATGCTATGTGATAAGAGAGCAATTACTCAACGGCAAACAAGCGTACCAAGGAAAGCTGCACAGACTTGGGGATTCCCCTAAAACATCTGACCTATATGCTATGTAGTCGGTTGTAATTACGAATCTACTCCACCTTGGGGAATTCCCCTAAACATTTGACCGACCTATGTAGTCGGTTACAAGGACGAAGATGCAGATGACCCGCAGAAGAAGCCTTCCAGACAATGGCGACGACCTAGTATTATGACACCGCGGTCAATCGCCTTACATCTGCTAGGCAGCTGCGAGCCTCTGGGGCACGGTGAAGGCGATTGATCGCAACGTCATGGCAGTAGGCTGACGCCATTGGTTGGAAGGCTTCTTATGAGGGTCGTCTGCAGTTGCGTCCTTTAGTCGAATCCGACTATAATCGCTATTCTTCCAGGCTTGCGGCAACATTGATACGAATGTCGAGTCTAGCAGCACTGGGGGAGGGTTTTGCACGTCGGCGTTCTTACAGAGGCGATATGTGCGGCAAGCTTCGAAAGGCTGTTGTAACAAATACGTTAATTAAATTTTAAATGATACTTTGTAGTCAACGAGGTCTGTACAGTTAGAAATGTGCTGTCGCTGGGCGTTAAAGAAATCGTCGCTATAGTGACCGTTTTCAAAAATAGTTTCCATGCAGCTAGCGGCATTCTTTACAGCACAGGCTGGGTGATGGAACTCGTGGTGGGATGAGTCTGTGAAGGCGCGTTACACTGACGGAGCACATCTCTACACATGAGTTAAAAGCGTTCTGTTTGGGCTGTTTGAAACATTTGCAGCTCGCTTCTGGTATACCCAATCCAATGAGAAATTCAGTTACGCGTAGGGAACGTTTTGCTAAGATCTGCAGCCCACACAACGAATTCGTCCAGATGGATTGCTACTGTGCAGGAAAGTAGTTGGGTACGACTGAAGTATGAAGCGACAAGTGCCCTTGAAGGGAGGTCCTTCAGCCGATTTTCATGACTTCGAGGTTAACAAATGGTTGATCCACTGTCCACTGTATGCTCCACTGTATACTAGCGTTAAAAGGCGACGAAATTAAAATCCGCTGACACCGGCTGGACAGCCTCCTGTGAAGGGCACTCGCCGCTTCGTTCGAGTTGTATCCGACTGGCAATCATGCCTTCCAACCGCCCTATACTCCGTTTCATACATAGCGGGCAACGCTGCGGAGGTTGCTGAAGTAGTTCGTCCGCGAAGCTATATTACTCCTCCCCGTATCATTCGTTCTTCTCGAAACTCCGGTCATTGTTTGGACGAATACAAAGAGTGGCATAAAACGATGTGGTAGCATTGAAAATCACGGTCGAAGCTGTGAGGCGCTTAGAGTTCGGGCTCTCTGACCATAATTTTCACGGAGTGCGAACTACTTTTTCGGCGCGGATTTAGTGGAAGCGATTCGCCTTACCAGCCGCGTATCGAACTGCCACGTGTACTTTTTGCTTCTCGAAATCTCGAAGAGTCGCACTACGAAAATGTAGCGAGAGGAAAAACGAAGTCCAGGAGGTGCCAGTCACGGCACTTAAGATTTGTCGCTACAAAATATGGTTGTGTTCGCTTTGGTTGTATGGAGAACTAGGTTTTGCGTGCGGACTTAGCCTGCGCGAACAGGCGCGCTAGCTTTGGCAGCGTTGCATGCTATGTATGAAACGGAGTATAGGAAACGACAACATCGGCATTAAACAAACTTCCATGCCTTCCCTTCCTCCGCCGGTCGTCCTCGCCTCAAAACTTCCAAGCGACTAACACCGTACACTTCTAAAAGCGGCGGCGGCATTTGTTGGCAACAGCTGCGCATCATACGCAATTTGCGACCGGTTAGTCTAAAGTGCCCCTCTAGCCGTTCCACAGAGGTTTGATAAGAAACAGGCGCTGCAGCCGACGTATCTGAGGCAGTCGCGGGGCGCAGCTAGATCTAAGCGGGATTATCTTTTGTTGGCTCGCTACCCGCCTTACGCAGAGAACTAGGGTAGCAAAAATTGGATGAGCGGGAGGGGGTTGAGAGGAAGGGGGGGGGGGGGGGGGGAGTGAAGAAGCCCGCGTGAGCTGGCCGTCGTAAACACATATTTTCCCGTCACAGCCACGCCAGGCGCCGGAAAGGTGCGCGCTGGACTAATCGCATTATATTCTGCCTTTCTTTAGGGAGACTCTCGAAAGCGCGCGCCTTCATTCGCAGTTTTGTACGCGTGTCTGCCTTCACGGTTGTCCGTGCAATTACGAGCTGCCGCGGCCAGACGATGGTCGTGATGGAGGAACGAAGAAACAAAGAAAAAAAAACAGAAAGGAACGTATTTACGCGATGAACTAGCAGCTCCACCGAGGCACAGGCAGACAACGTCGAGTTACATTAAGGAGCATTACGACCTGAGAACAACGACGCAAAGCAGTAAACCTTCTAGGATGGGAAGGTTTGTTGGTCTTTCTTTCACTGAGGAGGCACTGAGAAAAAATAGATTCAGACGCGAAATCGCAGGTGACTCTCGGGCTGACTTGTACTGTTGTACTGTGTAAAAAAAAGCGACAGATAAACATTATAGCGCTTCCAACGCTTTGCCAACTATAGTATTGTGGAGCTCTGAACGAGCTCCGGGCTCTTCGTACGATGTTTATTGACAGTGGCAAGCAATTTTCGTCGGGAATTTCTGCGCGATGTAGAAGCAAGAACTTTTAAAGAGTCTCTATCCTGTTGTCGTCAGGCATTTGTTGAGGATGTCCGTGATCACACACCACACTTGCGCGTCGGACACTGCTAGCACTTTGCGGTTCCTGTTAAGCAGCTTTCGTATGTGTTTTTTTTTTTTATCTTTAGAAGCTCCACCATTCATGAAGTCGTTGTTACAGTACCTGGGACATACCTCTAAATAAGTTTGTTTTTGTTGTTGTTGCTTTTGTTCCTCTTGTCAACCCTTTGTGCAACACGCGACGCGAGCTGGGCACTTTTATTTTTCTTTATTTTTCTTTCCCATTCTAACCTATGTAAACAGTAGGACAGGCAACACGCCAAACGGCGGGCCGATAGCAGTGGTGGTCCCATAGTCAACGACGATGACAACGACGTTCTAGCGCCCAGTTCTTTAGAACAGGTGAGTTCCAGGACACAGAAAAGAAGCGTGGCATCGGAATAATATGAAAAAACGAGCCCGATCAGAAGCCAAGGTTTTCGTCCTGGTGAAAAAAGCACACAGGTGCTCGCAATCAGAAGTGCAAAGAGGGAGCGATTATAGCTGAGACTCATTGCACCACTGACTTCGCATACACTCAAAGGCTTTGAATCCAGGGTCACCACTATAAACCCGGTAATTCTTCCTCTAGAAAGGAGAGAAAAGCCAAATGGTGCGTACACTCACGCCGACGTATAGTCAGCAAACGCACCCCGAGATTAAAAACTTCGCATCGCAACTCTTCAGCTGCCGTTGGAGCACGAAGGCTGTAGAGATATTGCTTTTGAGAAGCGCACTATACGTCTACTTCCAAGACTCTTTTATCCGTCTTTTTTCCTCAGCGGCTGCTACGACAGGCCCGCCATTTATGCCGGCAGTCGTCTCACTAATGAAAGCCATTTTCCTATTACCATTCGTCACCGGAGCCTTTCTTAACGGCGGCCGATCACGGAGGCGGCACAGAAGCTTCGTGGATTGCTCTGTATTGCGCCACCATCAACTATCATCTTGGCGCTCTCTATTTTTCTCTATTCCTCGCCATCTATCTCCTTAATATCTCCCTCTCCCTCAGCCGAGCTCGCCGAAATGCGCGCCGTCCCGCATCACGCGATCCCACATCGCACATTCGTGTGTGCTCGCGCACTCAGACAAGGATCGCTGCTCTCCTGGCAGCGATTCAACTGCTATAAGTGTGACACTCGTTCTCGCACCCTTTGCCAGGATTGAGAAGAGCGGGAGCGCGCGGACATTCGCGAAGCGACAAAATTAATCGCCACCCCGACGCGAACCGACCGAAAGTGAGAAAGAAGGAAGGAACGGGGCACACTCCAGAGCCGGTGAAGACTGCGATGGGCGCTGGGTGCGGCCCCCGTCGGAGTAGAGTCACCGGAAAAGTGTTCCTGATTTTGTTGTGTTCCGGTTCCTGTGGTGTTCCTGTATATACTACGTATAAACGAACACCAAATCCGAGCGTTGCGCGCGCCGGCTTCAGGCTGTCAGCTTGGCTGGTCAACGCGTCAACTCCTCCCCTCGAGGAAACTTCAAACCAACGCCTTCCAAAATTGATATAAATACGGCATAATATTCGCTGAACACTACAAAGACGCATGCCCGTAATGCGACGACAGACCCACAGCGTACCACGTCACGTGGGGCTGCAGGGGCGAGAAACCGGACAACCTATACTCCGTTTCATACATAGCAGGCAACGCTGCGGAGGTTGCTGAAGTAGTGCGTCCGGGAAAACATATTACTCCGCCAGGTATCATTCGTTCTTCTCGAAATCTTGGTCAGTGTTCGGAAGGAAATTAAGAGCTCTATAAAACGATGTGGTAGCATTGAAAATCACGGTCGAAGCTGTCAGGTGCTCAGTGTTCGGGCTCTCTGGGCGTAATTTTCATGGAGTGTGAACTACTTTTTGGGCACGAATTGAGTAGGAGCGATTCACCCTACCAACCGCGTATCGTATATCGCCACGTGTACTGTTTGCATCACGAAATATCGACGAGTCGCAGGACGAAAGTGTGGCAAGAGGTAAGCGAAGTCTAGGAGGTGCCAGTCACGACACTTAAGATTTATCGCAACGAAATATGCTTGTGTTCGCCATGGTTGTATGGCGAACTACTTTTTACGCGCGGACTTCGCCTGCGCGAACAGGCGCGCTACCTTTAGCAGCGTTGCCTGATATGTATGAAACGGAGTATACAAACACACTACACCAAGGAGGAGTGGGAGGCCGCTCTGTCCAGCTGTGACCAGACGATACAGCGTAACGTGGTGTCCCAGGCAAGAGAGATAGCCATGGCCACTCTAAAATAAGGACACCACCCGCAGCAGACTACTTCGTCTTTATTTTGAATTACCAATAAATGTTTCTACTCTTGGCCAGTCGGACTACAGGCGGGTTCAATCTGGCGAGTCGCGGAAGTCGCGCGGCAGGTTAATTTTTTTAGCCGATTCGTTACGCTCTCTGCCCGCTTTCCTAGCGCTACGGAACCGTAACTAATTGAGCAAAATCAGCAGCACAACGTCTGCGACTCTCCAGTGGGAATGTGCGCTAATCGGGAGAAAAGCTGCCGAAAGAGGGCAATAAACATGCGGGACCACTGTAATATTAAGACGTGATTTCCTTCAAATTCCGTTAATTATTGGAATCCACCTTGCCGACTGTCCAGTTGCATCGATAAGGGGGCGTGGCACTGTGGGATCGATGGACGAGGGCCGGAAGGAATGAGCACGGAATAGGACAAGAACTGGCCTTTGTCCACGTAAAAACCCACAACTGGCGCCCAACGTGGGGCGCCAGTTGTGGGTTTTTAAGTGGACACAGGCCACCACCCACCGCGGGTTCGAGCTTCGCGCGAGCCAAGGGCCCCGATCAGCCGTCACCACACACACACTGGGACACCGATGCGGCGCACTCAACCTCCGCTGGGAGGAGAGCGATTCGCCGCAAAGAAATAGGCCTCCAAGTTCACAAAGGAGACGTTTATTCACGTCGTCCTTCAGCAGGTACACAAACACTCAATAGTCACCCCGTCCCGGGGCGCGCGAGGAGCAAGGCTCCGCTGCGCGCACGAAGCGACTCGAGTAATGCGCGCCGCTAGCACGCCGCTGCAGGAGAATGTCCCCGCGGCCGTGCTGTGATCTCTCTCTCGTGTCGACCGTTGGGCCGGTTGCGAGAGAGAGTGGGCAATCAACGCAAGGTACGCCTGTCGGAGGTCGCTGGACCCCGCTGGACAGGCTCGAGCCGCCGCAGGTCAGAGGACACGTGCGGGCGAGCTCGAGCAAGCACTGATCCGAACGGCAAAGGCCGGCACGGACAAAACAGTAACGTACGCACCTTACGCTGTCTCGGAGGGATCTCCCTCTGGGCCCCGCTCGGACGGTCGCGCGGTGCGCGGCCGCCCCAAAGCGGGTCCCGTATTCCCGCCAAAAGGCGCCAATGGCAAAGGCCCTTGGGGAGCCGGGGCGGAGCTGTGGCTAAATGACAGTGATTAGTCACCCAGCCGCCTCTCCACCGCCTGAGGCGGGAGCAAGGGAAAGAGGAGAAACAACGCGGGAGGCCGGCACAGCCGCGCAAAGGCGACGGCGGAAAGCCAGGATTCCCACAAGTGTGATGGACGCGCCATTCGTACCGTACGCAACGTAGTGAGCGTTGCGTACGTAAGCCCGTTACGTACGGCCAACTAAAAGTGTCTATTGTGTCATATCCTTAAAGCGGATCTTAATGTTCCCTCCAGGTTTTTTTTTATCAATTTTGTACTGGTTCAACTATTTCGTTTTAAGATGAAATGAGGCGGAGACACTGAATACACACGTATGCAGATCTCCCGACGTAACATAAACAAGGAGAAGAGAAACGCGGCGCCGACTGAAATAGCCTCGCGCAAGTTCTTATAAAACGAAAGAGACTACGAGAAAGAAGAGACGGCGCAAGTCTGCTGTGGACACAGGTCCTAATCAGTGGTTGTAGTCAAGCGAGAGACTCTGCGGCGAAGTAACAAAAATGAGCAGAAGCACCAAAGCGAGGCTGCGGCTTCCGTTAGGAGAGAGCCGAGCGGAAAATGCTAACGAGGTCCCAGCTCATATATCCCTGTTCCCACTATAGTTTAGCAGAACGCATTAGGTAAAACGGCCTCACTATTTAACACCTCTGCCGCAAAAAGAAAGAGCAAAGCTGCGAGGATTTTATATATATATATATATATATATATATATATATATATATATATATATATATATATATATATATATATATATATATATATATATATATATATATATATATATAGCGAAGTATACGCTTCGTTAAAGGAAACATTTATTCACCTCGACGTTTCGATCGGAAGACCGATCCTGAAGAAGATCGGTCTTCCGATCGAAACGTCGAGTAGAATAAATATGTTTCCTTTAACGAAGCGTATACTTCGCTATATTATATATATATATATATATATATATATATATATATATATATATATATAAGCAAACAAGGAAAGTGGAATGAAGGGGTTCGTTATAAATATGAAAGAAGCCAACAGCCACAGAAACCAAGGAGCACAGGGGATTTCTAATTAATTTATTTATTTTGTGGTGTTCATCAATTTAGAATATTACTGAACATGTTATCGCTTAAAGCTAATTGATTAGAAAAGCAGAAGAAAAAACAACCACTGCCGCCGGTGGGATAGCTTTAAGCGATAACATGTTCAGTAATATTCTAAATTGATGAACACCACAAAATAAATAAATTAATTAGAAATCCCCTGTGCTCCTTGGTTTCTGTGGCTGTTGGCTTCTTTCATATATATATATATATATATATATATAGGACGGCCACCGCTGTCGAAGTTTTATTCTTTAGGACTCCAGTTAAGGATACAGGCGTGGCCCAGTGACAATGCCGTAACCAATATTTTTCTCAATCAGACCCAAAAATTCTAATTTCAGGCCCTCTTTCCTTGCACCAGCTTGAAACCTCTGGTAATGGGGACAACACGAGACCATTGGTGTGCTAAAAATTCCCCCAAAATTCGTAACAGTTCCCTTTTCGCCAAATTTTAGTTCTCAAATCGTCCGAAAAAGGAAAATTCATCGAATTCACAATTGCTGGCGTAGCAATCAGCCTCTTTCGCTCCTGGCACCACCCAGCTTATGTCTTACCCAGTTAATTTCACATGTTCGGAAAGCACGCACTAGAAGAGAGATTCAGTTTTACGCCACCGATGTGGCACTTCAGTCATTTGTTGAACTTGGTGATTCCGCCAGTACACTATCGGAAGCAAAAGTAAACGAGATGCAGCCGCATGGGAAAACATTATTGCTGCGCAGTCAGGAAGACAGTCGCCTGAAATGTTTATATGCACGAAGAGACCTGCGTGCTCCATCCGCTGGTAACAATATCTGGGGAGTGAATCACCAGACAACGCTGCAATATATATATATTTTTCGCCTGAGTATATGCCCCATGTAAACTTTTACTGTCGATAATCCATGCACATCTGAGTGACAACTCAAATAAGAAACCGCGTCAAAGAATGGCCGAAAACCTCTGTTTCCCCAGTCTATCTCTACCTTGGACGATCACCAGATCGTCCACAACAGCGCCTGTCCCGTCGTCTTCTTTTCTCTTGTCCCTGTTCCTGCGCTGTCTTCCTCAAGATCACCAGATCATACCCGAAGTTGCGGCGTGAGGTGGAGTTTAATCCGTAAGTGTCCACAAACGCTGCCTGCGCTGTCGAGTCTGCACCCAAGAGGGCACTCTCTTGAAGAGAAAAGAGCGATGTCGTAATATCCGCGGTCATCCTGTGGAGAAGCGGCGCCCTGCATCACTGAAAACCGCTTGGCAGCGCTGAAAATGCACCGTGATGACCTCGCGGTCACTGGCAGTAGTCGCTACGGGAGGATACCTGATCACGGATTGCAGCTGTGCACAGTGCGACCTTGGAACAGCGGAAGCGTCACGCGTCCAGCTCGCGCAGATGCGCTCAGCATCGTCGCGGAAGCCGTCAGGAGTAAAAATAGATTCCAAGCACCATTTGGTTTCTTCCACCTTTCGAAAGGTGGGTCATGCATCCGAAGAGTTTAACTACCTAATCATGGTGTGTATTATTCTGTCCGCGACTGTAGGCAAAGAGGGAAAGAAGGAAGCCGTCCAAAACATAGCATTTACGCAGAAGGACCCGGCCTTCCGATTCGTTTTTGCCAGCTCGGTAAGCAATCGGTGGTGTAACTATTTTGGCTTAGAAGGGTTGTTTTGTAGGCCAGTTGGTGATCCATACTTCAAGAAATGCTTCGGCGCGGCAGACAAGGACGAAACGTAGAACGTGGCGCTCTGTGGTGTGTTTTCTACGTTTTGTCCTTGTCTGCCACTCCGAAGCTTTTCTCGAAGTAACTATTATGGTCACGCTTTTCCCACCACCACTTTCTCGAAGGCTCTCTCGGTGTCTCGGTTGTTGCCGCCAGAGAGCTAGCCTGTGGCAAGAAACCCGAGATTTGAAGGAAACGTGGCTCTGTTTGTCGAACAAAGTGGTCTAAGTGGGACCGACGATCGGAAGACTGCACATCATACTCGTACACATGGCCACCCGAGGCAGCTATGAAAAAACACTGAGTAATACGCAGACCAGCATCTAAAAAGAAAAAGTAGAACATTTCTACCGACGAACTTCCGCAAAACGATCAAATGACAGCCAATTCTGCAAAGAAATCCTCAGAAGTAGAACCTTCGAGTAAAGTTTTCAATTGCTAACGAATGGTTACTGCTGGACGATTTCTCAGTCCGTGTTTTGCAGCTTGTATTACGGGAGTGAGCGCTAGGGATCTGAAGTGAGGAAAGGTCTTCCGGCCATATCCCGAATCGATGCTTGCGGACGGAGTCGGAGAAGTAGCGGGAATTAGTGACGTATACGGTGACATCGTGCACAATCCCCAAGCGCGCATCGCGAATTGATACGTCGTGCGAATCAACCTTTACCATTATCTGCCCACAGGACTGATAACGAAGAACGGGGACTGCTGCTCTCTCCAGCCACATCAATCAAGGAGATTGTAGCGTGGAGTCCCTCAGCAATAGTCCCTTGAGGACCAGTCGACCGAAGCAGTCTACGTCTTTGAACGAAACGTATACAGTAGAGTTAAGCATAAACGGGAACAGGGTGTACCCACACGCACGCGCGCGCCATTCGTGAGGACAATGTGCACGCGCGGAAATCTTGGCAGCCGCCGGCTCATCGCGTTCGTTTCTCGTGTCCGACGGGGGTCGGCTCATGAATGCCGAGGGTGCTTGGAACCGAAGACCAACCGCCTCTTTCCCATCGAGCAGTGCTGCATTCAGCGAAATGAGAGCGACCGTAAAAGAAAGCTGCCCAAGGGACGGATAGGATGCAATCGAAAGGAAAGCCTCTCTTTCTTCACTGGGCGACGACATCAGACGTCTTACTTTCTTGAAGGATGACGCGGGAGCCTGGTTGACATGGGTACCACGAACGAGGAGACAGAGGGGGGTTGGCGCGAGAAGCCGCTCGTCGTTGGCTGTTTAAGAACAAACGCACACCAGTGCCTGTGCACCCCTTTCCCATCTAACCAATAGGCGGCTGAGTGGGTGGTGACGTCACGCGGTGATCATGCGCGCTGTTGCGGTATACTCCGACGCCACGCAGCATACGAGACGACGTATCCGGTGGGAACTTCAATAATATGAGCACCGTTGGCTGTGCTGCGCGCGGAGACGAATAAGAAAGAGCGCGCATAAGCGAAGTAGCCCAGTTTGTTGACTTTGCCGCTGATCGCGCCTGTATCGACGTCCCCAGGAGACGGGGTAAAAACCGATTCCGTGTGCGCAAATGCGAAGACGAAATGGGAAGAGCACGCGGGCACACGACGACGGATCCGGAAGCGCAGACGGCAACGACGCCATCCATAACAAGGCTGCTTGTTTTTCGTGGTTTCAGGGCAATGGCGACGCGGAGCTGCACGGTTTGGCTAATGGCAGACCCTTGTCGTGTGTGTTTTTCGAGAGGGATGCTGTACAATGCGCGCTTTGTTACTCGGGCCATAGCTTTGTTGATCCTGCTTCTCCGATGATTGATTTTCCGAGTCTCTTTCCACGTCCTTCTTGTGCATAAAAAAAGAGAGAAAGGGCGTAAGCAATATCGATCGAACGAGGCAATTATACAGACAGGTTGCGCAGTTGCGATCGCCACAAACAAACACGCTTCCTTTTTCTATTTATTTTCGGCCCGAAGGCAATCTCGATCCTGCGGGGATACAAAACATTGAAACCAAGCTCACAGCAAGATTACGGTACTCGGTAATGAGTAATTGCAGCGTATCTGTTGCGGGTGGGTGATTTCTTTGATTGAATACAGATGTTTCCTCGTTTTTATGCTAAGCGAAGTGTTAGAGACATTTTATTCAGGCGTTGCACATATCTTCTCGTTCATTTTATTTATTCCAGATATTTTCTCTTTTTTTTTTATTTAGGAATGTTCTTCAGAGTGGCGAGGGCCGCTTTATGGTCTGAGAAATGAACGCTAACAGACTACCTTTCATACCCTAATCTTACATTAGAACACGGGGTCTATGCAGGTTTGTCCGTAGTGAGTGCAATTTCAGGCGTCACCATTTTCAAGTGGCTACGTTAAACCCAAATAAACCAATTTTCAAGTGGTTAATGTTCATTTCGACGTCAGTATCGAAGTTCTTTTTCCTTTGGATATGGGAGCTCAAAAATCACCAACCAGTCACTTCTGCCTCGTCGGGTGGTACAACTGGATCGTGGCGGCGCCGACGCAGAAGAAATGAAAACTGATTGATTGATTTGATTTATGGGGTTTAATGTCCCAAAGCGACTAAGGCTATGAGGGACGCCGTAGTGGAGGGCTGCGGAAATTTCGACCAGCTGGGGTTCTTCAACGTGCACTGACATCGCACAGTAAACAGGCCTCTAGAATTTCTCCTCCAAAGAAATTCAACCGCCGCGGCCGGGATCGAACCCGCGTCTTTCGGGTCAGCAGCCCGAAAGACGCGGGTTCGATCCCGGCCGCGGCGGTGAAAACTGGTTTGAAGGAAATGAAAGGCGCAGTAAAACCGCAACCGCGGTGCAAGGGAAAATATGAATAAAGGAATAAAGAAGGAAGGAAAAAAGGGGCGCAGTACATTTAGGACCCTTCCTTTTAGGGTTTTAATATTTTCCTGTTTATTCGGGGGGTAAAAATCGGGCGACGTATATTTTAGCTCATATTAGGGTGCAAATCAGGTACTGAAAAAAAATTCTATAATTCGGGGTTTTCTAGTTAATTTTCTCCAGCAAAATACTTTTTGTAGACACACTTTTTGTGCGTGACATAGTATGCTCTATTTCTTTCGGATTCTTCTTTAACGATCAGAAAAATTAGAAGTGGCAGGTCGCACTAAAAAGCAGTTTGCCACATTACATATTTTTCTTCTCGTATATTAGTTACTTCGCCACCGATATAACCATCTCCTGCGCAGCACTAGCGCTTACGTACAAGGTCTGCCTGCCCTTGTACACTGCGATAACGTTCACTGAACGGGACAGTGACCATTTCAAGCGCCCAAGAACTTTGTACCAGGACGCCGCTAGTGTGCATAACGTTTGATACTATGATGACGATACGACGGCTCAGCGGTCAGTACCTGTGTTTTGGTCTCACGCTTCCAAAGCGTACTTTCCAGCTCACCTTCGAATATAAACCGCGCCGTGTGTTAAAATTGTTAAAAGAGTTTTAAACACCACTTAAAATTCCTCTGGAACAAGCAAAACATACCAGCTAATTGTCGCGTAGTGTCTTCAGCTTCGTAAAGCGGAAAGGTGCTGTTCTAAGAGGCGTATTTTCGGGTAGAAAGAGAGTTTAACCCAGTATTAAAACATTTAATTCACGGTGCCTGAAGCGCGAAAAGTACATTAAAGGAGTATAGACATCTAACTTTTGGGTGCGTGTTTTCTTCGTTGTAATAAGGCTTAAGGCATTATTATACACAGATTAGCACGTAGAATCATCCTACGAGCGTTAAATAATTTATAACCGAATTTCTTTCTCGTACTGTTTCGGTTTAAACAGTCGAACGATGACTGTGACGTCAAATAGACGTTATAGGTCCCGTGAGGCTTGAAAAACTTCAATATAATTATTGCTTCTACAAACATTGTCATTTCGGCTCTTGAGGAAGGCTGGATTTAGTAGTGTAGCGATTTAAAACGCTGAAGCAGTGATTATATTGCAGTTTTTTCGATGCCTAAAGTGACCTATAACCTCTCTTTGACGACACAGCCATTGTTCGGTTGTTGAAACCGAAACAGCATGATAGAAAAAATTCGATTACAAATTATGTAGCGGTCGTGGGCGAATACTACATGGTGATTCAAGAATAGTAGGGTCTTCTGCATCAATACAGAGAAGAAAATATGTCACTAAAAGTAAGTGTCTATACTCCTTTCAAGGGTCCGGAATACTTTAGACCACCTGGCATTTTTTAACATATAATGATACTGCGCACCACGTGAGCGTCTATTTGATTTCAACTCCATTGAAATGACGCCGGTGCCAAGACTGCGTCCCCGGTAGGGAACAGCAGCCGAACGCCATATTACTGAGCCAACGTGGCTGGTCATGACAAACGACAACAGTAGACGCGGCTCGAATAGAATTATCCTTTAGATTAGATAGAGCTTATTTCCACTGAATACATCACTGTGGAATCTGCACGTACAAGTGTCATCGGAAGAAGTGTCATACAGAACTTTGGCCTGATGCCAAAGGTTTCCCAACGCCGGCTTAGTGGGATTGCTCCCCTGCGTTTAACTGCTATACACAGTTTCGCGCAAATATACCGCGTGTGCGCGTCACATGGCCACGTATAGTTCACCTTGGACCCCACTGATATCGATCACCAAGTGCATAAAAAAAAGAGGCAGAATACAGCAACAGTAATGCTATTAATGGTGGTTTATTCAAAAGAAAACTACAGAATAAGACCGTTCCATCAATCTGGATTGTTTGAATATCCTAACGACACACGATAAGCGCTAAATCTGCATCCGCTGATAGCACCGAAAAAAGAAACTACAAAAAGCACACATACAGTGGCTTACAGATCAGATTAACAATGTTGACAAGACATTTAGAAGTTGCAAAGAAAAAAGAACATGTAATGATCGCTCAGTGAGCCTGTGTGGAAAGAAGTGACACGTGATTTCCTTCTACAAACTCAGAAAGTAAAGAGCATGGATGAAATGCACGGCTGGCGTATGACGCGATCCCGTTCCTTTACTTTTCGTTAGTTTATTTGCTTGTAAGATAAACCACAGGCGCCGAGTTTCCCGTGAACCGAGACACGTTAACGGCAGTCGAACGGATGTGCATCAGCGATATATAATGAAGACTCATATGCAAAGCAGAGCCGCGCGTTTCGTTTCCTTATTACCGGCGAACCGGAATCATGGCCAAACAAACGTCAAGCCGGTGGCCAGAAAGCGGCCGACCTGAGCTGATGAGATGTCGAGATGAGTACTTTTTTCGCATTTCTTTTTTTCTTTTCTTTTTTTTTTTCGGGCACAGAATAATTCATGGCCTCCACTGATTTCCGATGCGAAGTCGAGCGAATGCTGCACGATTCCGGTCTACTGTGCGCGTGGTGCGGAAATGTGCTTCTTTATGAGCCGGAGAATATTAAAATGGATATTGAGTCCATGGGTTCCCGCTATATACATATAATCTTTATAGGTAGTGTGTGTTTGGAGCGTTGGTGTGCGCCTCAGGCTGCCGGGCAAAAATTTTAAGCTGCCTTTTGAAGTGGTTGGCTTAATGCACCTCTATATTTACTCGGTGGCCGGGTACCCTTCGTAAATTTATAATCTCGTGCTAGCGAATGCCGAAGTGGTGTGACCAAGTTCGCACAACTATACCTTCCGTCCCATTGCTCGGAAGCATGTGAATCAGCGCTCAAGAATATGTTGTACAAATTAGAGGGACAGAGAAGAAACATTTTTACGCGGCAGCGTATACAGTTCGTTCGGTCAAAAAACCGACGGCGCAGTCGGCACCGAGTGTCGGGAATAATCGGTGGCTGCGTAAAAAACAAAACAAAAAAAAAACGCATCATACCAACCGTTTGCCCCAGAATGTTTCGGATGGTATAAGACGATTCAGCGTTTCGTGCAGCATAAACTTACTAATTAAGTGGAGCCTAGCTCACGGCATGGATTCGAACCGGCGACCTATAATCGGGGCTGCGTAAAAAAATCGTGGATGGTAATTCGTGGTTGTAGTGATTGATGATTTAATGGTGTGTGGTAGGCGATGACAAATTAATGAAATCATTGTAATTGATTAATTGAAGAAATTAAAAAGGACAATTGAGAAAGGAGGAGTTCAAAGGTGTCAAAATGCTCAGAATGAAAAGCCAATGATTGATGATGCTAATTAAGAACATGTCTAATTGACCAATTAATTGAAACGATTGAAAAAAAATGCGCTCAAAGCTGTCAAACTGCTCAGAATGGAAAGCCTAACCCCATACGCTATCGCATCATGCCCTTAAGGCGGAGCTTAAGTGTCGTCTCTAAATATTTTTTAATGACCAACACAAGGACCCAAATTAAGGTGGGTTTATTTTTCGATGCGTGGCCAAAATAAAGAAGTTATCTGAGAGTGCTGAAGCCAGTCTATAACAGGGCCTTTGAAAAGTTCGCTTCACGCTGTTTGCTGTATAGACAAGCGTCATGTTTGTAAACAAAGGTGGCGTTGCGGTCGGCAGCCACGCGGGGTGTAGGCGAAAACGCAGCATGCCCACCCCGATGCTGCCTTCGAAACCAACTCGCATATACGCGAATATTTCAAAGCGTGCGCGTCGCTTGTGGTTAGAAACATTTCTGTTGGTGACCGGAGAGCAGTTCAGCGCGTTTAAAACTTTTCGCCAGAGGGAATCACCTGGCGGAGCGCTGCATCGGCTTCCTCCTCCGCTCCTGTATTTGGCAGCAACGGCGCGGCTTCGGTGGTCGAATAGGTTGGCTTATTAAATGAAACCGAGAAAGCACGAGGTACAGAGGCAAACTAATCGTCTAGTCTCAACATCTGGGCCGACATAGCATGCTCGATCGCTAAGTGCAAGAAGAAGGACGACGGGATGCACGACGCGAGGCAGCTCTTTCACATGACGAACCTTTGTGATGTGCCTGCTCTCGTCGAGCCACTACACTGCGGAGAACACCGAACGCTACTGGACACCAGTCAAGCAGTTACTTTAAATGAGTCAGACAAATGCGGTCTTTCCGTTCTTTAGAACTTTGTCGAGTGCGCAGCGAAATTAAATGCTTCATTCTGCTTGATGAAATAGACATTAAATGTAGAGACTAGTGGAGGTCTCGCTTCAATGGTAATGTCTGAAAAAATGCTTTTTTTTGTTCGCTTGCTTTCAGGGATGTGCACAGGCGAATGGATAGAAGTTTACCTCGAGCTACAACGAGCTCTGCAGAGCTAAATATTTTAAGTCATTCTGCTTATTTTAAAATTTGTATTCAAATGCGCGCCTTATCCTGCTTGATCAGTGGCTTTGGTCTGGTATTTGCTGTTTTCGCCAGGTTCTGATTGACCGGCAATTGTAAAATTGAAGTAATATGGGTGAAGTAATATGGCTGAAGTAATAAATATCTTAGCGACGTTTAATCGTTTTTCAGGATAGGTGGTAAAAAAACATATTTTGAAGCTCGCGAAAGTGCAAATGGAGAAAAAACTACGCGTCGTATGTTCCTACTACCAGATTACAGTGCTGCTTCAAACGTTGCGCTTAGTGGCCCGATGAATGCTGAAGGCGACTGGCAGCAGCTGTTCTTTTTGTTTTCGTTTTTTAGCGCGAAGAGATGCCCGAGATGTAGTCCGGGTGATTCTGAAAACGGTCCCCTGCGCTCAACTTACGGTCACACCCACACGGAATGCCGCTTCCAGACTTCTCATATTGAGAGCCCGACAGAACGCGAACGAGCTGCGGACATTGATTCTTGCACTGTTCGCCGCGCGACTGAAGAGCAACCATGTGGATTAAGGGACGCAAACTAGCATATTCCGATGCAGAAATGCTATACTAGCCGCGCAGCCGATCCGTCGCCGAACTTTTCCCGCTCCACGACCACTGCGCATCGCATTGGCCCATATCTAAATGCGATAAAATTGTGGAAACTTGTGCCGCTGCCTTTCTTCAGCGTTGCGGTTCAACCACCCGCACAACTCGCCGGAATATTGCGAAGTGCGTTCAAAAAGGCGCAAGCGTGGCATACACAAGGCACACGGTACCGCCTTTTGCCTACACAACGAAAGTCACTGCTGATTCCAGCGCCGCCGCATCTCCGTGACGTCATGGCCTGACGCTTGTCTGCAGTGGAAACACTTTTTTTTTTAGAAATTTCAAAACATTGCTTCATTCTGCTGACGTACGCAACTCTAATTTTGTGCTTCGGTACCTCGCCACGCACGATGTCTTGTGTTGCTCGACTGCAGAGCCTTGCGGGAATTCCCGGCTTCGATCTCGAGCGTTCTTAGCCTGAGTCAGCGCGGGAGCTGGTGGTACAAGACGCCTAAAATTGGGCTCTACCTCGATCGCGCCGACTTTCAGCGCGCGTCATACGTTAACCAACCATTTCTGTGGAAGAGGTGACGTACACTGAAGAAGCGTAGCTTGTTGGGCCAGTTGGTGCATGTTACAAATGAATAGAAAAACCAGCAAAACAGGATCCGTTCACAAGGCGAAGAAATACACATGGACAGTGCTGGAACGCAACTAAAGGTTGTGTTTTTCTATTCCTTTGTAGGTGACGTACAGCATGTGTCACACTTAGAGGGAACACGAAGAATGATTAAACTAGCTCTTAACGCGGAGAAAAAATAGGTTTCACCGGGAAGCAGGAACGTGGCTTCAGGCTCCTCACCTGCGACTCTCTGCGTTTTTTTTTTTAGCTTCGCTGTGAAACTTTTTTTGAGTGAAGAGCAGGTTTAATCATTTCTAGTGTTTCCTCTATGTTTGAAACAGTATGTTAGTTGAGCTATTTCGTGAATTCCGATGGGAGGGTGCATTCGCAGAAATATAGAAATACCTCCCGACATCTGACTGTCATCGAAGGCAAAGGGAAGATGTAGCGTGGAGTCCCTTAGCAATAGACCTTTGAGTACCAGTCGATCGAAGTAAGGAAGGAAGGGTAATTGTACAGGACACAGATGCAGCTTTGCTTTCTGCGATTAAATTGATTCCTCCCTGTATCTATACTTCGCTTGAACTGAAAAATCATCTGTCTAGATACATACACTAATTTTACTTGCATTACTAATTAAAGAGTGACGAAGAGGACTTGATCACGAAAAAAATCTTCTTGCTTTTTAATGGAGTAAATTAGGCGCCTCTTGAAAAGTCATCTCAAGTGATTACTTTGACCCTAAGGTTTTACGAAACTTTCATTACGCGCTTTTATATATTAGTAAAAGTGTTATTCGATTATCGCTCTATTCATAAGATATATGATTCAAGGCCGATACGTTCCCTGTGTTCAGGAATTCAAAGCTGACTGATACCCAATGATTCCGGTCAGCGCTGCGCCCTTCCCTATTGGTTTAGGTTTAGGTTCCTTCCCTATTGGCTCAGCTTCGGCTTTTGTTTCCTGTTTCAGACTTCGTTTCTTAGCATGATAACACTTCATACGCAAGCGAAGGCTTGGGGTAACAGGCCCCGCCACTGTTACGGCGACGGATGTGTCCTGGGTCTCCGCTTACAGAGAGAAGCCTCATGACAGAGAATACCAGCGAACTTGTTTGGTTTGGTTTTATGGGGTTTAACGTCCCAAAGCGACTAAGGCTATGAGAGACGCCGTAGTGGAGGGCTCCGGAAATTTCGACCACCTGGGGTTCTTTAACGTGCACTGACATCGCACAGTACACGGGCCTCTAGAATTTCTCCTCCAAAGAAATTCAACCACCGCGGCCGGGATCGAACCCGCGTATTTCGGGTCAGCAGCCGAGCACCATAACCACTGAGCCACCGCGGCGACCCAGCGAACTTGTGTTGGGAGGACAGTGTGTAGGCTGGCTGACCGCTCCACTCCGCGCAAAATGCTAGCTAAGCTTTCAGCGGACAGCGCTAAGAAAAAAAAGCCATGTGACATCCTGGTCCCCTGGTGCAGTTTTCCTCTTTATGCGCGGCCCATTCAGATTAAGTAGTAGAAATTCGAGAACCCGAAGAGCTTGCCGAAGAACGAAATAGGGACCCGCATATACCTCTAACTCTCTGTTCTTTCCGCAGTAATAAACATCAAACTATTAATAGAACTCGTGCCGCCATGTTCCATATACGAATCACTGCATCGTCAGGCACTGCGAACGCGTTCCACAATACGGTGCCAGCAACAGCCGAGACCGGGCTTTTGGCGCAGCACCGAACAACGCGCAGGACGCAATTCTGTCAAAAGAACAGTGTGCTCCCCATCAGAAGATTGGCCTCGTTCCGATACGGAGTCAGTGCAATCCGCGCGCCTGTCTTTGCGCGGCGTCCGATTACGCTTCGTCCCGAAACCCTCTCAGACTGATGAACCAGCGCGTACAAGGAGGGGACTATCGTGTTGTCCTTGGTAAACTCGCCCGCCGACTCCACTCGATAAGATCCTCGCTAGGGGGTTGGTGGTGATGGCCTGCAGGGGACGCTCGCAGTCGGCGACGCGACGAGCCCCTCTATAACATACCTGCCAGCCGTGCATGGAGAAACAAGATTCGGTGGGCCCACCTTAGTAACGGCCATTTAATGCCGGAACGCCCCTCATGGGGTACACAGGCTGGAGAGAGCGGGGAAGTTGCGCGGCCGCTACACACACCGGAGGGGCCAGCCGCTCCGCTAAGCGGCGCCAATTTGCTCGTTGCGCCCGAGATGGCGGCGTCCAGACACGGCGCTGCACAGAGCACTGCGTGCGCGATATAAGAACGATAAAAAAACGGACAACGTAGTAATGAACTACGCTATAATAACGCGGTACTGCGTCTCTCTGTATACGGAGCGTAGGACGCGGAGAACGCTTAGCTTAAGGCCCCTGCCAGCACAGCTGGTTCTAACATGCATGCACTGTTGCGGTTGCGCGAGTACCACCTTGTATATGCACCGCTCCAGCAACGCAGATGTATCCCCTTCCATCGCCAGGAAGCGCACGAATGAATTTTGCTTCATAGCTTGTAAGCTGCATTCTGCTCAGCTGTGAGATAGATTTCTCTGCACCGAAGAATGCGGATCAACACAGTGAGGAGGTCAGAGGAGTTCAGAGGCGAAACGGCGGCATGCTGGCTGCACGATCGCGATACATAGAGGATAGACGCGAGGCAAGGAAGTTCGCTGTAAATACAAAGCCCGAGTGCGATAGTTATACGCATGGTGAAACCCAGAGATCCGGCGCGATCAGAAAATTGCTGTCAGAGATAATAAACCATAACACTATCACCTTTTACGATCAGACTTGGTGTTATGTAAGCGCTGAATATTGCGAAAGGAGTGCCGCGATGATCACGCTCGCAGACAACACCTGTCTCGCAATGGAACAGCGTCACTGCAGAAACGGGAGAACGGCAGCATGTGCACGTGGCAACGATGTTATAAGAGTACGATTTTACGCTCTACGTCACGCAGTGGAGAGAGAGAGAGAGAGAGATACAGAGAGGGGGAAAGGCAGGGATGTTAACCAAAAAGGTTTCCGGTTGGCTACCCTGCACTGGGGAAGGGAATGAGGCACGCAGTGGAGCGCCGCCCACCGTCGCATTGGGATACTGTGATGTCATTTTTCTTCCTGAAGAACTGAACATCGGCGTGGTTATTGCTGACCAAAATTTCTCGGCCAACAGCGGAAGTGGTCACTCAGCCCCCTGGAATACGCTACCGCGTGTTACGCGGTAAAACTTGCACCTTGAGGCGTACACAGAGAAGAGAGCGCTTGAGGAAGATGCAGCACGATTGGCGACTTCGGGCGGAGACATATCGGGCGTGCTCTATACAACATCAGGAAGCTTTCTCGCAAAGCCGTTCACGGTGCTTTGTTTCCGGCCGCATTGGGCGCATCGTGTGCACCACTTACGAAACCTCGTAGGAACTACGCGAACCTGTTATGCACGAACTCCAGCCAATTCGGGACATTGCGAGGCGATATTTTTTTCTGCGTCATCAGCGTGAGCCTGAATGAGGGCAAGCCTCAGCGAGGAGAACGGTGCCGGTATAGTACGGAGTGCGCATGAGGCGATCCTCGCACGCGGAAGAACTGCAGACAGAGTGTAAGAGTGTGCGTCCGCCATTACAGCATCGGAGCATTATAGAGCGCAAGAGCATGGAAACGCGCTTCCATGGGCAGAGCCTCTCCGTGTTATTCGGTCGCAACGGCTTCGCCTGACAGCACAGATTACGGGAGGCAGTGCGCTGCGTCGGGACCACGTTCATCACAGCTAGCTCCGACTAGGACGGCTCAGTGCGTTAAGCTGGCGACGCTGCCTGCAACTGGGCTCTAGGGCGGCGATAATACCAGGATTGTAAACATGATTACATTCCACTTTTTGATCATTTCACCTTTCGCCACTGATTCAATGGCATCAAGACATCGCTATCATCGGTATCTGCCATTCAACGTGGGAGACGATAACTGCAAAATAGAAAAAAAAAACGGTAGGACATGGTTATCATCATCATAAGTAGCAGCAGCCTAAGTACGTCCACTGAAAGCGGAATATTTTACCCGATTACCTCCAACTAAACCTGCATCTTACCCCCGCTGACTACCTCTCATCCGCCCACCTGACTTACTGGCCGCGCCCTGCTACGCTTATCCGCGCTGGCCTTTCGGAGGACGTGGTATGCAGTGAGCCGAAGCTGTGGACTGTGACAGAAGTCGTAGGGTAGTATCCTGGTCGGTCACCTCGAGTTATTCGACGACAACTTACGTCGAACAGCCCAAGGATGCTTTTGCATTGGGTCTCCATCGATACGACCGGCTCCCGCCGCCGCTGCAGCATGGGAGTCGAACCGGCGACCTTGGCCATAGCAGCTGAACGCCGTAGCCGCCGGCCGAGGCAACGCAGCACAGTGGAAGGTGAAGGAAGAAAGAAGTTTAGGTGAAGAATACAAAAATAGGCAACCAAGATTTGAGAAGTTTGCCCATTTGTGTGCGAGCAGAAACTTCATCAGGACTTGCACATTTTATAAGGAAAAAAAGTGGGAGAGGATATGAGAGGTAAGGAAAGAGAAAAGCAATGGCCAAAGCACTTCCATTTTCGTTACACTTGGCACTGCTCCAGTATAAGTCATTATGATATAAAGCACAGGATTAATAATTTCGGCGCTGATATATCAACTTGTTGGGACATCTCTGTTGAGCATACGTGGATGTCGCCAAACTCGGTGAGTCGAAAGTTTTTTTTTTTTTTTTTTTGTGGAACTCAGACAACTGGAATAAAACCGATGCTCTTTCATGCATGGCTACCCTCAATGGCCGCAGAACTGCTCAAGAAAGAAAAGCCGCCACTGTATAGCACTGTGCTTCTTCCAGATATGAACGAAGGCGCTATGGCGCAAAATTAACCAAGAACCAAGGTTACCTCATCCCAAGCAGCGAAGCGACCAGGATTGCGCAGTGTGCTGAAAAAGTAGTGGTTGAGTAACTCTTTTCTCAGCCCACTAAACCCCCTCCCTCTCGCACACGACAGCTCCCTGTCCGATTGATTACTTGTTACACGGACGCCCGATTTCAATTAAACCACGATTAATGGCACGGGCTTAGCCGTACAGAATGACCGTTCGCTTGAGCGAGCACAACCTCTCTAGAGTGAACGATCGCCAAGTCACGCAAAGAAAGAAAATACAACAACAAAAGAATTAAGACCCTCACCGCCTGCAGCTGTCTCCCCTTTTCGTTTCTCGAGCGCAATTTACTGAGAGCGGCGGCTAATCCCCGCACCGTCATCAAGAGAGGCATGCATCTCGCTCGGCCACCGCTCGAGCTGCGAAAGACGGGCGCGGATTTGGCGCGAAACTACATCGGGCGCGAGATTTCCGCCGAACTCTTCGGGCCTGGCGCGCGGTTCCCGAGACATCACGGACGACGATAAGCCCCGGATGTAACCAGGGCGGTCGCTTAAACGCTCCACGATTTCGCAGGCGTTTCCGCTCGACTGGCGTCTTTTGCGCTGAAAAGGGGACGACTGGATATATGTATATGCATGTCAGCGCTTATGTTTGAGGATTGAACGAAGCGGAGAAAGCGATGAAAAGCGTTAGAAAAAAAAAAAAGCAGATAGTTACAATGAAAGGAAGAAAAAAAAAGTGAATCGAGAGACTGAAGAAATTGCGCGCGAAACCGGGCGACGCCAAAATTGCGGGATAAAACGGAGGAATGCTTCGTCGCCCGAGCGGGAACGCGCCGCCACCGTTTAATAACAGCCGCGTGAATCACACGAAAGTGCTGAGCACGTAAACCCTTCGTGTTCTTAGTGTTAGCCGCGCTGCGCTAGCCGTACATTGCCGTATGTACTCATGTATAACTAGAGCTCGATTCGGCGTAGTGAACATTGACGTAACAGAGATATTCGTCACCGACAAAGGAAAGTCGCAGGCGCGACCATAAATCGCCCTTGCAGGAACAAGCCAACATTGCTAACGGCGGCGACAGAGAGGAGGCGAGACCAGATGCTGTTCCCAGAAACACACCGAAAAGGGGTTTTCCATGGCGCTTAGAAACAGCGTCCAAATAGTAACGACAGTTGTTTGTATGATAAAAAAAAAAAAAACGAAAAATTCGCCGCGGGAAACCTAACTGCGTCACGAACGGTGGGCGCCGAGGCCTATCCCCTTGCCGATAGCATAGAATGCAGGACAAAGACAAAGTGGGTCGATGCGACAAAGAGGAAGAATTGATAAGGAATGATAAGGAAAACTGATAAGGTGGAGTACAGAAGGAACAAATAGATGCCACGGTGCTGATATCCGTCACGCAACATCGACAGATGCCACCTTTGATGTGTGCAGTCTTGACACGCGTGGTCTGCGGTGCACCGGCCGGAAGCTTGAAAATTTCCCCCCGAAATAACTCTTCGACGCTTGGTAGAAGTACTCTACACTCTGAACACGAATACGCCTATATGGGAGTAAAAAAGGAGTAGGTTGTCCCTTTAGCGCAGTCCCTTTACAGAAGGGAGAACGCTAGAGGACAGTTTACTACCATTTCACTGCTTTCTGTTTAGAGTGTACCACAGGGCGTCTTGGCTCACGAAGGAGAGAAAAAAAAAACGCTACTACTTCCGGAGCCTCTGCGTAAGAATGGCGTCGGTGCTTCCAGTCTGAATGACGGTACTGTAGACATCGAGGTGCGCCTTAAATTTCTGCATGCGCGACGCTCACAGTGCCCACCCAGACCCATGCAGTAGTTACCATCATCGCGCGCGAGGGAGAGGGCGTCATCCTTGCGCCACTGCTCTCAAAAGCGTCGAGCTCATCACGGGCTGCTACCCAGGGCCGCGGGGCTGCTGCAAACACTTGTCAAGCGCACAGCGCGGGGCCGTAGGCCTGTGTCGAAGGCCGCGGCCCCGAATCGTGCATCTAAGCACCGCGCTGTGCTCACTCACGCGGCCACGGCGCAGCCAGGGCCCGAGCGCCCACGCTCCAAGGGGGCCCCGCGCAGCTGCGCCGAGCCCCGAACGCGCTCGGGGTGCCAACGCGCACAGGTGGAGAGCGCTGGCGCGGCAACTCAACGCGATACTAAGCGTAGTGTGGTGTGAGAGCGTGGTGTTGCTTCAGCCAGTGAAGACTGAAGGAAAAAACTGCGGGGCTAGGCTTAACCGGCTTAGCGCAAGAATCGGCGAGAGCTTTATAGTTTTGCTTTAGCCATGGAGCCCTGCATCCTCCCGTGGAGCCACCTTTAGGTTGCGAATTCCTCCATCCCCGTTATAATCTCCACCCACCATGATAGCCACCCTCTGTGTTCTTCTCCTAGCAGCCACCTTTTGGCGACGCATTCCTCAGCTCTAGCTCGCCACAACCCCCCAACCTACGGGGCCGCCCATAGTCTGCCACCCTCTCTTTCCCTTCCCCGTTACCATTTCCCTCTCGTGCACCTTACCTAAAAGTGAAGATTCGGATTTCCCTCTCTCTATTTTACCACCTGCCACGGTTTGCGGGTGCTGATTTAAGATAAACTATAATTCTATTAATGAACCTAATTGTCCCCGAAATAAATAAGGTCTTGTGGCTGATGCTGTTGATTTCCACGGTAGAATGTAGGGCTACATGGCTAAACCAAAGTTATAACAACTTTTGCTGTAAATAATAATGAAAAAAAGAACACCAGGAGGCCGCTGCAACGCTTTGTTTACCTCGGTTAATAAACGTGATTAATGACTGAATTGTGCGACCGCTGGCTCGTTCATGCTGACCACGTTGTTGGCTTCGAGCGGAACAAGGCGCTGCGTTCGTCTCTCTCCTTTTCTCCACTTTTCCTGTAAATGGCAACGTATAAAAGAGGCTACTGACAACACCCGAGTTTCCCTCACGAGCACTTGCTTTCGCAATGATGTCTATATACTGAAATATATAGTCAAATATCTAAAGCTACTGTTTTCTTTCTCCTCGTAGAAGCATTTCAAGTCCCCGAGAAACTTGCTTTTCGTCTACTTAATTACCAACAAACAAACCAACGGTCGGTGCACTACAATGCAGTGGCTATAACCAGCAGGGTCCCGCGGGCCGCTTCTTGCCGGCTTATCGAAATTTCACTGAGCGCCGTGATCAACAACGTTAAGTCGGTTACGCCGACGGTGAACGCGTGGGAAATCTAAACAGAGTAAAAAGGGAGTAGTAACCTGTACTCTAGCGCACTCTTGCGGCAAAGCCTCGTTTCAGAGCACGGCTCCGCCACATGCCCGCACACAAATGCGTACCTCAAAGCCCATCGCGAAACCGCACTTTAAGCCGCGAAACTTCCGACGGCATCCAAGCGGATAAGCTGTGCAAAATTTGATCAATGCGGCCGAATCTTTTCTCTAGCGAATCCTTTTTATTTTTTGTTTCGCCGCCCGCCTGAAAGCACTTCGGATCGGCGGAGGAAATGGCGATATCGCGTGCAAGCTCGCCGGAAAGCGGGGACTCGGTACGACCAGCGGCCGACCCAATGGAAGGACCGCTACATTCAACATCCAGTTCCCTGCTTTTCAGGGACACACGCGAAGGAACGCTCGGCTGTCCAGGCACTCACGCCATACGCAGGAACGAGCAAGAAAATAGAAATAAGAACAAAAGGCAGTGAATAAAACGTGAGCAAGAATGAAATCAATTCACCCTTTCGTCGTTTTGCCGAACGAGCAGCCCATAAAGCGCAAATGCCACGCATACGTCTGAGCCGAATGCTTTGCGCTCCGATGAATAACACGGCTCGAAGACTGACAACGGCAACCACCAGAGTTGCACTAGCGAAAACCGCGGTTATACTCGGTGCAAGCAAGGAAGAGTGGACGCGTCCGCGGATAAAAAGAGAACGCAAAACAAATGCCACAAGTGTACATCCGTTCAAGGACAACAGCAATAGCTTTACTGTTCCCTTATCACCCTTCGCCCGTTTCCTTTTGACTAGACCTGGAAACTACGCGTTCTGTCCGTTAACAGGGGAACGCGACAACGTTCAACTAACTACCTTTGGTCGAAAGGGTGTCACGTGATTTCGGAGCGGTGACGTCACTCAGCTGTCTTTTAGTCGCTATTAGATTTATTTACATCTTCTTGAGAATACGCCACCGGCAGTGATTACATCCCAGACACTAAACTCCAGAAAAGTGTCGCAGCAATAAAAAAAAAAAAGATGTCCAGGCTTAGCTTGGTTAAGCCAAGAATGCGTTGCATATTGCGCGGTCTTTTTGTGCGAGGTATTGCTTGGCGGCACTCGATTTTCTCAGCAGCTTTTCCTCCGTGACGTATGGATGGATGGATGGATGGATAGGAGCGCCCCCTTTGAAACGGGGCGGTGGCAACCGCCACCATGCTCAGCCGTCTTTTTTTTTGTTTTTGTTTTTTTTCTTCCTTTTTTTCCCTTTTTCTTTTTTTCACGTGGTTTGGTGACATCCCGTCACGTCACCACGTGACGTGACGTCACGTGGTTTGGTGGCTGCCCGGCCGCGCCCAAGGGCTGAACTGAGTGATTGCAATATGCTACGCATAAAAGTATCTTGGGCAGACGAAGACGAGCGCAATAGCACCTACCGGTGATCTCGTAAAAAGTCGCGTCCGCTCAAAACACAAAGGAGTAATAAAGGGAGTAAGCAGTCATCAAGGAGTGCGCCAGAGGGGAGCTTATTCCCTTTTTACTCTTATTTAGGTGCATTCGTGTTTACAGTGTTTGTTACGACTGCAAAGTCAAAGCTGGGATGAAAGGCCAGAGTGTACGTCATGAAATGTTCCTCAAAGCATGAACAAGCAGTGCCGCCTCGGCATCCGAGGTTAAAAGCCGGTACACTCTGTCATGCAAGGAAAACCGTGCCAGAGCGGGCATCTTTCTTTTTTATGACGGCCCCGTGAGACTGCCCGAACCCTCGCAGAGCTACAGTCGAGCCATCTTTAGACTCATCCGCATATTTTGCCCGTCAAAGAGCTGCCTGGCAACGGCACGCCCCCTCTTTGAATCCGGCGTTCCTCTCCACCCTTTCCGTCCCGCAGGTCACTCGGCCCCCGCCGTGCCGTGCATTTTAGAAATGCGTCGCCACTGCGCTCGGTGAGGACTTCAAAGGAACGTCGGTTCGACGCGACTCCATCCCACAAAAGGCATACGAGCGTGAGATGGAATACAATGCATGACAACGGCTACAGCACGAAGGCTGGGAGCATTGTTGTACGCTGGCGTAATGGCAGGAAGGAAAGAACGAAAGAGGGAATCAAACGGAGAAGGAAAAAAAGAAACGAGGGACGAAGCGATCGTGATGAGGCCGTAATTAACGCCCCACATACTGCTCATCCCTTTTCGCGAAGTCGTTCATACCGCACACGATGAAAAAATGGAACTGTTTGCTATGTGTAGTATATCGCTACTGAATTTAGAAACTAAATTTGGAGAACTAATTCGAGCTTTGAATAGCATCTAAAAAATCTACAGCCCTAGTGGTGCCACTTTCTTTTTTTTTTCTCCCGGATATCTTGATGAGCCTGTCGTGATGATTCACCACCCGCAGAATTCGGTCATACAATTTCTGTTCATTTTTAGCGATTTACATGTTGTCGCAATGCGAAATAGAATAACGTGTGTTTTTCGAGTGCTTTCTTCTTTCTTGTGACTACTCTGTTACTTTAAACCCCAATTCTCCCCCCCCCCCCCCTCCCACATACACACACACATGTAGAAAGCACTTTTGACAAGGGCTTCGTCCACCCGATATAGTTGCAGCTACAGCTACAACTTTCTTTTTCATTTTTCATGTCGCCAGCGCCATAACTCAGCGCCGCGGTGATGAACATCGTCAAACTTTGCGTTTGTATGGGGAAGTTCTCGAAGTCCCGTTTCGAATACGCCAACAAGTGCATACTCACGCTTTAAGCGAAACTTTCAATCACGGAGCAAACATTCCTGTGGGGGAGTTGAGAAAATAAGCTGCAGAAGGAAAACGGTGCAAAGAAATACACAGTGAAAAGGTTGCAGCTACAAATGGACAATAGCCAGAACAAGTGTTATAGCTGCAAAATAAACAGGGGTGGAGCCTTAACCGAAAGTCCTCTTTCCGGCGCAGGGATCGAACAAAATAAAATGTCCGTCTGAGTGTGTTTTAGCTCAATATCTTCCCGGCAAACAAATTCGCGACGAAGCAAGCGCAATGAAATTAAATGACCCAATATATATTCGATCGCTTGGACGCACGGTCTACGCAACACATGGCGTGCGAAAATGAAAACGACATACGCCTCACTATTTGCTCAAGTGGGAACAATCATACTTTCCCCGCATTTTTTTTTTTCGGGTTTTGTAATACCTTTCTACCTTCGTTGCTGGAATTTCGCTCAATACCGGCAGAAGATGTCAACCTCGATCTAGAATCATCGCTACTGCCGTACGAAAAAAGCTAGAAAATAGTGCCACTTGTTACGCTGGCTTCAAGGCCTTCCCGTAAGCATAAAAACATTAATAAATTCGGAATCGTCATAGAGTGAAATGAAGCGTCCTTGATGCAAAGAAAAAACTCAGACCGGTCAGAGACAAGGACGCTGAAAAGAGCAGAAGTGCGCATTTTCGTGCGCGCAGTAGGACCTTTGAAAAAGAAAGTACAATTTTCATTAACAAAATTTTTCTTGACAACTCCATTAAACTTGAAAAATGGAACAAAGCGATAATATGCCTAAGAAAGAACATTTCAACAAGAACAAAGAGAATGCTTCCCACTGGTATGGGGCTCGCTGATGCCATTCTGATTATGCGTTGCCTTCAATACTGCTCAAAGCTCTATGCGTTGCGGTCCAGTTAAGTGATTTCATGGCGTTGTGAATCGCAGTAATGAAAGAATACAAGATGTGGCTATCACTAATAATTCCTGTATTACTATTACTATCGCTTTTCTTGCTTTGATAAGAGCCGCCTACGCGGTTTAACCAGCCAATGTTTTTGTGGCTCAGAGGCCGCGATCAAGGCCACCACCCGTGCGCAGTTCGTGCCTATTGTTCACAAGATCGCAGCCGGCGGCTTAGCATGCACGCAATTCACATTATACGACCGCAGCGGTGGTGCCATAAAACGCGTATCGTAGCGAACCCTCAGGTCAGCATCGCCTGAGAAACTTCAGTTCAGAGCGCCACTCCTCAGCTAACTCGTCGGAGTCGTGTTATCCGCGTGCTCAACCACCTACGCGAGACACTAACTCTTATCCATTCACTCCTTTTCTCTCCTTCTCACGCAACCCTCCTTCGTTATCTGTTTATCAAGCGTTTAACCCGCCTGACCCGGTGTGGCCTCGAGGCGGAAACATACTCGTATATCTTCTACGTGCATACTTTCTCTATGCGTACGCATTGTTCAATATTCCCCTACTCTTTTTTTTTTTTTACTGCTATTATTTCAGGCATGATCCGTTCGACGATACCCTACTGAACGCTCGAGCAGAGGGGCATTAGCTAAATTATCCTTTAATTGGCGCCATTCTTCCTCTTAGGTCTCCCCAAACCTTCTTGCAACGCCTTGAGATACCAGTTCTGGTTAGCTTTGTTTTTGTTGTTCAAAGCTCTCTACACCTCGTTGTTTAATGCGCGCGCATCGTGCACTCAGAAAAAGCAAGGCCGCGCGGCTACAGTGTGGAACAATGCAGCCGTCGTCGTATTTTATTCCCCTCGGCGCTCATCCGCGCAGCAGCGGTCGCCAGCTGTTGCTACCTCGGTGTTCGCTGGTGGGAGCGCCGGCCATCCCAGAAGAACGCGCGATTAAAGTTTTATACGCTCCGCATACTTCGGCGCTCAGCTGCGCGCGGTCCCCTTTCGCCGGCCACACGCGGAGCAGTGAAACATTTATGCACGCGGTGCGTCTACCTCGGGTTCACGGGGCGTTTCCATGCGCTGACGGCGAGCGGCGCTGTATCGCCTCGAGAGGCGGTGCCGCCGTAACAGATGCGTTCGTTATTCGCGCTGCATCGACTACTGCGCGGACGCTGCGCTATGCTGTAACGGCTACCGCGGTCGACGGACGACCCGTGATATCGATGTAAAAGAAATAATTACGGGATTGCACTTAAGGCTGCTTAAAAACAGAAATGTTGTTGTTGTTGTTGTTGCATGTCCTCTAAGTAATGGCGCGTACCCAGTGCGGGGATTGGCCTAGACACAGGCGGCGACTGACAGGTACTCAGAATGTTAAACAAGTGAGTAAAAATATGTAATGGTATTAATGATAATAATAATAATAATAATAATAATAAAATAAATGAAAGAAATTCAGATGTGTAAATTGAAATAAGCTAAACAAATACTTTGAGATCGGTGACTGAAATAGGGAACGGGGAAATGAGAAAGCATTTCCCTGTCCTCTTTATTCTTTCTCCATTTTTTTTCCTTTCGTTAATTTTTGTTCACAGATAATTGCGGCGACCCGCATTGGAGCAATGTGAAAACAATACATCCACATAATACTATGTCGACGCCATGGCTATTCTGACGTCCAAGTGCTATATCGACGTCCATGGATATATTGCGACGTCTAAGTGTCTTTTTGGCGTTTAATTAACTGCTCAACATCAACCAAATTTGGAATTTAGCGAGATTTTTTCACTCACTACTAATGCAATCAAACATAAAATCAAAAACTCATATCAATACGGTTCCTTTGATATTCGCCGCCGCAGAAACGGTGTCTTCTTCTCATATCGTTTCTACAGGAGTTACCTCGAAGCACTGCACAGACACCTCTTTCGAAATCCACCTTACAAGTCATCGTGGGGAGGGGAATCGCTTTTCGAGCCGCCGTATATGTGCTACACGCAAAAAGATGGCGACCACCGCAAATCACCCATTTCTTAAGTAGCTCACTGAACCTCTCATAGGCCACTTACATGAAATCGCCAGAAATTTACCTTTAGGTGGCGCTTAGGGATAGTTGGTGCAACATAGCGATGTGATACAACGCGGAAGGGATGGTACACTGTGAGAAACAAGTTGGCTTGGTTTATTGGGGTTTAACGTCCCAAAGCAACTCAGGCTATGAGGGACGCCATAGTGAAAGGCTCCGAAAATTTCGATCACCTGGGATTCTCTAACGTGCACTGACATCGCACAGTACAAGGGCCTCTAGAATTTCGCCTCCATCGAAATACGACCACCGCGACCGGGATCGAACCCTCGTCTTTCGGGTGAGCAGCCGGGCGCCATAACCAGTGATCCACCGCGGCGGGGCAAGAGAGGGAGGGTAAGAGAATTAAGGAGAAGTAATGGCAGTGTTACATGAGTATAGAATGCGCTCTGTGTCCGCAGTGATCTCCGGACAGTTGAGACAGTGAGCTCAATCCCGCCATCCGAAAGTGACTTTCGCGAAGGGACAATCGGATATCAACAGCGTCAAGCTGAAGATACCGTAGAGAGCAGCCGTGACGATGCACCGTCGCCAGTCTCAATTCTTCGCTATTCCTCTCCTCAGCAGATCACAGTCCACAGTGCAAGAGAGCGCAATGGGCGCAACAGCAGACAAAACTTATTCAAGTAACATGGAGCGGTGGCTGCAAGAGTGCTGCAGTAAATAAGTGAAACTCGGTAATAGCTGATTGCTTAGTGGGCGTCTTCCGATGACAATGCTCTGACTGATAAATGCTGTATCCCGTCGAGGCTCTGTTCAAGGAAAAGCGGTTTCGTTATTCCTCGAATCGCAGGTGGACCTTGAAGAAGGGTGAGATATTGAAGCGGTATTTTGCTGGGAGCGCAGAATATGCTCCTCTTTTATTAGTTCTGACACGCCGGCAGCAGCGAGAAATTAAGGGTAAGTGCGCAGTAAACGGGGAATAATTCGCAGAAAAGAAAAAAAAAAACATTCTTGGCTGGCACGCCGCCAAGCCGCAAGATCACAAAACAAGCACAGCGGGCGCTTCCAACAGAGGATAAAGCGAGAAGGTATACCTCGGCAACATATTTAATGGATGACCGAGTGAAACAAGGTACGACAGGACAAGACACCTCCGTGCGAGCTTAGCGAGGAGCCGCAAACAAAAGACGAAACGCGAAGAAAATAAAGAAAAAGAAAACGGCTCAACAAATGCCCCGAACACGGCGGAGGTGCAGCCAGCGAGCGTTATAAATGATGCCACCGGGCCGGCGGGGCCCCATAGGGGGACACGAAGGGGCGAAGGAAGGGGGCCAATGGGGCGGCTTCATCATGAGCTGTGCTGGACTCGGGCGCCGATCTCGGAGGAAGCCGAAAGTGACGCCTTCTCTGCCGCGTGTATACTGCCACGGAGGAAGCCCGCAGCAGTTGCGCAGCGCGGATGGTCGGCCCCAGGGAGACAAATGGAGCCCGAAAGCCGGCCTGGGCGCCCCAACGTCCCCTTGGGAATGTAGTGGACGGCGCGAGTCGGGAATCGCCTGCCGCGATCGTACCGAGGCAGATCGCGGTCGCCGACCGCAGCTCCTCCGAGGGGCCCGCGTCACCGCCCAACTAGCGTGTGCGCTTGGGAGACTGTAGCCATGAGTGAACCGAAAAATGACCAGTGCCTGCGTCGTGAACAAAGCGAGTTGCGCGCATCACAGGGAGTGGATTAACGGGTCTCTCTATACTCTCCTAACCGGCATTTCGCGAACGGGAAAGAGAACAATTCTGTTCGTTGGGTTTCATGGCGAAAAATACGCAGGTATAGAGTAGATTCTTGAAGGTATTGGTGAGCGCTACCAAAATACGGAACAGTGACGAACACACAGGACGAAGCGCTTTGTAACAACTGTTTAATCACTGAAGACACATGACTATATACACATGTATATAATATTTGGGTAGCGCTCCCCAATACCTTCAAGAATGTATTTCCAACTAGCCTCAGTAGTAGCTCTTTTGACAGAGTAGAGAGAGAAATGGAGAAAGGGAAAACGATCAGTCCATCTGGAGTTTGTCGCGCAGGCATTCCAGACGGAATAAACGCGCGCCCACGGTGCTAGGAAGATGGGCTCAAGACAGAGTTCCGCCGTTTGCGCTAGTAGGAAAGTCTAGTGCCGTACTCAATAACGTTTCGTTTCGCTTTTCTTCCTTCTAGCACTCAGTCGTCTATCGTCGCTTCCCGGTGACGTAGTACCACGGCGGATGACGTCGATGACCGCGGGTAGAAGAAAAAAGGAGGCAGGGAAATCGATACGCGACAAACTACGGCATCCGGAGTGCGGCAGTTAAGAAGCGCGCAGACATTCGTTTGTGTGTTTTGTAAGGATAATTACTCTTTCTTGGCAGCGTTCAAGCGGCGTGCGATAGCGGGACCGGCGACCAGCGCGACTGCCCGTTTAATTACTAGTCATGACGTCACAAATCACAACTGCAAAAGTGATAGAAGGGCAAAACAATTATTCAAAAAAGAGTAAGAGGATGCGGCTCCAAGTCGAGATTTACAGCAAGCAGGAGGACATTATGGGGAAGCTTAAGTCTCCGTAAGGGTGGAATGCTACAGCATTAGAAGCAACGTTACTCCTACATGGTTATGTGTCTGTGTCAGTTCTTTCATCACACACAATGTCACTGCCATCGTATCTATATTTGCACACATAATCATGCGCTGAGTGAGTTCGTCGAGAACCTGTTTCAATCTGCTTGTCTCGCCCCTTAAATTTTAAGCTATAAATTTTCCGGCCGTGGTCACGTAACCTTGTGACGTCATCGTCCTCTAAGCCAATCATCGACTTTTGCGACTAACACAGGACGCGAAATCACATGACAGCAAGTTTTAATCGTGGCAATAACTCGGCACACAATACGTAATGAGGAATCCGAAGCAGTGCACGAGAGCGCATGTATCTAGAGCACTTTCCCCAGCGTATACAGCCGGCGCACACTCAGTGGGTGGCAACAAAGCGGGCAGACAGAGACCAAGCGCACCGTGTGCACCTGTGTGTGCCGTACATTTCTTTGCTTCGTCTGTGTCACCTTGCACTGTTAGCATACGTCCAGTATGAGTATACAGCCAGTACGGTGACTGCAGTTAAGACTAATGAGAACGAAATTGTCGCATGAACACGGTACGGTTGGTGCGCATTTGCCAGGTACACTCAAGTTATGAACGGCAGCTTACAGATATCCCTCTAAAGACAACCATAAAACCGATTCATTCTGCCAGTACTCACCGAGGCGGGGGTGGGGGGGTTAACGAGCCGGTGAACGAACAACTCCAGGGCGAGCCCCGCCCTTACAAAACTGGTCTATAGAGTTCTTAGTGAATCTATTGACTTCCTATAGATATTGCTTTTTGCCTATTCATCGTCTATGGACAAAAGTCTACTAAAAGTGTATGGCCATAAATCTTTACAGTGCCTATGGCATATGTATCGTCTATAAACTGTTCTGTAGGATTTGTCTATGGACAGTCTATAGACTTTATAGACAGAAGTCTATAGACACTCTATAGGCTGTCTAAAACGTTTTTTGTAAGGGCGTCGCGCGAAGCCGCGCATGGCGGCGCATCGGCAGGTTCGTCTTTTATAACGGTACGCTTCTGAACCCCCCCCCCCCCCACCCCCCTCCTTTCAATTAGCTGCAGTTGGTGCGCGCGAAATTAATCGACGGGCGGTGGAAGGACTGGGCGCCACCAGCAGGCACGGGAGTCGTGACAAGGAAGTGATCACTGCGTAAGAGCGCGGCGTCAATTGAAAGAAGCTGACTGCACGTTGAATGAGCAGCGGAAAAAGCGCAGTCTAAGGTGGCAACATGTGTAATGCGGCGCTGCAAGTTGGCCACGAGATGGGAATTCTTCTTGCTTTATCTTTTTTGTTTGTATCGACGGGAGAAGAGGTAGCCGGTTTCTTGGGACCCGTCGTGCAGACGTGCCGGCTATCGTAAAGTAATTCAAGCGACAAAGCGACACGTAAGAATACTGCGGTCACGCGCGGATAAGCGGACGCCCAGAGAGCACGAAAAGAAGCGAAAATTGCGGAAGCCACTTAAGACCGCTTACGTGCACTGAATTCGAAAGCATTTTTTGAAACTTGTTTCCTTTTTATCTTCGTTTTCTTATTATTTCTTCTCTTCTTTTCTAATCACACACCTATTAATTAGCACACAGTCGTAAGGCAACGCATAACACTAGGTTCACCCTTGTTCGCCAAGGAGTAATGCAGTTTTGTGGCATATCACGACGCATCTAAGCAACAAAACTAGAAAAAAGGCAATGAGCAACACAGCGCTAATAGTGAGTGCCAGTCCGGTTCAAGCTCGTTCTGGGCATTCTGGGCAAGTTCGTTCTGGGCGTTCTGGGCTCGTTCTTTTAGGTGTACAATCATTCTACAGAAATGGTCTATGGAAGAAACAACAGATTCAGAATGTCGGTCCACCATGCGTGTTTTCCACAGGCTGTGTAATCCAATTAAAAATAACATATCTATGTATTAGCTATATGCTCCGAATTGACTCTTTTCTCGGATGTGCCACTGTTTCCTTAATGTTTGTAGATAGTTCATGCACATAAAACATATCATGCGCAAAAAAAAAAAAAAGTTTTGTAGCATATTGGGTTGCATGTTCGCCTCGTAATCTACAAGTCCTGGGTTCAATTCCCCGGACCCCGGGAAGAAATTTTAATTTTTCTCTGATACCACGGTGACGTCGTCTGGGATTTCTGGAACCACTTCCGCTGCTCAACGCCAAAGCCTGGTTTAGTTGCCGATGAGCCATATAATGGGTATGCATAAACAGGTAAGTTCAATTTCAATTTGAATTTATTTCGGACATAAATACACGATGTGAAATATGCCCACGAGGTAAGGCAAAAGGAGACTCCTGTGTCTCCTGACGAGGCCTTCACCCCGGACGTACACATCTGACAGCTGGCACACAATCACTAATGGTATGTTGGAAACAATGAAAATTACAAAGCTAACTACACAGCTAAGCGCACAAGAATGAACATATATGAAGACATTGGAACAGAATTATTTGTGAAGAAGGCTATACAGTTACTAACAGCGTTCGTAACAATCATTGCTCAAGTATTTCACAAAGCAACAATACATCAATTTCAATCATGCCATTTTAACTACAGGGGAAATTAGTGGAAACCTCAATGTGACATCAGGAGAAAGCTATTATACGTTTGAAGGAAGGAGAAGTAGCTATATTTGTTTTTTTTTTTAAACAAAGCATCGTTACGTTTTCTTTGGCAAGTGTAATTAAGTACCAGGTTTATACCATTACTTTTGCTGGTATGGGGACAGGCTGCGCTTCACTCAACGAAATGAGACAGTTGCACTGCGATATGCGAACCGCGTCGAAGCTTTCATTCGCAGCCAGGTCAAAGCAACAAAAAAGCTATAGGATCGTGCCGTACTCTGCGCGAATTTGAAAAAAAAAAAGTCTCGCCGTGATTTGAATGTGAGACATTAGATCGGATACGTGAGGGGCGCAACAGACAGAGGGAGGGAGGGTCAGCAGAGAACGGTCACAACGCTGTGACCTAACATAATCTTAACTGCACGACACATTTCCCTGTACAGCTCATGCAACGCGTGCGAGCTGGCAGCGAGTGTTTTAAGTATTGTTTGAAAAGCATTTCTGGCACAGATGTTACTTCGTTTAAATGCAAAACCAATTCTGCCAGTTTTATGCAGCCAAAACCGGATGATTAGGAGAAAAAAAAAAGAAAGCAAAATCACAATCGGCCCCTTCAGTTTTGTTCTTTTTATTCTTGATTTATGCGATATCTGCTTTGTTAATGCGCTCGGCGCGGAGAATGTACAATCCGTCTTTCTTTTTTTCCTCAGACGACGAATCAGACGACGAATCAGACGACGCAGAGCCAGTTTCCCCTGGTGGTGTAGCCATCTTGCCATGCCGTCCTGATAATTCTGGGAACAGCTGCTGGAATGCTACCCGCAGCCCAAGCTGTAACGCCGCGAGCGGACGCACAAGGTGCTCTTACAGTCCAAGCTCTCTGTGACAAAACTGACTCCGTCCAGGAAGCACAGGAGTACACTCGGTGCCATATGCCCTGTCGTACGTATAATTACACTCTAAACACAAATACGCCTATGTGGGAGTAAAAAGGGGCGTAAGCAGTACTCAGCAGAAAGATAAAGGACGACACGTACACAGGTGCCTCTGTCCATGACGTCCTTCTTCCTTGTCCATTGTCCTTTTTTTGCGCTGGTTCCTCTGAAATCATGGCTTACCAAATAGCCCAGCAACAAGTTTTTCTGAAAGTACTAGAGCACTTCATTTTATAAAACTGAGTGCGTAAAGGACAGCTTACTCCCCTTTTACTCATTCCTGTTTACAGGTTTACAGTCTACAACGCAGCCCCCCCCCCCCCCCCCCCCCTTTACAGGTATCTTATCCCAAAGGCTAGAAGACTGGCAGTGCTTTACTTTGGCTCCGCTGCTACTGTCGCACCTGCGTGTATACTGCATGGGGGCACTCCTCGCGTGGGCACCCCGACACACATCTTCAACTCCACACGGCTCGGCCTGGTCTCTCCCTGTATGCGCCCACACGAACCAGGAATGAACCACTCAAGACAGAACAGCCACCCAATGATGCAGATGAATGTCCTCCTCCTCTTCAAGACCACTGATGTGTCCGATAGGCAGCCGCGAGGAAGGTTGGAACATATGTTAATGCCGGCGTTTAGTTCCTCCCTCTCTCTGTCATTACTCTATTAGTGGACCCGACCAGGCGTCGAAATAAGGAAGTCGACGAGCGCAAATGCAAGGTCAGGCGCTCTGCGCAAGGCCCTTCTAGGCACCCCGGAACACGAAGACCACTGGCTCTTCGTGACCGCCGCAAAACTGATCACCGGAAACGCTCTTTCTGCAGCATTATGCACCGAGTGCGCTGTTAACCCTGACACGCGACCGGCGGGTGGATCCCGGCCGCCGTGGTCGGGGCTTTTCAAGACGGATGACGGGGCCCCGGCTTTGCCATCGACGTTTATGTATACGCGAATGTAAAGAGAACTCCGCAACACGCGGAAGGCTGAGAATAGAGTGAAATAGATGGAGACGTCGAAGGTCTGCGTCATGGCTGCTTCTCGTAGCCCGGAGGCAAAGTCAGCCGGACAGCTTTAATGCGTCTTAATGGATTGCCGGGTACCTTGGATCTGCCTCCAAAATTCGTCAGAACTAGATCGACTAAGAACAAAAATGGTAATGAACTTTTCTGCAGGTATCAGTAAAAGGAAAAGGCGCACTTTAGAGCAACCTAAGAAAAATATATTTTTACATCGATATATATATTTACATAGTTTTACCCAGAAATCGGGTTTACCCAGAAAACCTGGTTTTACAGCGTATGCAGCGAAGAAAATGCGCCCTGTTTCCCACTGTCCGTAGCTATACTACCGGAGCCTTTCACTACGACGTCCTTCATAGTCTCAGTCGCCTTGGGACGTTAAACCCCATAAAGGAAACCGAGGACAAATTGAAGTGGCTTGCATCGACAGAATACGACTCTATAGACAGAGACCATTCTCACCGAAAACGAAGCTTTCATAAGCTAGAGAAAAGATCAAAAGAAAGTGCAAGTGTCGCCACCATAGGCCGATTTCGCAAGTAAACAGCATGCGTCGACAGCGAGTTGAATCCACAGATCACTGAGGCTACGTTACATCAACCTTTCCTTTGAAACGGCGACAACCAGTCCTCGGTGCAGACATCACGAGTTTAAAACAAGTGGCTGGAAAATGTCTGAATGCAATTTTCTCAGCATAAACATGTTTTTTTTTTCCTACCAGACAAATGTAAACATGCACACAAAGAGCAGTAGAAAAAATGTTTACTGAAAACAATAACTGGATGGGCATGCCCATGTGTCTTTTTAGACGTGTCGACAGTTTCTTCGCGTCCATGGGCGCCAAATGCTACGCCGCAGGCCATTCCAAAGGGCAAGGAATGCGCACTTTCAAAACCAGACTTGATGGCGGCACTAGAGGCGTGCTTCGCGTCCCAAGAGTCGGCGGGCGTTTACGACGAATAGGACCACAACTTCTGTACGACTATTACGTCCGGAGAAGGTTTCGTGAACATTCACAGCCCGCATAGACGAAGTGATAGTGAAAGAGAAGTTACAACGCTGAATATGCGCGAGCAATCATCTGAAAAGCGGCGACTGTGGGAGGAGGCTATTATTATTACTGTAGGTGTTGTTTTGTTTTGTTGTTGTTGCTGCCGCTATTATTGTTTCTTGCCATGACAGAACAACGCCGCAGGGCTAAGGTATGGTTTGGTTTATGGGGTTTAACGTCCCAAGCGACTAAGGCTATGAGAGACGCCGTAGTGGAGGGCTCCGGAAATTTCGACCACCTGGGGTTCTTTAACGTGCACTGACATCGCACAGTACACGGGTCTCTAGAATTTCTGCTCCAAAGAAATTCCAGCCGCCGCGGCCGGGATCGAACCCGCGTCTTTCGGGTAAGCAGCCAAGCACCATAACCACTGAGCCACCGCGGCGGCCATAATGCTCAGGATTAATTTACAAAACATTGGGACTCACAGAAACCTTCTAAAATGCCCGTACACGCGAGCATTCAAAAAGCGCCTGCATCGAAATGCGGCCAACGAGCAGGGGCCGAACCCGCGACCTCCCGCCGATCCTCTTCGCGGGTGCGCCACCGCGGCGCTGCGCGCAGCAGGTGACCGATCAGAGCCGCACCGGACATCGGGACGGCTGAAGGGGCGGTTGACGTACTTGAGCATTCATCGACTTCTGATCCAGAAGCTGGCGGTCGGTTTGACCGTCAGAAGCCATGTACCCGCCGAGCGTGTCCTTCGTCGCCGTGCGTTCTACTACGGCAATCTCGACGGCGTCCCTAGCAAGATTGCACGGTTCGACCGCGGCGAGATGGCTTCCTCATGGCCGGTGACTAAACGAGTGGTGCGACAGCGGCCCTCCTGAATTAACGGCGTGCAGCGGACGATGAAAGACTTACGGCAGGGATACGGGGGAGAACGCGGCGAGGTTACCACCTGTGAAGACAGGTAGAAAGGTTCTGAAACAAGCTTCTATTATTCAATGATGATGATGATGTTCGATATTTTAGGGCACATCGGCGGCTGCTCAGGGGACTTCCACAAAGTCGGGTGGTAAAACTATCGCTCCGAGTACTGTACTCGCTGTAATAAAGGAGTTTTAAAAATTAATTTTGAGGAAGTGAGCAGTGCTGCCATATTTAAGTCCTTCTGCAGAAGTTGCCACTCCGTCTAAGCAAGGGTGGAAGAGGGCAGTATATGCAGTTCCTACTCAGCCGCAGGTCTTGCTATAAAACAAAAACAAAAAAAGAAGCGAATAATCGAAGCACGCAACATTCACCTGAAAGGAGGACGCATCGTCTCTCAGGGACCGCTCTTTACTTCACAGAACGGGTTGTGCCTGCGCTTGCACGCGTGTGTTTGTGCGTACAGGTGAAAGTTCTCAGTCCCATGATCCCTCAGGGTGGCTGGCACGGTCGAGTCATGCACCGACTGGGCCAGTGCAACTTTCTTCCTCACCCGCTGCACCTAAGCTATATTTCACGAGGCTCGAAGACATCCATCTTCAGTAAGCGGGCGTCATTCCTTTCACGACGAGCGGCATGCATACCGTGGAAGAATTACGGCTGGCGGTTTGCGGACGTGTGCGCTTCGCTGCCGCCGCTAACCGACGCCGAGCAGTGGCGCACGCGAGAGCACGCGCATAAATGACCGCGTTAAATAACGTTGCGGGTTAGCACGGTGGTAACACGTGGCTTGTTATGGCTGGAGGCAATTTTGCTGCCCGCAATATTCGTCAGCGTGTGCCCCCCCTCACCCTATCGCTCAGCCGCGTGCCGGGAGCGTGTAACATCCATTACTTGCGGGCGAATTATTCTCGAAACACCTGCGCCGCAAGGCAGCGAGAGAGTGAAAGCGTGGAGGAGGGTGAGGAGATTAAGGGGGGGGGGGGGGGGGTTGCGAAATGCAGAGATTTCCCTTGCACCAGAGCGCCTCATTTAGGATCTCGGCAGTGCGCAGCAGGTTGGGCGATTCTGCTGCCTTGCAGTATTACGAGTCTCGCTCGCGACGCACTGCGGAGGCGCAATTCCACACGGGCTCCCGAAGGAGCGCGATTCGCTAATGGCATGCATCAAGCGGAGATGCGAGCAGTGATGTTGCTCAGCGTTTCTTCATCTTTCCCGGCCACTGCTTTCTTCCCAGTCTTCCCAGCTTAAGGCGAAGAACCTGTAACTCCGCTTCCACCCTTGCTTCGCTCTCTAAACCTTCCCCCCTGCATTCAGCGAAGAGACCAGGGCTAAAAATACTCACTGCGATAAAGAACCCCAGATCAACTATGATGAGGCTTACGACGCATATTTTTGGTGCGGTTTTTCTGGCTCTTACTGCAACCGGGTAATAGCGGTCGAGGCGTTGTGGATTTAAAGCGATAAAATGCCAAGTTGTAGCGCATTTGTGACGGAAGCGCACGTAGTATATTCAGAAGTAAATGGCCACACGGGAGCTGCAGTTTGCAACTGTCATCTTCCACATTATGTATTACTTTCTTTTTATTTTTTTCACTCGCACTTCCGATATCTTTTCCAGCGCTAGTGAACGACAGCGGATGCGGACGCGTCGAGGCAAATTTGTAAACCTCCCGTCTACGCCAGTCACGTATAAGGTCGTCCAGAGCGGCTGAATGAGTCGAAATGACGGGACGGAAGCTTCCTTCGAAGCAGCCTGCCCCAAATAAACGCCTACATCTGAAAACCACAAGCGGTTCTACATGAGGTTCGTTGGCAAGAACTATCGTTCGTTCCTGAGAAGCTTTCCGGAAGCACTTTGGACGCTGGTATCCAAACTCAGAGCGCTCAAAGGAACGGTACAACGTGGCGTTCCAGCCGGAGAGGCGAAATGAAGTCAGCGAACTCCGCTCACTGCAATGAAACACCGATCCGGATGTTGGCGCAGTAAAGTGAATGCGAGAGCTTACCTTCGACCGTTATTGCTTTCAGTATACCAGGTGTCCCAGCTAAATGTAACCAAGCTTTTAAAAAACACGGGGGGTCCTAGCTGTCTGAAACCAAATGAGGGTTGTTTAGAGTCGCGTGACCTAGTCTGCAGCATTTTTTTCGTTTTCAAGGTTCACTAATTATATAAGCTTAATTAACTAACTTTTTAATTATTGACTTGAGGAACAAAGTGTCTATGAAAAAGTTGTAGATCGCTTTGAGAAACAGCTTACTGAGACATTTGCAGCAAAGTAATATTTACGTAAAGTAGTTTTTTTACCGGCCTTTAACCATAAACCGCACAATAAGAAAAAGCTTCCACATGACCAACTGTGCCACTTCTACGTCCCAAGATGCGCCTTAAAGAATGAAATCCGTTTTTTCTGAAGTCCTTTCCTCGATGAGACTTTGGGTGCACATTGGGGCAAAGGAGTGAGCGAGCAGCTGGTCACGTGACAACTTTCTTTTAAGGCCAATAAATGAAGCTGCGTAAATAGTAACTTGACGGAAACAGCACTACTAGCGGTTTTTCGAGGTGATCTAAAACTTTTGCATCGGCACTTTCTTCCTGAAGTCAATAATTAAAAGTTAGCTAACTAAACTTGACTAATTAATTAACTTTGAAGAGCGAAAAAAATACTCAAGACTAGGCCACGCGACTGTGAACAACCCTGAGTTGGTTTCACTGGACTAGGACACTTCGCCTTTGTTAAAAGTTTGGCTACATTTAGCTCGGACACCCGGTATATACCACTCCTGGTTAGGCGATTGTGCGTGCCGTGTGCAGTCGCTGTGCAGCCTTTACTGCGACATCCGGGTACAGCGCTGCCTCCGGAACGAACCGCGGCGTAAAATGTCGTGATGGAAAAATCCCGCGTGGGGACGGTGGCCAATAAGGGTGTTATGCAAGTGGGCCATCCTGGAAATTACGCCGCGTTTGATCATGTGATTTATCTCTGAGGGCCTTAGTAGTCCTCAGTGGCAGGCCTCAGTGAGGGCTTAGCAACGCGTTATCTTTGCAGTGACGACAACGTTTGTCAGCGTGTTGCCTCATAGGAGTATGTATATCTCTTCTACTTTCTCATTGGACGGAAGCCAACAGGCTGGGAATCCTTATTTGCAACCTAACCGCAGACCTTATAACATGTATTGTTCCGCTGGAGACGCAAAACCCTGACGGAACGCTAGTTCTAGTCCTTTGAACAAACAAACATGATAAAAAGAACCCAATGCGATATGCGGACCGAAGTGTGGATTATTATTGAGCAAGGGGTGGAGCTTCCGAGCGTCTCCGCACTCGTCATAAGCACACAGTGAGGGGTCAGCAACACGTTATCTTTGCAGTGACGTCAACGTTTGTCAGCGTGTTGCCTCAGAGGCAGCTGCGTTAATAGGCACGCGTACATTGTCGTTTCGGCACGCAACCATGCGAGCCACGCTTTCGCTTTCAACGCTGACCCGTCGACAAATGTGACGACGTTTGTATATTGTATTTGTATGTATATAGTTTTTAAATCGTATACCAGTGCTGTAAAGCTCAGATCTCTGACATGAGTATAATTCCACAGACAGGCAGTCGCATAAAACAGCACTGTAACTAACCTGGTTTATGCCTCCCATCCAATCCATTGCCTCGGAAGCACCTTCAATTGGAACCTACATGTATGACGCCCTTTCATGTTTGGAATAACTTCGAAGCTCTATTCAAACCCTGCAGTATATTGCGCCGCTTCTTCGCGATACTAACATGTTGTTCACCTGAACGTGAATCGCGTTTACCATTTGGTAACAGGCACGTTATTGAAGGTAACATCAATTGCTTTCAACGGTTGATGCGAACGCTACTAATGGAATGCATGTATCGTGCTCCCATTCGACATATAAACCCATGTAGCACGAAGTCGGCTTTGAAGTGGGGGCCCCTGTGTCCGATGTGGGCAGCACTTTTGGGATCAATTTGGGTTCTGAAATGGGGGCCCACATCGGCCCCCTGTGCGCTGCCCACAGATGACCCTGATCGGTCTCATTTCGAGCCGATGTAGGCAGTCCACCTGCAGGATCCCTGGCGGTCCTACTTTTGACAGATGTGAGCAGCCGCCTAGGACAATAGTTTTGTAGCGATAGCTACACTACTGTAGCTACGCCAGCCGCTTCGCCTCTTCAGCATGGTCGCACTTTCGCCCTGGTTGCACGTCGGCCGTGGTCGCACCGACATTGAGCCGTTGCCTAGCAACCGCCGCGGTGGACACTTGAACCACACCGTATAGGAAGGGAGGAAATGGGAGTGAGAAAGAGGGGCCGTAATGACGAAAATGAATTTGAGGAAAGGAAATTACGCAGTAACTGTGAATCCATGTCCAGGAGGCTTAATCAGAGCTAAACAGCAGGCAATTATTTTTTTATCTCGTTGAGCCCTTCGAATACCGCCATGGGAAAAATGCGAGTTCTGTAGGGTGAAGTCCAATTTCGGCTTGCCCACTTTTTCCAGCACGGCCAAACACCAGCTTTTTGCTTAGTCTGCCCTCCCATAAACCGACGAAGGTCCGATGCAGGCTGGATGTAGGTTCAGATGGCCCTCACAACTTGAATATATTCGATAGATGCAAGATCAAAAATTGGCAGGTCCAATTCGGGAGTGACGTAGATATCAGAGGGGTTGACCCAGCACCGCTTGCTTACACGTAAGTTACATCTTTGCAAACTGAGACAGCGGATGTAAGGATGGTTTGGGGGGGGGGGGGGGGGGGGGGGGGGTATTGGCCCGAACCCTTAATAGGTCTTTTAGACCAGATTAGGTATGTGATTTGGTCTACGCAGTATTCAACGCTTCATAAACGAAGAAACAATGCCAACTACCTCCGGTAACGGCACAGCTATTTTCTTCGAACACATGCGAGGGCAACAATAACGCTCATTGTCGTGTTGGCTCGAGCTGAAGTACACCCACGCTAGAGCCGTTCCGAGAGCCGGTTTATGCGGCCATTCTCTGGAACCATAAATCCCAGCATTTTACCGTCACCCTCGAGGCACCGCATCGGCGACAGCAGCTTGTCAGTGCGCTCATAGCGTTCCCAGAATATTCCCGACTGCACCTACAGTACTGTCGTGCTTCCGGTTTCGTGCGAACTGAGAGTCCTAGGCAAGCAAACAACCCGGCAGCTGTACGTATTTTTGGGCATATAAGGTCAGCTATACTCAAGCGTAAACACGCAAGCACGGAAGTGCACGACTCAATCCCCGTGCAAGATTTGGGAGATTTATAACCAGCGGAAGATTCCGCATCTAGACCTGTACCGAAGCTACCCGCATAAAACTGCCGCAGCGCATGCGGCGGTCAAATACGGCTGCTCCCAAGATTAGATTCTAAATGTCAGCCAATTCTGAGGCGACCTTCGCGAATTCGGCCCCTGATAGGTTATAGATTCTAGAGCATTGCACACTTTTGCTTGCACAGGGTGCATAGCTCGGTTCTCAACAGAAAACTAACTATAGTAGGATACAACTCCAGAGCGAAGCAGCAGATGTCCCTCCAGCCAATTGCGTCGACTGATTTTCACGACGCTGCAGTTAACCCGATTAAGCCGTGGGTATATTGCCCATTCATCTGCCATCCCCTGCGATTTCACGCTAGCAGGTCCGAGGGGATCGGCCATAGGGGATGGGGCATTTGTCGCTTTTTTCTTGAGTTGTAACAGACTATAGGCAGCCGCCTCTAGGCTTAGTCGTGCGCCTTGAAGCGGGCGCTAAACGGAATATCCCAAAATCTGCCGTCAAAATAGAATGCGCGCAGAGAGTGACTGGAGATTTCAACTGCAGGAAGCCTATGAAGCATAATCTAAACCATCAGCCTGCACACCCCAGCGAACATAAAAGAAAAAACCAAAAACATTCACAACCTTCTCGCCGCGTCCCTGGATCGGACATTGCGTCCTCCTCCAGGCTACACTGTTCCTTACTCGAGCAAAGCGGGGACACGCATGTTTGCTTTACGAATTGGAAAAAAAAAACAGCGCAATGAAAGACGACACAAGAGAAGGACAAAACACCAGCGCATGTTTGCTACACGCAGCTGGCGCCACAAGTGCGCAACAGGCTTCTCGCATAACGACGCTGTTCTTCTATCTCCATTTGCTTTGCCACATCACGCTCCATTCTCTCCTCTTGTTGTTGTCAGCTCATTTACGCAAATGAGCCCCTCCTCCCCTGACTAAGGTACAATGGCATGCGCGTATTCCACGCCAGTCGTCTGAGAAGAAAGAGCTCGCGCAAGCACACAAAGAAACGTAAGCAGCCACTACAGAAGCAAAAAAAGAATGAAAAAAGGGAGTGCAAGCAGGGAGGAAGGCGTCTGCCGTAAATGAGCCTTGCGGGCCAAGGCTTTCCCGCCGCGCTGCAAAGGACGCCATTGTCTTCCCGCTTTGCCCACACACAAACGCCACTGCAGTTGCACGCTACACTGCCAGAGACGGCGAGACAAAAGAGGAAGGATGAAGTGCACGAAGCCGCGAAACGGTCTGTGTGTATACGCGGCGGAACCCTGTGGGGACGTGCGCGGCCACGGCGTCATGTTACCGCTGTACGATCCCACGCCCACTGTGCACCTCAGCGGGTCTTAATTCACGTATAAGGCTCATAACTCGTTGAAGTTACAAAGCGGCCCGACATTATTTCGCATTCCCAAACGAGCAACCAGAGCGCACCGGTCACATGGCCGCGGCCACCCTGGCTCCCAAGCGAGGACGATTAGGTAAGGATGCAGGGAATGGAAGAATGAAGTCGTTTGTTTCTTAATGACACGGAAACAGAGATGTTGCTGCTTTGAAGTTGCGCCGACTATACTGCAAAGACCCGCAAATTTCTAGGGTAACGGTGTTAACAAATGTGGAACTAGTGAAAGAATAAAGTACCTCAGCGCACCATTAATGCTTGCTATATGCCATTATCACCCTTGCCTGCCCGGCGATTTAAACGACCGTAGTGCACAGCGCGCGGGCGCGGCTGGCTGCTCAAGCTAAGGGAAGTGTTAACGATGCGCCTGAGTGTTCACGCCCCCTGCTCCCCCTCCCCACCCCTCTCTAAACGCCACTAATCTCGGCTGTAGCCATCAAAGAGGCAGCAACATTCCTTATAACCATCTCTTGCCCAATCCGCTAAGATCACGCGCGTGCAAGAAGCAGGTCAACGAGGGCGAAAAAACAACCCGCCCGCTGCACACTGCGTTAAGAACGCGAATTACGCTATAAAGCGACATAGGGCGGTCGTCGTTTTCTCGGAGGCGCAAATGAGAATGTGACGTGCATCGCGAAGCATCCTGGGTCACCGCGAACGCACGCAACACTGCGGCGGGACGACCACCACAGAGCACCCAAATTTCGGACTGCGCCGCCCCACTCGTTCCTTTCTCGCTCCCCTTCTATTATTCCCTCCTTTTCTTCACACCGGGCGCGTCGTTGCGTCCCCCACACTCCGTCCGCGTAGTCGAGCAGGGAAACCAGAAAGCCGGGCGCGTGACCTGTCTTCGCGTGCGAGGCATGCGAGCCGCGACGCGACCGCGGAGGCAACGGAGGAGATATCCGGCGGTTCCCGAGGCGGCGTGTCGTCGACCACTCGGGTGCGCCGTGCGAGCGGGTTGACAGCGTTGTCTTGCCGACGCAGCGCGCGCTCGCGTTCTCTGCGGCTCGAGTTGCGACAGCAACGGCGCAAGAATGCAGTGCGCGTGATGCGTGCGTGATGGGGTTACGGGTGTGTTCACTTCCGTGTTCCATTCGACGGGGAGTAACAGCGTGCAGTCGTTCACGTCAAACGAAATTAAATCCAGCACTATAAACCACTTATTAAGGCAACTCTCTCTCCTTTTTTATCTGTTGTGTTTTGCGCGTGCCTAGTGTGTGTTTTCCTTAGTGTTTTCGTTCCTTTCATTGGCTCCTTTCCTTTCAAATATAAACACGGCTTCGTTTTGTTTAATGGCTCATACTGTCGTCCGTTAGCAGAGAGTGTCACACCTTTGGCAGCGTGTGAACTCGGGAACTAAAGATAGGAGAAAACAAACGATTGCTTCAGATAGAGGAGGAAAAAATGAACCTAGAAGCTTAGTTGATGACTGTAGAGAAATTAGTTAATTAATTATACTCATAAATGTCAAAATTGCGTCTAAATAACGCAGACGTCGATATAGCCACGGGAACGGTGTGACGTCATATCCACCGGAAGTCGTTCCGGCATAGTGTCCTCGTGGGTAAGCAAGCTTTCGGACGTCGCAAAGGCAGGAATTAGAATGCTGCAGTGGCACATCATGCCCCACTGTCATGGCCGCACAAAGAACTCAGCGGTAGCTTAAAAAAAGTAGATAAGCGGAAACGCACTAGGGGGAAGGCGGGGGGTTTATCCCCTAGAATGCGGGGAGGGAATATCGTCTTTCATCTGCCGTTCCTGCATTGTCACGCTAGCAGGCTCATAGGGATCAGCCTACTCCATTAGCTGGAGGGGGGTCCCTCGACTGTGAAATGGCGATTTTTTTCTTGACTTGTATCCGACTATAGTGGGTGTTGCAGAAAAAGGACACTTTTTAAGTGATCGGACAATCCCCAGACAAGACCTAACCACTTTTTTTATTTCTTCAAGCTCGCGTAGTCCACGAATGGATGATCTCACTGGCAAAAGTCGCCAGAAAGCTGTCACGGCTTAAGAACGCGTCGCTGGGTTCCAGAAACTTTACGGAAAAGGTCGATAACGGGCGAACGTAACGAATGAACACAAACTCGGACGGCGGCTTAGACAGATTAGAGTTTAAACGCTTTTTTTTTTTTCAGGACAGGTGAACGAGCCAGACGAGAGGGGTGAAGACAGCCGTTCTAAGAACGATAGCCGAATTGCTTCGGGAAGGGAATCCGCCCACGGGAAGTGCCGAGCACCTTGCACCACTTCCAAGTTGCAGAGTGGAAGGAAGTGCTCGTCGCAATAACAGCTACAATTTCTCCAGTAATTTTGCCAGTTCTTTCTCTTTTTTTGCGGGGGAGGGGGGCATAGTCAACATTCTGGACAAATTGTTCGCTGGACCAATTTTTTGCGACTTGAATGTGATCCGCAAAACACATAAAAATTACCTCATAGGCCGATACCAGGGGAGAGGGGGGGAGACCAGCTCCTTCCCCTCCCTGGGACGAGAATTTTTCCATGGGACAACCACACTGGCTTGCATTTTTCCGATGAAGAAATTCAAAGAATGCGGAATGCATCTAGGAATGTGCCTTGCTCCATCCTCCATGAGCACCTTCCAGGCTTTGCTCATAAATCCGTTCCTTTAATAAGGAGTTTTAGAATAGCAGCAGCTGATCGGCTACAGGGGTAGGGTAATAGCGGGGCGCCAGTGTGCGTGCGGAGAACCACAGGGGCGTTATTCCCGTGTTTTAGAACAGGGGCATCCTGTTGATTAGGAGGACAGAATCCCCATATCCTAAATCTATTGTCCTCTTCCCCCGCTATATCCCTTTCACCCTAATCGAGAGGGTCCGCCTATTCTAAAGCTCCCTAATAGCTCTGCAGGACTATTCTCCGTGCGAATTTATGCTACAAAACGCCACGTGGTGAATCGTCAGAGCTCGTACGGTGTCTGTGCAGCGATTTACAATGGAACTAAGGTGACGAGTAGCAAGCGAATGCCAAGCCCACAGGCACATAAGGTCTGCCGTTGAACCAATGACCAGCCACCCAGCACCAACCTGTAATGATAACAAAATCGTTCCATGAAGCAATCAGTGACTACCAAACACGCACTGGAAACAAGAGGGCAGTGCAGGACCTTTTCAAGACCCTAGGAAAATCAGTTTTCTTGGGTGCACGGAGAACGTGGGGAAGCTTAATTCTCAACTCTTTCCTGCACTACGAGCACAGCCCAGCGCCCAATATGGCGGTGCCCATTGACCTCTTTTTGAAAAGGTCTGTACCCGATTTCTCTTCCGACCCCTTTCGGCGCTTTCGCAAAACAAGAACCGCCACGGATCTAAAATAGTAAGCTCGAATGCCACTGCACAAAAGTTGTGAACTCCTCGCCTCTCAGCGAAAGCAGGCGCGGGCGCAAAATGGAGTGGCAGTGAAGTACCCCCAATGCTCGAACGGTACAGACCAATTTTGCTGCCGACAGTACACTCATATTTCCGGCGGTCATAATGCAGGCGCAAAATCGCTATATGAAATGATCACGCCACGGATGCCCGTGTTGGTGCGACGCCCCCTAAAAGAAGAACGGAGGGGGGGGGGGGGGCTAAAAGCAGCTGGATGCGCACTCAACATCAGCCGAATGCATTTCCGTCGAGTTGACAGAGGGCGCACCGCAATCTTCCCGCTCGCAAAGCAGTAAGCACAGCAGCAGCTGTTGCAACCCAGGCTGCGCATGCTTCTGCGCTCCCCGGATAGCCATCCGGCTCCCTTTACGAGCCCTTCCCAACAGAAAGCGCCTCCTTCTCCACTCGCAAAGGAAGCGGCACTTAGAGCCCCCCTCTCCTACCGCAGTGCATTCCTGGCGCCGTGCGCCGCCAGCAGGCCTTCCGCCAGGACGCGCAGTAACGCTGCTTTGCTTTTTGTTCTATGAGACCATCCGAATCGTTCCGCACTGCGCCGCTCCGCCCGAAGGTGTCGCCCTAAGCGGTGAGTCCCCGCACGCCGACGCAATTACTGACAGCATTAGTACAGATTGCTGAGCGGACGGGATTCCGCGACGCCTGTATAAATTAGTTACAGAGTAGCTTTAGCGTCCGCCACTGCCTCGTTATGCGAAGGAAGCGAGACATCAATAAAAAAAAAAAGAAGAAGAAGCACCATCGCACTAATCGCTAGTGTCTTCTTCATCGGTACATGCGAACATCTATAAGGTGTCCCTTAGCATTGGAGAGCGAAAACACCCGGACCCTCCAGCGCCAATCAGCAGCTCAACAGTCTTTACACGGGGGTCATAAAATCGGGGTGAAACAAGCTGACAGAGTGGGGGCTACTATGCTACATGAAGCTGCTTTGTATCTGCGGCCGGTTATAGCACTGTGGTCGTATACAACTCAAGAAAGAAGCGGCTGTTTCCCATCAAAGGACACCCCTTCCAGCCGATGGCGTCGGCGCATTCTCATGAGCCTGCTAACGCGACAACGCAGGGAGTGGCAGATGAAAGGGGATAGTCCCCTCCCTCTATTTGATCGGGGATAGTCCTGTCCCTGTATTGTCACTCCACCCCTGTATTGTCACGCTAGGAGGATCATGAGAATTGGCCAATGCTGTTGGCTGGAAGGGGGCGGGGAAAAGCGGCTTCGTTCTCGACTTGCATCTGACTATATTATTTAGCCTTCGTCACTTTCTCTTCGTGTTGTGCACCTTTATTGTATCTTGATTTTCGTAGACACCTGTACTGCCCTCTGACTGTCCGCGACGCCAGCATTAAGACGCAACAGACTCTGTTCTGACAGTTCGCACATTACAAGCTGATGATGATGCTAACGTACATTACAAGCTGGAGACAAAGAAACGAGGCGACCACCCCCGCAACAAGAAAATTTTCTGCCTTGAGGAAAAAACGCGGACCTTTGACCTGCGCTGAGTAGACGACATGCGAGCGCAGTATGACGCGTGTCTCACTGGAGATTTTATTTTTGTTGTTGTGAGCATAACATAGGAAACGGTCTGTGCTCACTATGGGGGATTGACGAGAAATCTGTCACTGGTATGATGCTCGAAATGAAGGCCTGAAAATAATGCAATGGCAACTGCAAGCAAGTTGTGTGAAATCAGAATAGAAATCGAATTTTCTAAAAGAGGTGATTAAATGAAGACAGAGTGCTTCGGGGTGGAGGGAAAACGAAAACGCAAGAAAAAAGCTTGAGGGTCATGATTCGCAATTTAGAGGAATCAAAACCAAATCATCATTTCAAAGATGCAGCCAGCTTGATTCCTTTTGTTCGCAATGTAGCAACACCGCAGTTGAAAAGTCGGCGGCAAGTGGTGTTCCTCGGTGTTCTAGCTCCGACAAAAGGAAACGATAGGGTTATTACGTGTCGACCTGTTTGGTTTGGTTTGGTTTATGGGGTTTAACGTCCCAAAGCGACTAAGGCTATGAGGAGGGCTCCGGAAATTTCGACCACCTGGGGTTCTTTAACGTGCACTGACATCGCACAGTACACGGGCCTCTAGAATTTCTCCTCCAAAGAAATTCCAGCCGCCGCGGCCGGGATCGAACCCGCGTCTTTCGGGTCAGCAGCCGAGCACCATAACCGCTGAGCCACCGCGGCGGCACGTGTCGACCTGTACCGATAAGAAAATCTGATGTCGTGCACGTTACCCGCAATGGATTTGACGTGCGCTGAACGCACGAAAGATAACGGAATGAAAGAATGCAGCAGAGATGCCAGTGCAATGTTTGTGGCGAACGCAGACCTGCGCAGGAGTCATGTTGCAGTCGCCCACGCAGTTTACGAAAAGTTTTTAAGTGAATAGGTATACGTGCTTGAGGGTCGGCGACAGCGAAACGCCGATCGTTGTCTGGAAGGAGTAATACACAGCTAACGAGCATTTTCCAAAATGCATGCCCGACAGCCTCAGCGCTAGACATGCAAAGACAGAGAGAGAGGGAGAGAGCTATAGAAAAATCTGGCTCGCGCACCATACCCGCGCCTACGACACAGGACTGGCACCTGAACCTGCAAACAATTGTGGGAGCAGGAACACAAAAAGCCTAGTCGACGGAAAAGGGAAATAAGCAAACAAAGGAAACAAGGACCGCAGTACTACAGCAGTTCAGCCATTCAGTCACGTGAACAACGGCAATGGGGCAACTTTACATATAAACAAAGGACACACATTAAAAAGCTCTGCCCCACGCATAGACGGCGTTTTCATTCTTTTCCTCTCACCTGTCTCCCTGCCTGGGAAGCCGAGGGCCGTCACGGAGACAGATAAGACAACTCTGCGGCGTAAGTGTGTTACGATGTACGTCGGGTTTAACGTCCCTGTAAACTTCCCATGGAGTATGAGAGGAGCCGTAGTGGAGAGCTGCACATTAATTTCAACTCCCTGGGGTCTTTTAGCGTGTCCTGATATTGCACACCACACAGAAAAGTTTTTGCATTAAAATCCCCAACAGAGCCAAACTCCATGCGCTCAGATCGAGGGGCATGCGATGGTGGCAAATAATCCTAAGCCTCATAAGGCGTACCCCGCAGATCGAAACGCAATTTCGCGCGTAAGAACAAGGGATGTTTAAAACTATTTTTCTTTTTGTTGCTGCTGTTACGGACTGCACTAGTGCTGGGACTTCGCGTGAAACTGCGAGCGGACGAAATTTTCACCAGTTCGCATTGTAGATGCGATTTACAGGAATATGCAACTTTTAAAGTAGCAGCGGCTCGTCGGTGTGGTAAGAACAGCTACAGCGACTCGCTAGCTCTCTCTCCAAGGATGCGCTCTGGCGGTGCCCCCGTAAAATGTCGCCCCGGGGAGCGAAGCCATTACGCAGCGTATGCCGTCTGGGCGCCGCCGGCATGGAGGAAGAAAAACTAGGAGGGAGCATGACGTCACAATCGTGAAGCCTAGTCATAAAAAATATAATGGAAAGAATCATGGGAAATAGGCCCTCACGTGACAAGGCAGCGGTAGCTCTTAGCCGTATTTCGGTTTCGGTTTCGCTCTCTCGCTGTACGAGCAACTGCGCGACCATCTGCTTGTGTTAACTGACGGCTCCGTGGTGAGCGCAAACTGCTCGCTCGCCGCAGCGGTAGCAGCGGCCACCATCCCCGAGCGACGCGTGCGCTGACTGCGGCGCAGTGGAGAGATTGGAGCACATGCTCCTTCGCTGTGCCGCTTCTGCAGTGCCGCGTCGCGAGATTCTCGCGGCCTGCAGGGCGCTGGGAATCATCCCGGACAGTCTCGAAGCGCTCCTGTGGCCTCGCGGCAGTGCGCGCACCCGTGACAGAACAGTGGTGAGCCTCTGTGCGTTCATCGAGCAGGCGGGCTTGACTTCCAACTTTGCTCTTCGCCAGGTAGTGCACGAGCAGCGGCGTGAGCCCACAGGACCGCGTCAACTCCGAGCATCGGCTCCGAAACCGACAAACAAGCTAACGCCGAGGGCCGGGAGAGCCCGCGCAGGGGCAGACGTAAAGCCGCTGGCACACTCTCTCGACAGCGAGAGAGAGAACATACTTCACTGCTGCATTTCACGTCGGAACCGCGTATGTGCGCGAGCGCATGGAGCCTTCCTCCATGGCGCGAGCGTATTCGGCGCGACTAGTGCCTCGAGAATAGCGGAGAACGGCGGGCCGATGGGCGGGCCGAAGTCCGCCTGCCCGAGAAATAGAATCTTGCGCAGCGCGCCGGAGCGCTCGTTCAACACGTCCGTCCGCCGTGAGCGCTCTGGAAGCCGCTGCGCCCTTTTTTAGAGGCTCGTTTCTTCGCCTACTCTCGAGTTCTCCGCTTATAGCATGCGCTGAAATAAACGCTCTGTATGTGTGTATAACGACGAAAGGAATTCCTCTCCATTCTCTTTATGAACCACAGTTAAACAGTGACGAGGTCGCGGCCGCACCCTTTGATAAAAAGTTTACCTGCAGTTTTCTACAGTGCACCCAAAAACTCAAGAGTGTAATCAACAGAAGTGTTGAGACGCGGAGCCTTCAGACAACCTCGAGCTCGGTACGCATTCCGCCAAAGCTGCAACACAGGCGCTGCGCTTCTGCGCAACTTCGGAGCACGGACGTTCACTAAAAAGCACCGCTGGCTGGCAGTCTGGTAACTGTGGAGGAGGGCCTATTTCCCATGAGCCAGTGCGCAAAAGGGCCCTCGGCAGCGGCGTCAGAGGAGGATGGCTTGCAGAGGCTGAGCGCACTCTCTCCTAGTTTTTTCTACCTCCATGGCCGCCGGCGCGCGCTGTGACGTCAACGGAGGAAAGGGCCGCTTTCTCGTCGGGGCGCGCTGGGCACGACGACGCGTCGAGAACAGTGTCAATGTCTCCTGTAGATTCTCCTCTCCCGCTTCGCTGCTCTTGACGCCGGGGCCACGGCTGCACTGCGAGGGAGAGAGAGAGCCGCGGCAGCGCCCCCTGGCGTGCTATTTTTAAGCGCGCATTGGGGGACGCAACGTTTACTGACGCCTCTGGTCAACGCCGCCGCTGAGCCATAGTAAGGCTTCGTTTACTTGCCGAGCGTCGAAAAAGAACGAGGGGTCAGCAGGAAAACTAAACGAAATCGACATCTCGTTATCTCCGGTTGGAATAAAAGAATCAGTGACAGCCCTGGCAGCGGCAACATTCCATGACAATCCGGCGCTAGTCTTCCGTTCTTTGCTCCCTTCCATGTAAAAAAATTAAAAAAAATTATCGGCGCGCGCTCGACTCACGGAACGCACTCGTATACCCCGTCCACAAATAGTGTGCTGCAGCAGCTGTTGCTGCTGCTACCTCGCCGCCATCACAGCGGATGAATTCCATCCGCCGCTACCTCCCTAACCTTTCGTTCGAACCTCCGTTAAATCCGGGCTCCTTGCAGTCAGCGCGTCACCGGCCCCGAACAAACCAATCACGTACACCCGGCGAGGTCACGCTCGAGCATTTCAACGGCGAAGCTCCGGCAGAGCGAACGATTACGCTCCTTCAGTGTGGTTTCAACGGCGAAGCGAACGATCCCCATTTATTGCGCGCGCAGCAGATCCGCGGTGACAGTCGCGCAGTAGTACGTCTACAGCGGACGCGCCATGCCGAACAAAGCGCCAGCCAACGACCGCGGCGCAATAACGTTTCGAAACAAAACGTTTCACAACGCCTGACGCGCGACAGGCGTAAGACACGGAGCGGACACCGTCAGAGTAGAATGCAGGCGGCAGCAGCAGCAGCAATAGCTCACAAGAAGCGAAACGTGCGCACGCATCTCGCAGATAAGGGCGACAGGTAAGGATACAAATACGCCATGCACAGACGGCACAGTTCTGTTTTGCACGCTACATGCGACGTTTTACATCATTCATCAATCGGCTCGAATTAGGACGAGTGCGAAACGCAGCCGATAGCGGTACTGCCGCCAGAGTGGGCTAGGCAGCAGCACATCGGACATGATGCTCAATCAGTTCTGCTTTATCGTGCAGGCCTTGACGCTCTTTTTTCAAGTTCAGCCTTCCCTTGGTTGCGCTGAAGAAGGATTTACTGCTGCTCTTCCGTATCAACCAGACATCGTCATTCGCACGAGCCAGCCGTTGCCCCGTCATCGAGATCGTCCAGCCTTTCTTCGTTTCACCTTCTGCCACCCCATCGGTGACGTCAAGTCACGTGGACATACCAGCGGCTATAAGAAGTTGTCCCCCGGCCATCTCAACCAGTGGGCTAGGCAGCAGCACATCGGACATGATGCTCAATCAGTTCTGCTTTATCGTGCAGGCCTTGGCGCTCTTTTTTCAAGTTCAGCCTTCCCTTGGTTGCGCTGAAGAAGGATTTACTGCTGCTCTTCCGTATCAACCAGACATCAAGTCATTCGCACGAGCCAGCCGTTGCCCCGTCATCGAGATCGTCCAGCCTTTCTTCGTTTCACCTTCTGCCACCCCATCGGTGACGTCAAGTCACGTGGACATACCAGCGGCTATAAGAAGTTGTCCCCCGGCCGTCTCAACCAGTGGGCTAGGCAGCAGCACATCGGACATGATGCTCAATCAGTTCTGCTTTATCGTGCAGGTTAGTGATTATTCTCGAATGAAGTGTTTTCGCAGTGATGACCGCTTTCTATTGCTGCTGCCATGCCCACTTGGCTTACAAAGTGTTGTCTCTGCTGTTTCTTTCAAAATAAGCCTTTTGATCTGTGGTGACATTGAGTCGAATCCGGGGCCTACCGACCAGGAAATGTTGCAACAGCTTCTCTTGGGGCAAAATAACATAACTGCTTCAATCAACAATGTCCTGACTAGACAAGAAAAACTTGAAAAAAATGTAGCTAGCTTACATGAACGAATAAGTGGCATAGAAACTCAAATGGCTTCTCTTGGTACATTGACGGCAGAGGTAAATGGCCTGAAATCAACTATAGCTGAACTAGAACAAAATGTTTCCAGCCTCTTGAATAAGGTTGATGAGTTAGAAAACCGGAGTCGAAGGAATAATCTGATAATTTATGGCGTTAAAGAAGAGAGCACTGAAACATTTGATGATCTTAGCAAGAAGATAAAAGAGAGTGTGTTTCTTGAAAAGCTTGATTTAACCATTAGTGGAATTGAACGCTGTCATAGGCTGGGAAAGAAGAAAGATGGTGATCGTCCAGTAATTGTGAGATTTTTAGACTACCGTGAAAAAGTATCGATAATGAAAGCCTGTCCCAAACTCAAGGGCTCTGAAATATCGATTTCAGAGGATTTTTCTCTTCGCGTTCGTCAGTTAAGGCAAAAACTATGGGAAAGCTCTGCAGAGGAAAGGGCGAACGGTGCGAAGGTCAAGTTATTCTTCGATAAATTAAGTGTGAACGGGACTTTATTTGCCTGGGACAAAACTGAAAACAAGCGTTACAGGATTACCAAGCACACCTGACAGAACAAAACTAAAAAAGGTTGTTTTCGGGTTTTAAATACTAACTGTCGCAGTGTTGTTAATAAAGTCGTTGAGTTGGAAGGTCTTTTACTTACGCATGACCCTGATGTAGTAGTGCTGACTGAGACGTGGTTAAGTGAAGATATATATGACAGTGAATTTGTTCCAAATAACTACCAGGTCTTTAGAAAAGATCGTGACAGAAGAGGTGGGGGAGTTGCGATACTATACAAAGCATCTCTACAACTTATAAGATTACCTGATGTCACCGGAGTCGAGGGCATATTCTGCAAAGTTTATGCTGATAACATCAAGTATTTACTAGGCGCCATTTACAGGCCCCCTAACTCTCCTGTCACTGTCTTGCACCATTTAAAAGAGTATATCCAGTGTCATGTAAAACCGGGAGACAGAATAATTATGACCGGTGATTTCAATTTCCCGAATATTGATTGGTGCACTTTTTCTTCACAGTCCTGTAATTTGATGGAAAACGAAATGCTGGACCTTGCCTTAAACTTTGATCTGCTGCAAGTTGTAAATGAGCCTACAAGAATACAGCATGGTTCGATGTCCATCCTAGATCTTTTTCTAAGTGGCACCATTACGGAAAACATCTCTTGTGATGTTGCTACTGGTATATCAGATCATAAGGCAGTTTTATTGTCACTAAATGATGTTTCTTTAAAGCATGAAGATGCTCTTCATTCCTTTCCAAATTTTCACGAGCAGATAATGAGTCCATCATTGACATTCTTGACCTTCGTTATGACGATTTCCAAACGAATCCTTGCAGTATTAATGACTTGTGGCTCATCTTCAAGAACATGGTTCATGAATGTATCCGGTGTTTTGTGCCGAAGATATCTAAGCAGCCTTGTAGCCGCAACCCTTGGATCAGCAGAGAGACGCTGCACTTGCAGCGTCGACTAAAACGTCTTAAAAAGCGAGCGAGATCAGCCACCCCTTCCATAGCCCGTGTTATTGAGGAGGTGTCACAACAATTAAAAGATCAGACTTTACTTGACAAAGAAAGATATTTTGGTGTCCAACTCTCATCATTTATTAAAAAATCTCCTGAAAAATTCTGGAGGACGATTACCCCGAGTTCCCGCAGTGCCGACATGTTTGTAATAGATGGAAATTGTATTCGCGATGAAAATGCAGCCTGTGTAGCCTTTAATAACCACTTTAAAACTGTTTTTACAGCAGACAATGGTCATCTCCCATCTTTCAGTCTGTCTTCACCCCCTATACCTGATGTTACCATATCTGAAAGTGGAGTGTTCAATTTACTTCTAAATCTAGATGTTAAGAAATCGTTTGGCCCAGACGACATCCCAAATGCCTTTCTGAAGCAGTACGCGCAATGGTGCTCCAAGTATTTATGTGTCATTTTTAGAAGGTCTCTAGAGGAAGGCGCCCTACCCGATGACTGGCGAGTTGCCAGAGTTAAACCTTTACATAAAACTGGTGACAAAACACAGGTGCAAAACTATCGCCCTATTTCACTTACTTCCACAGCGTGTAAGATACTTGAGCACATTATTCATAAACATTTATCCACCTTTCTTGAAGAACATAACGTAATATCGAAAGCTCAACATGGTTTCAGGAAAGGATATTCGACATGTACACAGCTAATACAAACAATTCATGATTTTGCAGAAGCCATAAACGAAGGAAAACAAACTGACGTAATATTTTTAGATTTCCGCAAGGCCTTTGATACGGTTTCTCATAACAAGCTAATATATAAATTGAGTTCTGTAATAAAAAACGATAAACTAATAACCTGGATTAAGGCTTACCTGACAAACAGGCGCCAGTTTGTTACACTAAATGGTGCCCTCTCACATTGCATTCCAGTTGAATCGGGAGTTCCCCAAGGATCTGTGCTTGGACCGCTTTTGTTCATTATTTATATTAACGATATCGTCCAAGATCTCTCTGTTAATGTTAAGTTATATGCTGATGATTGTGTCCTCTATGAACGAATTAACTCAAGTAAAGATCAAATAAGGCTAAATAATGACTTTCAGAAAGTAATGCGCTGGTGTGATAGGTGGCAAATGGTGATAAATTTTGATAAAACAGTATATATGAGAATAACGCTTAAAAGAAATCCTCTTCTCTACCAGTATGGTACTTCCGATAGTGCACTCTCAGAGGTAATATGCTACAAATATCTCGGCCTATGGATTTCCAATAATCTTTCCTGGAACAAACATATTGATACCATCTCGGCAAATGCTCTGCGCAAAATATTCTTCTTGAGGCGTGCACTACGGTTCGCTACTCCTGAAACACGTTTCCTTGCGTATAACACTATTGTGCGGCCAATCTTAGAATATGCCGTAATGATCTGGGACCCATATACCAAGATTAACATTAACAAATTAGAAAGGATTAAAAAGAAAGCAGTAAGATTTATTTATAATTCCTATGGCCGCACCTCTATCACTAATCTTATTAAAAAGAGTGGCTTACCATCCGTTACTGATAGAAACCGTATCTGTCGTTTGAAATTCTTTTTCCAGTTAATTCATGGGCAATACAACATTGACATCTCGAAAATTGTTAGTTACTCTAGTGGTTATGCAACACGCCTGAGACATTCTCTTTCCGTAAAACCTTTATCCACAAGAACGAACTGCTACAAATATTCCTATTTTCCGAGAACCATTACCGAATGGAACAACCTTGCTGGTTGTTGCAGCAGCTCCTCCATTTTGAGGAGCTGCTGCAACAAGTGAAGAAATTTTGAATGTTCGGTTGATGAGTAATTTGTTTAGATTTACTGAATTATATGCTTGGCTCTATGACTGCAGTATATATATTCTGAGGTTGTGAATTTGATACAGTACAGTGTGATGTACTAATTTCGTTGCTGTGACGCCTTGTCTGCTGTATTTCCTTTTCATTGTCCTTGGGTGTTACACAAATCATGTACCCACCTGCGATGGTCTTGTAGTTCAAGACCGCAGTATTTATAAATAAATAAATAAAATAAAAATAAACAGAACACAATGCGCCCGCGTTTTCTATGCACACCTTCACAGCTGCATGGATTACAATTGGGGAAAAACTAAAAACTAATCGCCTGCCGCAGCAGCGATGCAGCTATGGCGGTGCAAAGAAGAAAAAACGAACAATATGTAAAGATGTAACGTCTGCATTCCAGTATAGTGTGCCCACGTCGCGCGTAACCAGTTAAAGTGCCAGTCAAGCTACAGCCGGGTCTATAGGACTGGTGCACTACAAGTACAGTCTTTGACAAAAGTAACCAGGCTGCATGGTTTGCTTCTAGCTTGTACAGTGGAGCCCTTATAGATTCCCTGAAGCTGAAATGGTTGTTAAAGGTAATGACTGGGGTTCTTCTTACCTTCCAACACGTTTTGATCTTTAGGAAAGCCACAAGAGCTCCACTATACAATCTAGAAGCAAATCATGCAGCCTGGTTACTTTTGACAAAGACTGTACATGACGTTAGGTACTGTTGCTGATATACGTGTTACCGGAAGCCCCCCCCCCCCCCCCCGTCCTTTCCCTTTCACTAATAACAAATCCGTTGTTAGACGACGCTAACAGTCTGAAAGGGTGACGGACAAAACTGGCTGACGAAAGTAGGGCACATTGCGCACAGCCTCCAGGCCATCCAAACAGCGAATTATCCGAGGTATAGTCTAACGCGCCGAGACGCCGAAAGCGCGCGCCTGCGGCGTCGGCAACGCTCTTGTCTGGTTGTCCGGCGGAAAGCGACAAGGACGAGCTTATCCAAGGAGGAGGGGGGGGGGGGGGGGGACGGCTCGGCGCACCTTTCCGGTTGAGATGAGGCGATCGATGCGTCCGAGAGAGCGAACCGGTGACGAAGGGATTACAGCGACGAATGCCGAAAACGAACCGTGCAAAGGTAAGAGACGAGCGACGTCCTATTAGGCGCGGCTGGGCGGCACATGTAGCGAGAAAAGTTTAAATTGGAGCGGACCTTCCAAAATAACGAGGCCAGAGTTAAGAAGGTAGCCAGCGAAGTAACGTCACATAGCTTTCTCCTATAGTGGCTTTCTTGTCCGACTCGCCACGACTCGCAGAGAGCTGGCACTAAATTCGAAGCAGCAGCTAGCGCCAAGAAATCAAGAGCCGGCCTTTCATGTATATCTACCACGTAAGAACAATTCATGGTCGACTTGCAACTCTCACATTTCGTATTCTCGGTGACTCGAGAAGCAAAGTATACCGGCTAACCGGCTACAATACAAGCTAAGAGAATTCAGAGCTACCTCGCTTCCTCCTGATGTGCCCGTTCAGTGCCAGCCTACCGTAAGACACAGTATACGCAGCCTAAGACCTCACGGTCTTCCTACAGCACGAACTATAAAGCAGCCTTCTCAAGGGAGATACCGACAGTCGAACGTATATGTGGCAAATGTCCGCTGTGCGATATCTGGCCAAAGGTATAAGATCCGAACTGACCCAGCTCCATGAAAGCCTTAGCTCTATATTCGGTGCACGTCACGTCAACCGCAGAAATGAAATGATTTTGGCACAGTGTGTTCGTGGCCGCCTCAGTGTCAGGGATCGACGAAACACTGGCCTTAATCAGAAAACGGCACGCGCTCAATCACTCCTAGGCCCGGACATCAAAGCGCTCGCTTCTGTATGGCGGAGGTCATGTTCGAGGGTTAGCGTGTTCACGGAGGCATCCCTCATTCTCCTGAGACGAATCGCACAGACGTGCCCTTCACATCCCCAGTGCATACATGCATACTAGCACTGCCAGCCCACTTATCATCATCGCTCTTGCACTGGAGTGCAACACGACTCTCCTGTGCAGTGCTCGAGACAAAGTCCGAAGCCCGCTGCTTCGAAGACGCTGCTCCCAGCGGGGTCCGCTCTGTCCCGCCTCTGCAACTCGCGAGCAGTGTGTTGGCGAAAAAGCGCTCCGCATAATAAGGCCCGTCTGGAAAAGACGACCCTCGTTCCATATTCATGAAGCCCCGCAGCAGACGCGAATACTTGGCCGCCTCGGGGCTCGGATAACGCCAGCCCTTTCACTCTCGCCACGGTCGGGCGAAAAGCGCAGCGCCGCATCCTACTGTTCTGCGCCGCATTAAGTTGGCGGCCTTGCGTTGTTCTACGCTGCGCGGGCCAGAGGCGTATATACAATGCTTGTTGCGTGCGAAAGCAATGCAGTCGTCGCTCAGAACGCGCAGCGGTGCAAGAACGCCTGACAAGGAGCGAAAATACGTCTATCTCCCAGAATGAAGCTCACGCGTTTTTTTTTTAAGACGTCTCACTCCTAACAAATAGTGATCAATCCTGATATGCGTTATCAGTGACGTAGCCAGCTACACGCTACGTTTTCTTTCTTCTTGGTACGCGTAGTCAGTGACGTAGCCGGCTACAAATTACGTTGTTTTCTTCGATGGCAGTTTGTTATTTCTCCCCTCATCCTGGACTCTATTTGAAGCTATCCATCCCTACACTCCCCAAAGCGTACAGAGGGCAAAAACACTGGTCTATGCTGAGATGCGTACTCTCATAATATGTCGAGACCGCACGGGGACATTTAGACATAACACCTGGTTCTAAACAGTCTCGATATGAGCACGCGCAGCAACACTCAAGGGAGTCTTCTCTTGCTGGTCGCCGCGGCATTGGCTGTTAGCTGCTTTCGCAGTCGGAGGTTCTAAAGACACGTATTTTGGCCTCCCTGCTTCAAGAAAATCCGGCGTGGTACGACTTGGAGCGCTGCAGCTATGATAAGTTACAGGTACCGGTGTCATTTGTCCATGCCGGAGAAGAAGGAAAACTATTTGCGTTACTTTTTTTTTTTTTTCATTACAGGTACTTACGGAAACCGCCCGCTTAGTCATTACCACTTTGCACCGGCAGCAACGGCCGCTGACTCGCTACTAAACGTCCGAGCAACATGTAACCTTTCAAGCAAGTTACCTGCAGACCTACGCACTTGTAGACAGTTTTGTTTTCAACATCCACAGGGCTGAACTGTATAGTCGCAAACTGGGTGTGCTTTTCATTTCCTGTTCCACGCTGGAACCATGCAGAAGAACCGAAAACTGAGCGAGTTGGTGCGTATTGAATAAGTAAAAAAAAGCGCAGCGACGACGGACAGGGACGAAAGGGTAGTCCATGACACTGAATTTTCTAGCGGCAAGAAATACATCGGCAAAACCGGAAATTGTGTGAACACCAGACTACGTCAGCATAATACCTCGTTAAAACGTCCCCCATTGTCCAACCTTGCATTACATAACGGAAATTGCCCCGTGAATAACATCCCGGGTTCCCCCGATAAAAAAATGTGCACACCTTTTTTTCCGACAGACAAAAGTTATTTGCAGGCATAGGAAAAAATTAACAAGGGAACTGTGTGAGGCATATCAAATCCACGTGAACGGTGACAGGTGTGTAATCACTGCCTCGGTGCTTCTTCATGACTGTGAGATTAAGTATCTTGATTTCCATGATTAGAGGTGTTTGCGGAGAAGCATGCGCCCTGGTTGTTTTTTGGAGAGTATTATTACCTCTGTTTTTTTTTCAATAAACCTTAGTTTTTAGGACAGCGCTTGTCCTTCTTTCTTCGTGCTTGTCCGTCGTCGTTGCGCTGTTTTTTACTTCTTCTCTGGAACCATGCGATCAACAGTGGCCGTCAATTTCAAGCACGCCATAAAGAGCTCCGAAGTCCTTTGAGGAGCGGACACGATGCGGCTACTGCCGGTACAGTACTGTCGAGCTGACTGGCGTTACCCCCTGAAAAATTAAAAGTTCTCTACACACGGAAGGACGGCTCTCGCTGGTCTCCCGAGGGCACTCTGGCGGGCGTTTTTACGATCGCCACCATTCTCTACAGGCGCAGAGGACCGTGCGAGAGCTACAAAGTTCGTTGCGAGGACAATTTCACCTATCGCCCTTTTGGTGGAAGCGCCAGTCGCACGCAAACTGTGAAGCCGCTGCTAAATCCTCCGAGACGAGTTTTAGACGGTATTTAATTTAACGGGAATCACTTGGCCAGGCAGGTTTAGTGTTCGTCGTGTAACTCTAGCGCACCCAGCATTTCCGATCAAGCCAACACGACGAAAACGAGATGCGATTTACCATAACGTCACCCGAATAGTTAACGCAAGCCGTCGCGATAGAGTTGTCGCGGGTGCTCCATGATTCTGCACTCTATAAGCGAATGAAACCTGCGGATTCCGAGCTCAGTCGAATGATCTCTCCGTTTCTTTCGCTTCTGGGTATGTTCTCTAGCATATGACGGAAAAAAATATCACTGATGTATAACCCCGTTAGCGATGAATGAAATGAATAACTACACTAAACAGAGAAAAAGCGACCTATCTCGCAACGCCACTGGCTCGATCACCCGCGCAGTTCTTCGAGGAGACGCCCTGTTAGAGACGAAACGGAAACAGTCCTCTCTGCAGAAACCCACGGGAAGAGTACTTGAAACAAGAAAAAAAAAAAAAAGGAAGCCCAGCGGAAAGCGAATGTTACGCGACACTGCTTCGCTCCTGCAGGGGCCGCGGCCGGTAACGACGGAGGAAAAAAAGAAAGAGACGTCGGCGCACGCCACGGAAATAGAGAAGCGAGTCGGCGTTCTCCGCTGCCATGTTACAAGCGCGCATGAGAGGAATCCGACCGCGTCGGCCGCCGTACCTTGTTGGCGAACAAAAGCGGAGCCGAAAATCGTATTACCTGGGGGGGGGGGGGGGGGATCAAAAGCGGCCGATCGGAAAAGAGCGTAGCAACAATTCGCCCCCGCAGCAGCAAGGAAAGGAAAGGCCAGACGGCGAGGAGGAGGAGGAAGTATTCGGCAGCGGTGAAACGCGAAAATAAAAATTAAACAGTAAAGCGCGCAGAAATTAAAGCTGGGCACCCAGGGGCAAAGAACAAGACGAAGGCCGCGAGGGAGACCGGGGAACACAATCCGCCCTGTGCCCACGGCAATGCACGTGGCCTGGACAGACGACAGAGTCCGATGCGCGAGGATCGACGATGGCTTTTATCCCGACAGTCTGACAATGCGCGCCCGCCGAAATCGTTAACCGCCTAGGGAGAACCTGCAGAGAAAAAAAGATCGCCGGAACTTTCGAATCTCGCCTTCTCTTTCCTTTATTTCGGAGCTCGGAGTTTGAACGATTTTAAAACAGAAGGAGGAGCTGCGGTCAGTCGAGTGGAGACAACCAGCAGTCAACCCACCGGGGAGGGGGGCGCAACGGACAGCTAGAGCCTCGCGGACATGTCCTTCCTAATGTCCTTGAACGTTTTGAAGCAGCAACCTGCGAGGCAGTGATGATGACATCCTGTTACGCAACACAGCCGCCCAAGACGCCGGTAAATAATAAAAATGTGCCCTCTTTGAGGCCGCCATCTTAGAAGCTCGTCAAGCAAAACAACAACGCCAGGATGGAGCGCGGACTGGTGAAAGCGCGCGTGTGTCTCGGGGATAACGACGGAGTGCTTGCAGGGGTTTCTGTAATGTGCCCGTTGAGCGTGTCAGTATCACAGCACGCTTAGCACTGTTGCGGGACGGTACTCAAAATGAGCACGGTTACTATTACAGCTGGCTGTATGACTACGCTCACTGGCGCATCGAAATTTGGAGCTCTGGTAAATGTGTGCATCGTGCTCCCCTCCGCCTTTCGAATCCTGCCACGCGCAATGACCGCGTGAAAAGACGACTTGGTTTGACTGACAATAGGAATTCTTCTAGCGAAGACCTATAGAAAAGAGATGGGGCTAAAGATATGAAGAAAAAAATTATTAGAAGCAAGCGCTCACTGAAACTAGTGCGCGACTATAGCCGGATAGAACTCAAGACTGAAGAGGCAAACGCCGCTCAAAGGAGGTTGTTCAGCCAATAGCGTCGACCTGTTTTCATGACGTCCTGGTTAACCCCCTTTGACCTGTTAGCGTGAAATCGCAAGGGGTGGCAGGTGAAAGGGGATCCACCACGGATTAATCTGATTAGCCACGGCTTGACGAAAATCGGCCGGCACCATTTCCTGGAAGATCTCGTTTGAGGGGCACCTGCCGATTTGTTCTTGAGTTGTATCCGAGTACACCTCAAAAATTATCATTGCAACAGCAAACTCATTCCTTAACTTTAAATTTATTTTAATGAAATGAGTTGCTTGTGCTCTTTTTTTTTTCGTTCGCATCTACTACAGTTTGCACACTTTTTCAATATTACTACAAACCTTCCCAGATTTCGCAGCCATCTATCCGGTTATCGCATGACTTGAAGGTAAGAAAATCTGCCCCACCTTTGGGACTGCACCAGATTCTGGCCGTTGCCTTGCTGCTGGTATGTTCTACATAGAACAACAACAAACGTAGCAACAAGAACAACAACCAGACCCCAGTTTATGGTATGTAAGGCCAATAGGGCCTACTTCTTTCGAACGTTGTTCCAGTTATACAGCTCATTGAGCGTAGAGAAAATGAGAACTTGCTGCATGATGACGTACCGGTGTTAATAGGCGGCATTTATATAGGTTTAGCGGTTACACGTGCCGCAGCTGCTCCGTGATCAGTAACCCTTAACAGCTGCGCACACGTATTACACACTCAGTGGTTCGGCGAAACGGCAGTTTCATGGCGATGCGGTATTGCGCCAACGGCGCGATCTGAAAGCGTAGGTTACAGCATGCATGGGAATCAAAATCATTCTTTTTTTCTCGTTAGCAGTCGTCATTTGAGAGCTTTGCATACGCGTAGAGAAAAACCACAGTTGGATACAATTTATATATGGCCGCCGCGGTGGCTCAGTGGTTATGGTGCTCGGCTGCTGACCTGAAAGACGCGGGTTCGATCCCGGCCGCGGCGGTTGAATTTCTTTGGAGGAGAAATTCTAGATGCCCGTGTACTGTGCGATGTCAGTGCACGTTAAAGATCCCCTGGTGGTCGAAATTTCCGGAGCCCTCCACTACGGCGTCTCTCATAGACTGCGTCGCTTCGGGACGTTAAACCCCATAAGCCAAACCAATTTACATATGATATTAAGCTCCGCCGCACATTCGTTACGGCCACACTTTTACACACCTACAAAGAAATAGTGCGCGCTGTTGAAGCTTTCTCGCGAAAATAGGGAGTTTTAGAGTAGGGTGACCCTATCCTCCTAAACGGTAGAGTCAGACTGCTCTAAAACTAACCCATTTCAAAAGGCCCAGCATTGCGCGATAATATCAATACCTCTGACTTGTTCAATGGAGTGAAAGCCAAAGTGATGATTTCGTTTGGTTAGCGCGGTGATAGAAGACCCTGATCCGTAGGTGCCAAGTGCTGTTTTGTTTTAACGTCGTTTCCTACTACAGTCCATGTATGGAAACTCCTATTCTTTGCGGACGACCGCGAATCAAGGGCTACGTTCAGCCACAGGTTTTCGCGGCCCCTACACTTTAAACGGAAATGCCCAAAAAGGGAGTACTCCATCCTCCTGAGCACTCCATTCGCGGTTTTATTCCCACGTAGGCGTATTCGTGTTTAAAGCGTAGAATTAGTCAGACTACTTACCGCTAACTGAGTGCGATTCGAAGAGAAGGCAAGCGTAGCAGACGCCGGCAGAAAGTTAGGTGGGCGGATGAGATTAAGAAGTTTGCAGGGATACAGTGGCCGCAAGTGGCGAAGGACAGGGTTAATTGGAGAGGCGTGGGAGAGGCCTTTGCCCTGCAGTGGGCGTAGTCAGGCTGATGATGGTGATGATGACTGACCGGTCGGCGTTTCCTTTAGTCGGCCGATCAAGACAAAGCTATGCACGCAGGATGAGTCCTGAGGTTGCACCGCAAGCAAAAATGTTTCGCGCAAGCAGGGTTGATGTCTGATCCACCGCGTCTCTCTCAGACCATCCAGCCTGGGTCGTACCTCTGAATCACGGCCGCCACTCAATCGCCGCAGTGAGCCAAGAAAGCTTAAGAAAATAAATACCCACCGTTCGTTGTACGCTTCCAACATGCACAGTAATTGGCAGAAACGTTTGACCGAATGCTTCCAAGAAAAGAAAAGACATTTTCTTGTCTTCTTTGTTTTAACATTCCTCTTGATGCGACGCGTCTTATCTGCATATTTAGGGTCGCTAAGAGCGTGTGCGTCTGCTCGCACACTGGCCGCCGCAGCGAGTGCTGGAACCTGTGACGAAACGCGTCTTTTCTCACAGCAGTTGCTCCAGGGAACCAGTCTAGAGACTGGACACAGCCTAATGACTGTCTGTCGAAATTTTTGTTAGGGCTCGCGGCGCGGCCCCGTGAGTGGCGTCGCAATTTTGCTTAGCGAAAAAAAAAAATTCGGATTTCGCAGTAATTCGGAATTTCTTGGCGAGTTTCACTGCACCACAGGAATGGTACAAAGACAGTTGTCACTTCGCCGCTAGAAATTCGGCTCGAAGCAAGGAGCACTGTCTTTTACGTTACCTTTTCTGCGTGCGTGTGTATATTTACAGCCAAGGTATTTTCATAAATATGTAAATATATTTTTTTTTCCACGCTTCTCTAACAGCGGCGTTATAAGAATGTCAACTGTTGCCGCATACTATGCACACATGGGTGCAATATGGCGAAGGCGAGACCAGATGCGCAACTTGCCTCGAGTTAAGGCTTTAAAAAAAATCACTTATGGGGCGTTTGTTTGTTCGAGCACAACACTCCTTTCAGCGGCTAGGAGGACAGACAGTAATACCAACAAATTATTAATTATAGAGAATCAGTTACTAATCGCTTAGCTTGGCGTGTTAATTTGTTGAAGCATGAACTAAGCTTTTTTTTTTTTTTTCGCTGTGAGTGAAGGTGAAAGGGGCGCACTGTTGCTGGATCGATTGGGTGTTGGAATATACGTTTTTATCGCTACACCACATTGCAGATGCAGCATACCTCCCACGCAAGGCATTGTTTACATGATGAATGTGCTTTGCATTGTGCTATGTATAGCTACCGTATACACACGTGGCAGCTATCTGCAGCGTCCATGAACACAGGTGAATGGAACGCAATATATGAAAAAAAAAAATTAGTTTAGTCTGAGTCGCTGCGCGCGAATTGAAATATGCATATGCAACCTAGTTATCAGTAAGCGAATTATACATTGCGAGATTGAATCTGAAGCAACACGTCACAGAAGCCAAGCAATTATTTTTTTTTTTGCCAAAACCACGTTCCACAAACTTTTGACAGCTCCTGTACATTCAACTTCGCTCATACCACGAGTGAAATATTACTGCGCAGGTATAAACTGAAACTTTCTCATCCAAGACTTCATGGAAGCAATAAGAACAAGGAAACAGAGGAATTAATTACGGGCCAGTCAGTACATGCAATCATGCTTTAATCAAACGCACGCCAAATAGTACACGGTCATATAATAACAAGCCAGAAGCAGGCAACGACGCCAATGTCAGCTGCGTATTCCCATGGTTCCACTCGCTTTTCATTTCCAGTCCGTTTCTTTATCCCAACCCGTTACTCTAATTCACGAAGACAACTCATTACGCGAATTACAGGCGGCGTAGTAGCCGCGGTTGCCCGTCACTCGCCACTGGACACGCCGCGCCAGTTCCAGAAAAATAGCCACTTACACAATCGGCTCTCGGGCAGCCCTACAGATGGAGGCCACACGCACGCAGACGCATACAAACGTGCGAAACGCGAGCGTACGTGCAGAAGCTGGTCACACGCCGGGCTATTTGCATACGCACACACACACGCAGTGCAACCACGTCCCCTGGCAAGCGCTTCGCGCAACCGCGCGTGTACACTTTCTCTCGTCTTTTATCTTATTCCATCTTCATTTCTCTCGCAGCAGGGGGCGGCACGGGAACAACGTTATTCGCTGTTCCCGCGCGCGGCCTGCCTTTGCAGAGTAGTGGACGGGCGTCGCGCGGCTGCACGAACGGGAGCCGTTATTGAATTATGGCCGCAGGCAAGTACAGTGGTCCATAGAGTTTCTTACTATTAAAGCTGGCGGCGCTGCACTTCAGCCACCATGGACGCTCAAAGCATCATGGGGCGATGAGCTACTTGTTGCGGCACAGTCGTAGTTTTTGGAGAGCACGGAGTGGCACTACTAAGATGTTTCATTCCGAAAACGCTGTTCGTGTGTGCGCAGACGACATTCGCGCGAACGCAGTGTGCAAAAGCCATAGTAGTGAAAACGCGACGACACACGACGCCAATAAAAGGTTTCACTTTTCTGAAATGCCTTTAAAAACCTCTTAAAGTGTCTAAGCAACAACATTTTTTTAAACACATATTTACTTTTAAAAGTGCGCCTGTTAATTACAAAATATTAGTTTTTGTAGTGTTCAGTACTTGGCCAATAGGAAAGCTAGCGATCTGTTATTTTGTACAAACTTTGCACTTAAATGCTTTTCTGCTCATTTGTTGCGATCATTAGACAAGATATTGAATGTTAGGACATTTGTATTTATCGAACAGCTTTATTTTTCTATTATTCTTTGGCCAAAAGTTGTAGTTCTGCAGTCGGTAGCTCACCGGCCCATGATGCTTTGAGCGCCCATGGTGGCTGAAGTGGTCTTGACGGACGTAGTAGGTGGCGCTGCATACATACTAGAGCAGAGGACGCAGCAGAGTCTCACCGACGTGGTCCGCGGGAAGAACACGCGCACTGGTGATCGCGGTAACGCTCATCACCACTGAACAGTTGGGGACAAAGGAACGAGGCCGAAAGCTCTATTGTTAGCCTTGCGCCGGAGACCGCACTATTGGAGGTGAAAGTTAAAATCCTGCTATTTCACCTTCGCTATAGTATGTGGTCTCCAGCCGGTGGCTGATAATCGATCTATCGGCCCCGTTTGCGACTTTCCGTCCCGACTGTACAGAGGGCAAAACACATGTCTAGAACGACCGAACTGTGCGTTTCGCAAATCCCAAAGCCTCCGCGACCAGGAAAGCAAGAAGTGAAATTGAAATCCTATGAGTTTAACTGCCCATTTATTTATTTATTTATTTCAAAATACTGCAGGCCAATAGATTGGCCCATGCAGGAGGGGCTATACATGGCATTGAAAATGACAAATACTAAGAAAATAAAAGGGGTTACAAACAATGAGCACAATAACGAAATACAACGCTCATTCACTCGAGAAAATGCTTCTCAAGAGCGTTACTAAAATTTGAGGACTGGAAAATGGCCTCGGGAAGAGAGTTCCAGTCGGAAACAGTCTGTCGAAAAAAACTGCTTGAATGAGTCAGTAGTACTTTGATTTGGGCTAGTTGGTTCATATCTTGAAAGTAGTTCGGACGGCGCGAAAACAACAAAGACAAAGGAGACACGAACACAACAGGACGGGCGCCCGTCCTGTTGTGTTCGTGTCTCCTTTGTCTTTGTAGTTTTCGCGCCGTCCGAAATGAGTCAGTCTTTGCAAAAATGGGTTTCAGCAAATGAATTCGTGAATGGTGTGTTCGGCGCGACAATTGTTTGAGAATTACGGAGCGGGGTATGTTTAGTTTACATCCAGACCATTTTTAACCAAAGGCTATTGCTAGGTATCACGTGTTCAGACCGAAACACACCCAGAACGTGTTCTAGGCAAGAATTTTGCCCTCTGTACATACAGCGCTGCATGCAAAGGAGTCGGTAGAGACGCGGACTGCTGACGCAGACCTGCTCAAAATTAGCCATGATTCAGGAAGCCTATTTTGTGTCAGTCTATAGTGACACCCAACAACAGTAGGCTACACGCAAGAACAGTTTTCAAAACACTATATTACGTATTTATTTACTTCTACTGCGATTACCAGCGCTGGGAAATTGGGAGAAAAAGCATGTACACTAAAAGCCGCCGCGGTGGCTCAGTGGTTATGGCGCTCGCCTGCTGACCCGAAAGACGTGGGTTCGATCACGTTCTTCGGTAAGCTGAACGTACACTGGTACAATCAATACAAAGAAAACGTATCAGTACGAAGACCACCAAGACGTCTCCGCGGACACAAGCACGTAGAGTCTGAAACCATAACTGCCATAACCGCTTATGTGAGCTGCCTCGGTTATGAAAGTACCGCGTCTGCCTAGATTGTGTCTCCTTATAACACGGAATACGTGGCACCGTCGGAGGCTGCAGAATTCCACACGTCGTCTCATCGGACAGTTCTGAAAGCGAACTTCAAAGCCCCACAGAGAGTAATATTCACTGACACCCGTGGGCGTTTAGTTATTACCTTCGTGCGAGTTCAGCGTGTGCAGTGACCGCACCAAGCACTGCTTTCGGCCACTTGACGTTGGTGAAAGCGAAAAAGTGTTCCCAATTCCCCTGATTTCGTGAAGAAAAATTAAAAACATGACTGATTCCAGAGACATATAGGGGACATGTATGCATGCGTGTCATGTTAGGCAGTAATATATGTGCGTTCACGCAGTGTATATCGTGTGCACCGGGTCCTATACAAGGTTTGTCCAAAGAGCCTTGGCTAATTTAAGGTCTGCATTTCGTTTTTGTTAAATTCGAACAATTGCAATAAGGCATAAGTGAGACTGCCGGTAGGCTATGGAAAGGTGTGTAGGCTATTTTGATGTCCTGCTGAAAGCGTTGTCGTGCCTTAAAGCATAAGACTTGAACGAATAGTGGAGCGTTAAAACAACACGCAGAAACGGCGACGACAGTACGGGCGCTAATTACGCCGCCTCTGATGCTATACAAAGGATTCACAGGTGAGGGTAAGCCTCCTCATCACCCTCCAGATATTTCAAGCTTCGGGGGGTTCTTTTAAATGGCCCACTACAAGGCTCAAAGGAACACACTGTGGCCTGGAAACTTTCGACCGACCCTGTACGTGCGATACATGACGCATAACTCGCTAGCTATTCGACTGAGACCTCTTGATAGTGCGTTAAAGCAGCGATGCAGCACCGGTTAATCGTTCAGGCTGTCTGCGCTCGCCCCCGTAGCGACAGCCAGGAGTGGCGATGCAACGGTAGACGTCGCATGCAGCGATGGCGACGACTGCGACGCCTCTCTCTCTCGGCTCTGCGTCGACATCGGCCGCGACGACGCTCGAAACGTTGCAGCGACCGTCGCGTCGCGCTGCGCCGCGGGCACCTGGCGCGACGGGCGGACGTCAGCGCAGTTGTTGCGTCGCCGTGCGCTGGCTTTCCTCCGCAGCCAAGGCGACCGCGATCAGGTTCAAGGCCGCCCGGCGCAAACAAACAACTCTCCGGCGGCGGCGGACGACGCAGCAGTCCCTCCGCGATGGGCGACTGACTGTTGCCCCGTTTCCACGAAGCCGGCAGGAAACGTTATTTTCCTCTCCACGACTGTGGACAAAAAACTGGCTCCCAGAATGGAATGCACCGAATGTGCAATAAAATTCCTCCCGGCTGCGCTTTTTGAGAGCGTAGTATATAGCGATTAGAGGTAAGCGTAGGACGTAAGTTTAAATCTTCTGAAAAAAAAAAAAATTACCTTTTCATCCCAATCTACTGATTACAATACGTTTAGTCAAGACAAAACTCGCTATACACTATGCATTTGAAGCCATTGCAGAACTGAAAAGAATGCGAGGGGATGGTGTCCATGCGAATAAAAGCTAGCTCCTTCAGACCCCGGCTCCATCTTACGACGATTATAAAGGTTGTTTCTTGATCAGACTGATAGTTACGAAGTGAACTGCGTCAGGATTAAGAACAATGCGAACACAGTTAATTATTTGTGGATGAAATGCATTTTACCCACAAATGGGAGATCGGAACAGCTTGCTTTCTGTTGCATGTGCGCTGACGCGCAGCAATCGCGCCTGCATAATCTGTCTCTGGCGTAATCAGATTAAGCACCCTAAGGAATTATCTCGTATTCAACGCAACATAACCCGCCGGTACACAAGCTGCAAAAAAAAATGGCTGAGGCTTAACTTGGTTAAGCCTGGAGAATGCGAAGCATCATTGTGTCGCGTAATTTGGAGGCGCACAACCACAGCAACGGCGCGAGGTGGGCCCCCGTTTCTCGACTGTCGTGACGTCATCGTGTCACGTGGTATGACGTCATGTATCACGTGATGTGGAGGCGCACAACCACAACGACGGCGCGAGGTGGGCCCCCGTTTCTCCACTGTCGTGACGTCATCGTGTCACGTGGTGTGATGTCATGTATCACGTGATTTGGAGGCGCACAACCACAGCGACGGCGCGAGGTGGCCACCCGTTTCTCCACTGTCGTGACGTCATCGTGTCACGTGGTGTGGCATCATCGTGTCACGTAATTTGGAGGCGCACAACCACAGCGACGGCGCGAGGTGGGCCCCCGTTTCTCTACTGTCGTGACGTCATCGTGTCACGTGGTGTGACGTCATGTATCACGTGATTTGGAGGCGCATAACCACGGTGAAGGGCTGAAGTGGTAGCTAAAGTAGTATGCTTCGCATAAAAAAAGCAAAGCAAAGGCAAGTTAATGCCCTCTACGCTCTAATCGGCTTCTGCCGCCGGGCGGATCTCAATGGCGAAATCGGGCTTGGCTTCTCAGCCGTGGCGCAAAATCCGTGACGACGGGAAAAGCCGCCTGAGCACGGCTTCTTCGCATGCGCTTGGCAATTTGTCTTTCAGCCTGAGGTTAATCGACAAGCAAGCGACAGCGGTTGCGCCAGGGCATAATCATAACACCGTGCCCGAAGACTCAGTGCCAGAGACTGCGATAGAACGGAATGGAGCTATCCGAGACCCCCAACTTACGCTGCCTGCTCACAGGAAGGGCTGGGCCTGCGGAACCCCAGCATGCATACATGCATGCATACATGCATACATGCATACATGCATACATGCATGCATACATGCATGCATACATGCATGCATACATGCATGCATACATGCATGCATACATGCATGCATACATGCATGCATACATGCATGCATGCATACATGCATGCATACATGCATGCATACATCCATGCATACATCCATGCATACATGCATGCATACATGCATGCATACATCCATGCATACATCCATGCATACATCCATGCATACATGCATGCATACATGCATGCATGCATGCATGCATACATGCATACATACATGCATACATACATACCAGGTGTCCCAGCTAAATGTAACCAAGCTTTAAAAACAAAAGGGGTGTCCTGGCCGTCTGAAACCAAATGAGGATTGTTTAGAGTCGCGTGACCTAGTCTGCAGTATTTTTTTCGTTCTTCAAGGTTGACTAATTAGTTAAGCTTAATTAAATAACTTTTTAATTATTGACTTGAGGAACAAACTGTCAATGGAAAAGTTGTAGGTCGCTTTGAGAAACAGCTTACTGAGACATTTGCAGCAAAGTAATATTTACGTAAAGTAGTTTATTTACCGGCCTTTAACCATAACCCGCACAATAACAAAAAGCTTCCACATGACAACTGTGCCACTTCAACATCCCAAGACACGCCTTAAAAGAATAAAATACGTTTTTTCTGAAGTTCTCTCCTCGATGAGACTTTGGGTGCACATTGGGCAGAGAAGTGAGCGAGCAGCTGGTCACGTGACCACTTTCTTTTAAGGCCAATAAATGAAGCTACGTAAATCGTAACTTGACGGAAAGAGCAATACTAGCGGTTTTGCGAGGTGATCTAAAACTTTTGCATTCACACTATATATATATATATATATATATATATATATATATATATATATATATATATAGCAAGAACGTAGACCAACGTTTGATCGCTTGAAGCAATTTATTGACGTTTCGACCGTGGAACGGCCTTCGTCAGAATGTCTGACTCGAAAGGGATGGCACAATATATGTAGGTAAGAATGACGCTCAGGATAATGAACCCAAACAAATTCAATAAAAGAAAACATCAGGCACATCGCTACAAAACGATAAATGAATCACAATACAGAACAGCTGCTTTGCGAAATTTAGTCTATATTCTGTGTTAGCCACATATATGTTATATGTAGCTAACACAGAACAGAGACTAAATTTCGCAAAGTAGCTGTATATAAGCATACACACAAAAGCGCACCGAGAGAGCTGTGTCTGTCGCAAGCACGCGCTTGCAATAACACTGCCCGCGAGAGAATATTCATAACTGTTGCTGCACCATCACTCGCTTTCATTGCGAGGTCTCAAGGACTATCGTTTATTTAGAGTCTGCCAGCGGCAGGCCGAGTTTCTGCTTCGCAATGCGCCACGAAGAGAGGCGGACGGTGTAAGTTACTTAACCCATACAAAAAAAGCTTCTGGGCGTCTATGGAAGAAACTTTATGGAACGCTATGTTCATCTATGGTGTTTTATGATCATCTATAAATACCCCAAAGAAGTGCATACTGGCCGCTATTTGAAAGTCTATGACACTTGGGTTCGCCTAACCTTACTTCACAAACTGTATCACCATCCCACCCTCCACGACGACTTCTTTTTGCCACACCCTGCAGTCTTTCCTCGCCGCGACCACGATAACAAAATAAAACGCATCACATGCCGTTCATTGCTCTACGCGAAATCATTCATTCCTCGCACTATAATAGATTGGAATAACTTGCCATCACACATAGCTACTGAGGTTAACCTACAATCGTTTCAGCAGTCGTTAAAGCAAACCATGGACTAAGAGATTTGGTATTTTTGTTGTATTATGTGCATTTACTAAGTATTTTATTCTGCGTTGTTTGTTGTGTTATTTGTGTACATTACTAGTTTTAATTCATTATTACGTGTATTTTGTTTCAAATGCCTGTGCCATATTTTTATGCTTGTATCCCCCCCCCCCCCCCCCCCTATGTAATACCCTCCCACGAGGGCCCTTAGGGGTATTGTAAATAAATAAAAATAAATAAATAAATAAATAAATAAATAAAGCTATTGTTTCGGTACAACAGCTTCTAGTTGTTTATAGATAAGTATATTCTTTGAAGACGTATCTAAAGACGACCAACTGAAAGTGTACAGCTACTTGGACCAATTACGTAACATTGGCCTGCCATAGCATATTTTTGTATGGAAATGCTCTATAGGAAACATTGCGCCGTTAAAATCAACCAGCCTTTCGGTACCACGGTTAGAGGAAATGTGCAAGACACGTTCTTTTTTTCTGTTATTCTGTTCAGGAGAAGTTGTTCTCAAATATAGATTGCCAGAGCGGCGATGGCACATGCTATGTTGAGCAACGAAAAACGAGAAAGAAGCTATGAGATATACCACGAAGGCTAGCCGAACTCACTGCACAAGTAGAAGCCGTGCACACGGGAGCATTTAGTTCGGAATCAGGAACCAAATTAATTCTTACCCCGCACCAAACTAGAACACACATTAAGAGAGGAAAGGCATTAAGAGAGAAAAGCCACTTAAAGAAACGCATCAAATATGCATCTCACTTCCACTGGAGGGAGTAATCGTGAAGTGTATGCAAATAAACCGCTCTCTTTCACAACGCGTCGTCCTGTACGGGCACGATTTGCGCCTCGTATCAACAGCATATAAAATCAGACATCAGCACAACGCTGGATGACGCAAAGCGCTCGCATTAGCATATCACTTTTTTTTTTCCGGCACGACGAAAGGGAAAACGAGTTCACCGTGTTGCGCACCTGATTCAGTGCCAAGTTTGACGGTGGGCACCTCAGCCAGCTCGCTGGACAGGACGAAGTTGCAAAATGAAACAGCCTCTTTCAACGATCGCCTTCGACTGTGTCGAAATGGTAAAAAGAATTAGAGGTAACTTACATAATCTTGAGCAGGGTGTGTTGCTGGGCAAGTTGGTTTGACATCCTGAACATGCAGCGCTCTGTGTGCGTCGTCTCTCCTGTGTCCCTCTCTGCCAGCACTGCATGTTTAGAAACTTACATAGTGTCAAGAATTAGTCTCTAGTTGACTGTAATGTCACCAATTGGTCTGTAGTTGGCGAAAAAAAACAGTTCCAACTGCTCCGATTGCGGCCTCTGCTTTCTTCTAGCTATGCTTCCCGTTAATATATATATATATATATATATATATATATATATATATATATATATATATATATATATATATATATATAGGTTGCGAAAGCGTGAAGTACTAGACTGCTTATAAGAATATATAGCGAAGTATATGCTTCGTTAAAGGAAACATATTTATTCAACGCGACGTTTCGATCGGAAGACCGATCTTCTTCACTCCTGAAGAAGATCGGTCTTCCGATCGAAACGTCGAGTTGAATAAATATGTTTCCTTTAACGAAGCGTATACTTCGCTATATATATATATATATATATATATATATATATATATTACGTAATAAAGCTCGAATGCAAACATGCCGCACGATTCCGCTCCTATACAGGTGTCCGAAAAAGCCGTACCGAGCTGCCGGAGTGCGCCGCAGGAGCGAGCAGGGTTCCGACCTTGAAACCTGCTTCGTGTTCAAGGCCTTTGTAGCCAGGGCAATGAAACAGCGCCCAAGTTCCCACAGAGCGGCACTGTTCAAACAGAGACGCACCGGCCGGATAACCTCTGCGCGATTCCTGGCATTGCCATGAAAGGTGTCGTTAATCATAGAGCAGCGCGCCAAGTCCGTATACGAAAGCCGTGTAGTCGCAATTTGCACACGCTCTTGACGTCGGCATATACGTTTCGACCACCGTAATAAGAAGACGGCGTACTTCCCTTTCAACAGAAGTGACGCTCGCTCAGTATCTGCCCCGGTGCTATGAAGCCCACGTCACTGCATCTGCTGTAGTTTTTTTTTGTTGTTGTTCTATCAGAAATGGCCGGCGGGGCGCTATTTCAGAGCATAGCGGCTTCGATAATTGCGGGAAGCCGGGCGTACCTGTTCGTCAGTAGCCTCATAACAGGAGGCTATAATTCGAAGCAGCGGATGGACTTAGATAACGCCCATAGATGTCCGTGAATTAAACGGTGCTATGCCCGAGTACCGTTTCGGTTTGGTTTGGTTTGGTTTACGGAGGTTTAACGTCTCAAAGCGACTCAGACTATGGGGGACGCCGTAGGGAAGGGCTCCGGAAATTTCGACCACCTGGGGTTCTTTAACCTGCACTGACATCGCACAGCACACGGACCTCTAGAATTTCGCCTTCATCGAAATTCGGCCGCCGAAGCCGGGATCGCACCCGCGTCTTTCGGATCAGCATCCGAGCGCCGTAACCACTGAGCTACCGCGGCGGGCCCAGTACCGTTTTGCTGCCGCAACTCCATAACCATGAACTCAAGGCGACGGCGCCCACTGCATACCAAGCAAGTTTACTCTTGGATTAAAATGATACATACGCCGTAAAAAGTGATGATGACGTAAAAGCTTCGATGACTGCGTCGCCAATTGGCTGCCGTGTGTTGTGCACGCTTATGATTCGATACGAAATGCATATATTGAGCCTTAACCCTTCAATGGTCCTGTGTCGCGAATTCGCGACGTGCAGTTTGACAAAAAAAAAAAAAACATTTTCTCTTCACGAAGCTTCTCAGTAGCCGGCGGTTTCCGTCAGAAATGTTTGACGTCACTTTGAGCAAGCTGTGCAAGAGAAACTGGGCGCGAGCGTCAGACTCACAGCCAGCGCCGAAGGTTTTCTTTTATCTCCTTTTCAGACAGCTCCTGCGAGAAAAATAGGAAGGCATTTGCTGAACAAAAAAAAATTACTGCCTTCCCTTGCCCGTTCCCCCACTATGGGGCGTTCTAGTAGCAACGGCCTATTTAGTTACCTCCACATTTAGGTAACCAAAAACCGAACAGCTCGTTCACGAGTCCTCTTTAATTGATCAATCGGGATCAATCCTGCGATATACTATCAGTGCGGAAAAGGCAGTTCTTCATTTATATTGTCTGGGTTATCACTACCTGTCTATGGGCTTTCGATTTACTCTTTCACCCAACTCGCACAGGTTACGCGAAATGAACCAAATGCTAATTGTGGCTAATTGTCGACATATTAATTTGGCGAATTTTAGCACCGCTAACAAAATAGTGACATTTGCTTTATAAAGAATGTGGGTAAATTAGCCAGCCTGCACGTGGAGGTAACGATTTGTCTTTCTTTGACGTCTTAATAAATTCAAGCATTAAAGGCTTAAACACAGTATATTGTTCAGTAAAAAAGAAGCAGGAGACATACCCACCAGGTACGCCCGGTAAGTTTGCAAACTTTTTCAGTTTAATTTCATTTCAGTTTGAACGCTAAGACGCATAGCGAGCGGGAAGCCCGAAACTGTTTCGATCTATTTTCACCCGTAGCTGCGCAATTTTATTTGCGCGAGGGCATGTTGACATTTCACGATTCTCGAACTTTTGGCTGAAATGAACTTTCCGCAGTGGCACATTTCAGCAACTCGAAAAAAATTTCATATTGCCACAACACATGTCGCAAACAACGTTTTAATTGCGTTTCATTGTTGGAGGAGAATGGGAAGCAAGAGAAGTTTAAACGTTTTAAAGTATGCCGTGCTTTTGTTGAGAATGCACGCCAATAAACAGTATCAGCTCCAAGTGTTTATTGCAATATGTAAAAAATAAAACGGAAAAGCGCACGGCTTCTTTCCAATCGCGCGTCGTCTGCCGTTGAACTTCTAACAATAATTTAGGAATGACTAGCACTGAGAGCAGATTTGTTTGTTTGCAAAGGACCGAAGCACACAACTAAAATAAGTGCAGGGCGCTTAACTGATGCATCGGTCAATGATGAAGGCCAACGAAGACTCACAGAGAATGTAAACTCTGAGTGTTTTCTTTTTGTTTGTCTGAAGTTTGGGGGAGGAGGAGCGGGGACGGGGCGATGAACCCAAAAGGATCCTTCGATAGAAAACCGCACAATCCTCTATCGTGAACGCTCGCCTGCCCGAGTATTACAGCCAATGTAAGAAGCCTTATTTGGCAAGTCCAGAAAACTTGTTCACAAAGCTCCATTTTTACTGGGCTCAGCTTCATGAAAATAACTTTCCTACACAAAATGAAAATTCACATTATAATCGCTAAAGGTAATTCGCCCGAACAGCTGCGCACAGTTTTAGGGGAGCGTTCCAGGAAGCATCCCTTGCATGGAAAAGCCGTACGGCTGTGTGCAAAGCCTCAAGGGAGCACAATTTCTGAGTACACCAAATGCACTAACTTCCATCCAGAAGCAAAGCAATATTCTTGAACTGTCCGGACAGAACCAGTCTGCATCCCGGAACTAAAAACTTGAAGAAACGCGGCCGAGATGCAAATGCGCATCACTGGCCCTCACCAAAGACGTCAGAGCGATGCCAGACGCGAGAACACGACCGGCACAGCGCCGTGCTACGCGGAGATCGTTGTGAGCTCCATGCGGATCACTCTGTACCAATGCAGCCGGCGGCGGACAGGACGAGCTTCGCCCAACGCAAGAACCGTAGCGTCGTTAATATTCACTTCGCAGCATTCCTTTCCATAAACCCGAGATCAAGAACTGCATCTACATAAATTTTAATTAATTTTCCCATTGATCTAAGATTTTTTTTCGCATTTTCCAGCAGTCACGCAAGATTGAGATTCAGCCCCCGCTATAGCAGAGAGCACGTCCTCTTGCTGTCTTGCCAATCTTATGCGCCGCACGGTTCCAAGCGCGGTGCCGGGAGTGGTGTGCAATGCTAAACAGGGTGCGAAATAGCCGGTTGTCCCATCTGCCTGAGACACCCTAGGCGCTAGTTTTACTTAATGCCTCATTACAGAAAAGAAGGCGGTCACTGCGGGCCGCTTGTGGCTTGTTGCTCAACGGCCGCAAAAATTCGACGCGGCTTTTTTCTTGATGCTTGTTAGTTTTGCTACAGCTGGCAGAAGGACCTGCAAGTCAGGCCTACTAGCTAGACCTACAGACGTGTAAGGTGTATAGCTGGACGAGCGTGTGTGCAGCCCCCATAGACCTGAAACTCTGGACCTGAAGCCCGTAGATCTGAAACCCACTTGCAACCCATACACTTGCAACCTACAGACCTGAAATCCACAGACCTGAAGTCCACAGACCTGTAACCGATAGACCTGCAACCGATAGACCTGCAACCGATAGACCTGCAACCAATAGACCTGCAACCCATAGACCTGCAACCCATAGACCTGCAGCCCATAGACCTGCAACCGATAGACCTGCAACCGATAGACCTGCAACCGATAGACCTGCAACCGATAGACCTGCAACCGATAGACCTGCAACCGATAGACCTGCAACCGATAGACCTGCAACCGATAGACCTGCAACCCATAGACCTGCAACCCATAGACCTGCAACCCATAGGCCTGCAACTCATAGGCCTGCAACTCATAGGCCTGCAACTCATAGGCCTGCAACTCATAGACGTGCAACCTGTAAACGTGCAACCTACAGAACTGCAACCGCTAGACCCGTCCACTACAGGGCATCGCGGCAGAGTGCATGGTGCAGATTCGTGAAAGACATGAGAGGGCAAAATGGCAACACGGACGAGTAAGGGAACAGGTCCGTGTTGCCATTTTGCGCTCTCATGTCTTCCACGAATACGCGCCAACAAGACCAGCTGCAAGTACTTCTTTGCGTGGTGCAGTATGCGAATGAATGCCTCCGGTTAGAATCAACAGCCCCGTCCGCAAAGCTATATTTGAACTCCTTCGACCATCCTTAACCACTCGGCACTTTGCTCAATATTTGCAACCGAACACACGCTGCCTTCGGAAAGCCATGGTGTTCCGCCAGCGACGAGCCCGCCGGTACGGTGTTCGATACTTATTGACCAAGACGCGACCGTTCTGGCGTACACAAGGATGGGCGGTGCGGCGCGATACGGGGTTGTCGTGAGGCACTCGCCGAGGCCTGGCAGCCACGCACGTGCCGCTCACGATGCTCTGCGACGACCCTGGCCTTGACCGATACAAGCGGACACAGAGCTGGCTGCGACGGCGGCGGCCGCCCGCACGACATGGTCGCTCGGGGACGCATTTCATTAAGAACTCGTTTCGCAATTTGTTCAAGCACTGGCGCCTTCCCCGGAACCCTACGCGGGCAGGATAAAGGCCGGCCAGCAACCACAAAGGAACTTCAAAAACTCGAATGAGCTGACAGAGAAGGAAAGGAAAGAAAAAGAATTACGAAGGAAAGAAGAGAAAAGAAAGGGCGCGCCTAGTTATACAAAGACTCTCCGTTGATTGTCACTCGTAATTTTCGGGACGAGGAAAAAACGACCGCGGAGCTTTCGATTCAGCCGATGGTTTCTAGCGAGCGCGATGAACGAACGAAGGATTCGGATTCTAACGCAAAGAAAAAAAAAAGTGGATGGAAAAGAAGCACGCAAGGCCTCCTCGGGAGTTCTGCGCCGGCAAAGACGCTCGGAAAGAAAAAAAAAAAGAGAAGCGAAATAAAAGCTGCAGGCGCGCATCGCCGGAGCCGGCCGGCGCAGAAGACTCATTTACGAAATGCGATGTTTACTGCTTCTCCCCGGCGGCAGCCGTCTTTGGCAGGACCCCTTTGATGCCGCGCCACACGCGTAGCCCGGCAGAAGATTCCGCAGCCTCTGATACAGCCGCGCTTCTGAGCGCGCGCATCCAGCGCGGGGAGCAGATTCAAGGGCAGTGGCGCGGCGGGAAACGGCCCGGGGGGAGAGAGAGAAATAGTTTTGAGGATCTCGCAGCTCGCCCCAGACGTGACCGGCGGCTCAAAAACCGCCCCTCTCTGCGTTTCTGACGGTGCGGGCTCTTCCAATCCGCACTGCGGCTGCTCTGAAACGAAAGGAGCAGCACAGGGGATGCGCTGGGATTCCTTTACGTGCACGGAGAAGGTCGCGCGCAGCAATGAAAAAGAAGACGTATTAATAACGGAAACACCGGTCGGAATTCAGTGAGCGTCAGTGCTGTTTGTGACGGTACGCCGCTCAGTGCCAGCTTAAATATTAAACGCGCTGCACTCAGTCACATAATTTTGGTAATGCATCTTCCGACCGCGGCCGTCCATCGCTTGTGAATCATAAGGACGCTGAGTTGTGATTCTCGTCATGTTACGGCCCTTCTTGAACATGGGCGAAGGGAAAATAATCTCTCAAGAGAAATGATGGAACACCATACGAAGAACATGAGCGGAAAAATAGGAAACCCCTCGCATTTATCCTTCACGAATTCGTTGAATCCTCAGCAATGCTTCGCTAGGCCGCAACACACTGCCGGGCCATTTTTCCATCTTCACAGCGAGTGACCGCTCACGATGAGTCAGCAGACGCGTTACGACGAGCTTACCGGTCGCAGTGTCACATTCACTCCAAATTCACCTTCACACCACCCCGGAGCCGCCGCGGTGGCTCAGTGGTTATGGCGCTCGGCTGGCGACTCTAAAGACGTGGGTTGGATCCCGGCCACGGCAGTCGAATTTCGATGGATTCGAAATTCCGGAGGCCCGTGTACTGTCCGATATCAGTATACGTTGAATAACCCCAAATGGTTGAAATTTCCGGAGCCCTTCACCACGGCGTCCCTCACAGGCTGAGTCGCTTTCGGACGTTAAACCCCCATAAACCTAGACCTTTGCACCCCCTCTCCACACCCCATCTTCACACCCCATCTTTACACCACCTATTCACCTCCCCTGCTTCTTCATTCCATCTGTCCCGTCACCAAATATGATTAGCGCGCCATTTGGCACGCCATTAACACAAGCAAACGTTAACCTCGGCGCTTAGAGCAAGCACAAAAAGAAAGAGAACTTAGAAGTCCACGCTTACGTGACCCGCTGTTCTGTGTTTGCCAAATAGGCTGCGATCCTGTCAAGTGCACGCACGCTTCAGGCCAATCTTTATAAAGTGTGTAATCTCGGCGCGTAATCAGGCAAAAACGCACTGCAGAATTACCAGCGCCTGAAGCGAAGACAGCTCTTCCTCGCTTGGCTTTGATTGCGCGATTAGCGTGCTGCACATCATTGACCTCGGTGCAACGAGCGCAGTTTTCGTTTCGCTTACTGATCGGATGTAATACATGCGTTACAGCGGTTGAAAATGACAAATTGCGTGGATCTAGGACACATCCATATCTTTGTAGAAGGCTGAGTGCAATTTTTTCACCCGTTCGCTATCATATCAACTTTGAAGATGACAGTATTCCTTGCATGTAAGACGACATATATTTGTGCATGTTTTCTTCGAATTAATCAGTTGTGAGTGGCGCTTCGTCCCGTCTTTCTGCCTTGTGTTCTGTCTTTTTTCGCGCCTGTAACCAAAGATAAACAGTTACCAACTTGCCAAGCAAGGTGTTCTTTTAGGACCGAAAGCTTGTATTGTTTTTTTTTCTTTTCTTGCTCGTCGGAAGTAAGCTATGCATGACCGTACGGCGAAGAGCGCGGATGTCCCTGCCATCAATGTAGTTTCACCACTGTTAAGAACAACGGCGGACAAAAACCTGGAGCGCAGTACTTGGCGCCACACTTGCACTCTCTAAAGGCCCTTCGGTTTTTATATCTACCACTTGCATGCCAGAATTAGCAAGAATACTGAAAAGAGATTAAGAAAAGGGTTTTGAGCCTAAACCGCTCCCTCTAATGTGGTACTTGACCGCTACGACTTCGTATGAGATGCGCTCACGGCGTGGTTGATCACTGAATGAAAGGTACTCTGAGACAGATCACCTGAAAGGACACTGATGAAACTGAAGCCGGCCTGCATAGATGGATTACCACGTTACGATTGCAACAATGCTACTTTCCCTAAAAAGAGAGCTTCCCGCATTTCACTTTGAAATGACGATCGCGCAGTCCTTTTCGTCACAGACGCCTACGACTTTGAACGGCGGTGTCGGGAAAAAAAATTCTGCATTTTAAACCTATAGTTTGCTCAGCAATGAATGCGTCTTCTACAGTTGATACAAACGTCAACAGAGCCGCAAAGAAGCAAACAATCGATTTTTATAAAAGCAAAAAAGTTCTTGAACTTGTTCTCAGTGCCCTTTTAGTAGTAGTAGTACAAGACCTTTATTCGGCCATAATTTACAGGCCGAGCATGTCGACCGCCTGGGCGACCAGAAGTCGCTGTTCTTCCTCCCCTTCAGCGCCAAGCCAGTCGAGCCAGGTGGTGATGGATAAAGAAGGTGGGGGGTAGGAACCCGACTGCTGAGCAGCCGGGCAATAGAAGAGGCAATGGGCCAGGTCCGCGTAGATACAGGGGCAGTTGATACAGGAAGGGTCTGATCGATAGCGATAGAGAAAGAGGCGAGACGGGGTGATAACTGCATTCATTTGGATGTGCCGAAGAAGGCGAGCCTCCGGCACCGTGAGCGATGGATGAGTGGGAGGGTAAAGGCGTTTGTCTAGGCGGAGCTCGAGGTAGACCTCTTTTATGGTGCGGCGAAGGGTGAGTCTCCCACCGTCCTCCGAGGGCTTGGGCCAGGGGATCAACGGTGCCCGGAAAAGTGTGTCTCGGACGAGCTGATGGGCCAGCTCATTGGCGTCAATCCCTGAATTCCCAGGGACCCAGCGGAGGAAAACGATGGAAGGCTGTAATGCGGAGACCGCTCGTTCGACCTCCTGTTGGAGATAAGGGGTTAGGGTGCGTTTCTGTATGTGGTGAATACAGCCGTGGTTTCGGGGTCACATTTGTGAACGAATGAAACACTGCCCCGGCAAGACGTAGTCTAGATCATTTTTTTTTTATTTGCTCCCAAGAGGACAACAAATAAAGTGACTGAAATGCAGAGCGTGCAAGTTTTTCACATAAAACGTAATATTCGACTCTCAGAGGAGAGAACAAAAAAAAAATGGGAGTTGGATGTCAGTTTTAGTTACTTAAACCAAGTCGGTTTTCTTAGTGTCGTGTTTTATTGCGGCGCTCCAGTCGCATGAGCGGCGCCACAACCGTCCTGCTTTTTAACCCCGGGTTTATTTGCTGACTCAATTCGGCTCCGCTTACTGGTACAAGTAAACTTAAGCCGCCCCAGGTTGACAGGGCTTTTAAGCTAGCAAGCTTCAGTTTACGGTTCCTTTTAGTGATCCCGTATTGAATTTCCTCTCCACATTTCCACAAAGCTGCCCCACTTTCACTTCCGGTTAGGCTTTTAGGGAAAAAACTCTTCCCTCGGAAATCAATTTACTTACGTTTCAGTGCACACAAAACATGTTCCTTTGATTTAAGGTACAGCGCACGCCGGAAAGTATAGCTTTTAGCGAAAATGCGGTTTCGGCATCGAGACATATTAAAGTATAGGCATTAGAGGTATCAGTCTGCAAAATTTTAAACTCCTGAATGTAAGCTAACGAGGTTACGAAAGTTGAAATGCTCTCGAGTTCGGCAGCACTTCGTTTTTTCATCGTTTCAAGAAATCTATAAATAAATTGCGCGGCGGCCGCGTTTCGACGGAGGCGAAACGCAAAAGGCGCCCGTGTGCTGTGCGATATCAGTGCACGTTAAAGGGACACTGAGGAGAGCACTATTAATATATTTTTTATAGCAAAATCCGATAGTTCGGCATGTCATGGCTTTGTTGCCACTAGGCCGGCAGCGAAAAATGCATTTATTTCTAAGAAATTTGGATTCGAAGTTGAAAAGGTTTTTCCCGCCGCTGTGATTCAAACTTGGGATTCGGCTATGACGACAGAGGACTAAGTGACGTGAAACATGACGTGACATGACGTGATGCAGACTCCGTGATTTCTGCCGGCCAGCAGTGCGGCCTAGCAGCAGCCGAAAAGAAAGCTACCGCCGGCCGCACGTTGAAGGCATCTATCGGCTATTGCGGCCGTCGCTACAGTCGCTTCGCTTACGTTTGCACCGGCGTTTTGCGAGCGTTACGATGGATCTCGTTCTCGAAGTCGTCAACGAAGTTCTCGCAAATAGACACCTTGAGCATACCGTGTACCTTGATACCGCTAGCGGAATACCGGGAGCCCGCCTAACGCCGGCGAGCAGGCGCTGATTGGTCCCGATGCTTCAGGCGAGCGCGTAGCTGCCCGGCACGTGGCGCCATCTGGCGACGTCAAGGAGATTTGCGCATGCATTGGCTGCGCCTCAGTGATTTGTGCTTCCCGTGTCCTAGCGTTGCTAGAACCATTGGTTCTAGCAACACTGTTTTGTTATATGACGTCATGACGCTTGTACTTGCGAGTTTGGCCTGTGGCGGCGATACCTGTATTTTGGTTCTTGCTCTTTTCTTCGTTACAAGAGCTTTGTTGTCCGTATGAGTGGCGTTTTTGTAATCAGGAGCTGGTATTCTGTCGATACAAGCCAACTTCAATTTCTCCTCAGTGTCCCTTTAAAGATCCCCAGGTGGTCGAAATTATTCCGGAGCCTTCCACTACGGCACCTCTTTCTCTCTTTCCTATTTCACTCCCTCCTTAATCCCTTCCCTTACGGCGCGGTTCAGTTGTCCACCGAGATATGCGAGACAGATACTGCGCCATTTCCTTTTCTCAATGACCAATTATTAAATTTCACAAATTATTATTCAGGCGAAAGCACCGTTCAAACTCTGCCCAGGAATGAGGCTACTTAACCACGACATGGCGCGGAATCTGAACACGCAGATGCCTGTAACTGAGCATGTTTTAGTGCGAAAGCACTAAAACTTCTTAACACTTCTTAGCACGGTCCCAATCAAAAATGTTCTGCGAAGACTCGGAGTAACTCGGGTAAGCTCGGGTTAGTTCGGAGAAGCGCCGCGCAAGCTGCAGCCAATGGGACGAAGCTCGGGTAAGTTCAGAGGACTGTCGCGCCAGCTTTGGCCAATGGGAGGAGGGCACCGTGCCAGCTGCCGCCGAGTGGAGAGAGGGTGTGAAGATAAAAAGCGAGAAACGGTGTTCTGTGCACGTACAGATGCCACAAAGAAGAAAGACGTCAAGAAAGAACACAAGCTTTCATACGTCTACTCGATGGAACTACGTTATATCACTTTTTTCACTGCGTCACATATTCCTTACACTGGGCCACGGGTTGGCGGCCAGAAACCGATGGTAAAAGGGGGCCTTGTTACGTGCGACGTATAACCGGCAATGGTGTCCAGAAAACCAAATCGAGCGCATGGCCGCTCCTCTGTAGGAAAGTCTTCTTCACTGGCGTGGCAATAACAATGGCATGAAGGATTCAACACATACAAAGCTTGCACATTAATTTGTAAATTGCGATAGACTAACACTTTTGTTCGGAAATACCTAGCTGAAATATTTGCTTCAGCTCACGTACTGACACTCCTGCACACTTATAGTATTTTCGTTTTTGCAGTGCATTTATCCACGATGAAAACCTGTAATGCGCGCATTATTTTTCGCACTAAAATATTTTGTTAGGGGCCAGTAAGGGCCTTCAGCGGTCGAGAAACCCGGAACCGTCGTGGAACAACAGCGTTTCACCCTTGACACATATCACTTTGTGTAAAAATGTGAGTGAAGTGACAGTGTTCAGTAAAGCGTCCCTTGTACGTCTGTTATCGTATACATCTAACCTCGTATATCAATTGCGGGCTTATTGCAAACTTTGACCGCCTGGCATTATCCAAGCGCTCGTCTCGTGTGTTATTGTGAAGTTCATAAGCAGGACCAGCTTTCCAAATTTCATACCTAAATCAGGTTTCAAACGGGCGAAAAGTTAGCATTCTGACGCAGCCTGTCATACGTGTCGCCCGCAGATACGAACCGTTAATGCTGAGAAAACAAAAGGAAAATGTTTAAAAAAATCGGAGGTTAAAAGCTGCCGCACGTTCTGAAGAGTCTTCCGGGTGTGGTGCATCCTCCATGCCGAGTGACAGGTTGCGCCAACTTACGATTTCACGCGCCATAAATTTTGCGACGATGCCACAGATTGCGACAGTGACGCTTCACGTAACATACGAAGAATAAAATATGGGCTGTTCAAAAACGGCACGACTTCGACCGGCAAAGCATAGCACAACGAACAGCGCGGAAAAATGTTCACCAACGTAGACGATCAGTCAGACCGCTGAATGCCGCCAGAGCTGAAGTTGCGCCCACGAGAAAGTGAAGAACTACGTCAATTTAAGTTGCCGCGAAAAAAAAAAAAACACAAAGCGTTCGTTAGACGGGTATTTGAGTATAGTAAAACAGTATGGGATCCTCAAACACCAACCAATTGTCTTAAACTTGATAGAATACAGCTACCTGCTGTAAGGATTATTTATAATAAATTCTACCGCAATCATTTTTCAGCAGAATTCCGTCAACAAGCTCAACTAGCGATGCTAGAAGCCAGAACCAGGTATGAAAGGTTGACAACCCTTCACCTGATTATTAACAACTCTTTCAAAATGAAGAAATCAGATTACTTCGAAATCAAAACAACAAAAACATCCAGGCATCGGCATAGTAAGTTTATCCTATTACAGGGCATGCGAAATGATTGTCTTAAGTTTAGTTACTTCCTGAGAAGCTCCAGTGATTAGAACTCTCTTCCAGACTCTGCTGTTTTGCCTACATCACTAATTGAATATCCACAGCATTTAGAATAGTTTTTGTATAGCGGTAATCCAGAGAGGCAGGGCAATTTTCGAAGCGAGCTGCTGTTTTGGTCTTTGAAGCGATGCATTTTGTTTGTTTCACGCGTGTGTTTAGAGGCGCTTTCCTATTAGCTGTCGAATACCTGTGTTTTTCAACAAGTGTCTGTTTTTGCGCTACCAATTTTACTGTTGATCGTAGACTGTTTTTTTTTTTCCACTCCTGTTAAAGCCCCTTTTGGGGCTGATAGTATATACACATGAAATGAACTCTGAACCTGTGTGCGTATGCCACGCTTGATACAAGGCCTCTGAAATCATTTATAGATATTTTACCGCTTATGTGCGTCATATGTCGTATCGACCAGAGCACCTGCTTTCACAGACTTGGTTACAACAAACGGTGACTGAACGGAGGGAAGAAGAAAGGAGGTCTGGGCACTTTGTCTACCCTTATCTGGTTCCATTCGTTGCTTTGGCACGAAGCGAGAGAACAAGGCTGTCACATGATGCCGACTGCGGCTCGCAAGGACAGACTTTGGGCAGTTTTAACCGGAGCCGCACTGCAGAAATAAATACGATAGGAGACGAGCAAGCGACAAGACGCTGGCACCCAGGCATATCAGCGTTACCAGGGAGGAGCCCGCTACCCCTCACTTCTATTACAGGGCAGCTCAAGAAAGGAGTAGTTACGCCGCGGGGTACACGCCTTATCTAAATCGACATGGTCTCACCCTCCTGCTCCTCAGCCGTGCAACCCCTACCTGGTTTCGCCTCCTCGGTGCTACAGCTTCAGAAGTGCAAACACTCGAACCTTCGCACGTTGCAGAAAAAGTCTGCGGCTGAAAACTGAATACAAGAAGCGACTTGTTACCACGTTTTTGGGCCTGCTATCAATAAATCTCCTCTACATATTTCTCACTTACATGACAAATAGACGCTTTTCTTTAGCAGCTCAGCAAGAAGATAAGAAACCCGCCAATCTTCTCGCGTGCGCACGTGTGTGTTACGAGCGATCCGTGGGATGTGCGTGGTATGTGTCTTGTGTCTGTGTGTGTGTCTGTGTGTGTGTGTGTCTGTGTGTGTGTGTCTGTGTGTGTGTGTGTCTGTGTGTGTGTGTGTCTGTGTGTGTCTGTGTCTGTGTGTGTCTGTGTGTGTCTGTGTGTGTGTGTGTCTGTGTGTCTGTGTGTGTCTGTGTGTGTCTGTGTCTGTGTGTGTGTCTGTGTGTGTGTCTCTGTGTGTGTGTGTCTGTGTGTGTGTCTCTGTGTGTGTGTGTCTGTGTGTGTGTCTGTGTGTGTGTGTCTGTGTGTCTGTGTGTGTGTGTGTGTCTGTGTGTGTGTGTGTGTGTCTGTGTGTGTGTGTGTGTGTGTCTGTGTGTGTGTGTGTGTGTGTGTGTGTCTGTGTGTGTGTGTGTCTGTGTGTGTGTGTGTGTGTCTGTGTGTGTCTGTGTGTGTCTGTGTGTGTCTGTGTGTCTGTGTGTGTCTGTGTGTGTCTGTGTGTCTGTGTGTGTGTCTGTGTGTGTGTGTGTCTGTGTGTGTGTCTGTGTGTGTCTGTGTCTGTCTGTGTGTGTCTGTGTGTGTCTGTGTGTGTGTGTCTGTGTGTGTCTGTGTGTGTCTGTGTGTGTCTGTGTCTGTGTGTGTCTGTGTGTGTCTGTGTCTGTGTGTGTGTGTGTCTGTGTCTGTGTCTGTGTGTGTGTGTGTGTGTGTGTGTGTGTGTGTGTGTGTGTGTGTGTGTGTGTGTGTGTGTTGTGCATGTTGTGGGTGTGTCATGGTGTGTGCGATGCGTAGGTGCATGTGGCGTGCGGGGCGTGCGTACTGTGTCGTTTGTTGTGTTCGTGTGGTGTGCGTCGGCGGTGTGTACACGCGTCTGTGTTTCCGTGTCCATGTGTGTACGATATAGTACGAATGTATATAGCTTCAAGCAGACAGGAAGAAGAAAGGAAGGCTGCCTTACAGCGTTTGTTGCCTCTAGTAACTGATTAACATTAACCGACAGAAAGAAAAAAAAACAGTTACACAATTTTATTACGTAAGGCCCACAGTCTTCTCTCAGAGGCCATGAACATAAAAAGGTAGGCCTGAAAGAAGTAAAAGTCAGTTGCAGCTTTGGAATAGCGACGCTCTTCACGGCCGTAAAGGAGGTTTTTTTTTTTACGAACTTCTAAGGAGACGTTCGCGCCTAACAGTGGCGGTGGCTACTCCTTTGCGCAGAGCGGGAAAAATCGCACAAGGACAGAGACAACACGCTTCTCGAATTCTAACAGACTGCTCGTGGGCGTCCATAAGCAAAATCTCAGTCCTGCGTTCTATTGCATTACCAGCGTTGTTTATATTGCTTCCTATTAGCTGTTCATCCGACCACCCACTCAGCAGAGATGCACGGCACAACAAAAAGCGACAAAACAAAACCCAACGTCGTTCGCATCCCCAGACACCAGCACAATCGAGTCAAGACCACACCGAACACAGAACCCGGGCGAAGCTCAGAAATGCGCCTTGACTCCTGCTTTCGTGCTTCGATTTTTTTTCTTTTCTCACCGCGGCCTTTCTAGAGAGCAGCGACGGCTCTCCGGGTTGCGTAGCAACGCTCGCAAGAATCTTCAAAGAAAAGCTACAGCAGCTCGCAGGCACAGCACCGCGAAGGCTCGGCGGTATCACAGCCACACATTGTGTGCGACAAGCCTGCGGGATCGGCGAGGCACGAAGTAAATAGATAAACTCCCGGCGCACGCACACACGCACGCACGCACGCACACGAGAAGACCACCGTGACCCATTTTTGACCTCAGCATAAATCGGATGAGATTTTTCTGTATTCAGCCCACATACCCGCAAACAAGTAAAGAAGCACGCACGGGCAAAAATCGACGGGACGCCTCGAGCTGCCCGCCTAGAGTCACCGAAAAAAAAAAAATGCCCGCCAAGCCGGCAACGCCGGAAGCATCGGCGGGCAGCTAAGAAGCTATGGCCTAATGCGTAAACATTGAGACCCGCCATTTCCAGAAGCGCAGCGAAGTCGAATTCAACAACATGCATATTTACAAGAGGGAAAGGGCATTATTTTGCTTGCGCCGTTGGCATGCAGCACGGTGCAGAATAAAGTTCCGGAGACCCATCGTATACAGTCTTTCGAGTGGGCTGACAGCAGAGAGAGAGGTAAGAAAAACAAAAAAGAAAACGTGACTGGACTGGCTGGCTATTCTGCCTTTTAAAATTCATGAAAAACATGGCCCGCGGCCGAACACTCAGCAGCACTCAGCAGCAGCGGTCCCGAATGTTCCTGGCGCTCGGCTAAAACAACCCTTCATTTATTACAGGATTCACATCATCACCAGCACGTGCCTTGCTCCTTCCTCAAGCCCAGATCCAGCCGATTAACAGAAGACAACGCCCCTGTTCCGTTCATCACCACTTCATAACCACGTCACATCAGGACCACTACAAAAAGGGCCCACATCGACAGCAGCTTCACATACACTCAGCAGCAGCGGTCCCGAATGTTCCTGGCGCTCGGCTAAAACAACCCTTCATATATTACAGGATTCACATCATCACCAGCACGTGCCTTGCTCCTTCCTCAAGCCCAGATCCAGCCGATTAACAGAAGACAACGCCCCTGTTCCGTTCATCACCACTTCATAACCACGTCACATCAGGACCACTACAAAAAGGGCCCACATCGACAGCAGCTTCACATACACTCAGCAGCAGCGGTCCCGAATGTTCCTGGCGCTCGGCTAAAACAACCCTTCATATATTACAGGATTCACATCATCACCAGCACGTGCCTTGCTCCTTCCTCAAGCCCAGATCCAGCCGATTAACAGAAGACAACGCCCCTGTTCCGTTCATCACCACTTCATAACCACGTCACATCAGGACCACTACAAAAAGGGCCCACATCGACAGCAGCTTCACATACACTCAGCAGCAGCGGTCCCGAATGTTCCTGGCGCTCGGCTAAAACAACCCTTCATATATTACAGGTTGGTCCCGTTGACTTTGTACTCAGAGGGTGTGTGGTTGCCGCTGCTGCTGAGCGCGCCTGGTTTTATAAACATGTCTGAATGTCTCATATGCAACAACTCGTTTGGCGACGACGAAATTTTCCTGTCTTGTTCGGAATGTCAGTTCAGTTATCATGTGGGCGCCTGTTCGGGAGTATCTTTAACTGCGCACCGAAAAAAATCCGAGGCGGCCCTAAATTCCTGGAAATGTGCCACTTGCAAAACAGCCAAGGCCCGAAGTGGTCAGAGTGCCGCAGCCGATGACGAGGTAGCTGAGCCGAACCTTTCAGCTGAAATTTTAGAGATTCACCGCAAACTTGCCATTCTAATCGAAATGAAAGTTAAAGTAGATGCCTTGGAGGAAATAAAGGACACAGTATTAAATGTCGAACAGTCAATGCACGAGATGTCCTCAAAATATGACGAGGTCATCATTCAGATGAAGCAGCAAAATGCGGACATCGCAAGCCTACGTAAACGTGTGGAGAAGCTGGAGGTCAAAGTAAATGATCAGGAAATTCATGAGCTGCGGCAGCAAGTAAATGACATCGATCAGTACAGCAGACGGCTCAATCTAGAAGTACATGGTCTTCCCTTACATGAAAGTGAAAATCTGCTAGAAAAGCTTAATCGTATCGCAGACGATCTGCAGCTTCCGCCTCTCTCTGGATCAGACATTGAATCCGCCCACCGCCTTCCCCTGAAGCCACGATCTGATGGAACTGATGTCGATGCTGAGAAAGCTAGTACCGACAGGAATGTGAAGTTTCCACCCGTTCTTGTCCGCTTTACTTCCCGTAGAACAAGAGACGCTTGGCTCGAAAAAAAAGCTGCACTGAAAGAATCAAGAAAAAACATTTATTTCAATGAAAACCTCACAGCACAAAACAAAAAGCTTTTCTGGCACATGAAGGCACGAGCAGATGAAAAAGACTATGAATTTGCGTGGCACAAGAATGGTAGACTGTTCGTACGCCGTGCCGGCCGCTCTCGGGTTATCAGAATTGTCACGATGGAAGATCTCGATAAAATAAGGTAGAGGCAGTCATCTGTGCCAGTTTCTTGGTTTATTTGTGCTCAAAATGACAATCCCTTCTCGCGAATGCAAGTACTATGACACGCAATCCTTTAAAGAAAGCAGATCATTTCGCCGTGGCAACCGGCTTTCTATGTTTCACTTGAATGCACAAAGCTTAAAAAGTAAACATGAATCTGTTTGCTTGCTCCTAGATGAATTAAACCACGAATTTGATATTATGGCTTTTTCTGAGACATGGTTTCGTGATGAGTCTGATGCGGTGCACTTCCCAGGATATAGATGTGTTTCACTGCCCAGGAAAAACAAAAGAGGGGGAGGTGTAGCTTTTTATGTCAAATCAAACTATTCCTTTGATGTCATTCGTGAGTTTACGGTTACGCTTGATGACTACGAATCACTGATGATTGAATGTGCTAGAACTATATTTGTCGTTATTTACAGGCCACCCACTGGAGTCAAATCTAAGCTGCTTGATTTTATTGAGCACATGTTTGATTACTGTTCACATCTTGGCAAACGTGTCGTTGTCACTGGGGATTTTAATATTAATCTACTTTATTTGGAGCATCACGCGCAGGCATTTTTAGATGTGTTCTTTTCTTTTGGCTACGGAAATGTTATCACTGTTCCTACAAGGGTGACGAATGAATCTGAAACCCTACTTGACTTGTGCTTCACGACGCAAACAGCTGGTCTAGAGTCGGGTGTCCTAATATCAGATGTAAGTGATCACATGCCGATATTTGTATTTTTTAACCCAGAAACAAAAATACACCGACAACGCGAACATGACGTGCGACCACCATACAGAGCAATAAACGAGAGCACGATGGCTATTTTTGAAAGATCAATCAGCAAACTAGACTGGTCTTGCATTTACAACATGACGGATCCTGTAGAGGCGTTCTGCCGTTTTGCTACAGTATTCAAACAGCTTTATGAGGAGGCATTTCCTTTAAGAGAGACTAAATGCAATAGGAAATGCAGAAAACCATGGATTGACAACGAGCTGTTAAAAAGAATAAAAGAGCGAGAACGACTTTTTGCTGCTTTTATAAAGACAAGGAATCCGGAGTACTTAATAAAATTTAAAAAGGTAAGAAACAGACTGACCCGGGATGTAAAATTAGCACGGGAAAATTATTATGAGAACAAATTCAGTACTATTCTTAATGACCCCAAAAAGGTCTGGAAAACTCTAAATGAACTGCTTCCTCATAAAAAAGAAAGCCCTGTTTCTGAGATAAGCGATGGCGGAACAATATACACCGGAGTTTCACTCGCGAATAAGTTTAACCAACATTTCTTGAAAAGTGGATCCTCAAGTGCTTCGGACACTTGCAACCCTACGTATAGATCGTATATCTCCGCTAGTATAAGCAGGTCTTTATTTTTCACACCTACAGATGAGACAGAAATATGCGATCTTCTTTCCAAGTTAAAGAACTCGGCAGCTTGTGGTATCGACGGTATAAAAGCACAGCCTGTCAAAACAGTTGCCGCATTCATTAGTAAACCCCTTTCATACATGTGCAATCTGATATTATCAAATGGTATCTTTCCAGACGAATTAAAAATCGCGAAAGTATCCGTGATATTTAAAGGTGGTGACAGGAATGACATTAACAACTACAGGCCCATTTCTATCTTGCCAGTTTTTTCAAAAGTAGTCGAACAGGTGATTAATAAACGTTTATTAAGTTTCTGCAATATAAATAACATTCTGACCGATAAACAGTACGGGTTTCGAAAACAACAATGTACGGAAACAGCACTACTACGCATTAAAGAAAAAATAGTTAGCAACTTTGAGAATAAACTGTTCACAATAGGAATATTTCTTGACTTTAAAAAGGCGTTCGACTCTATCAAACACGATATCTTATTGCTAAAGTTAAGTGAGTATGGCATAAGGGGAATTGCACTTAACCTAGTGAAAAGCTATTTAAGTAATCGACTACAGTGCACAGAAATACTTAAATCGAGATCCGCACTAGGAGATATCAAATATGGTGTCCCACAAGGTTCTATTCTCGGTCCGCTCCTTTTTCTTTTGTACATAAATGACATTATTAACGTGCCCCTAACAGCAGACATCATACTATATGCTGATGACACTAACGTATTTTTTTCTGGTGCAAACTTATCTAATGTTCAGCGCGAAGCTAACATTTGGCTAAAGAACATTTCTGAATGGCTAAGAATAAATAAATTAGAACTTAACATTAAGAAAACAAAGTACATTGTTTTTCGCCCTCGTGGTAAGCATATTGATGAAAACATAGCGCTAAAATATAACGGTGAGACCATCGAGCGCTCCATTTCTCATAAATTTCTGGGAGTTTTGTTTGAAGAAAACTTGAACTGGTCAAATCATATCGACAGCATAAAAACCAGTATTGTGAGATCTATTGGTATTATTAATAAGTTAAGAAACTTGCTACCCCAACAACTGAAAATTCAGCTTTATTATAGTCTAGTGCATTCACGCCTTCAATACTGTTTATCCGTTTGGGGAACTACAACAAAAACCAACTTAGATAGGTTATATACATTGCAGAAACGAATAGTACGCATTATAGAAAATGCACCTTACAGGACTCATTCTGCCCCACTTTTCAAGAAGAACACTGTGCTAACTATCGAAAACCTGTTAAACAGAAAAACTGCAATTGCCATATTCCGCGCAGTCAAGCTTAATGAAACTGAATTTTTCCGAAAATATCTGCTGAAAGAACACAGCTACAACACAAGGTGCACAGCTTACAACATATGTAAAATACGCACAAATTATGGCATGCAAAAGCAATCCTTTGTTATACCCGATTTGTTAAATCGTCACCCAGCCATCATGACAATTGTAAATCAATCACGGTCCATAGGGGTTTTCAAAAAGAAGTTGAATGCCTACTTAATGTCATAGTAGAAAGGACTTGACTTCGTACATTTCTTGCTTTTTGAGTGCTAGTTTCTTACCTTTGCATCACGTTTTGTATCGCTGCATGTTTTTTTCTTTTTTTTTCGTTTTTTCACCTGTAATTCAGTGCCTGCAACCGTTTTCATGTCCACATTTTCCTTTCTTTTCCTTCACCGTATGCTGAGGTGCTGTGTGTATTGAGAGGCTGACACTCGTCAGGCACCTGTGCCTTTTTGTCAGCCTCTTAGACAGACCTGTACATTTGTATCACGTCTGCCTGAAATAAATAAACTTCAAACTTCAAACGCGCATGCGCCGATCCGGCGTCGCCGCGAGGAAAAAGCAAGAGCCGGCGAGTCGAAACAACTAGCCGCTGTGACGTACACATCGGGGACGCGTTCGTACCGGGTCCTCTAAGTGCAAACCCTTATAAATATGGTCTATAGACAGTATATAGACTTCTTAGTGAATCTATTGACTTCTTATAGATATTGCTTTTGGTCTATTCATAGTCTACAGACAAAAGTCTACTAAAAGTGCATGGCCATAAATCTATAGATTGTCTATAGACTGTCTATTGCATATGCATTGCCTAGAGACTCTAGGATTTGTCTATAGACAGTCTAGGATTTGTCTATAGACAGAAGTCTATACACACTCTATAGACTGTCTAAAACTTTTTTTGTAAGGGAAGCCACAATCCCGCTGTATGCAACAGCACAATCGCGCTGTATGCAGCAGCAAAACAAAATTATTTCAAATAGGTCGCCGATTTGAAAGGCGGCACCAATGAAGATATAAACCGGTTGAGATAAAAATATCTTATATGGAGGCAAACGCTCCTGACATTGCGGCTGTTCCTTGCTGCTTTGCGATTTTACCGCAGCGGCGGCCTATAGTGATTTGAGTTCCGCCTCGCATGCAGAAGGTCCGGGGTTCGATCCCCGCACCTGCTGCATGCCGCACCTCCTGCATTGTATCTGGTGCTCGACTTCTCTGGCCTGGTGAAATACCTTCAAATTAGTTCTGTGACCCACGTCGTGTAGATAAAAAATACCTTGTGCCATAGAGCTCTTTGGCCAAATCTGCACTTGAACCGTTAAAACTCACCATGATCATCATCATCGGTACCATACTTTCATGCCCCTTTGTTTTCGCAAAGTTACGAGCAGTACATGGTGTATACGGCTTTTGAAATGTCCTTAGCGCTTGCCACGCAATGAGAAGTGAATAAAGCGGACGGCCTGGTTTTTTCTTTACTATTCCCACATTGGGGGCATAAAATAAATGTATTATTATTATTATTATTATTATTATTATTACTGTTTTTGGTGGTGATGGTGGTATTATATTTCTGCTGCTAAAAGCTTAAACAATGTAAAAGAGTTCTGGAAGAACAATTGGTCAAAGCCGTTTGAGAAAGGCGAAAACAAAAAACAAATGCGCTTCCAACTATAGTGGACATTGCTGCTGACTCCCCGTTAACGCAGAAAAGTCCGCACCATGATTCGCAATAATAAACCTGTTGTGTCCCCTTATTGCTTTTGTGTGTGTGCGCCCCCTCCTAACGACCACTCGCATTCCCCTCCTAACGACAGTTCGCATCCTCCTCCTAACGACCACTCAATCCTCCTCCTAACGACCGCTTGCCCCTCGTCGCACGCTGTCGCCGGATGCCCCCCCACGGTGCGCCCCCGCACCCTCCTCCTGTTCTGGGAAGCCACTCCCTGCCGTGGACGCTTCTCCACTCCCTCCTTTCTTCGGGCGGCCAGTTCGGCTGCTGCCTCGGTCGACGCTGGTCGCACCCTCTTCAGCTTTAAATAAACGAAGTCTAAAAGTACCGTGTGCGTCTTTCGCTGCATTCAACACAGCGACCGGACACGACAGTGGCGACGAGAAAGTGGATTCGACCCGCGCTACGCAACGCTATTGACAAGCCATGGCTACGCGAGGGTTTCCCAATCAGATACCGGAATTCAACGGCTCATCGTGGTCATCGTGGGTTGGACGCCTTCAGTTCTACTTTGAAGCTAACAACATCACAGACCCAGCCTTGAAGAGGGCCAACCTGCTGACGCTGTGCGGGGAGCAGACCTACGATACTGTCTGCGCCCTTATTCAGCCAAGCACACCAGCGGCAGTGTCTTACGACGACATCGTAAAAGCGCTGCAAAAGCACTACGACCCAAGGCCATCCGAGGTCTACAGCCGGGCTCGCTTCCAACGACGAGATCAACTGGAAGGAGAAACTGTGAGCGCCAACGTAGCCGCGCTCAAGAAGCTTGCTGCCGACTGCAATTTTGGAACGCTGTCGACAACAGCTACCGGGCAGGAGGGAGACGCAGCTTCTTCTGCTAACACCACCATGCTTCCCTTGGACGTGATGTTACGCGACAGATTTGTGTGCGGACTGAGTGACGAGTCACTGCAGCAGCGCCTGTTCGCTGAGAAGGACCTCACATTCAGCAAAGCTTACGACATCGCCGTTCGAGCGGAGAGCGCCGGTCACCAGCAGAGAGGGATTCGCCGGAACACCGAGCCGGTACACCAGACAAGCAACCAGGTGCGCAAGCCTTCTGTTGTTGTAAAATCGGTCAAAAAGGCACAACGCTGCTGGCGGTGTGACGACCAACACAACCCCCAGGGATGTCGATTCCAGTCAGCCACGTGTAATTTTTGCCACAAGCGAGGGCATATCGAAAGAGCATGCATTACGAAACGGAGACTTGCCAAGATAAAGTCACCTTCCCAGCCTAATCACAGCGTCAACGCCTCAGAGAATACGCCGCTATCTGATCTCCATGGAACAACATCAGCAACACCATCTGTGTTGTACGACCTGAACACCATGAATCTCGGCACGCGACCGAAGATTTCTACAGAAGTAAGCGTACATCACCAGCTGATTAAGTTCGAGGTGGACTCCGGCGCAGCCTGTACTCTGATCAGTGAGGACACATTCCGAACTTCATGGCCATCTGACGCACCCGCCCTGCAACAAGACGACACGCACCTGCGAACGTGGTCAGGACAGAATCTGCCACTATTGGGCTCTGCCAACGTGCAGGTTAACTACAACGGCCAGACCCATACGCTACCTCTGCTTGTTGTGAAGGGCACAGGATCAAGCCTTCTAGGGAGAAACTGGTTTTCTCCACTAGGCGTGATGATATGCGGCATACACCAGACGCCGAGCCAGAACATGGTTGGTAAACATCAAAACGCCGATGCGCTAAGCCGTCTGCCACTAGACGCAACTGTTGACGAACCATTTCCACCAGGAGACGTTCTGATGTTCGAAGCACTGCCAGAACCTCCGCTTACAGCAGGCACAGTTGCAGCATCTACGCAGAAGTGCGCAGCTCTCCGGCTAGTTTACACAGCTGTTCAACAAGGCAACGTGCATAAACTCAAAGGGGACAACTTCGACGCTTACCGCAGGCGAGCTACAGAGTTGAGCACCCATCGCGGCTGCATCATATTTGGGTCCCGAGTTGTGATTCCGAGAGAACTACGCGCACAAGCTATGTCTCTCATCCACGCCGGACATCGGGGCATCGTTGCAATGAAAAAGTGTGCCAGAAGCTACATGTGGTGGCCTGGCATTGACAACGACATCGAAACAGTGGTGCGAGAATGCAAGCCTTGCCAGAGCAGCCGGAGCGCCCCGCCGAAAGCTCCTGTCCCAGAATGGGAAAAGCCAGACACACCATGGCACACACTGCACATTGATTTTGCAGGACCAATTGAGGGCTGCACTTTCCTTGTGGTCGTAGATGCCTACACAAAGTGGCTTGAGATAAGGCAAATGGGACAGACGACTTCGGCAGCAGTCATTGACAACCTCCGATCACTATTTGCAACGTTCGGCCTGCCGCGCAAGGTAGTGTCGGACAACGGAACACCGTTTGTGTCTGCGGAGATCCTCAAGTTTTATCGCGACAACGGGATCTCATCAGTTACATCGGCCCCCTACCACCCAGCGACAAACGGACAAGCCGAGCGCTACGTAGCCGAGCTAAAACGCGCCCTTGAAAGAGATCAGACAGGCTCGCTGCAGCGCCGCCTTGCGCGCTTTCTCTTCAAGCAGCACACGACGGTTCAGAGCACAACAGGCGAGACCCCCTCGAAAATGATGTTCGAGCGTGAAATGCGAACCCAGCTCACAGCCATCCTCCCCGAGCCAAAGGCAGAGACGTTCCGGGAAGAAAAAGCAATTCCGCGCTGCGGCACGCTTAATGAGGGGCAGCGCGTCCTCGCCCGACAGTTCCTGAAAAAGCCACGCTGGGAGGAAGCTACAATTGTCAGACGCATAGGCCTGCGCTCTTGGCTCGTCAACATACATGGCACAGTAGCACGCCGACATCTCAAGCAGCTGCGTAGATTTACGACGCCGTCTGAGAGCTGTCCGCCAGCGGAGAGAACACGTGCACCATTTTCCCACATAGCCTGGCACCTCTTCCCGGAAGAAGAGACTTCGCCCAGGACAGACCTAGGAGACACAGCGAACAACAGCCAGCCTACAAGTGTTTCTCCCCCGAGCGCACAAAGCCAGCGCGCCTCCACGCGTGAGCGCCGACCCCCTGCACGATAGCAGGCAACTTTCTAAGGGGGAAGGAAGTGTTGTGTCCCCTTATTGCTTTTGTGTGTGTGCGCCCCCTCCTAACGACCACTCGCATTCCCCTCCTAACGACAGTTCGCATCCTCCTCCTAACGACCGCTTGCCCCTCGTCGCACGCTGTCGCCGGATGCCCCCCCACGGTGCGCCCCCGCACCCTCCTCCTGTTCTGGGAAGCCACTCCCTGCCGTGGACGCTTCTCCACTCCCTCCTTTCTTCGGGCGGCCAGTTCGGCTGCTGCCTCGGTCGACGCTGGTCGCACCCTCTTCAGCTTTAAATAAACGAAGTCTAAAAGTACCGTGTGCGTCTTTCGCTGCATTCAACACAGCGACCGGACACTATTGCTCTTGTGTGTGTGCGCCCCCTCCTAACGACCACTCGCATTCCCCTCCTAACGACAGTTCGCATCCTCCTCCTAACGACCACTCAATCCTCCTCCTAACGACCGCTTGCCCCTCGTCGCACGCTGTCGCCGGATGCCCCCCCACGGTGCGCCCCCGCACCCTCCTCCTGTTCTGGGAAGCCACTCCCTGCCGTGGACGCTTCTCCACTCCCTCCTTTCTTCGGGCGGCCAGTTCGGCTGCTGCCTCGGTCGACGCTGGTCGCACCCTCTTCAGCTTTAAATAAACGAAGTCTAAAAGTACCGTGTGCGTCTTTCGCTGCATTCAACACAGCGACCGGACACGACAAAACCCTATTCAGTTAAAAAATAAAAAGAGCACTTTAAGAGGCTGCAGTAGTGGTAACATGAAAACAAGATAGAAAAACAGACACGATGAACTGTAGAGGAAGAGAGGTAAAACACGACCCAAAGTCTTTTTAAGCATCAGAAACGTTCCACTGTTCGAGAGGTACTATTTATCATCTTTCGGCGAAAGGCATTATTGCACTTCAAACTTCGTTATCCAAAATCAGCCACCGATCATTTTCTTTTATTGCTGCTTGTCATTTTGGCCGCTTACATGTTCGATCTTCCGGTGTAGTACACGGACCGCTTCCGCTCATTCGATCCTGTCGTCATTTCCGAACCCATTAAGTTTCACTGCGCATCCGCGCAGCCGATTTCAGCCGTGCACGCAACAGGCCGCTAGAGAAAAAAAAAAGCTTCCAGCGCGGCAATTAGGGACAGCGAATCGATATCCATGAGTGCGGCTTGATTCTGATCGATTCCACCGCTGCTGCGTCGACACAAAGCGACCCATCGGAAGAGGCACAAATATAGTCCTCCGTCCGAGCCACAGTGAGGTAAAAGAAAAATGCTAACTGCGAACAAATGAGCAACGTACCACATTGTTCCAAACCACACCTTATATGCATTCTTTCACTTTGCTGTTGAGTGCGCCGAGGGTAGGCAGAGATCTTGGCTAAGCAGATGCAAGAGAGCGCTTTTTGCTTCAATATGTTCCCTCGCTATCCACGCTTGTAAGCAAATGAAACCTGGATTGGCAGGCCTGTACGTAATACATGGCTCCAGAGGATTCGTCCTGCGTGGTTTGCGACGCCGTCCCCATTAATTACCCACCCAAGCCACTCGGAAACCAGCTGCTCTTCCGTATCGTCATATCGCGGGGCTCCCACGATGATTGGTTTATTGAGGTTTAAAGTCCCAAAGGGACTCAGGCCATGAGGGACGCCGTAGTGAAGGGCTCCGGAAATTTCGACCACCTGGGGTTCTTTAACCATCACTGACATCACTCAGTACACGGATTGTGAGGAATTGAAAGGCGCAGTAACTGTCTCAGTTCTTGGTGGACACCTCAACCACGCCGCGAGGAAAGGGAGGAAGGTGGGAGTGAAAGAAGAGAGAAAGAGGTACTGTGTACTAAAACAGCGCAAGGACACAGGACAAGAACGGAGAGAAGTCACACACGGCGCTCCGTGTGTGTCTTCTCTCCGTTCTTGTCCTGTGTCCTTGCGCTGTTTTATTACACGATGCATAACCAACTAGCCCAAACTGCAAATTTACCAAAGATGTACTGTAGTGGAGGGCTCCGGAATCATAATTTCAACCAGCTGGGGAATGTTTAACGTGCGCTGATATCGCATAGAACACAGGCGCCCTTTGCGTTTCGCCTCCATCGAAACGCGTCCGCCGCAGCCGGGTTCTATAGTTTAGAGTGCGTGCGCGTGCGTGCAGAGGGCACAACGAACGGAAAGCCATAGCAACCGACTGACTCGTGGTGGAAACCTGGCCCCCTATTCTGGAAGTGTCCAATTAGTGGATGTGGTTGAAACTGGGCGCGTTCTCTTGATCTAAAACACGGCACGCGCCATCGCCGGCGCTCCCTCCGATCGCGTTAGTTTGGTAGAAGCTACCATCATCTTTAAACCAAGGATAGCCGCTGCCTTCTATATTCAAACAGTTGAATATGAATCACGAGTATCTAAAACAAAAAGTTCTGTAGCATTTACTCTTACGTTACTCTTACTGACTCAATCGCGAGCATAGTTTGAGTCCGGATGACGTAACAGGAAAGAGGGGTCAGCTGTCGTCATGCACCCATCACCTACTCTAAACAGAACAGAGTAAAAAGGGAGGAAGCTCTCCTCCTGAGCCGTAAAGGTAATGTGCTAGAGGGCAGCATAGTTCCTTGTTACTGCCATACACATGCGTATCCGTGTATTTGGTTTGGTTTATGGCTTATGGGGTTTAACGTCCCAAAGCGACTCCGGCTATGAGGGACGCCGTAGTGGAGGGCACCGGAAATTTCGACCACCTGGGGTTTTTCAACGTGCGCTGACAACGCACAATACACGGGCCTCTAGAAATTCGGCTAAATCGAATTCAACCGCCGCGGTCGGGATCGAACTCGCGTCTTTCGGGCCAGTAGCCGAACCAACTATCCAGTGAGCCACCGCGGCGGCTGTATTCGTGTGTAGAATGTAGGATGCGGCCTCTGCATGAGCACACGACGCGTAATTCGACTCGGGCTAGGCGTCTAGCGGTCACTACAGACATAGTGCGCAACGCCACCAAAGCTAAGGCGGTCACTCGCAGTGGCTCTGCGGTTGCGGTGTTCGGCTCCTGGTTTCGGAATCCGGCCGCGGCGAACCCATTTTAATGGAGACGAAATGCAAAAACCTCCGCGTGTTTGTGACATCCGCGCACGTTAAAGTACTGCGGGTGGTCGTAATTGATCCGGTGCATCCCACTACTGCGACCACTTTTTTTATGCCTTATTTAGCTCTTTCCACATAAACAAAAAAAAAAAGGCGTTTGCATTTTTGCAACACACATCTGCCGGGCCTCACGCCAGTTCCTCACGCACTAAAAGCTAACAGCAAGAAAATCCTAAATGTGACGAAGTAAAGTGTGGATATGCTGCGGTGATGTCAAAGCAAGAATGTGTTGATGTGATGTGATAAAATCCTCTTCCTTTCGTTTCTCACTCCGTGAAATATGAATAATTTTCACTCCTTTCGCACAAAGGAACGCACACCCGCACGCATATAGACTCGGCAGTTCAATATTGGACCGATACGCGCGGACTGATACTTTATCGCGAGCACGCTGATAACTGAGTAGTTCTCACACCGTTGCATGGAGGATAATGAACGCAGCATACCATCATGTTTCCTCAGTAGTGCGACGACATTGCTTCACTTACGTGAAAGCAACTATTCTGACACCCATATACGCTGAAACAGCAAGGTATCGGATGTCCTCACTTTCAAATGCGTTTTTCATGCACTGGAGCGGTGGTAGTTATGTAGCACGGAGGGCTTCGCGTTCGATATCGGTGCTATAGAGACGTGGCGATAGAAGTGGAAATGAAATTATCAGAATTTGAATGTACTGCTCAAAGCATGAGCGAAGCACGCAAAGTTAGATTCGATTCATCGCACGAAATCTACTCTTACGCGCCCATAACATCCACGACAGCGTAACAACAACAACAAAAAAAAAGCAAGAATAGCAGATCCCAGGTGAGTAAATTCCGGTCTCCTCATTATGAAAGAGAGAAAACAGTTCGGCCAAAAATAAAAAAAAATCTTTGGTTATTTCTGTGCTAAAGTCGAGCATGACTTTTCAATACTCCGCGCCAGGGAAAAAAAAAAACAAGTCAGAAAAAAAAAGCGGGGGTAGCGGTGCGAAGGTCGAAGGCTTGCAGAGCTTATAAAGCTAAAGGCTGAGAGGACAGCGACTCGCGTGCATTTCCACGAACTGCCACTGTGGACCTTGAAGCTCCTATCCGAGCCAACAACGATCTCTCACTTGCTATCCGAGCTCCCCCGCGCAACTGCCCTGAGATAAGAAAAGAAATACGAGGCCGAGTGCCGGCCAATGACGCCCAAGCACCCCGCATTATTCTCGTCGTGTTTGTACAGACCAGCTTCACACGCGATCGGACCCATTATTCCTCAAGCTGTCGCTACCTGCACCTAGAACACACTGCCCCCCCCCCCCCCCCCCCTCCCCCACAGCAGAGTTATTGGCGTTGCTAGACATGCTTACGTTCTATCACAAAGAGAAGCATCTGCTGCCTTCGGCGAGCTGTCCCGAACTTGCAGTTTGTTTCCGAACCAATGGCGTGATTGATGACCGGTGGCAACTTATCACTTTAAGTATTTTAGTCTCAGAACTGCAAAGCGCATCACCAGGATAGTATGCGGAAAGAGAAGTCCGGGAGCAAAAAAAAAGTAGCCTGGGGACTTTTGTCAACGTATCAAGTTTCTAACTAACTGCCAATCTTATAACCACGCGCCACCGAGCTGCTTATACAGAAAATATGTTTTAATTATATTTTATATGACAAAGAAGATTAGTCCACGTAAAGCAGCATAATAACTAAGCTATAAAAATAGTTAATACTTGTAAATATTGCGCCTTTGGGATGTGAAGCGCTGAAGTATAGAAACGCGTAAGATGCAGACAATCATAAAATGAAGAGAAAAATAAACACGACTCATGAGAAATTATATATATATACACTTTAAATTTATTGAAATAAATAAAGAAAAACACGAAAAGGACTTAGCATCGGTATCAGAATTTATCGAGTTTAAAACGGGCATACACGATTCATCAGTGCACATACAGCCGAATGATTGAAACATGTTCCGAGTATGATTCATAATTTGTTACTCAAGACAAGATGTCATGGTTTGACGTCGCGAATCCAATTTGCTTTCTGCGGTTAATGGAAGACAAATAAGTACAGTATAAAATTAATTCTAATAAAAATCATGCATGATGGACCTGGTCTCCAAATATAATAGCGGTGCCTAGAATTAGCCACGAAGCGGTAAACTGGAATGTCTAGTTGAAATTCAAAAATCAATTCAAGATTAATTGAACTAAGATCATTTCAAAAAATTCGAGCGCCTAGAACGTTACAAAAACTACACCACCAGACACAGATTCACCGCGTGGCAACAAGTTTCCGTTAGTGAGACTTCTTATACTATGCTCCTCGAATTATTATTAAAGACACGGAAGAGTATATATTGATGCATTCTGTAAAATATAAGCGGTGGCTCGAAGAACAAAGAGTGCCATTCCATTGCATTTGAATTCTGGTAAGACATGATGTTGGGCTAGTCAGTTCATGGTTCGAGCGAAACAGAACTGCGCGAAGGCGTCGGGACAAAATAAGGCACGAATACACACACACATAGAGCAGACTGCGCTTTGTGTGTGTGTGTATTCGTGCCTTCTTTTGTCCTGTCGTCTTTGCGCAGTTCTGTTTCGGTCTGAATTCTGTTCCCAACCTGTCAGATTTTTGCAGCGTATTTTTTTTTAATTCAAATCAAATTTACAATTTTAAACACGCAAAGTAGCCCACTTCAACATGCTTTGTGCGCACTATACCACCACATTAGGACACACTTCATAAAAACTACACCAATTCCCACTCCACAATTACATCGTGGGGCTCATGCCACTGGTCTATCAGAGCTTTAAAAATAAAAGCCTGTAGCACACATCTCACCTCACAGACGCCGTTTCTCTGTCCTTGAACATTTCAGAAGCGAACAAAGCTGAACTTCCTCTCTTGATCAAAACGTCCGCTTCAACACATTCTCTGCTGCGCCCCGAGCAGTCCCGGTCACTGGAGCAAGATAAGTATTTCGTGAAGCCGATCTCTAATCAGCCCCACTTCGCGAGAGATGTGGGAGTGTATCGGACGCGCAGGTAAACATGCGATACGAAGCCACAGGATAAGACTGACGCAACGACTGCCCGCGCGATTCACGGGGCACTCCTGCGAGCTCGAGGACACAATGACCGCACCTGCGCGAGATTGATGCTGAGCGGCAGGATAACGGCTCTTTGCGATCTGCCGCGTCGGTTCGTCGCTGTGGCATTGTTCTGTGCAACACAGGTTCATGGGTGCGATTCCTGACCGCATTTCAATGGAGGCGAATTGTTAAAGCGCCCATTTACAGCGATTTTTCGGTGTCCGAAAACTGCTCTCCTCTTTCCCAGTCTCTAAGCCCCAATAGGCCTATAAGGAAGTAAAAAGTATGTTTTCCAGAGCCCTCCCTTTTATAAAAAATTGGGAGTGGTTTAGCTCTGGTTAAACCTGGAGGATTGCGAAAGCAACCAGGAGAGAGAAAGAATGGTGATGGAGAGCGCGCAGGCAGCGGCGGCGGCCCCGGCACGCTAGCTATGCGCCGCTACTGCGCATGCGCAACTGGCGAGCGCGGCAGCGGCACCTCTGAAGGCCCGTTCACACTTGCCAAAAAATCCAGCGAGCGAAGCGGATTCGGCCGCTTTTGACGCCGAGCGACGCGGAAAGCGGCGCGGCGAGGGCGATCGGGCTGGACCCATTTCCGCCGCGCGGCGACAAACATGGCGGCGCCCTTCGAAGCCGGACCCGTCGCTTCGGATTGAATTTTCGTCGTTACTGCCTTTTTCAGTGCGTTCACTGGCCAGAAATTCGGCACAGGTCTTTCGCTTCGTCTCATCTCGCCTCTAAGAAGACGTATAAGTGATAAACTTGCTTTATTTTTTTTTATTCAGAGTGACGATTCTGCCGCTTCTAGGCTTGACAGCAGAGTCGGCTTGTTGACAGCAATGGTTCCCGCCCTGACAACCAGATGGCGCCACTATAGGTAAAGTTTATTTTTGCGTCTGTGCTAGCATACGCTGAACTAAAAGTGAGAATGCGCCTGCGTTTAACGTACGTAAGCATGCATACGCTTATGGTACGTACACAGCGTAAATTTATGCTCTTTTCTCACTGTATCTGTGTATGCCGCTATCAGCGGCGCGGCGGATCCGCCTCGCTCGCGCGTGAACAAGTGAGAACAGGTCCCTGTTTTTGCGGCGAGCGAATCCGCTTCGCTCGCCGAATTTTTGGGCAAGTGTGAACGGGCCTTGAGTCACCCGCGCAGCGACGGCGGCGGCGCGCCAGCTGTGCGCCGTGTGACGTCACTGCTCCTCGCGCATGCGCAGTATGGCCGTTCGTCAGCTCCGCGAAATGGCTCGGCGACTCGCGTAGTGTTGCTTTCGCAACAAAATGAGTGCGCTAGAGGACTCCCTTTTTAGTGTTTTCTGCTTAGAGAGCACATACAACGGGTCTCGCTGCGCACGACTGAACACACAAACGCCGGTTAATTACTATTATGATTTCATACCGACAGCGTCGGTACATGAGCTGTGCGATGTACAGAGGAGGCAACTAATTTGTGCGGTGCGTGTTGGCCAAAAAACAAAGGGACGCTAATTCCATTGTGTGTTGGCGATCCAACACCGTTCGAAGCTGTTGATGCCCTGGCCGGAAGTGGCGCGGCTCGTGAGACACGGGTTGCCATTCCCGAGCCGTTCCCGTACACCATCTGCGGCGGATAACAGGTGCAGGCTTCACACAGAAAAAAACCTGGTCGGGTGGCGTCACTGCCGGTGTGGTGACGTCACGTACCTCCAGCCAATGGAAATTTATACCCTCTGAACGTCACTGCTCCCAGGCCAATAAGGATGTTTTATAGGGCGACATCGGGTTTTCGCTCCTTTGAGGCTTCTATGCTTTGGCATAAAAAAATATTACTGCGAAGCCAGGCAAACAAGTTTGCTGAAAATCCTAGGAGTATGAGCGGCCCTGTATGCTACATCCGCTGGAATCGTAAAATTTTGTGCTCGAGTGAGTGAAAATAGCGGGCGAGCAGTACGAACTGAAGATAAGGATCATATCCGCGGCAGCCAGAGCACAGCCCTATGTATAGTTAGCAGCGGTAGAAAGCGTTTCAATTCTCTCAATGATTACGAAAACTAGACAATAAATGGAGTGCAGGATAGGAAAATTTTTTCAGATTTGCAAGAAAGTCGCCACACACAACAATGTTAAGAGCGCACTTACTCAGAACAAGCAACCTCCCTGCCTATGCGGCTCATACGTTGTTGGAAACTATGGCGCAGCTCGTTAAACTGGAACAACAGGACACATCTTTAGATTTAGTAGTGCGCCGAATGTGCCTCGTCCCGAGGAACGTACAGGTTACGGCATCCCGGTTTGAGTGGATAAACGGTCCTCTTTCCGGGTCGTCTCGCGTTTAAATGAGGCGAAACAAGAAGACGAAAAAAAAAAAAAGACGTGAACGTTTCGTTCTTGCTTCCTATCTTGCTCCCGAATGCCGTCGTAGGCTCACAAGGCCGCTTCCAGATCCGAAGCCGCTCTACAAGCCGCAAGAAGACGAACAAACCCGGGATACGGAAACGAGTGGCAGCCAACCAACTAGAACAGTTCAGTGACGCTTTCGTTTCAGCGGCAAAAAGAAAAGAGAGACGAACAAAACGATTTCTGCAGCGCCAGAGTCCCGGCGGACGCGGGAAATGGCTTCCACAAACCGGCGGCATTAACCTCGGCTCGCGGGAATGCTCGCTGCTTAAGGAAGCCCGCCGTTATGGTCCCCAGCGAGACCGCAGAGCGGGCTCGCTCTGTGCCGAGCCGGCTTCTCTGCAGCGCTCGCTTTGCACGCAAACTAGGCCTCTTCGTTTTCCTTTATTCAAATGGACGGCTTTGCGTATCAGGACTACCCCCGACGGAAGAAGGTTGTGGCTTACGCTACTCACAAATTATTTTTTTTTTGTTTTGTAACGTGCGCACATCGGGAGAAATTAATTACTCCACTCGGTCGGTTTGTACGCACAAGCAAGACTTCCTTCATATGATAAATGTTTCGCCTCTCGCCTTATGCACCTATAGCGAGGAATCAATACCCACTCCCGGCGCAGGTGTATGTACATTTTATGGGAGACTTTTCTCCTTTTTTTTTTTTAATTCCTCCGCTTGCTTTCCGGCCTTGCAAGTCGCACTCACTGAGTCGTATAAGCTAACTGCGCTGTGGTCTCCTGTGCCGTTTCCGAGCAAAATGGCTGCGCTCCTGAAGACATTTCTTTGACGAGAGCAGTTCTGTGCGCGCCTACAGCGGAAGGTATTGCAGCTCCGCCCGGTGGCAGTGAGGAAATTGAGGAATGGGTAGCCAACCCCCAGGCATCGCGGCTTATTGTTTACGAAGTGGGGCAGGTATCAGGAGACCTTTCGATACGCCGCCTAAGGCCTCAGCAGTGTAAGAGATCAACGCTGAAAAATTCATCGAGCAGCTTTTAACGCAGGTGCAGTACGGACTACCGAAACACAGTCTATGGTTTTACGGGGTTTAACGTCCCAAAGCGACTCAGGCGATGAGGGACGTCGTTGTGGAGGGATCCGGGTAATTTCGGCCACCTGAGGTTCTTTAGCGTGCACTGACATCGCACACGGACTTCTAGCACTTAGCCTCCACCGAAATGCGACCGCCGCGGCCGGGATCGAATCTGCGTCTTTCGGCTGAGTAGCTGCAGCACCGTAACCACTGAGCCGCCGCGGTGGCCCAGAAACACATATTGAACAAGTAGTAGACTGGGGGACAAAACTCTCTGCACTGCTAGCCTCGTAAAAGAAGCCGATAGCTCTGTTATTAGCTCCGGACTGGAGGCCATAATTGTGCAGGTAAGAAAAAAAAACACAGGATTTGTGACTTTCACCCCCACAAATGTGGTTTCCAGCCGACCTGCTAACAACAGAGCTATCGGCTTCGTTTACGAGGCTAGCGGTCCAGAGAGTTTTGTCCCCGGCTGTAAAAGCGGGAAGAGAGCTCGGGTGTTCACTGCCGGATCAAAAACAAACGCAAGGGGATTTTACGTAACGTGACCCTAGAGTAATGTGACGCAGCTCTGAGTATAGTACCTGTTGCAGCCGACCGCGTAATAAGCGGGTCCGCGAGGCCAAAGCGCGGGCGCGCGGGAGCACCCAGGCTGCAGGGTGTCTCGGAGGCGCTTGCGCAACCAAAGCCCCGATGAAGGCAACGGAAAAGGGAGGAATCGCTGTTGTGTCGCCGCGAAACGGCAGTCAACGAGGTGGCGAAACTCATCCGCGTCGCCGCGGCAGAAGCCGATAAAGACAACGGGGTCAAGGTGCGAACAGCGGCGACAGCGGGGGAGATGCATTGCGACACGCGGCCCCTCGCCGTGGGAAGCGCGACACGACGGAAGGAGAGAGGGAGCCGGCGCTGCTCAGTCCTCCGCCTCCCCTCTACTCTGTCTCTCCCACAGCGCGCGCTCGTCGGAGAGCCGCGACCAGGTTGCAGCTAGCGGATCGATAGGAGCGCGGGAGGACCCGTTAATTGCCGCCTCATCCCGACGGCGACCCAAAGACGGCCGTGTTATGCTCTCTTTTATCCTTGATTTTTTTTTCTTTCTTTTATTACCTCGTCCCTTTCTTTCCTTCTTCCTTCTCCTGTCAATCCTCCTTCCACCTTTGTTTCGGTCCACCTCTTTTCTTCCATTTATTCATTCATTTCCTTCCTTTAGTTTTTCTTTCCTCCCTTCTTTCTATTTCTTTTCCTTCCTTCCATTTTATTTATTTCCATCCTTCCTACTTTATTTGTTCTGGTGGGTCAATGTGCCTGACTCACGACTACAGCTCCAGTATATGGTCAAGCAGGAAAGCAGCAACAAATATGACAACATTTTGAGGCGAGGACAGTGCACTGTAGGAACTTTCGTACATGCGAGGAGGCGAAAGCAATTACGCACTAACTGCTGTCTCAAAATCAGGAATTTATGGTTCGCACATGCGGCGCACATTTGTAATGGGCTAGTCTTATAGGACCTAAACTCCGCTTGTCGCGTGCGGCTGCATGCTATTGAATAAAGTAAACAAATATACCAGGCTATTACACGACGCTCTAGGGCACCCGTTTTAAATCGCAGGATCAGGAAAAACACCTGGCGACACACCTGGTTGTCGCGTGAAGTACTGGCGTTGCGTAACACTGGATCCCGCCTGCTCCGCCAGCAAGAGAGAGCCGAGCCAAAAGGGCGGTTTCTACCACATGCAGGAAACACCGCCCGAAATTTCCGCACAAGGGCTTTTAAAATAGGCGCCACGGACGACGCGCATGGTACATAGCAAGTACATTTTCAAAAATGTTCACTCTAAAGTCAGCAGAGGAAAACAGGAGCTAAAAAGCCTGCGCGGTAATTTTCAGAAATCTGGGATGATAAGATTGCCTTAAACATCGGATGAAGGTGGGGACCAGGAGCAAGTTGCCAAAACCCCCTTACTTAGGAAGGTTTGGTTTAGTTTGGTTTATGGGTGTTTAACGTCCCAAAGCGACTCAGGCTATGAGGGGCGCCGTAGTGAACGGCTCCGGCAATTACATCGCACAGTACACGGGCCTCCAGAATTTCACCTCCGGCGAAATTTTGCCGCCGCGGCCGGGATCGAACTCGCGTCTTTAGGGTCAGCAGCCGAGCGCCGTTACCAGTGAGTCACCTCGCCGGTTACTTAAGAAGGAACGGGATGGCACAGCAACTGGAAAGCGTGCCGCCCGTTGTCCATGTGCGTTAAATGACGACTGGGGCGCCCGCCGTGGTATCAGAGACCAGTGGTGGCACGTCAATTGTGGCAGCTCCCTGCACAATCCACACACAGCTCTCTAAGCGAGAGTGCGTTGACTTATGCGTACTGCGCTCCGTCGCATTAACTGATCTTGCTCTCGTTGTGGGACAGTACTTGCATCGCCCTGCTATCTACTGCAAGGAGCTTTTGAGTATCACAAACTGAAAGAATGTTCAAAGAAAAAAAAGCCGCGTTATTAATTAAGTGTAAGAGAATTTATATTTGTGATTCACGATAAGTAAATGCGTGCCCGGTACTTTAAATGGACACTGAGGTGAAATAGAAGTTGGCCTGTCTTGATACGGTAACGCGTCTTAATCGCAACTCTCGCTCAAAACGGAGCTCGCATAAGCTAGAAAACAAAAAAAAAGCGAAATACAGGTGGCGCCATCGCCGGCCGATTTCGCAAGTACACTGCTTGCGTCAACGGCAATTTTACGCTCGGATTTCGGAGGCTGAACTACACCGCCATTCACTTCAAGAAAACGGCGACCCGTTCTTTTGGGTAAAGACGTCACGAGTTTGAGTCAGCTGGTGGGAAGACTTTTAAAATCCAATTTTGTTGTCTATAAATGCGTCTCTAGCTTTCAGAAAAAACGTCAACATGGCCATAGACAGCCAAAAAAAAATTAAGTTTCTACTGCGAGAAATAATTGTAACGAATTGTCCTTAGCGTCTATTTAAGGGGAAAAAAAGCGCTGTCGGAAGTGGACAGAAATGAAAGGCGACCTCTTTGGCACCTCTCCATAACGGGAGAGATGCCAAAGATGCTAGCTAGCAACTAGATGACGCCAGAACCGCTACTACACGTCAGCAAGCCTGAGTGACGCACGAAAGAGGGAGAAAAGCGGTACCAAAGGCACCAACGAAGGCAGGAAAAACGAGCGCACTTCAACGAGGCCTACAGCCCGAGATGGTGGACGCACCAAGGCAACCGCTATCGACGCCGTCCGCTGCCCCGCTAATCGCAGCAGCCGGAGAATGAGGAAAGGGCGTGCGCGGATGCCTGTCGCAAGGACAACATCCGACAGAGGAAAATGTCGATCATCAAGCGTCCTAAGACCCTACGCCACCCGCCCTTGCGCATTGCCAGTACCTCCAACAACAAACTAGAGGTCAAAATGTAAGGGCCCCGCCGCGGTGGCTCCGTGGTTGCGGCGCTCGGCTGCTGACCCGAAAGACGCGGGTTCGATCCCGGCCGCGGCGGCTCAATTTCAATAAAGGCGAAATTCTAGAGGCCCGTGTACTGTTCGACGTCAGTGTACGTTAAAGAACCCCAGTTGGTCGAAATTTCCGGAGCCCTTCACTACGGCGTCCCTCATAGCCTGAGTCACTTTGGGACTTTAAACCCCAACAAACCAATAAACCAAAATGTAAGGGCCGTGGCCTTAACTTAGAGCGTAACAGGGGGCCACCGAAGCGCTATCTATATGCTAATTAGGAGCCATAGATTTGAGCTACCGTCTACAGGGGAAGTGAGGACGTGTCTTTGCTTTTACTGGTAGCGACGAACCAATGACTTGTGGCCATAGCTTTGACAACCCTGTGTTTTCTTTTTTTCATGTAGTAGGCCCGCACCGCAGTAAGTAATGACACAGTGCCAATTTTATGATCAGGCATGCATTCCTGTCTGTAAAACAGGGGGACGCGCAAAATTTGCAAGCTTTTCCCCACAAGCTCCAAGTATGGCATCCTCCGGTAAAACTACTAAAAGGAATCTCAACCTCTTCCACTAAGCGAAACTGGGACTGCGGCCATTGAGGTCCGCAGAGACGTCACGAAGCGTAAAGGCAATGCTCAATTTTGTTTTGTGAATGGAAGAAGTTTGGCGGCAGAAGAACGTCTAGCAGCGGCGAGTTTCAATGCCGGCAAGCAGTGAAAAGCGTGAGTCCTTTATCGCCCCTTCCTTCTCGCCCTCTTCGTCTGCTGGTATCGACTGCGCACGATCGACACTTTGTTTACTTTATGCGTGATAAGGTACTCGAGAGAGGGCGCAACGATTGCCCCCGTCCGAGGTTTATCGTCGGCCGGCGTCCATGCCAGCCTCCGGCGGCGGCGGCCTGGTGTCGTCTTCTGCCAGCAAAGGGCCCAGTGCAACCTTATCCCATCTGCCGGGTGATACGGCCGACCCGCCGAAGCCACTCTCGCGGGCTTGGCACGGCGCCTCGGCGTAGGTCTCGCTGATGACGTCCCAAAAGAATTAAATGCGGCGCTGCGTAGCCCCGGGAGCCCGCATTTCGTTCTTGCTTATCCGTTTGATATTTTGCGAGCCGTCGCGCGCCGACGTGACACACAGAAGAAAAGGACAAACGTTCTAGAAAAACAAGATTGAGAGCTGGAAGCTTGCCCGCGACTTCCGGGGAAAGCCCGCACAATACGCAGCGCTAATAACGTATACAATGGTTTACACTCCCACCTCACAATTAAGCGCACAAAAGCGTACAGAAATACAAAAGTGGGGCTACAATCCAATGGAAGTCATTCGCCGCTTACGTGTGTCATCCATCAAATCATTAGCATACCTTAACTTTTGTACATCCTAAACTAAAATACGCTTCAGCAATATGGGATCCTCACCAGTCTAATCTCTCCTTAACCATATAAAAAATAGAAAATCGTGCTATCCGTTTTATTTATTCCGATTATTCATACTATACTAGTGTGTGTGCTTTAAAATCTAGAGCAAAATTACCCAACCTTGAAACGCGACGAAATATTTCTCGATTATGCTTCTTTCACATGTTTTATCATTCACCTCTATAGGAGAGTAAGTCGCATCATCTGCTCATCGTTTCTCCATTATCGCCGTATTAGTCATCATAACGCCGACTAAGCCTAACCGCAAACTAGCGCATATTCCCGATCTTCTTCCTCATGTCCTCCTGGGACTGGAATGATTTGTAACAGGACGCCATGAATCATATCAACGCCATCAATTTTGAGAACGCTACCATAACCCTCGTTGTTAAACTCCCACGCCCATTGCTCACCTAATGCCCCATACCAGTGGTCTTTGAAGTATCAAAATAATAAAAAAAAAAGAAATTGAAAGCTAGGAAGGCGAACCTCGGTTACAAGTGGAGAGTTAGCGGCGCCCCATTTTTATCAGCCGGACGAGCGCAGTCTTAACTTTCGGCAGCCTCGCAGCTCGAACGTTCTGCGAAAGAGGAGCACAAGAACCCCTTCCGCTTCGACGAGCGACTCTCACGAAGGACACCGGAAACGGACGGACGGCACGCGCCATAAGTGAGTATCTCGAGCTCGCAGCCTCCGCAGCCACGACGCGCGAGCGTCACTTGGGAGGGAGACCGACTCTACACGTGTAATCACTGGAGCGCGGACGACAAAACCTACACAGCGTTCAGCGCGCTTTGCAGAAGAACTTGGGGGACACTTAATTTCACCTGGTTCCTTCTTTCTGAAACATCTACACGCTTGTTGCAATCACATACAGCTTGATTACACATCAGTATTAAATGGTAACGCAATGTAGTGACCATAATGAACCCAAAGTCCCTGTAATGCAATTCGCCTACAGTACGTGAAGAGTTGCTTGCACAATGCCTCCATTTACCTACCTGAACGAAAGTTCTTCAGCTATAAAGAGGTATGTCGTGCCCAGCTCCTGACCTAAACGGCAGCGGGTCGATTGCGCTCGACCCATTTTTTTGTTGCGAAAGCAACACTACGCGAGTCGCCGAGCCATTTCGCGGAGCCGAGGCAAGGCCATAATGCGCATGCGCGAGGAGCGGTGACGTCACACGGCGCACAGCTGGCGCGCCACCGCCGTCGCTGCGCTGGTGACTCAGAGGTGCCGCCGACGCCGCTGCCGCGCGCTCTCCATCGCCTCTCTCTCTCTCTCCTGATTGCTTTCGCAATCCTCCAGGTTTAACAAGAGCTAAACCAGTGCCATTCTTTTTTTCAGAGAATCTGGATTTCTATTTCTCTACCTTCGCGGCCAATCAGGGTTTTCCAGTCACGCCAACGCCGGGTTTTCCGCCGAACGGGAAATTTAACGCTATCAGGTTGAAACTACGCCTCGCTTTTCTACTAAGTTTCTAGGTACTATTATTTCCGCTCAGCACGCGACTATACTATAGAGACTGCGTTACCTCCTGATAGGCTGAGCCTTCGCCGCTGTGTGTCACGTGGAGTATGATCGACAGGCGATTTCTACGCGAAATAACCATCACCGTAATCAATGAGGTTAAGCTCACTGAGCGACGCAAGACTTAATCCCAGCTTATCTGAATCCCTTGGTAGCCTTCATCCCGTTGGTGTACCCGTTCTGTAAGCACTAAAGACAACGTTTCTATTCTCAGCATTATACTTACTCCCGAATTCTATTTTGTCCCCTTGATTTCGAATAACTAACTAGAATCAGTTCTCTCATCTAATACCCCTGTCAAGCGCGCAAGTTCACTGCGTTTACGGGGAGCGTCACTCGCTATAAGTGTACTCTGCCGACGCTTAACAGCGCAAATGGAGTATCACTCGCACAGGAGCGCGCTCTGTTGGAGTCCGTTCATGGAACAGACTTCGGTGGTCGAGAGCATAGCCTCGCCGGCAGCAGTTTCAAAGAAACCGAATGTACTGTGTAAAAACAACACTCATATGTTTATTCTGCTTGTTGTAACACAGCTTCTATTTTAAAGAAAACGTTAGGAATGCCCGGGTTCGAACACGGCTGCAGGGGCTTTGTTTCTACGAAGGCGAAACTCAAGGGGGGCCTGTTTTCTGTGCGATGTCCGTGCACGATCTCCGGGTGGTCGAAGTTATTTCGGAGCCCTCCACTAAGTCACATCTTTCTATCTTTCACTCCCACCTTCCTCCCTTCGCTTACGGCACGGTCGAGGTGTCCACCAACAAGTGAGAGAGTTACCGCGCCATTTCCTTAAAAAAAAAAATAACACTAAAGACAGCAATAACCGAAACAAGCCAACAAAAAGAAACGAGGTGAGATGCAGCTCCTCTGTACGCCGCCAGCTTGTTCGTTGTCAGATTTCTAGATATGCTGAGGACTCGTCTTGCATGGTCCTGCGCGGCTTGCAACACTTTAATATTTCCTTCCGTTAGAAATTGTTCAACTTGGCTTTTATTTGAGTTACGCGCCGAAAAAAAAAATGATTTTCCGAAGGTTTTGCTTTATCAACTACTTTTAAAAGCTCACTCTCGCTGTCTGTCGATCGCCACTTCTGTTCCTCAGAGATATTCCGCTTCCCTGTTTAGCATCGCGTAGCCTAAAGTATCACTCAGGGTGCCAAACCGCACTCCCCATAAGCGCATTTTGACAGGGGTATAAATTCCTATCTGTAGCGTCCACTCAGTGGCTTTGCCTTTCAGCTGCCGAGCCCAAGGTAGAGAAATCGAATCCATGTTTCAGCGGAAGCGAGGGCAAACGCAAAAGACGCCCGTGTGTGACGCGATGTCAGAGCACGCAAAAAAAAAAACCCAGGTAGTCAAGATCAATCCGGAGACCTCCACTGCGGCGCCCCTCATAGCCTACGTGTAGTATCGGAAAGTTGAAGCCAAGATAAGAGAACAGCTACTATGCTACTCTTATTTTCCCCTAACCGCTGTCATTTTTATCGCTTCACTTCCCTTACTCTATCTTCAACCTTTCCTTGCTCGAACTTGGATCATTTCGTTACTCTTGATTTCTGGGCTCCCATCGGTGAAAATCACTCAAGGCGGCAATTTATTTCTGCCGCTGCCTTGCCGCTTACCTTCAAAGGATCAATTCTACCTTGTGTGACGAACATTTTCAGCTAGTTTCCAGATTCGGCCTGGCGACGATGCGAATAATGCATCGAGCAGCCGGCTGAAGAATCCTCTATATAAACTCGGGGACAACTTTCTGTGGCTGTGCAGTGGTAGCTACGAGCCTGAGACGCCGGCTTCCACAAGCGCACTGTTCGCACGCACGCTCGAGTTAAAGAGGCCTGTGAGCAAGCGGCGCGCACCCGTAGGTTCAACTGCCACAGAAAGCTGTCCCCGAGAATAGTTTCCAGTTCCATGAGCAGCAAGTCATCTCGAGTGAATTCGAATGAACATCTGCGCATGCTGGACGATACCTGACGAGGCAGCCTTCCAGACCAACCAAAAACTTTAGCGACCATAGTATTTTACTGTTGGCACGTTTATAAGCACCTGCTTTGCTTGGACAGGGAGAGCATTGTGGAACCCATATTGACGACTGAGCATTCCGCAGTCATTTCGGCCACGTGAAATTCCGCTCGATCCTCACCACCGAATGCCCAAGCGAAACAGCACTCAACTCGGAATGAAGAAAAGTCAGTGCAGTAAGGAAAATTCTCTTCGCATCTTACTGATTCATGCCGTTTTACTTCCTTGTGTTTTGTCGTTTGCGCGCGGTCAGGTGCGTGCGCGTGGGTTTAGCACTTCGCTTGGACGCAATGCTCTTAAAGAGAAGGAAAGAAGGAGAGAGAGAGAAGGAAGAGTCGGCGTGCGTACGTTTGTCCACACGTCAGTGTGCAGCGGAATTGCGGAACTACACTATGTACGGCCGGGCGCTGGAAAAGCGGGGAGCCAGCTTACCGCCGAGCACTGAAAACGAAGAAGCAGGGGCTCGGTGCGTGGCAGATGTCAGGTCAGCCGACGTGAGTTACACTTCGTACGCGACGTGTCGGTCGTTTGTCTTCAACTGCACAAGCGTGCTTCCATTGTAGATGCTCAGATAGAAGCGCTTCGTGTGCAGAGCCTCTGCTCTTGCCGAGATGCTCTTCGGTGCCAGAGCGCACTACAGCAGGTTGCGAAGTTGTCCTCCGCATGGTGAGAAAGTACGTCGAACGTCCGAATAAATATGAAGAGTTAAAGGCCGGCAAACAAGCCATCTCTTCCCCCGTATGTAACAGCTGTCACCAGTGAAGCTTTCTGTCTTCTCTCGTGCGGAACCCACCGACATATTGCGTGTCTATGTAGTGCGGCGGCCAAAAAAAAAAAAAAAAAGCACTTCAAGGTGAGACAAGTTCAAAAGAGCAAAAACCAAACATTGGCTCGCAAGTCCTCGGTGAATTGCCCCGCTGGTGACTTGTGGAGTGGCCATTACTTTCCGATCGGTTTCACGCCTCCAACATTCGACGCTCACAGGGATAAAGTCCAGATGATCCAGACTGCACTGGACTTATGCACACTATTGAATTCGTATCCTGTTGTTTCGCCGCAAATACTTGGCGCGTATCGGTGAGGACAACGAGCAAGCAATTCTACAACGCTCAGGGCTGTAGTCACGATATCAAAGGTGCCCTTCCCCGTCTTTCATCCTCCCCCCTCCGCCTAAACAACCTGCCCACCTAGCTGGGAAATTTTCCATTGAAGAACCACAGTGACCCCCCCCCCCCCCCCCCCACCTTTGTTTTATGTCTGAATAAAGCTCTATAGAATTTGACACGTGACGCGATGTTGAACTCCTATTGTTGTAAAGTAATCCGGTTTCCTCTACAACGTCGTGAAATAGCAACCCGGAGACTGCCGTTTAGTCGCGTTAAAATCAACGAATTTCCGTGACGCATAAGGCTTCGCTCTAACTCTGGCGCTTATCAATTCATCGTTATCATTCGAACACCTACGCTATCGCTTTCACGCACGCATCGCTATCTAAACGAAATGGGGCGTAGAGGAAAACAATGCGGCGGTGAGCGAGCGCGTCACCTTCTCTCCAGAGGGGAGCGCTATACGTGTGACCGGGAGTCCAAAGCATAAACGCGTTCACGCCCCACAAGCGCATAGAGACGGTGCGCGCAATATTGCAGCGAGATTGTATTTTTGTGTCACTTTTCATCTGTAAGAACTTAACTTAGGCCGCGAGGCACCTTGTTTGGACCCCTTCGGTTCAGTGTGACGCTGAGCACAAATTAAAGTTTCCTTGTATGGACAGACGACGGCGTTCTAACAAAAAAGATATCACCCTCACCGACAACACAGCTTATGGAAGCTACAAAAGTAAAAAAGAGAAAACGACACACAGGTGTCGCCATCACCGGCCGATTTCGCAAGTAAAATGCGTACGTCGACACAGATTTCTGGACGTGGATCTCAGAGGCTATGGTACATCGCCATTCAATTCAAAGCGGTAGCGATGAGTCATGCTTGGCGCAGACGCCACGAGTTTGAATCGAGCGGCGAGTAATTTTTAACGCAATAGCGTCGAAGAACCTGCGTTACAGGAGAGCCGGGGTCGTCGTCGCTGATCGTGAGCGAAAAACCTACGAAAAATTCCCAAAGAAGCAACCTCGGTGGCGGGTAAATTAATGATCGGTCGCGATAGGTGGCCACCTGTGGCCGCCTGTGATATCGCGCACCGGAATCTTTCCGCACGAACGTTGCGGCATTTCGCGCTCGTCGAAATGCTGCCCGGAATCCGAGCTATACTAGTGCCGGCGACAGAACGCCGCAGCTACACATTCATTTCGCGGGGTCGAGAAATTAATGCGCGAAGCTGGCTCTCTACGACCTTTCCGAACGCTCGGGAATTGTGAAAAGCTGCCTTCGGCAGCTTTAGCCAAACGCCTGTCACTTCTGCTCAATGTGATCATTTATTTTCATTTTAATTGTCGTATAGTCCTCTGTGATTCCCGGCGGGCCTATCCGCATCGCTGTGCCCTCCGCTACGCAGCTGGTAGCGGAGAGTTATTGACAGAAAGCACTCTGCAAATGCATTCAAACCAGTCCGCTGCGCATTGAAAAGTACGCATAAAAATAAATGTTCCAGAGATAAAAAAAAACAAAATGTTCAATTCATCACTCAGTGTTTGAAACTCGAGTGGTGTTAGCAGATGCGGTCGCTGGATTGCAAGAACTTGTGGGGGGGATAATAGTTTCCTCTCGAAATTGTGACCTTTTAAAAGCGATGCGAAACATGGGCTGTCGACACCTACTATGTTTGGTTTGGTTTTACGGGGCTTAACGTCCTAAAGCGGCTAAGGCCAAGGAACACCGTAGCAGAGGGCTCGTGATAATTTGGTTGGTTGGTTTTGTTTGGTTTTGTGGGGTTTAACGTCCCAAAGCGACTAAGGCTTTGAGAGACGCCGTAGTGAAGGGCTCCGGAAATTTCGACCACCTGGGGTTCTTTAATGTGCACTGACATCGCACAGCACACGGGCCTCTGGAATTTCACCTCCATCGAAATGCGACCGCCGCGGCCGGGATCGAATCCGCGTCTTTCGGGCCAGCAGCCGAGCACCATAGCCACTGAGCCACCGCGGCGGCGGTGATAATTTCGACCACCGGGTGTTCTGTTAAGTGCACTGACATCGCACAGCAAATGGTCCACTAGCATTTCGTCCCCTTCGCAATGCGACCGGGATCGAACCCCGGAGGTGCATAGGAGAATGTTTTTTTAATTTGTGGTCGTCATCAATGGGAGAATAATACTGTGATCAATCTGTCGCTTAAAGACAATTAATTATAGAGCCGAAGAAAAAACAACTATGCCTCCGGCGGGATGCGAACCCACGACCTCTGAATTTCGCGTCTGGTTGAGCTATGGCTCTCCAATATTCTTCTTTCGGGGATATTTATGTTTTGCGTGTAAACGAATCTTGAGAGGCCTCCCTTCCATATATATATATATATATCCACCGATTTCTGCCGGATAATGGAACACATGTTATATCGGCTCAGAATTAGACTTCTTTCAGCGGTGGTGAGGATGGGAGAGGTGTCGGCGCCCAGCTTACTACACTGAATGTATACTGCCCCGCATCGGGACCCTTGGGGTATCAATAAAAATAAAATAAATAAATAAAACTTTCGAGTGCCATCCTCATTTTTCTGCGGGGAAAGCGATGAAGCCGAAAGGTGGACGCAGCCGCCTGCGGAAATGTTTCCCCTCCGGCCCCCCCCCCCCCCCCCCCCCCGGTACACAGCATGCGCGCCGTGGAAAGCATCACTGAGACCACCTGTCCGCATTCTGCTGACATAAAAACGCACAGAGCGCAGGCTGAGCAACAGAACGGAAAAGCAGACCGCCATGATAACAGGATGCCGCGATATGTCCCGTATTGCGGGTCCTGAGGGTTGTGTGACAGCGCGCTATTTATACGTGTACACATGCGCGCATTGATCGTTTCCTGCGCGCTCCATAAAAACGGCGATATTATTTAAACGCCGGCTCAGAGCGACTCTAGTTGTTATTATTTCCGTCACAGCTGTTCCTACAGTGTATCCCTCGTTGCCGGCGACGACTTTTACGTCTTCCCGTACTCCAACTTTGATGCGAGGCTGAATACGAAGGCGACCAGTCCCGCCGCGGTATTTCAGTGGTAACGATGTTCTGCTTCTATTCACGGGTTCAATTCACGGCCGTGGTAGCCGAATTATGACGGATGAGAAATGCAAACAAGGCTCGTGCAGTGAAATTAATCCCGATACCTATTCTATATAGCGCATCTTCAGTCGTTTCTTGGATTATGACACGTCATAGTCCGCCCGTTATGAATTATTACCACACTGGAATGCGAAATAGTTTAGAGCGATAAGTCGCTGCCTCGCTCTGTATACCTGCAAAGCTGGATCACCGCACATTGTCACGAATTCTTTGCCACTGTGGGAAGCGGCGCTTTACAGAAACGATAAATAGTCGGGACGCGCGCTTGCGAGCTGTTGACATTGCATTATGACAGGTGTGAACGGGAGGATCGCGCCGCAGAAACTGACTCCTGCGGTGTCATGCGCCCGTTACTATTAATGCTCCAATCGCGGGCTGAGGGCGAGCCGGTGGACTCCGCCTGATATATTTCGCACCAGCCTTAGCACGTTACGTCGGCATTAGTGTTACTAATTACTGGTTCTTTCGCTATACATCAGCTCAAATAGCTCAACAAGTTCTCACCATAGTTGGCGCGTACATTCTCTGGCGTAAGAGCGAGTAGTAAATTTAAAGCAAAGATGCTGTCAAGGACGAAAAACAAACAAGAGCAAAATGTGAGAACGCCTATGGGTAAAAAAAATATTAACGGGGCATCAACTAAAAGCACTGCTCGTAAGAACAGAGCCAAAGGCTGCCAGTGAGGCTTGAACAGCTTGCCTTTTTTTTTTCATTGCCTTGTTCTCGGCTAGTGCGGGCACATATATAATCTGCAGCGTGTTTGCGTCGCGCGCGCATTCTTTCTTTTTTTCGTTTGCGTAGCTACGACGCGCGATGTTTACTACCCATTCCGCCGGCGCATACATCATTGTCGAACATGGCATGTTGAAAATAAATAGGAGTACGGGGAAGAATGCAGGGTTGCCTCCAGGCACAAGTTTAACAAGGCCGCTTGGGCAGCCTCGGCGTGTAATGAAGAGGATCTGCGTGGAAGAAAGCTTCGCGTGTAACGGACCGCGCCCGCTTGCTCCGACAAGGAATGCCCATTAGGTCGAGGGCGTGATCAGAGACCGAGGCTATTATCGTGAGGGGCCAGATTCGGCCGCCGTATCCCAGAGATCCTGTTAGTGCAACTAAATTCAGGGCGCGCGTCGACAGCGGTGCCTCACTCACCGGAAAGAAGCCCGCAGCGGGTGAACTTGGGGAAGCCTCAAAGAAACGCCTCGCTGTCCACAAGTACGTCCCAGAGACGCCCCTTCTTGCGGACAGCGATGTCGAGCACAGAACACAGAGCTGGGCCGGGCACGTAATCCAAAAGGGATGGAAAGTCGAGGCTGACGAAGCACCGGACGTTCACTGAAGATCACGCATCCGTGCTGTTTTACCGAGCTCCTCTGGGCAACGCGCACAAACCACACTCACACACACACACAAACGAAAAAAAAAGTAAACACTGACGCGCGCGCACACGGGCTCCTAAATGTAGAGCAGAATGAATTCACTCGGCACCGCGAACGCGCCAACTCTCCGGAAGCACAAACACAACAGAAAAGTGAACGGCGTAACCGAAACAATAGCACACGGTCAGCAGTGCAGGCAGAAACCGGACGGGCGCAAAAAGTTGAACGGACGAACAAGAAAGAAAGCCCGCTTGCCAGAGGAACGTCGTTTGCCGGTCCTCCGATGCCAGAGAGAGGGGGGAGTGCGCTCACGGGAGAAGACGCGCCAGAGTCGCGAAGCTACCGCACTGCGCGCGCAATCCGGGATCACTGGCGGCACAGGTATGAACGGGAGAGCGCGGCGACCAGCCGGCACACCAACGTATGCGGCCGCCGACGACGCTGGTTGGCTGCGCGCAGCGACGACACGGCCGGGGCTGAACAGGTGGCGGGGACGGAGGAGGACGCGGGGAAAACGGGAGAGCGGCGGGCACCGGCCCCACAATAGAGCGCCGGCTGAATGACCTACCGCCATCTGGCGGGGCGCACTCGAACTGAGCCCCACAAGCGTCTCTCCTCCGCCGTTTCAATTTATCCGCCCATCTTCTCCGCTCGGAACGTCTTGTTTGGCCTTGTTCCCACCTTCCTCCGAATCCCGCTCGCATCCGAGCCAAGAGTAGAATCATTGTGTCATTGTGTCGGCGCGGGGTGGTGAGCGCTGCAACGGATGCGGCTCCCAGGCGTTTCCACTCTTGAGCGCAGCGGGCGTTTCCCCTCGTAGATCGAGAGGGTCTTCGTTTTCTTTATTCGGTTGGGAAAGGAAGTCACGTTTTTATTTTTTTAGTTCATCTACCCCCACTTCATCGCCCACCTGTTCAGTACCTTACCGCGAGGGCTGCAAGACGGGGCTGCGTCAATAGCACGAGAAAGCAGAATTCTGCGCGCAGTATGGTGCACTACCTAGGCGGCCAACGCGTTCCCGGGAACGTTACTTGGGATCGCGCTAGTGGTTCATTCTGCAGAAGCGTCCGAAAAGGAACAAATGCGAACTGAAGACGGCGCAATTAAAACACACTGTCGAGCGTAAAAAGATGCGCTGAGATGACACTCATTGGGAGTGTCGGCGTTCGGTATACGTTCGCGACTCCTGACTAAAATGTTGGTGAGCGGGAGGTACACACACAATAGGCATCACCCCCCCCCCCCCCCCCCTCTCCGGAAAAAGAACGCAACATTTCAGACAACATTTTATATAAACTTGTACGTTTCTAGGTTCTAATCCGCTTGAATGTACTCGCCATTTCCTGCAGTGAACTCAAGAAAACATTTTTCATACTGTCAAAAAGCATGCCTTAAGTCTGTCTCGTTTTAATGTCTGTTAATTCCTTCTTTTCGATTGGCCTTGTCTTTATCGGCAGGGCATTGCTGTCTGAAGCCGTTTGCCACGCGCGGAAATGCAGCAGTTGACTGGAGGAACATCGGTTTATGTGCGCGAAGATTACGCCGTTTGATTAGAGACAGCTGCACACACAGTGCAGTGATGACAGGCGCGTTTTCCTGGTGGACAAACAGCCATATTGCTGGGATGTCTTTTTCTTTTATTTTTTTTTTGTAATTCATGACAGCAGCTAATTTAAACATTGGCGCTCAGGAACAGCTATTCTTTTCAGAGTTATTCTCTTATCACAAAGCAGACATTCTTTTTGTTTCTAGGTTTGACTTCACCTTTGCGCTCTTTTTTTTTTGGTAATGGTTATGTGGTACTCGTTAGCTGAATTGCTGTTTGGTTTTTGGGTCGGAAATTGGAACGGTGGCACCAATAGTCACTGATATTTTTTTTTTTAGGTTTTGGGGGGGGAGGGGGGCGGTGTTGAAGAAGGTCACAAAATCAGACTTTAACGCCTCTTTGTAGGCAAGGCAGGCAAACGATTGTCCAAGCATGAGGAAGCAAGCCACTGTTCTCTACTAAACATTTCTGGCAAGCAGTCCACGACGCATCAGTCAACTCCAGAAATTCACCAATAAACCAACGGAGACTGTCAAATGGCTTGACAAACTCTAACCACAGTTTTTTCACTTCGACCGGTCGAAAGGCGCTAGCTACGAAGTGGCCATCAGTCGAAAAATATATGCACGTATAAAGCGCGAAAACCAATCTCGAGCTTGGGCTTCAGGTGTGCTTTCATTCGCTACAGAGGGGTGTTTTATAGAAAGGGCTTGTGTATTACAGTGACATGCGTAATTTTCATTTAAACAAGTATTTCACCTCCTGCTCATTTGCCGGTTAGCCACTTGTGTACTCCCGGTGAATTCTTAAACAGTATCCCCAAGCATCGAACAAGCGCATAACAGTGGCGCATAACAAAGCGACGCGGTGAAACTGGCGATAATTTGCACATGCCCGCAAAGTGCGTGTCGTTTGCAGCCTATTTTACCGCCCCGCTTGTCACAGAGTGCTCGGTTTGTTCAACCCACGTATTTCAGGGCAGCCGCTCACCATAATTACTGAGAGACCGAGGCGGCCTGCTTCTTCATTAGTGCCTGGCGGTACAACACGCACAACTTAAGCTCCGCCCGTTGTTTCCTTTACTATCTCCAAGCATCCTCTGCATGTCTCAGTTGCCCAGAGCCTTATGCGAACCTTAAACATTTATTTCTCTCCTGTCCCATTGCAATAACCGATACTCCTCGACCACAAATTGGCGGCCCTTGCTAGCCTTGGACCAGTTGACTGACTTGTTGGCCTTGGTGCAGTGTATCCTCGACGTTTAATGCTGCTTCGTAATAAAGTTGTTTCTCTTTCTCGTGCAGTATCACACTATACTAATCAACAGTGCCATATTTTGTTCTTTCGGGCGACTCTAAGCTCTCCTCAGTACCTTGGCCTGACTTATCATTTGTATTGTTTAAAAATAACTGACAAAGACTTTGTCCACTCACGTTCTACGTTTCAGATATCGCTACTATACCCACAAAGCCCATGCACGTGATGACCACTAATAACACACCAACGTGTTATACCCCTGCCAGTCGCTCAAAAAATATTGGCAGTGGCTTACCTGTGGTTAAGCCTGGATATACAAGCGAAACGGTTCAGTTGCGCTTGGTTTGACGCCATGGCTGTCGCAGTTCGCGCACAATGCACTGGGAGCACCAACTCTTCTGGCTCGGAGACTAACCAGCCGCTGCTGCGATTCAGGGAAATATTAACACATTATAGCGACAACCACCGCCTTTTCCCGGCCCCTGCAAAGGGGCTGAGTAAGACGGAGGAGCGAACTTTAAGGCGCCTGCAGACAGGTACTCTACTCTGTCCTGCAATCATAAAACATTGCGATCCTAACACGGATGGGCGATGCCCACACTGTGGGGAGACCTGTGATATCTTCCACATGGTGTGGGCATGTACTCAAAATCCCCACCTTCCCCCTTCCCCTACCCCTACCAGAGAGGCATGGGAGACTGCCCTCCTCAACTGCTCCTCGCTTGAGTCCCAAAGGGCTCTGGTGAAACGGGCGAGAGACGGGGCCTCGTCATGCGGTGTCCCGGACTAGGGACGCCGACCATGTAGCGGGGCCACTCTGTGGCTCCCAAACTCTTTTTCACAATATAAAAGTTTTCACCACCACCACCACGATAACGGTGGAGGCTTTCGGCCGTCCACACACTGCCTGTAGGAGGCGGAGGAGGAGACGCGCGTGTATTGAATACGGTGCTGTCTTGGAAGGCTGCTTTAGAGACATGTACTGTGGTGTCCATTCCTTTCGGGTGTACACCATGATATGAGAGACAGGCATTTCCTTTCCTTAAAAACAATTTTCATTTCATTTCATTTTCCTTAAGGCCCTTACGGCGCGGTTCGGGTATCCACCGATATATGAGAGAGACAGGCGTTGTTTCCTTTCTTTAAAACCAACTTTCTTTGAATTTTCCTTCCCTTACGGAGCGGTTCGGGTGTCCACCGAGATAATGAGTGTTTCCTGGCGCACTGATTGTCTTTTATATTTTTTTTTATTAGTGATATTTTAATTCTTTCATTTCTTTCTCACCCGCTGCGGTGGATCAGTGGTAAGGCGCTCGTCTACCGAGCCGGAGTACCCGGGTTCGACCCCGACCGCGGCGGCCGCGTTTCGATGGAGGCGAAACGCAAAAGGCGCCGGTGTGCTCTGCGATGTCAGTGCACGTTAAAGATCCCCGTGTGGTCGAAATTACTCCGGAGACCTCCACTACGGCACCTCTTTCTCTCTTTCTTCTTTCACTCCCACCTTCCTCTCTTCCCCTTACGGCGCGGTTCAGGTGTCCGCCGAGATATGTGAGACAGATACGGCCCCGAGCCGGACGCCGTATGGGTGGACGCTGCCTGCACCAACGTTTATGTTGGCCTGCACGGGTGATGAAGCGACAGCAGCTGCGGTGGACTCCTCTTCATCTACCCTCCTCACACTACCTCTCCCTCCAGACACGTCCCCAGAGGCTGCAGAGGAAGCCGCCATTGCACTTGCTATAACCCGCACGGAAGCCCGGTATATTTCAACTGACTCTAAAACTGCGATTCTAAATTTTGCTCGAGGCCGAGTTCATGTCCCTGCTTTTGACATACTGGACTCGCCCGATGCATCCCCGCCCCGCCAAGTGGAGCTGATATGGGTGCCTGCGCACTCCGGGAATCCCGGAAACGAGGCCGCCAACCTTTTAGCCCGAGGTTCTTTAAACCGGGCTCAGGTGACCTCGGATCGGGGATTCACGAAGGATCGCATGCACTCATTCAGTGAGCTGACCCAGGCATACAGAGCCTCTCGCCAGCTCTACCCCCCGCCCCACCCCTCCCTAGATAACAGACACGCAACACTCTGGTGCAGATTACAAACACATACTCTCCCCTCGCCCCTTACCCTAACCCACTATCATCTCTCCTTCCCCACTCCTGCTTGCGCCCTATGCCCAGAACCCTTCGCTTCTTCCCTCCACATCCTTTCCCTCTGCCCGGCGGACCCTCCCCCGCGGGACCTAGAGAACCTCAAGACCTGGGAGGACTGGGAGACCCTGCTGCGCTCGGAGGACCCGGCCGTTCAGACCATCGCCACCGGCCGTGCTGCCAGTGTTATGGACCTCAGGAACATAAACATTTGAGTGCAGTGGGGTCGTGCGGGGACCCTGGGGCGTGCCCCGAATTCCTGTTAAAGTTTTTTTTTTCTCTCTCTCTCGGAACGCTGCGTTCGCCGAAGAGTGCGGACGTGCCTCACATGCGCTCCGTGATTTTGGGGTCATTTGACCCGGTTAATCCCATCGGACTACCGAAATTTTGGTCGGAATCGACGTCGGAAGTGAAGAGGACCACGAGGATACCAATTTCAAGCCGGTGGGTCTATTTTTTCGGATTTTATCGGCATTTGAAGTTCCCACGTGGTCGGCAAGGCGTTAAGTACGGGGCTCCGCGGCCTTCCCGGCTTCGGCCCGCGGTGAAGACGCATCGGAGCGATGTCCCGAACGAGAAATCCGAGCTACGACCAACCCGTGACCTTAGGACCGACAAGATTTTCGGCTGAATCCCAGGAAAACATGGAAGAAGACTTCCACGACACCATCGAAGTGGCCCACATGCAGCAAGACCGAGACGGCCTCGCTGCAGCAGGGATCCAAGCCCCGGGAAGCAGCACCTCACCGATCCAACGCTCACAAGTAAGCGGAATCGACAGAGAAAAAGAAGACGACTGGATAGTCGCCATGTCGAAGAAACAAAGGAAACGCCAAGATGGCGGCGGCAAGCAGCAAGTTTTGGAGGGAAACGGCCTAGATTGCGCGCCTTCTTCAGGGGCGACGAAGAACGCAGCTGGCGCGCCAGCTGCGGCGGAGAAGAAGGAGAGGGAGGGAGCGCCGAGGCGACGCCTGCCTCCGCTCCCCAGAGACGACTTTAAAATCGTCCTCCGGCCGAGAGGACTCGCAGTCAGAGACTTGCACCAACACCACGTGGCGCGGGCGGTAGTCGCGGCTACCGAGCGGGGATGTAAGGAAGAAGACCTGATCATCCGGCTGCGCAATGGATCAAACATCATAACTGTGAGCACCAGCAACGAAGAAGCGGCCAAGAAGATTATGCGCATCAAGCAGCTGAGCTTCGGAGGCAAGAACTACGCCGTAAACGCACACGTGGCGGCGCCGGAAGGCACGCTACGTGGGGTGATCCACGGAGCGGATCCGGAGACTTCGCCCGAGGAACTCAAGGCAAGCCTCAGAGTTCGCACGCAAGGCGTGAAGATCCTAACAGCCAGAATGCTCGGGAGATCCAGCACGGCCATCATCACCTTCGACGGCCCCACCCTCCCGAAGCAAGTTCTCTACCACAGCGGAGAATTTTGGTGCTACCCGTACCGGCCCACGAGGCAGGTATGCTACACCTGCGGCCAACAGGGGCACCGAATGGACGTCTGCCCGAATCCGGAGACTAGGGCCTGCAGACAGTGCGGACTCCAGAACCCGGCGGCAGACCACCAATGCACACCCAAATGCCTGCTGTGTGGCGGCGACCACGTGGCGGGCACGAGAGACTGCAAACAGCGACTCAAGTCGGCGAGCGAGCTGCGGTGGGGCCCCCTGCAGCAGCAACGCCGTAGCCGGGGCCGCAGCCGGGGAAGAAAACCAAGATGGTTCCGTGACGAGAGTCAGGAGTCGGGCCGGAGCAGCCGCGGGGGCAGCCGGAACCGGAGCCAGAGCCGGGGATCCGAAAGGGACGAGTCCTTCCCACCCTTGGGCGGCAACGGCAAGCAACAGCAGAAGCAGACGCAAGGGCAGCAACAGCAAAAGAAGAAGAGCGGCGGCGTTAAGGTGAGCTGGGGAGACGGCCCTCCCAAATCACTCTTTGCTCCGCACTCGAACACAAACAACACACAAACCGCACGCGAGAAACAGCTAGCGGAGGAAAATAAGACACTTAAACGTGAACTTGAGCAGCTTAGGAAGCAGCTAAGCGAGGTAATCAGAGAACTACGTGAATCGAGGACAGGCTATGCACCGCCTAGGACTCAGACCCCACCGCCTAGGGCGATGGAGACGGGGCAACAACACCACGAGGGAGGGACCTCCAACGATGAGCTTAAAACCTTCATGATGAACATGCAGAGGCAGATGCAAGAGCAGATGCAGCAGTTAAAAAGCGAAATGCAGCAGGGACAACAAAAGTTTGCCCTGTTAGAACAGAATGTCAGGACGCACATCAAGAGCCAAAACACACAGAGAATAACCAATGATGCTAGAGACAGACTACTTAACGAACGCAGGTTCGGCACAGAAACCCCCAACGCAAATAATTGTAACCCATCATGGCAGAACGCCTCCAACAATTAGAGCTGTGGCAGTGGAACTGCAGGGGGTACAGGCAAAAACAAGGCCTCCTGCAGCAATTCATCTATGCCAGAGGAACCCCACCAGACGTGATTATGCTACAGGAAACAAACTGCACCCCTACGCTTAGGGGCTACACGTGTCAGGAAAATGGCCGTACGGCAACTCTCATTAGCAAACAAGTAGTAGCCATAGCACATAACGAAATAGAGGACACCCGGATCGAACACGTGATCACGGAGATAATCCCCAAAAAGAAAGCGCGATCTAAAAGCACTTATATTATAAACCTATACAGCCCGCCCAGACAGAAAGATGGGGACTTTAATAGGCTCTTTACGGAGGCGAAAAAGTTAGCGGGGAACAACACCCTAGTAATAGCAGGTGATTTCAACGCCAAGAGCCCGAGGTGGGGCTACAATAAAGACGACAAGAAGGGACGTGGCATTTGCGCTGCAGCAGAACAGGCAGAGTGCGAATTGCTAACCGACGAACATCACCCAACTAGACAGGGGAACAGCGTCAGTCCAGACACGTGCCCTGACTTAACCTTCGTAAGGGGCGCCAGACAAGCAGAATGGGAGAACCTGCTCGAGAACCTTGGAAGCGACCACCACATAATAAGGATCAGCACAACCGCAAACAATATCAAGCGGAAAATAGGCAAGGTCCGCCTAACGGACTGGGACGCCTTCAGAGCACACTGCAAGCAGATCAAGGGCGACATTGTATCTGCGGAGGAGTGGAGCCAGCAACTCAGACAGATCCAAGAACTCTATACTAAAGAGGTGGATAGAACCGAACAAACTCCGGAGGTGGACAAGCGGCTCCTCAAGCTATGGGAGGCGAGACGCGGGCTCACCAAGCATTGGAAAAGACAGAAGTTCAATAGGAAGCTAAAGATTAAAATAGCCGAAATAACTAAACAAGCGGAGGAGTATGCAACGCAGCTGGCTAGGCAAGGATGGCAGCAATTCAGCAACGCGCTGAACGGCACCCTCAGCACGGCCAGGACGTGGCAGATCCTCAGGTCCCTCATGGACCCGAGCAAGAACAAATCAGAAAGCGGCAAATCGATTCAGAGGCTGGTGCACCAGTACACGGGCACGGACGAACAGCTACTCGAGGAAGTCCGGGTCAAATGCTACGGCAGAGACCAGGTCGAAAGCTACCAAGAAGAGTACCAGGGCGAAGAGAATCCAACCATGGATCGGCCCATAACGAGAGAGGAAGTCGTCGAGGCGATCAGGTCGGCAACAAAAAACACAGCAGCGGGGGCGGACAGAATCAAGAACTCGCTCATAAGAAACCTCAGCGATGGAGCCATAGATCAGCTCACAGCCTACTTCAACAAGCTCTGGCAAGAAGGAACAGTGCCGGCCGAGTGGAAACACGCGGTAGTGGTAATGATCCCGAAGCCAGGCAAGAAACTCCAGGTCGAGAACCACAGGCCGATCTCCCTCACGTCGTGCCTGGGCAAGATGTACGAGAAAGTAATCACAAAAAGGATCCAGTCGCACCTAGAGAAGAACCAACTGTACCCAGACAGCATGTACGGGTTCAGAGCCCACCTGTCTACGCAGGACGTACTACTCCAACTCAAGGAGGAAGTACTCGAGAAAATGCCGAGAAGTGGCGAAAACGTTGTCATGGCCCTCGACATAAAGGGAGCCTTCGACAACGTGAGCCACGCCGCCATCATGGAAGGCATCAACAACACCAACTGCGGGGGAAGAACCCACGACTACATCAGGGCCTTCCTGAGCGACAGAACAGCGACCGTGGGACTAGGCGAGCTGAGAAGCGACGTCTTCACCACGCCTTGCAAAGGAACACCCCAAGGCTCCGTGATATCGCCCGTCCTGTTCAATATGGCGATGATCGGGCTAGCAAGACGACTCAAGGAAATCCCGGGCATCCAACACGCGATATATGCCGACGACATCACGGTGTGGGTCACCCAAGGATCGTTAGGGGAGAAGCAAGACAGACTACAAGAAGCTGCGACCTGCGTAGAGACCTACGTCTGGGAGAGAGGCCTCAGATGTTCGACGGAGAAGTCGGAAATCATCAGGATCGGAAGAAATCCTACCAAAGCCTCGCTGGAAGTAGTTCTAGAGGGGCAACTGATCCAAGAACAGAACATGGTACGAATCCTAGGCATGTGGCTGCAGAGCAGCCGAAAATGCAGCCATACCATCAGCCTGTTGAGAAGAGCCGCGGAGCAGGTTGGCAGAATGATCAGTAGAGTCTCTCAGAGAAGGTACGGGATGAAAGAAGAAGATACCCTCAAACTCGTCAACAGCCTAATCGTTAGCAGAGTTATGTACTCCTTGCCCTACCACGCAACAACAAAGGCGGAGCGAGAGCAAGCCGACTGTATTCTCAGGAAGGCATACAAGATTGCTCTACACCTGCCCAAAAACGCATCAAACGAGAAGCTACTCCAACTCGGAATCAGCAATACCTTCGATGAGCTTGCCGAGGCTCAATTGGGGGCACAACTCATCAGACTCAGAGGCTCCTCTACGGGAAGGGCGCTCCTGAGAAGGTTGGGTCGGAACACGTGCGGACTCATAGACAGATACGCGGACGTACCGGACGACCTTAGAAAGACCTTTAATGTAGGACCCCTGCCTAAAAACATGGATCCTAACCTACACGAGGACAGACGAAAAGCAAGGGCCGAGCAGATAGAAAGGAGGCTAGGCCGATCAGAGAACACAGTCTATACGGACGCCTCCATGTACGTACATGCAGGGAAGCGCTTAGCCGCTACGGTGGTAGTTAATAGCACAGGAGACATGGCCACATGCGCCTCAGTGGAGGTCGTGGGCATAACGGAGGCCGAGGAAATTGCCGTCGCGCTGGCGGTAGCAGAAGGATATAGGAAAGGCCGATCCCTAAACATCTTAACAGACTCGAAAGACACGTGTAAAAACTATACGAAGGGCAGAATTAGCGGCATGGCCCTCAGGATAATCAGTGGGGCAGCAGCCTCTGCTGAGAAGACACCCATACAACACATAATCTGGGTCCCAGGCCACGCAGGCGTAGCGGGGAACGAAACAGCAGACAGCCTAGCTCGAGGGCTTACATACCGAGCAGGCATGTCAGATGTTCTGGAGCTTCAGCTACTAGCATGCGAGGGGGGATACACAGAGACATTACAACTATACAGAGGGACTAGATTCAAGTACCCACCACCACACAAAGCCCTCACGAGGGAGGAAGCAGTCGGCTGGCGTAGGCTACAAACAAACTCCTTCCCCAACTTGTACATCTATAACAAGATGTCACCAACACAATACAGAGCAAACTGCCCCTGGTGCGGCGACACACCCACACTATACCACATCAAATGGGAGTGCGAACGAAATAAAGCATTCCACCAACACGAATTCCCGAGTGCGGAGCAATGGGAGAGCCGGCTCACCAGCAGCGAGCTCGCGGCCCAAAGGGCCTTAGTGCGGCACGCTACTGATGCAGCGCGACTCAGTGGAGCCCTGGACTAGGGGCCCAACCTTGCTGAAGAGAAGCCTCAAGTCGCCGGCGCCACGAAAGACGACGGAGGCTTCGAATCCGCGAATCTCTTAAAAGATCTAAATAAAAGTTTTCTACTACTACTACATTCTCTCTCTCTCTCTCTGCGCCATTTCCTTTCCTCAAGAACCAATTTACCAATTCATTTCTTGCTTTATTTTCGTTTCTGTGCCTATTTTTATTTTTTTTTTATTACGGAGTCGGCGGCCACCTGCGCTGCGCGTGACTTCACTCGGTTTCGCGCATGAGCAAAATGTGGCTTTTACAGCATACCCGGCATACGCGAAACTCGGCTCCGACCCTCGTAGTAAAGCTTTTCGCTTCAATAAAGTGCACTTATGAAGAGTGTCACCAGATTGCCTCGATGGCCGGGGCCGCTTTCAGGGTGACGACACAGCTGTCGACGGCAACATGTTGGGTCCCATGCAATCGTCTGTTCTACTGGATTGAGCACAATGCACCTTTTCGAAGAAAAAACTGCCCCTACCGCGTGGAATTATGCGAGTTTGGCTTTCTGCCGAGACAGAGTGCTACTAGCGATTGCTGAAACAGTGAATCGGAGTTAGTTACGCTGAAGTGCATCATCTTTCCCAGCGAATAGGCCGAGAAACTCGACGCCTTGTGAAGAGTCGTTACATTCTCACTACGGGCATAGCATATTCCAGTGAAATCTGTTGACCCGCATACTGTTTATATCTATTACTTTTGCAGCTTGCTTATTGCAAGCTGTAGTTGCGTCTTAATCAAAGACAGCCAATCAGACAGCTTGTGAGTCATGAAGTCCACCACGGGAAGTCGCCGTTGACGGATTTTAGTAGCTATGAGGATGCGAAAGTAAATATATGCATTAAGCCTCCGCCCCCAGCAAAAAAAAAATTTCTTGAATGCAAGCGTTTCGCATGCCTTCTTTACCTAGCATACTTTCGCCGTCTCGCTCGAGGCTCCTTAATTAGTGTGAGGTGTGTAGCCCACCGTAAGTAACATCCTTGTCAGTTTTTAGAATTTTGAAAATTTCGAAAACGCGGTTATCCTCGGTGCTGTGGTCCAACAAATTTTGGCTATTTAGACGAGTTACGTGCACTAGAGAGGCTGCTTTGACTGCAAGCTTCTCTAAATCCCAAGTATTTTGGCGCGATGTAGCCAGAGTTTGTTGGGCCACAGCGCCGAGGGTAACCGCGTTTTCGAAATTCTAAAAACTGACAAAAATGTCACTTACCGTGGGCAGCACGCCTCTCAATAATTTAGGTCCCTAACAGTAATGGTTAAAAAGCTAACTATTCAGTATTAGTTAACCAGCCTGCTAGTCAGCCTGTCTTAACTGCATCCTTACGTACTGCACCACTGACAACTTTAGGCCGAATAAAGGGCTCTTCTAACTCAGAAAGCCTATTTTTTAAAATTGCGCAAAGTCTTAGGTGAAACATCATGTATATCTGCAAGTAAGACTGACACAAGCGCTTTGCCCACCGATCATGGGCTGCTTTCTACTTTCAGTTCTTACTGCGTGCTGCCCACTGCATGAGCGGCACGCAATAAGGGGGACTCAGTCTCTACGTCATTCGCGCTGCTGGCATACCCGAGAAACTTGGGGCCTTGTGAATGGTCCTTGCGTTCGAACAACAGATGCAGCATAAAACTACGGAATTCGGCGACCCTGATACCCGTAAATTACGAGCCTACGAAGCAAGAACAAATGACCGCAGTCCTTTTTAGGCAACTGGGGAACACAACAGAGTCCGTCATAACTTGTCGATTGCTGTCTAGCCGAAGCGACTGCATCGTCATAAAACACACACAGAAGTGTCAAGCGCACAAGTTAAGTGCACTTACGGGGATCGCGCTTAGGCATCCCGAGTGACACTTTGGGCTACGCGGAGCTAAATGGGAAAGCAAAGTACACTCGTAGTAAATAAATAAAATGGCGGCAACAAATGAGCGGACTTTCTGAAGAGGCCGATGGAAAAGAAAAAGGACTTATAATAATTGTTTGCTTAACGTGATAGCGCAAATAAAACCACGTTCAACAGTTTTTAACGATGAAAAAACAGAAATAGAAGAAAGGCCAAGACCAGCCAAGACTATCCATAATTGCGGCAACAAACAAGATGGCGGCGGGCAGCGACGTTGCATCTGATCTCGTACCTTTGTTTCGTTGGCTCGCTTGTAGCTATAACGAAGGAATTTTTTCTAAGAACAGTGTTATAGCATGTAAAATAAATTTGTAAGTACATTTTTATGCACTATACATATTGTGCCTTTGAAGTCGCTGCTGGCGAGGCCGCGCGCTCAGCCCTCAAAGTGTGTTCTGTGAACGCACTCCGACATGAGTGAGCACTTCGGCGAGTGCACTTATGTTGTGCCGTTTAGCTGCTCTAGAGCGCACTTTTAGAAAGTGACAGTCTTCGTAAGTGCACTTTATTTTCAGCGCTTGACAGGGGTACTACTGCCACGAGCGACACAACTGCAAAGAAACCACGCCGCACGCTTAGAGCGCACTGCGCGACCAGTGCGTGGGACCAAACGTGCTGCTGCGAGGAGGTAAGGGCGGCGCGGAGGGGGGGGGGGGGGGTACAAAGGGTGTCCCCACCATGAGAGCGGAGGCGAGCGGGCATCCAGGCACCCTAAGCGCCCATTGCTCGGTCTAAGCACAAAATTACTAAAAGGGGGCGAAAGGTTATCCCGTTTGGGGACCAACTGACTTGCCACAACCATTACTCCTTTCCGGGATCAACTACAAAGCGACCAACTGTTGGTCCCCTAGGAAAGGGGCGCGACAGTTAGTCTCTGAAAGAAGAAAAGAAAAAAAAGAAAAGAAAGAAGAAGAGAAGAAAAAATGCGAACGAGGAGCGACTCCCAGCGGAATTTAGAGTGCGATAGCCTGGGCGGAAAGACTTTGTACATACAACAAGATAGAAAACAGACATAAACACACATTAGAAACACCTGGATTCGAACTCAACCATTGGAGTGGGAACCCAGCACGGATGTGACCAGGCCACCACATTTTTTTTTCTTTATTGCATGAATGAATACATCAGTAAAATATCGTAGTTGTCATGCCCCTTGGCAGACAACCGTGTCTAATGGACTTTCATTAACACAAGTTGGTCCATCAGACTCAATACATCCTCCGCGTAATCTTGTTGCTTCAAGACTTCTCTCAATTTGTACACATGTTCCACAAAATAATCACATACCGATCGTGCATCCAAGTCACAATGTCTAACAGCCATTCCACTCCTCCAAATGCTGTGAATGCCCAATAACATAATCTGGTCATACTGTAAAACATCACTTTCAGTGCTCAGGTACCGAATTCCGCGCGGTGTCAATGGAAAGTCCTTTTTTAGGGTTCTTTGCAAAACATCCCAGTAGAACACTGTATCCCAACAATCCAGGAACACATGTTCTACCGTCTCCGGTTTTCTACACAGGAGACAGTTCGAGCCCCAAGGAACAAAAAGGCCCTTTTCCTCTAGTCATGTTTTTACTGGTAGGGCTCCGGTGTGCAATTTGAAAAAGAATGTTTTGACGCCAGGTGCAACAGTCATCTTTTTAACTCGCCTGAGAACGTCTTTCCCAGGGCCTTCACAGTATAAGGTTCTGTGCAGTGGCGCTGGAAATAACTGTTTAATAAGATCCTTGTATAATCGCTTCGGCGTTACATTCGCTAAATACTCTAGAGAGAACCGCACTTGCAAAAACCTGAACGACCAGAGAACCTCTCGCAGGAAGCGAGACACTGTGTACCGCCGAGCATTGCACGAAGAGACAATGAATTCTGGAAGTGCACTGGATAACATGATTTGTATGAATGTTCGTAGGAAGGCGTCATTTTGGTCTCGCAGGAAACAAAACCTTAAAACAACCTGCCGGACATAGAGATGCATTACAGTCCCCCGACCTTCACTCTCCGGAAGAGATTATCTCTGCGAATTCGTTCCCAATTAGACGCCCAAATGAAAACCGCAAAAACCTGATGGAACCTTTGGATATTTGTTCGTGCACAATATAATACTTGGAGTAAATACATGATTCTTGCCACAACAACGGTGTTACATACAGTTGCACGCGCGAAAATAGAAAAATTACGGCTCATCCATCCTTTGGTCCGGTCCCGCATTTCTTCCGCTTTCTCATTCCAGTAATTGGTATTCTACCCATATTTGTCCAGCGGGACTCCCAAATAAACTCCGGGAGTTGTAGCCCATCGGACCCCGCAGAACGATTCTGGTTCCAAGTACCATTGCCCATGCCAGAGTCCGAGACATTTATCTATATTAACAGTGCTACCAGTTTGTCTGCAAAACCTTTCGGTTACTTGTAACGCTTCTACAATACTTTTGCGGGCTTCACAAAAGAGGGCCACATCATCTGCATATGCCAGTATTCTCACCTCACACGCTCCCAACCTAAACCCTCGGATGCGCTCGCTCGCAGTTATCATCCTACAAAAAGGCTCCAAATAAATTGCAAAAAGTAAAGGGGACAGTGGACATCCTTGTCGAACAGATGCCCTCACATCAATTCTTTCAGATAACATTTTGTTTACCATAAGACGTGTCGAGCAACATGCATAAGCCATTTTTACCCCTTTGAGAACAACCGAGCCAATACCAATATGTTCCAACAAACAATAGAGTATTTCATGAGACACCCGATCAAATGCTTTTTCAAAGTCAATTTGAACCATAGCGACTTTCTTATTTAAAGCATCGCAGCACTCGAGCACGATGCGTGCAACATGAATATTTTTAAATATGCTTCTTGTTTTTATTCCACACGTTTGGTGAGGTCCTACAATATCCTTTATGACGTATTGCAATCTCTTGGCGAACACTTTCATCAGAATTTTATAATCAACGTTTGTTAACGTGATCGGTCTATAGCTTGTTACTTTTACCAGCTTGGCAGGGTCATCTGTCTTAGGAATTAAGACCGTATGAGCATTGCTAAACGAAGGTGGCAGCCTACCAACTTCAAAACACTCTTTGCAAAGCTTATAGAGCATAGTGGCAAGGTCACATTTAAAGCTCTTATAAAAGGCCGCAGTCAAACCGTCAGGTCCCGGCGACTTTCCGGCATTCAATTCATCAATTGCTGTCTCTATTTCCTTAATACTTATTTCGTTCTCTAGTTCTTCAGTAATCTCATTGCCTAATATTGGCATAAGTGGCAAAAAGTTTTCCCGGAACCCTTCTTCACTTGGTGCTGTGCGTGCAAACAGCTCACGGTACTGTTCCACGAATGCACTCAAAATTCCACTTTGTTCACTGAGTATTTGTCCTTTGTATTCGATAACTGATATCTCGTTTGACCGCGCGTATCGCTTTTCATCTGAAAGCGCGCGTTTCTTTGGCATTTCACCAGTAAGCCATTTTTCCGTGCGTGCTCTTATCGCTGCCCCTCTGTACTTCTGAGCATCTAAAGCTTCTAGCCTAACTTTGACGCCTTTTAGGTCATGCATGAACATGCCCGGCGTTTTTTTCCTCTTCGCACCCTAAATTCATCAAAAGTCAACGCAGTTGCTTTTCTTCTTTTCTTTCCTCATATTTTCTTATGGTTGAACGCTCAATGGCATAGATTTTCACCTCCGGCTTAAAGCGTTCCCAAGATTCAATGCATCCTGTTTCACTATTATTAAACATATCCATGATTTCCTTAACTTTTCTTAAAAATATGTAGTCTTCTATAAGCCTTGAGTTTAGTTTCCACATATCCCAGTTCATTTTTGCTTTACGCTGCTTCCTTCCTCCCAAAGTTACCGTAACCAGGCAGTGGTCACTAAATGACACTTGCTTCACTTCATACTGCTCACAAGAAGGTGAAAACTCCGGCGACACATATATTCTGTCCAGTCGTGCGTGGCTGCTACCTTGAAAATGCGTAAAATGCACGTGATTCTGACTCTTCGCCAGACCTATTACATCCTCCAAGCTGCACTCGTTGAGGACACTCTTCAAGAAATCAACACTCGGGTCTTTTACATCCTTTACATTTGAACGATCTTTAGGGTCCAAAACGCAATTGAAGTCTCCCGATAGTATGAGCACTCGACTGCAATCAAGGAACGAGGCTAACTGTTAAAAAAAACCGCGCCGTTCCTTTTGTATCGTGGGAGCATACAGGACAACAACCCTCACCGCGAATGTTTCATATGTGAAGTCACACACGATAAACCGCCCCCTTGCACAAGTTATTATTTGTTCCTCTACTATGCCTATGTTTTTCCTCAGGAAAAGACAGCATACCGCCGACAAACCAGCCGCATGGCTTACGCAAACATTGAAATGCGAACGAAAACCAAACACCATGTTATCTGTTTGCTGCTCATCCTCAACTTTTGTTTCTTGAATAGCCGCGACATCTAGATCTAACTCCCCGAACAGTCGGTTCAACTGCACTTGCTTACGCTTCGAGGCAAGCCCTGGTACGTTCAGAGTGCCAACTTTTATCGGTTTCTTCAAATAAGCCATAGCGTGCACACAGCAAACAAACAACAGTGACTGAAGCTCACTGCTTCGGCCTCTCGTCGCGAGGTAGCGACGAGGACCGCGACAAGGCTGACCTGCCTTTCTTGGCTCCCTCCCCTCTCCAATGCCTTTCTAGCCGACGTAGTTCTCGTTCCGTAGCCGGTGCCTTTTCGTCGTCACGAGGTCGCTTAATGGAAGCGACTGTCGCATCCATCGGCGCCTCGGAGTCGTGGTCGCCTGAAGTGCTCTCCCTCGTTGGCTCTTCTGGCGCCGCAGCAGCATCCGCCTTCTTGCCAGTCGTTTCTGCAGCGGGGTCACCTTGTGACTTCTCGTCGACAGCGGGCAGCTCCGGCTGCTGGGAAGCAGGGCCGTCGCTGAGTCCTGAAGGGGGCGGGGCTCCGGCGTTCTCCAGTTCCTCCTGGTCCATAAGCAGCTCGCTGCCGTCGTCTTGCGGCGGAGCAGTACCCGTGGTCACACGCGCATACGTGCGAACGCATCCTTCCCGTTCGTGTCCGAAGGCGTGACACAAACTGCATCTTGGCGTGCGGCAGTCGCGTCGAATATGTCCCGTCCTCTTGCACCGTAGGCATATTGGTGGACGGCCAGGCACCACCACTAACACTTGTCCTCCGTAGAACTTGAGCATGTGGGGCAAATCATCGATAGAGAGCCCCTCCTTCAGAACCATACGCACCAGACGGGTTGTCGATTCGACGTCTTCGAAACCGGGACTGTTCCACTGCTCGCGGTTAACGTCTGTCACCTCTCCAAATTCTTCAAAAGCCTTCTGCACAGAATCATTCGACACGTAGAAGGGCACCCAGTGCACCCTGAAGGCCAACTCACGTTTGTTGGGGTCTATGACCGCACAATAGCGTTTTTTCACTTCAAGTGCACCTTCTGTCAGCAGTCGTTCCTTCGCTTCCGCAGTTTTCAGCTTCAACATCCACACATGCGACATTTGAAAGGCCCCGATGCCAGCCACGAAAGGTAGAACACCGGCAGTTTCCTAAGGCTCACGAAAATCCTGTATGCGATAAGGCCGCCCGGCAATATCGCAGTGAAGGAAAACCGCTGTCTTCATTGCGTCTCCCGAAGGCAGCGTAGGCAAAACTAAGCGATAGCCCACTAGTGGGCGTCGCTCACCGAAACCTCGGCCAGACATGACCGATAACGAAGCGCGCTCAGGGCTTCCCATCACACGACCGTCTCCCACGGAAGCCGGAAGTGGAATCACTGACCAGGCCACCACAGCACATGGTTCGGACCGGAAAATAAACGAGTGGAAAATAAATACGAAGCACACACATTGCTTGCCTTTAACGCTCGCAGTTTAATGAAACGAATTGCTGTTCCAAGCAAAGTATGGTGATGTTGTTTTCTTATGATTTTGCAACAAGCTAAGGTAAGACGAAGTATGCGCACAGCGGTTTGAATCGCGTTTTTGGACAAAAAAGAAGTGTCGAACCGTGCATACATCCAGCTGGTACTTGACAGCCACAAATCCTTGATTTCTTTTCGTCTTTTTATTTTCGGATAAGGTTGTTTTAGTGTAGCAACTGGCAGCTGCACAGCACATCAAGGCCAGTTGAAAACAAACTCAGAAGACCGTGGATAACTTCATTCTTATTTTTTTTTACTTGCGGGCAGCGGTGGTCGGGAATAGAACATTTGCTGCTAACCGTTTCGCGAAGTGTCGCCGGTACTTACACAGCACCAGATAAGATGGTAAACAAACGGCAAAGAAATGAAGCTGCTTATACTCGCTTAACGATAACACTTTCAACTACCATTCGGTACGTATTGAAGCTCGTAGTACTTGTTTATGCACTTTCTCAGCTGCCAGTCGCTTCGGTTCCACAAAGCCTTATTCTCACGCTAATATCCGCTTCGGCACGGACAGTGGCGGTGCTGTCACTAGCGCTATGATGGCTCATTCACACTTGGGCATTCGGCGACGAGAGCGAGCGAAAACCGCCGCCGCCGCCGAAATGCTGCTTCATTCACGCTTCCCGGCCACCAAGTCGTCGCTCGTGACATACACAGATATGGTTAGAAAATACTATAAAACGACACTGTCGACATACCATCCTAGTATGCAAGCTTGCAGGCCAGGGCCATGTTACCACCGGCCGACCTCTCCACCTTTCCCTCATTAAAATTCCTTTCTCTCTCTCTCCCTTCGCTAAACGCGGGTATGTTGCGGGACTTTATTTACTCCATATCTCACAACCCCTCTATTAGTTCAGCGCCCGGTCACTGTGGTCAAGCGTGTGCAGATACGTAATGATAAGCGCAGACTGGTAGCGCCATCTGGTCGTTAGGATGGCAAGCATTTTTGTTTAAGCCTAGCAGCGGCAGAATTGTAACACTAAACGAAAAATACAGCCAATTTATTGCTCACGCATTTTGTTGTAGGCGAGATGAGACGATGCGGAAGACCTGTGTCCCATTTATTTCCCGTGAATGCATTGAAAAGGCAGCAACAACGACGAAAACAGTCTGAAGCGAGAGGTCCTGCCTTGAAAGGCGCCGCCATGTTTGGGGAGCAACGACGAAGCAGGGGAGGAAATTCTGTCGTTGGTCCTTCAGTTAGTCCTTTTCAGGCCAAGGACTAAGCATTTGGTCCGTGAAGTGTGCACACGGCACGCACGTGGTCGCAGTTGCTGCTTTCACGCTGCTTAAGGGGACCTGCGGCTGCTATTGCTCCCTCGGTACTGATTTTGGTCAAGAGTGTAAAAGTGCATTCAAGTGCAATGAAACTGCGCTCGCCTACAAAACTTTCGTCAGACGTAAACTTGAATATGTTAATTTTGTCTGGGATCCCCATCAGACTAACCTAATTAATACGATTGAGCCAGTTCAGAATCGTGCCGCCAGGTTCATCTCATCTGACTACCCCTATCATACCAACATCTCAGGGCTGTAATCACGATTGCAGTTACGTATACGCTAGTCACCCGTCGTAACGCAGCACGTATCTGCTTATTTCACAAGTTCTTTCACAACATTCCAGAAGCAAACCGATTGATTCCACGTGCGCATCGCATTTCCCGCCATAACCACCCGAACGCTGTTTGCCCTGAACGTGCACATACCACAACATTCCAGCAATCGTTTCTGAAGTGGTCACCATCATAAATCATCGCTGAAGTGGCCACCATCATGAATCATCGACTGTTCAAGACCACTATCGAGGAAGCCTAGTCATCAATGCAATTTTTGCCCGTTTTGTACTAATGCGTAATATTTTTTGCCGTGTTATCCCCACCCCTCATGTAATGTTGAGGAACAATAAATAAACAAATAAATAAATAAATAAATCAATAAATAAACATAAGTGAACTAGCTGAAGAGCGCACTCAGGTCGGATTGAGTTCACAGAACACACTTTCAGGGTCGAGTACGAAGCCTCGATGGCAGTGATTGTTTGGCCATTAAATATAAAATATATCAAAATGCAAATACGAGTTGGTTTTACCTGTTAGATCCATTTTTTATTTGTTCAGTGGTTTTGTGATATCTTCCAGCAAAACAACACACCACAGTAACGCGCTGTAGTCCGCCATGTTGTTTGTTGTCCAAAATTTGGATCCCAAGAACTTGTCATGACTTGCTGCACTATTACTATAAAAGAAATTTATTGTAGTTGCGGCCCAAAATTAATTCATGTTCAATTTTGTGGACCATTGCTCTAAACAAGCGTAATTCATAAGCTTACGCTTACAGATTGCCATTCGGAAATATTTTGTTTCTGGCCAGTCGCCATATTCGCATCTATGAGCGCACTCTGCTTTTCCGTTCAGCAGCGCGTGACGTAAAGTGTACTCGAGATTCTGAAGCGCACTCCCCGTAAGCGCACTTTATTGAAGCGAAAAGCTTCACTACGAGGGTCGGAGCGGAGCTTCGCGTGAGCCGGTGCACAGATTTGCCAGTTCTGCGCATGCGCTAAACCGAGTGACGTCACACGCGGCGCAGGTGGCCGCAGCCGTCGGCGCCGACTCCGTGGCCTGACCTTTCGTCATAGCCGCGCGCTAGTGCGCATGTGCGCCGCTACCGCTGCGCGCGCTACTCCTCCTCGCCACCGTTTGACCTTTCGATGCAGCCGCGCGCTACTAGGCTATAAATGCGCTTGTCAGAGAATAGGTGCTCGCGCTCGCCATGGAAGGAGAAGCACCCAGACGTGGCCGCAGAGAATCTACCGATCCAGAAGTGCTAGCTTGGGAGCTGGCCGAAAAGCAGCGAAGAAATGAAAAGCGCAAAGCTAAACGTATGGCCGAAACGCCAGGAAACCGGGTGGAACGCCTCTCAACCCAAGCGTAACTGAAGCTTTTCGCTTGTATATCCAGGCTTAACCAGAGCATAGCCACTGCAAATTTTTTTTGCTCGCTTGACAGGGGCATTATTCTCTCTAATATATCTGCTTTTGAGTGATGACGCCGTCGTAGTGGCACAATTTCTAGCGACCTACTCAGTAAAAAAAAAAAGCTATCCTTGATGATGATTTGATTTTAATTGCACCGCACAGGTAGCTTGGACAAAGAACTCCATGGCTATTAAAACTTTGGTAGCGTGATGAGGGGTCAGAGAACCACTGCACCAAGCATTTCCAAGAAAATACGAGCACTAGGCCAAGGGAAAACTTGGACCCATTGCAGAGCCAGCTGAAGGCTGGGGCAGTGGACATCGAACCCTGCACCTAAAGCATACGAGGCGGATGCAACGTTGATCTTTTATGAAAAAAAGCCCAAAGTGCAGCTTTCTTCGAAAATTTTACCTGCAGCTATGAGCAAAGCCCAGTTGGAAGCTCTCTTTTAAAACAAAAAAAAAATCAAAGATTGTTGCGGTTGCAACGTTCTCCGCTCATTATAACGGGGCGAATGCAATCATTGTGATTTAAAGCAATTTTAATACTGAATAAATACAAAAATGAACACGAATGTTTGGCTTTGACAAAAGTTCTGAGATGAGCACTGCGAGGGATAATAGCTTCATGGCCGTTAACGAATACAGCAGTTGCCCAACGTAACTAAACACACATTATATATGCGCTGTCCTTCGTTCTTAGTGGCGGGCCGTGCCCGGCCCATTAAGTGAAGACACACCCGTCAAAGAAAAACTAGCAAAGGGGCCCGCGAAGGCCGTACTTGCGGAATAAAAGCTGGTCTTCGGGGAATCGGGTGAGTAGGGTGACTCGAAAATACGCGGGCCCCTCATTCCCCTTCCCTTGTTTGCTTAATTGCTTAGCGAGGGCCTCGGTTCTGGCAGCCTTGACGCCATAGGAAGCATAAGAGGGTTCTTACAGCTTCCACCCTCGCCGTTCGATGGCGTTCTACGTCACACCAGCGGTCCACGTCCGCCGCTTATGAACGTGGGTGGCGCTAATGAACACTCTCAAGGTTAGGTTATTTGTAAACATAAATACCCCCGAAAGCAGAAGCTTTGACAGCCGTCGCCGTAGCTCAGTGGTAGAGCACCGGACGCGTAATTCGGAGGTCGTGGGTTCGGATCCCACCGGCGACATGTGGTTGTTTTTTCTTCTGCTTTTCTAATCAATTAGCTTTAAGCGATAACATATTCAGTAATATTATAAATTGATCAACGCCACAAATAAATAAATTAATTAAGAAATCCCCTGTGCTCCTTGGTTTCTGTGGCTGTTGGCTTCTCTCTTTCCCTGAACAGGTGTAATTTAGTTCAGTTCCACATCATTTTATATATTTGATGCTGAGAGCAGTTAGTGGAGAAAATGGCTCAGAATGCCCGACAGGACCCACGGCCCTGTCAACGAAACATTAGGAAAGAACATCAAAACGAAAAATTCAGGGGGGCGCTTTGTTAACCTAAAGTGCGGTGAGGCAAAAGCCTGAAGCGCGATGATGCTGCTTGTGTTACTGATATGTCGTTAAAGGGAAGCTGAAGAGATTTTCGAATTCATTAAGATGCTCACGTATGGATGTGGGAACCTTAAAAATCATGCGGGTGAAATTTTTTTGCAGATTAATCACTTAGGAGCGACGTAATCGCCGTTTAAAATTGCGCGGTAGCTCCGCCCCCCGCTGTCCACCGAGCGCTGCTGATGACCCTGACGATGCGAGCCGAAACCGGAAACCGTGGGGTGGTGACGTAAACATTGGTGTTCCGTCGCCACGCAGCCTCCGCGACCGTGCTTGTTTCTGCGTGCGTGCCATCGTAAGCTGCTTCGATCTGCCGTGTGTTCCTGTATTTGTGCTTTTTTATGTTTGTGGTGACGTACAGAAACGTGGGCAGCATCGAGTGAAGCGGTGGACCATCATGCCGGCGTTCTGCGCAGCCTTCGGCTGTACTAACACCAGCGGCCGCGACGATGTGGTCTTTCATAATTTCCCGCAAAATAAGAAGCTTTCCGCGAGGTGGGTCGCTGCTGTGAAGCGAAGGGATTTCAAGCCCTCAAAGACTACAGTGCTATGCTCTGACCACTTTCGTGATGAAGACTATAACCATAGCCTGTCGATAATGCGTTCATTGGGCCTGTCAACAAAGTCAGCTGGACTGAAACCCGCCGCAATACCGTCTGTCTTCGCGCACAGGAGCTCGTCACCGCCACCGAGGCCAGCTTTCGCGAAAAGGAGGAAGCTCGAGGTAAGAATTTGTGTATTAACTCTATGAGAATTTGTCTGCGCGAACCGGTGTTCTGTGTAGTGTATGGCGCGTAATTTCGTGGATGCAAGACTTCCGGTAGTAGTGAGATGAACGGCGCTGGAATGAGAATGTCAGGACGGCAGTAAACTGCAGCTTACAGAATAAGTGCTTAGCTGTTATGCTTGCAGGCATGCGTCATGCATCTCGTACAGCATTACTCATATCAGAACTCGGCCCTAAATTTTTTGGCTGAGTAAAAATCGTTAAACTGCTATTAACACTGCAAGAGGTGGAGCGACGCGAAGTGCGCCTCACAACCAGAGACTGCGCGCCGCGCGTGAGCAGAGAACTTCGTTCGGTAAGCGAGCACGTGAAAAGACGTTATATGCAGACTCTTTACTTAATTATGTTGGAGCTCAGATATTCTAGGATTCATGCGTAGCCCTCAGTGGCGAGAACATAGGGAGTAGTACGCGGCACATTTTTCTTCGTGGTCGGAGCGCCGAGAAAACTGTTTGCACATGCTTCTGGTATACGGGCGCGCGGCGTTTCGTTTTGAATTTGGTTTCGCCTGGGGCCTGGCTGATAGCAGCCTCGTCAGCGCCCAATGTGCGCAGTCATGGCGCTTGCAGTCCGGACCCAAAGCGCACACTTTTTTTTTGAGCGATCTACGTCGGACGCGGCCGCTGATTCTGTGTTAGCGCTTGAAGTTGCCTGTCAGGGTTTTTAAAGTGATCTGTTTTGCTTGGCTATAGTATTTGCAGGAGGTGCTCCAAATCTGCAAATGCAACATAATATGAAATACAACATAATATGAAAATAAAAATTTAATTAAGATATGCATTTTAGTGAGCTAATGGAAGCCTTCTGCCTATTACTGGTGTCTGCCGTATCCCCCAATATAGCCCCAGGTATAAAATTAATACAAGGTTAGTTACCCATTTTTTAAAATAAATTTTGGACCTTCTAAAGGAACACCTGGTATATAATAAATGATCTCACTTCGCACGGAGCTCGCCAATCAACAAAATGGTTTATGAAATAAACCAGCAGATTTTACTCATACTGAAGCACACTTTTGTTCTGTTTGGAACAATAACATCATGTGGCTTATGCCTTTCAGTTTCTTGCTGAACTGCTGCAAGATCAAGACTGCGCACCAGACGAGAGTGCAAATGAAGAGTGCATGGAAAATGACATCACACCTGGAGGCTGCACACCACCAGGCAGTCAAGAATCCACACCAAACGGCAATACAAATCAGGACTGTGCAACAAGTCGAATGCCACTGGCAGATGCTGTTGAGGACCCTGCCATCGAACTTTTCTAAAAGTGATGACAAGGCTGACAAGTCTGTTGAAGTTCTAATGCAGCCAATACCAGTAAAGTGTTCTGCCAGGAATACGTTTATAATAACACATGTAGTCGTAAAAAATTGCCGAGTGCAGCATGGCTTCATACATTAATAATAATATTATATAATTGTGCGCCACGTGTGCTACAGCCAGCCTTGCGATTCGGCCTGCTTGGTTGCAGCACGAGGCCATCGAGAACAGCGCGATAAAGGCGGCCGCAAACGGATGCAGGTATTCCTACAAGGGCTTGCAGTATGAAGCAACTCGCCTAAACAAGGATTTCAATTTACTGCCAGATCCCATCTTGGCACGCAGAACGGAAGGCGCACGTTTGTCACCTCGACGAGTTCTGCCGCAAAGCGCCGCGAACTTCTGTCTTTCGCGTGTGTTATGAACCGAGCCGGCACGCAGCGACCATGAAGCGATGCCAGCATAAAATTTGTGTGCAAAAAGAGCCTGATAACTTCTTGCGCTTGTTAATGGTCTGTGTGGATTACAAGCAGATTTGCGGCAGCACCGACAAGCGGGAAGACAACAATGCCGACGATCGCATCCCGCTTACATTGCATTAGGAAAATTTCGTGGAGCAGTGCTATACTACATTTGCTCGCTTCAAAATTATTTTATTGTATCTCTGAATGAAGTTTGGCTAGAAAAGTATGCTTACCAATGGACATTTCCAACACGTGGAGATGCTGACGCTTCGCTTTCGTTCAAGCCAAAAGCACCGCTTGCGCCAGCATCGTTGCTTCCTTGGAGCGGTTTGCTCTTTGCGATTGGTTCGTACATGTAGGGGATGACGCCAAGATCCTCCTGGTAATCTTCGATGTGTTCCATCGTGATATAAGCATCAAACCAACAACCGGAACACCGCGCGCCGCGCTTCATGTACTACATCAGCGGCGACCGAGCCGGGCTCACCGAGCCAACGCCAGTGTTTACGTCACGAGGCGCCCAGCCAATCACAGGCGGCAACGAGGCGCGCGAGCTGGCTCGAGGCTGCTGCGGCACTTTTCGCCAAAATAAAATAGGTTTGCGCTTTCTTTTGCCTAATTTCGATGAGAAATTCGAATTCCGAGGGTGGAAAACTGTAAAGTGTATCTCTTCACTCAATTTTTTTGGGAAACCTTTCAGCATCCCTTTAAGACGTTAACCCCCGTATTCACAAACCACACTTGCCCTTATCTTTAGCGCCCCTTCACTTTTCTGCTCCTTAACGCGTTTCAGAAACAGACCTTACCCTTAACGGTCCCCTTTAGCCCAACTTAAAATTCAGGTAAAGGGAGCCATTTAAGGTGCCAACCCAGGCACCTTAAACTGCTCCTTACCACAATTCAACATGGCGGCGTGCTACGATGACGACTTCAGTGATGCTGAATTCCAATGGCAGATCGAGACCGCTCCGTCGGATCGCATACGGAGCGCGTCGGAGCGCGTAGATTTGCCACCTCCCATTTTGCGATTGGAATGCCAGTGCTCCCTCGGGAGCGCGATGCCATCGCCGCAGCGGCGAGCCGCGGAAACTAGGCGCGCCGCCGGAGCGGACGCCCTGCTAGCTTCCTGTTCGAGTGCGACAGGAGTTGCGCGAGGCGCGATCTCCGCGTTGACAGACGCCGTCTCGGCGAAACAAAAAGGAGGTAGTACGAAGGCCGTAATGTAAAACCAAAACCAAAGCGTATGTACAGGATGGTCCACTCTCCGTGAACACGCGAGTATGCGGCCGCGGTCTTCGGAGAGCCAGTGAGCCTGTCCCTACCGTTCACGAAAGAAGTGGCGGACGACGCGCAGGCAAGTTGCTCGCTGCTCGATTTTCCAGCCTTGCGACTGCGAGACGCAAGCCGCTGAACCAATCAGCGAGACAGTCGAGCTTTCGGCAACGACGCCGCCCGCGGACACGCCGAGCGACGAACTGCCGAGCGACGAACTGCGCTGCCCCCCGGCAAACGTTTCTCCCTGGCTGCCGTAGTCGTCGCTAAGCCTAACTGTTTTTCATCGATGCCGCAGCTGAGGTCGCTTCGGAATTGGTCAGCGTCCGGAGACCTTGTAAACATGTCCCAGCCGACAGTTTCCCGGATTGTAACTCGATTGTCGAACATGATTGTCGAACCGACGTCGAGAAGCAAACACTCGCAAAAGAGGCGGGCGACGTGAAATCAACAAGCACATTATTGTGACGGCTACACTACAGGGTGGCCTGCAAAAGAAGAAAAAATGTCAAAATTGGAAAATTGTTTGCCTAAAATCTCTGATGCTTACTTGCAAGCGTGCTAGGAGAAATTTTTATTCACTTTTTGTCGTAGGAATAAATTATACGTGTATCTCCAGATGATTCCAACATAAAAACGCGAGTAGCCTCGCTCCCATATCACCAACATTTTCGGATAGGAGCCCCTTTTCGTAAGGCGCCCTTAAAATCGCGTAAGGTTGGTTTTTGAGGCTGACTTCAGCCTTATCTTACGTTTCAACTTAGGCCGTCCTTGCCGAAGGCCCACTTAACGCTTTAAGGAAAGGAACATTTGTGAATACGGGGGTAAGCTTCGCCTCTAGGAGTGGAACGCGACAGCATCTTGCAACACTGCCAGTGTCTTGCCACGGCGTCTTGCGCCTTTCTTTCTTTCTTTCTTTCTTTCTTTCTTTCTTTCTTTCTTTCTTTCTTTCTTTCTTTCTTTCTTTCTTTCTTTCTTTCTTTCTTTCTTTCTTCTTTCTTTCTTTCTTTCTTTCCTTCTTTCTTTATTTCCTTCTTTCCTTCTTTTTTCCTTTCTTTCCTTCTTTCTTTCTTCACTTCTTTCTTTCTTGACTTCTTTCTTTAGACTTATGATTTGAAGCTGCCAAAAGCATAGCGGTATCCTTCGTGTAAAAAGCAACGTATATGCAGATACTGATGCCCCAATAAATGTTTGACAGATACGAAATTGAGAGGTCCCGGTATGTTTTCTTGTCCCACTCCTGCATCATTGGTGTCTCCACGGCCTTTATTTGCTTGGTCAGCCACTGCCTATCATCCTTCAACTTGAATCGCGGAACTAGCAACGGAAATTCTTCACGCACTCCTAATTCATGCCCACTACGGCAATGCCACGGTAAAAAACTACGCCGAAATCGGTTGAGAAGAAGCAAAAAAAAAAAAGCTTTAATACCCGCATTAGCCAAACGCTCCTTACCTAAGACCATTTCCTTACCTTACCAAAGGAGGCCTTCATGCCCCCTAAACGTAAGGCGCCCTTCGAGGGCCACCCCGAATTCTGAAAGCTCCCTTCACATCACTTCACCCTCCCTCACGTAAGGAGCCCTAAGGGGCACCCCGGACCCTTCTGTTGTCGAGGGTATATGCTATAAATATGAAGAATATGCTAACATTTGACAAAAATAACTAATTGCGTTTAAGAACCTACATTTATATTGATATATCCGGGCACAATGCGAATTCTATTGCTCACGTTCTCGCTGAAAGTTTTGAAAAATGTTGCACGCGGCGCAGAAACAGGCTCCTCTGGCAACAAGGGCAACACGTACTTGCTGTGTGCGCCGAGTGCGGTCGCAGGTCGTCATACCGTGCTCGGCCGAGCGTACTTCACCGAAGACGAGAAAGACCTCTATCGAGCTTGTAAGCAAATATAGAAATGCAGTGGAATGCAAGAAGACTGATGCCGTCTCGCTCAACGCGAAATCAAGAGCGCGGGAGCGCTTACGCTCGGACAACAACAGTATGCTCAACCGTGGCCGCCGCGATCTGCTCCGGCGGCGGCGCGCGGCTCAACGTTCGCCCACGAGTAGTCGGAGAGCTGAAGTTGTGGGACTGTTTGAAACGAAAGCCTAAAAAGGAGAAGGCGAGGCAAAAAAAGAAGTGACGCGACGGGTAAGTTTCCGTTTCTTCTTTAACATTCCGTTGTGTAATGTTGCGGTGGCCGGCGCCGACCTCGCTGCTTGAAGTCGAGACCAAAATACTTTGAATATTTTGGAAGCTACTTTGAAAGCAAGGAGCGTTTGGTGCAATTTTTCAGTGCTGCTATCACCGTACCACGCATTTTGCTTGTAGTAGAACCTGTGTAATGAACGCAAAAGCTGAAATGATTACGAACAAGTTAACCATTGTACTACAGTCGCGATCATGATTACCTGCGGCGCTCTGTCGGCCACCTTCTCCGGGTGTGCGTTCGATAGAAAATACAGAACCAGGCATGCGGGCACGCTGCTCGACAGCTATATTTAGAACTTTACAGCAGCACCCGACTCGCATCTATTCGTGACGTGAGCTCGTACCACCTGAAGCGTGTTGCGAGTCATACCGAGAGCGACAGTACATCGTATTGATGCTAAATCAAAATCGTTTTGCCGCTTTCTGTAACTTGCGGATACTCCAAATGCCTTACTGCTCTGTTGTCCTGGAATGCAGGCAGCTGTTCTGGAATGTGCATCTGCATGTGCTAGATTCCTCAGCCCATTTGTAAAGTCACAGTATTCTGAAAAAGCTCATGTGTCTGAAAAGGTAGTTGTAATGTTTTTTGTGGCTTATTTACTGTCTTGATGCTTTACATTAGATCACAGCAGCAAATATTTGCTGTGCTCAGTGATGTGCTGTCAGTCTTTGTGCTTAAGACGCCAAGGAAGGAGGGCTACTTTTGTTCAGTGACATTTATTTGCTTGATTTGAGCAAGAACGTATTGAAATGCTTTATCACAATTTCTTGCAGAATACACACAAGACAGCCAAGCTAATGGCAGCCAAACGGCGGATGATGTGCTCCACAGCTCGCCAGCACCTGCTGTCCGCAATGCCAGGCTGGCAGCCGAAGAAGAGGAGGCAACTCCCTGGCCTACACACAGCGACAACACAGGAACCGAGCCAGTGGTTCACCATCGGCAAAGTGACCGGGTTGCTGCAGTGGAGGAAGCTCTGTCGACAGAACCTGAAAGCACGGCTTCAAGCTACAGAGGATGAGTGGACACAAAGGAGCATTGAACATCAATCAAGGCTGAAAATGATTGCAGGCGAGCATGTGCTAAAAGAGCAGCAAAACACTGATGAAAGGCACAAAAGAAATGCAATTCATTAGATGAACATGCGTGTCTTGCGAGAAAAAGAAAAAATGCAGAAGCTTAAGGAAGCTGTACTTGCCAAGCAACTCGAGGCTTTCTCTGCAAAGCAGCACTGAATAAAACCAGTGTACCTAGTATTGTGCCACTGTCATTCAACCCTTTATAACTCTTTGGGTCATTTTAGCATTCCTGCAGTATTGTCAGTTCATGCTGATATTCACTTGCAATTGCAAAGCACTTAACACACAACTTTACCTCTAAGCAAAATCCGTCTCACTGCCAGCTCTACTCTGGTTGTTTGTGATGCATCGCTGAATAAGTCGTGGTCACAGCTGGGTGCCCAGAAGGTTGTCAGGGGGGCATAGTCTTGCGTCAACCTCTTCGGGCTCATCGCCATTTGGAACTGGGTCCCTCAGGGAACACGCAATGTTATCAGTGCTGCGCATGCCATGATGATGGCAGCTGACTGCTCAGTCTTCGTTTTGAGCTTCTTTCCCAGGCACAAGAACCTCCTCTTCCACACTCCAAATGCTCGCTCTACTGAGTTCCACGTCTTAATATGGCTCCTGTTGTACCAACTGGGAGCATGAAAAATAATTAACACATGCATATCACACACTGGTGTTGCAAAATTGTTTCTCTTGCCTATTCTGTGTGCAAGTTTGCGGGTTCCTGAGTGGTGTCATCAGAAAGGGCAAACATGCATATCCTTGATCTCCAAGAAGGACACCACGTACTGCCTTTTGTTGGTAGCTCACCATCACTCGGCTGTTGCAGAAGATGTGGTTATCGTGAACAGAACTGGGCCAACTTGACACAACGTCGTAAAACTGAAGTTCAGGGCCTGCGACAGCCTGTAAAGGAAACAAGGAAAGGAAGTTCAGACCACTGTGGCATGTGTGAGAGAGAAACACTTTACTTAGTGACAAATTAAGCACTCAGCAGCTCCTCGGCCAGTCGTGCCAAGGCTAAATGGGCAGCCAGCTATGCCAACCCGAGCCCCACGCACGCTAGGTTGGCGGTAAAGGGCTGTGGGAAGTAGGGGCATTGCAAGGCTTGTGGCATGTGTGGATAATGCCAGGTATACATGAAACTGTAGTGTGCCCTTTTGCCTTGTAAACTACTCTGCAAAAGTGCGCCTACACTAGGCTCACAACATTTTTGTGTATGATGTTCTGTGCGTGCACCTGTATGCTGTGTGTGATCTCTCACGTGAAAAGGAATAGGCTGTCAAAGCCAGACAGCTAAACGCCTTTCCATAGGTTCCCATATGAATACTGCTTGGCACTTCTGCCTGCTGTGGAATGGCAAGACACGCTACCGTGCATAGCATGACATGCACATCCTTGAGGGATGTGTACCGTTGAACACTGCCGCAACCCTTCACACACCAAGAGGCACTTTTTTGGAGACACATTTCTTGCCGACGACAAAAATTGTACTAGATGTGAAATATCAGTCGATATTCGTATAAATCAATATCGACTGAGTGTTTTCTTTAAACTAGAAACCGAAAATAACGCAAGCCATATTCGACATCTGGCAAATCTGAAAGAAAAAGAAGCGATTTACCCTTTTAGAGAGCCTAAACATAGTTGGTGCCTATACTGCGCATAAATACTGGTAAACAGCACCTGCAATATACACTTCCTTCACTTCTAAATGCATACAAATTTGCCAATTTCAACTTGTTTACCTGCACTCACCGTGAACTGCATTGCTTATGCATAGACTGTGTTACAAAATGATTTTTTTTCTTTAAACTGCACCAAGTGGTGTTTTTGCTTTCTCTAATTTGTACTGTTTTTTCACTCTGCTTGTTGTACTGCTAAAAGGTACCAAACTTATGTAATGATGTTTGGATGACCATGTAAATTGCACATATGTACAAACGACAGGTAAGATTGTTCTGGGTGTTAATAATGTGTTTTACTGTGACTTGTTTTTTTTTTCGTCGCCTCTCACAGCTGCCCGGCATAAGGGGGCTGCGGCTCAGTCAAGCTGTCTATGACAGCTTTATCTGAAATTCCTCTGTCACTTTTTGGAGTCAGAAATAAAAATAATTGATTGATTGATTGATTGATTGACTGATTGATTGATTGATTGATTGATTGAAATGTTACTTACCTGCACATTTGTCGAGAAGAAACCTTTCCCGCTCCTGTACACTTTAGCGGTGTCTCTATCGGGGCTTTTTGTGGGCATATGCGTACAGCCAATGCACACACTAACGCCGGGGAAACCTCCGATGCCGTAAAATCTTGTCATCGTCGGCTTTGCATCAGAAACACTCGGAAGGCGGACGTACCTCGGAAAGAGACGCACACAGATCATTTACGTCACTACCCAAATGCTACTGCTGACCGCAGGCTGAGAAATATTCACCAAATCTCCCACCAGAGTCTGCATCGCGCCACTTCCGTAAAACCGGTGCGTGATGAGGATTCAAGTGCGGTCGGTAGCGGAGATCCTCTGTTGTCTGCACTCGCATGTATCTGCAGCTCTTGCAGAATAGCCAGCACACAGCTTGTTTGGAAAAGCGATATCGGGCCAAGAATTCCTGGTCGTTGTAGCGCTCGAGAGGGTACAGCCCATCGGCCAGACGCCGTTGTCGCGAAACCGCGGCAGCTCGTACACACGGCAGCGCAAAAGTTAACGCGCGCGGCGCAAAAACCTGACGTCGCTTTCAAAGCTGCCGTTCTGGGTGACGAACAGAATTGCCTGCATTACTCCCTGTTTCCAGCGGCACAGGGATGTAGCACCTGGACGAACTCGGGAACACCGTGTTCGGGAAAGCCGAAGAGCAACGGCCCGACGCGCACACATAAGCAGCAATCAGAAAAAAAAAAAAAAACACGGCGCTCATACGGCGCTCGCCCGTGCGCGGGCGAGCAGCACGGGCGAACGCCGCAAAAGAGCGTGCGCAAACGACCGTCCCGCGTGCAGAGTTTTGCAGAGAAGCTTGCCTTCAGTTAGAGGAGCGGGGTTAGGAAGCATGAAGGTAGCATGCTGGCTACCTTAGCGTAGGGAAGCACCAAGGAGCCCTTAACTTAGGGCCCCTTAGTAAGGGACGTCTCAGAATTGACATAAGGTCGCCTTACGGTGTTTGAGGCGCCCTTAGTAAGGTAAGGAGCGTTTTAGAATTCGGCCCTCAGTCACTATTCTGAAGACACTGAATAATAACGCTAAGAAGACATGAAAAAAAACGAAGACATTCTCAAGAGCACTAGGCTGCGCAAAGAGGCAATAATCTCTTCGAATCGCTCTCAATAACGCTGAAAACTCCGGCATTTTCCCAAGTGGGCTGTAGAAGGCGAGACCACTCTGTGTCTGTCGATCGTTGCGGAGCTGAAGTCAAACGGCAGTAAAGATATACGAAAAGATAAATCGAAACTCAAAACGAGCAGCCTACAGTATATAGAAAAAGAATAGAATTAATGCGTTTTGAACGAACTCTGCAATTGAAAATATTCAGCAGTGAGAGCTCTGCTTCCATCGACCAGGCTATCTGTTATAGCGGGACAATCTTTAGGGCCAAGCAACCCTGAGCTACCATGTGTCACGTGTTGGCGGCTTTCCCGCCAGTCTGTACCCTGCCACCAGCAATAAAGGACGTAACATATAATTGGCGACGAGGTAAAAATGGCAACTGCGCTGGGCACGATTGGGGAATTCGTTCCAACAGAGGCGACGTCTTGGCCCTTGTATTTGGAGCGCCTCGAATTTTTCTTTCAAGCAAACGACATCGACGGTAACGAGAAGAAGCGAGCAACGCTCTGCAGCGTTTGCGGCCCAGCAACGTATGCCATCGTTCGCTCCCTTTGTTCTCCGGATGCGCCGTCGGCCGTGGCCTACGATGAGATCGTCAGGCGTCTCTCAAACCACTTCTCGCCGCGACCGTCGGTGACAGTACAGCGTTTCAAGTTTGGCACACGTCAACAGCAGCCCGGTGAGTCAATTGCCGACTACATCGCAGAATTGCGACGTCTCTCGGAACACTGCGATTTCGGTGCGTCGCTCGATGACATGTTGCGCGACCGGCTAGTGTGCGGGGTGCGAAGCGAGACCCTTCAGCGTCGGTTGCTGGCGGAGCCGGAGCTTACGTTTGCTACAGCTCGGGAGAAAGCCATTGCAATGGAATCTGCGCAGCGACAGACCGAGCAAATTCGCGGCAGTGCCGCATCGTGTGAAGTTGGCAGCGTGAGCGGGCAGCGTTTCGACCCGTGTGTTGCGAAGGTCTCTGCGCCAGTGACAGCCAAGGAGGGTACCCATAAGCAGGCTGGTTCGCCTGGAAGCACAAGCGTATGTTTCCGCTGCAAGGGTGCGCATTCGCCAAGCAGTTGCCCATTCATGAATATGCAGTGCCACTTCTGCAAGCAACGAGGGCACATAGTGAGAGCATGCAGGAGGAAGGCGGCAGCTCGCGCTTCGGCTGAACCCAACTCTCAGAACAAAAAACGGGCCAGTGGAGGCCGTCACAAGAATGCTGCGTCGGACGTTTACGACGTGTTCGTGCTGTCTGGTGAAGAGCCAGCCGTGAGAGTGGAAGTGCGCGTCAACGGAAGTCCCCTAGAGATGGAGGTGGACTCTGGTGCAGTGTGTTCAGTCATCAACGACCGGACTATGCAGAAGCTGCGAATATCGAAAAGGGCGTTGCGCCCAAGTACTCTTCATCTCCGAGCTTACAATAACAAGGAACTACGAGTGTTGGGTGAACTGACCGTGAAGGTGGAATTCAAGGGGCAGGAACATCGCCTGCGATTGGTGGTGGTTAAGGGTGCTAGTATCGGACTTCTCGGTCGGGACTGGTTCAAGTCTTTGGGAATAAGTCTGAGTGGTGTTCACAGTGTGTACGAGCCGAGTCGAACTGGCAGTAGGGGAACAACAGCCTTGCTCAAGAAGTATTCTTCAGTCTTTGAGCCTGGACTTGGGACAAGTAAAGGGCCTCCTGTACGCATAGAGGTGAACCCGGCAGCTCCGCCGCGATTTCTGAAGCCACGACAAGTACCGTTTGCATTGAGACCGAAGGTGGACGAAGCACTGGACAAGTTGGTGAGCCAAGGCATTTTCCAGCCTGTGCGGCACTCGAAGTGGGCAACACCTGTCGTTCCAGTTGTCAAAAAAGATGGATCGATAAGGATCTGTGGGGACTACAAGAGCACAGTCAATCGTGTAGTGCAGTGGGAGACGTATCCCCTGCCGACACCGGAGCAGCTGTTTGCCAGGCTGGCAGGTTGCTCGAAGTTTTCAAGGCTAGACCTCGGACAGGCGTATCAACAGAAGACTGTTGATGAAGAAACAGCTGACTTGTTGACGGTTACAACACATCGGGGACTGTTCCGCGTAACCCGTCTTCAATTTGGCGTGGCAGTGGCAGTGGCTATCTTTCAGAGGTACATGGAAGAACTGTTGCATGGAATTGATGGTGTTCTTGTGTTCTTGGATGACATCTTGATCGGTGGAAAGGATGAGGTGCAGCACAATGCTCGTTACAAGAAGTGCTCAAAAGAATTCATGAAGACGGTCTGCGACTAAAGTTTGACAAATGTCAATTTGGTGTTGAGGAAGTGTGTTACTTGGGATTCCGTGTGAACTCTGCAGGTGTGCAGCCGACAGAAGACAAGGTGCGTGCTATTCACAAGGCCCCAGAGCCGACATGCAAAAAGGAACTTCAAGCCTTTTTAGGAGCTCTGAACTTTTACAACAAGTTTCTTAAAGGAGCAGCTCATGCCTTGGAGCCACTGTACCGGCTGTTGGACAAGGGTCGCGAGTGGCGTTGGATGGAAGCTGAGGCGGAAGCATTTCGCCAGGCGAAAGATCTGCTGCAGTCATCACATGTTCTGGTGCACTATGATGTCAACAAACCCCTAGTGCTGGCCTGTGACGCATCCCCGTACGGACTGGGTGCTGTGTTGAGTCATGTGTGCGAAGATGGCAGCGAGAGACCGGTTGCATATGCGTCGAGAACTATGAGTGCGGCAGAACGGAATTATGCCCAGACAGACCGAGAAGCGCTCGCCATCGGCTTTGGCATAAAGAAGTATCATCAGTTTCTATATGGGAGACATTTCAAAATTGTGACAGACCACAAACCTCTCTTAGGACTGTTGCACCATGCCAAGCCCATTCCCCAGGTGCTATCACCACGGATGCTGCGTTGGACCCTCATGTTATCGGCTTATGACTATGAAATTGAGTATCGACCAGCGGAGAAGCTTTCCAATGCTGATGCATTCAGTCGTTTACCACTGAGAGCCAGTAGGGCAGAGGAAGAGGAGCAGCGTCTTTGGGAAGTAGGGATGCTGGAAATGGCGCCGGAAGTAGCATGGAACTCTAGGAAGGTGGCAAGATTCACGTCAAGGGATAAGCTGTTGGCTAGAGTCTGCAATTGGGTGCAGCATGGGTGGCCAGAGGGTAAGCTGCCAGAAGAGTTTGCAGCGTTTGTGAGCCGCAAGCATGAACTGTCGGTGTACCAAGGTTGTTTGCTGTGGGGCAGTCGTGTGGTCATTCCAGAGCCAGCTCGACCGTATGTCATGGACATTCTTCACACAGCTCATCCAGGAATTGTCAAGATGAAGGGGCTTGCCAGAGGAGCCGTGTGGTGGCCAGGAATCGACAGAGATGTTGAGCAGAAGGTGAGAGACTGTGCACGTTGTCAGGAATCCAGGTCTGCGCCAGCAGCTGCAAAGATTCACCCTTGGGAATTCACCAAGCGTCCTTGGACAAGACTACACATCGATTTTGCTGGGCCCTTCCAAGGCAAAGTTTTCCTCATTGTGGTGGACTCTCACTCAAAGTGGTTGGAAGTGTGCCGGATGAATTCCATGTCGACAGCTACAGTTTGTGCGAAGCTTCGTTTCCTTTTTGCTACCCATGGCATTCCAGAAACTGTTGTTTCTGATAATGGCACTGCCTTTTGTTCGGAGGAGTTCAGAGACTTCATGTGCCGGAATCAAATCCGACATGTGACCGTTGCCCCATATCACCCTTCTTCGAATGGTCAAGCAGAACGCATGGTGCGCGAAACCAAGGGAGTACTCAAGCGAATGGTTGGAGGCGATATCGACACACGTCTGGCTAGGTTTTTAATGACCCAGCATATCCTGCCTCATGCTACAACAGGCAAGAGCCCGGCCGAATTGCTAATGGGCAGGAAACTTTCAACTGTGTTAGAGCGTCTGCATCCTGACCTGCAGTCCAGTGTGCAGCAGAAACAAGAGCAGGTGATGCAGCGCCGTAGCCAGGCAGTGCGACTGTTTGATGTGGGGGATCGAGTGTTTGTGCGCAACTATCTCTATGGGCCCAAGTGGTTGCCGGGCATTGTGGATGCTGTCACAGGACCAGTGTCGTACTTGGTCGTCACCAAGGACGGTCGTCGATGGAGACGTCATGTTGACCAACTCAGAAGTCGTTCTGCCAGCTACGCATTGGACAGTTTCGCTTCTGGGATGTGTGAAGAGGAGGAACCGCTGGTTGCTTCCCCGGCAGGGTGTTCCGGGCTTGGCATTCCTTCAAGCCTAGAGGACCCTGGAAGACGGGACCAAGGAGAAAGACTGGAGGAGGCTGCAGCGCCCAGTACCGAATCTGCTTCCTGTGGTGAGGACCGTGAAGCGAGTGCTTCCCTTCAAGTCCAGCGACCACAGCGCCAACGCAGCCGCCCTGCGTATCTGAAGGACTTCGTGACGTAGGGGGGAGGAGTGTTATAGCGGGACAATCTTTAGGGCCAAGCAACCCTGAGCTACCATGTGTCACGTGTTGGCGGCTTTCCCGCCAGTCTGTACCCTGCCACCAGCAATAAAGGACGTAACACTATCAGTGCCCTACTATTAGTTTCGACTATGAGTGCTCGCACCCAATATACGAAAAACAGTAACTTCGGCAATGGTGGAACTAATAACTGATGTGGGTGTCGTAAGGAGAGCAGAAATGCAAACAACACCGCGGTACAGCTATAACTTGGCTTCAGGAATGCTAAGGCCGGAAACTGAAGTGCTGGGCCTGTGTTGAAAAAAGTTATGAGGCTGATGGATTTCATACTGCCGCGAAAGCTTTTAATGTTTGCTCGCTCTAGCTGAAAGTTGCCGTCATGAAGCTGTATCAGATTTTTGAGGCAATAATCTACCGGGGCTATCTCGAATGATTGCAGTCGCGTTGCCAATGATCGCCAGCCAGTGACTCCAAGAGATTCTGCTTTGTTTCAGATTGTCGTATTTACTTTTTCGCCTTATCTCCAAGGTTCTCTGCCAGCTTCGAATTCACCCTGTCCGAGAATAGCGGGGATTTCTGATCTTCGACGACCGCCGAGCACAATTATTGCTATCGGTGCTGCCGAGTTATCTGTGGGCGCAAGCGAAGTCAATAAAGAACTCGTTCATGAAAAACTTCAGTCTGCAGGTCTATTGTACACGGCGTCGCCGCCACCACGTGGCAATGTACTGACAGAGGGGTCTCCACATTGCGCGAAAGAAAAAAATCCATTTTTCTTGGACAGACGTTACTCCTAGAGAAGGTAAGTATATTTGCGAAGGCCTCATCTTTTATTGTCACGCTAAGAACGCCGAAAAGCATGAAGTAGACACCTTGGAATGAGGGAATTCCGTAAGAGCGCTTTCCCGTATAGCAATGTTATCTTGGCTGACTATGCGTTTCCAGGTGAAACAAAGCAAGAAGCACTATTTTTTTGCCTGATTCTTCCGAAATACGTTTCTCACATTCTATTCACACCCTTAGCGTCTGTCCTGTACCCCTCGAAATTTTTTTATATAGAAGACGGACATCTTGCCTTTGGCAAGAAAGTTATGTGGTAAAGCGCACATGCGGAATTTCGAATATCGCCTACAGCCAAAGCACTTAAAGGAGTTCTTAAACATCTTCCAATGAGAGCACATAAACTCTCTCAATCACTGCGTTCTGTTGTCATGATAACCTGAGCCCAATAAGCACTTCTACACGCAGCAAAGAGACCGCAATCAAGCCGAAAGTTGGTGAGCCCTTTCCGGCAACTTTTTCGTGCGCGCACCCGCCTCCGTCGCTCGCCTCTGCGTATACAAGTTGAGGGGTGGCTGTTGGTTAGATTATTTAAGACGTCAGGCAGCTAGCGTGGCCGTGGCCATTAAGTCGCGTTAGCCGCTTACGGCCTCTGCATGAGGGGCAGTTGCTACCTATCGCCGAAACGCTCCGGAGGCACTGCGAGCCAACCCTCTCAGCTGTAGGCAAGCCGCTGAAATGTACCCTCGAGGTAGTCTCGGCGCACGCTGGTTCGGTTACTTTGCACATATTGCTGAACGGCTGCTCCGAGCATTGAACAAGAACTTGACAAACGTATCTTATGCAGCCACTGATATCGGCACGCAAAGCAGGAAACGAGTAGATGGATCTCAAAACATTGAAGTCGGCATGCAATGATGGCGCGTAGTATTAGCGGTTAGCGGATAGGGCTGTATTATTTGCGACTAACAGGAATAAAAGTGAGGCAAGATATTACAGGGTGAAACCAGGTTTAGGAAACATTTATTTTCCTCTTCAGAGCTGGCACAGTCTCCGTCGATACTTGGAAATGTATGAAGAAAATAAAAGCACTTGCCGTTTGAAAATGTTCAAAGTATCTGTGAAATCTGTTCTCAATGCGCGAAACACACCTGATCAGAAAGATCCTTTGCTCTTTGGAACTCTGATATCGTTACTTTGCTACAATCTATGGTATCCTTGTATTGTTATTGTATTAATGCATTGTACTGCCTGTTCTCGTTTTTCTATTATTGACCATTAATACACATGTTATCGTCCCCCCCCCCCCCCCCCCAACTTATGTATTAGGCTACTTAGGGGCCTTTAAGGGATAATAAATGATGATGATGATGGTGACCTGCTGACTGCGATGAAGGTTGGTCCTATACAGATGGGAGGAACCCTGTAAGCTCTGCGGTAAACCGGGAGACCTTATTCACATCCTCCTCACACCTTTCCACACCCTCCATTCCCAACCACGGCTGAGTCATACTGGGAGGCTCTCCCGGCCAGCTCCGCGGCTGCTGACCAGCGCCGGATAATTACCGAGGCCTTGAGGCGGATAGCCCTCCAAGGGAGCAGTCCCCCTTTTGCCCTTTAAGAGCAGTTTGAGCGCAAGGGCGCTCAAACTGCTTTTATCAGAGTTATATATCATGGGGTCAGCAGCAGAAAATATATATCCCAAAGAGGAGTGACGTTTAGGTAAACTATTAGCGTAAATTAAAAATAATATTTGGACGAGAATCGATCCTTGCGGCAAACCCATGTTGGAAATCTTATTTAATATGAAGCACCAGCAACACAAGCAATCTGAGGTCTGTTAGATAACTCTTAATTTTGTAATAAAGGCGGACAAGTTATACATGCTTCTTCCAACTTAATAAATATTATTAGATGATTAACTTTGTCAAAAGCATTCGAGAAACAAACAAAAACAGAAAATAGTGAATGTTTGGACGATGAAAATGGTGGGAGGCCTCCAAAACTTCAAGTGCTAAAATATTTGGAGGGCGCTTAAGCTTCGCCTTCGTAGCAGATGCGGTAGGGCCTTCCGCTTTTTTCTCTTTTTATTTCTTGTCTGTCTCATTTCTCACCGATTACCAATCCACAATCACATTACCAACGCACGGTCATCGATTACAATAACGATTACCGATTGCGTTACCGATAACCAATCACCAATCACAATTAACGCTCTCCAATCACAGTCTAAGTTACACTGCACGACGTACTCCGCCACTAGAGACCCGTACACATACACCATAACACCGTTTTTTTTTCATTCCGCGTGATTTCTGACACTTAAATAGCATATTTATTTTTCGTTTTATTTTTAGAAAATAGTGTGACATCAGTACAGATCCCAAAGACGCGTTACTAAGCAACGCAGATCGCAACGGTATCACTAGGTGCCCCTCAAACACGCTCTAACCAACGATCCTTCGGGGCCTGTGCGTTGTATGACCAGAGAGACTGGGTCGGAGCCGCAATGGCGGCTTTATACTTTTAGTGATTTACTCATATATACTGGAATTTTTTCCGACTGACGCAGGACGACGGCAGACGCCGCGGTTTGGCGTAAAAGTGGACATTCAAAAGAGGATAATTCGCGGCCCATACATTACACATGAAGGACACAGAAATATTCCACAAATGGTGATGTTATTATATTTTATTTTAAAGCAGAAGTGCTGCTGTGGTGGAGCCATTAGACACCTTTAGCATACCGTGTACCGGGATACCACTACCGGAGTACCGGGCACCCGCGCGCAGCCAATGCGCATGCGCAAATCGTCTTGACGGCGCCGGATGGCGCCACGTACCCGGAAGCTGCGCGCGCGCGAGCAGCATCGGGACCAATCAGTGCGCGCTCAGCGGTGGTGGGCGGGCTCCCGGTACTCCGTTAACGGTAACGTTAACACGGTACACGGTATGCTAAAGGTGTCTATTGCCGACAGTCTCCGCAAGCCAATAGCCAGCAGCAAATTCAAGAAGCAAAAAGCTTTTATTCTTGTGCAGAGCATGTTTGCACTGGTGATAAATTTACACGGTTCCAGAACTTTGAAAAAGCTGGCTCTAGTATCTTCACAGAGTAAATATATTTACTCATTGTCATCTTCGTATACATTCGGAATTCCACTCTTTTGTGCTTTGTACTTCAGAAATCGGACCAAGTTATCTTTGGCTGCAGGGATCACTGGAAAATGAGCAGTGGAGCCCAATATCCTACTTGCTAGTTTCACCTTGCTTTTAAAGGCAGGTAGGAATAGGCGCAACTTTGTCACCAACTCAATTTCTGCAGCAACTGCTTCAGTCGTGTCTTCAACTTCCCCTGCACTTGGTATGGGCAGAGCAGCACTGCAGACGTGTTGGCGCCAGCGAGAATACATTCGTATCCGAGTCGATATAGGCGAGCAGGTTACGGGCATCACAGATGGAAATGCCACAGTCCACGGCAAGTGTGACGGGTTCGCTTGCGGCAGGGCGCCGAAGGGCAGGGTCCCTGGTTCGGGGCGGTGGAGCTGCGGCCATGTCTTTCCGGAGGCACCAGATTTCTTAAGGCTGGAGACTCGCCGCTCGAGGCATTGTTTAGGCTGGAGATACGTTCCTGGACTTCTCAGGTAGCTGAGGAGGTCTGGGCCCAGGCCTGCGGCTGTTGTCGAAGCTCTTGCTGGGCCACCCGCGAGGCGTGTTCCTTCGTATCCAGCCCAACCTGGCAAAGTGCGACCAGTGTCGCTTCCAGCTCCGTAGCCGCCTTCTCGGTCTTGATGGCTATGTAGCGGTATGTGTTGTCCAGTGCCATGTAGATGTAGCCGACAGCACGGGCGTCGCTGGTGTCTTGCGAGATGAAGGAAATGCGATGTACCGGATGGTAAAAGGGTAGCGCCCCGGTCTTTTCGTCCCGTATTCTAATTCCTTGGAGGGAGGCGTCCAGCTGGACCCTTTGCTGGTGCTGTCCGAAGGCGCGCAGAGATTCCTTGAATGTGCCCATGGCGTCCTTGCAAAACCGGTGCCTGCCGGCAACGGGAACCGCCTGCTTTCGAATGAGCTTGGCCCGGAAGAGGAGCTCCTCGCCGCCGAACCGGGACAGGTCGTCGCCCAGGCTGCTTCCTTGGTCCGTTTTGGGGCTGTGGTGGCTGTTGGAGCAGCGGTAGACGGCAAAACACGTCGAGGATCCGCTGTTCATCGCGTCCTCCGGCTAGGCTTTCTTCTTCTCCCTCTTCTTGACAGAGTCGTGAAGGACCAGACGCTTGTGCCGCGACTTCTTCATCGTTTTTTCAGGTACGTCAGCATCACATCACCTTTATTCAAAAATGGCTCTGGATATAGAAGCTATAGAGGCTGATTACTCGAAACTGGCCCTACAATTGGTAAAATTCACGAAAAAAATTAAAATGTTCACGAGCAACAGTACAAACAGTCTAAAAGTCGTGTAAACGGGAGGCCCCTGCCACACGAAAAGAGAAGAAGTGAAGAAAATTATCCCAAAGATTAGCCTTCTCAGATTCGTAAACACAACTCCACAGGCACCAGGCATCCAGAGGACGCAGCGACAAAAAATAGCCGTATCAAAATGACCTATTTCTCTCCATTGAAGAGCATGTATAACAGTTTTGTGAAGCAAAACAATTAAGTGCAGAAATCCAAGGACTATTTTAAAATTATATGTAAGCTATACAAGAACGATATGACTAAAGGGCAGAGTTACAGGCTTCCTAAATAAATAAAAAAATTATGGCGGTTAAAAACAACCCTGAAGTAGTGCCATTATACTGCACTCATTGCACTAGTAGCACACTTTTCAAAAGTTGGGTTTCTAAGTGTATGGCGTTGCCCATATTGAGAATCACTCAAAGAAAGGAAAAAATACTACTCATTAACTGTTACCAACCGCATCATGAAAATATTGATAAATTAACGGCTACGAAGAGATTGAAGTGGGATTCGCGTGCTGGTGGGAATGACGATCGCAGTGGGTAAGCGCCATTATCTAGAGGACAACAAGAACAACAACAACGATCGCAAGTTCGGAAGCTCTGGGCTCTCAAGCTTCTACCCATTCTAACAGAGGCGAACAACAAAATTGCGCGGTGTTTGATATTCATCTGCGATGACAATGCACTGTCATTAGGTGTCGTCCTTGCTTTTAGTTGCTTCCCTTGAACTTACCTTTTCTTCATATTTTCTCATATATACTTTGCCAAGTATGCCTTCGCTCATTATAGTTTTGTGCTCAAATCACCAGAAGGAAAAGATGAACAACTTTGCTGCGCTCTCTGATGAGCCATACGCTGCCACTTTCATTTTTGCTGAGTTATGCTTTGCAATTTTCAGTTTTCTTGAGTCAATCACGGTCACAATTAATCCTTACAAATTTTCAGAACTCAGTTCTTTGTCCTTCCCGTGGCAGGCACCTCCTGGCCTCTCCCCTGCTAGCGGAGAGGGAGATCTCCCGCTGCACACTTTGCCACCTGCCAGGTGGCAGCTGGCCAGTGCACACACGGCTTCACCGCCGGACGACGCAGGACACTTTCTTCACGGTGGGAATTATAATGCTTACGCATTAACATGCGAGCGCAGCTGACATTGCTTCTTGCTACCTCGTATAGCTGGCGCCGTAGAGTGCTTTCCTGATGCTTGTTACTTTTCTTGCGTGGGTCTGAGTTGAGGTTTTTGGTAGATTCTAGTGCGCACTGTGCTAACATGAAGCAGCGATCGCAAACTCCGATTGCCTTTCGGAATTTATTGTGAAGCCCTTTGCATTCAGCAATGGTTCTGCTACTTTTGAACGATTCATGAACATGGTATCGCGTCACTTTAAATGGTCCTTTTGATGGTGGTACCTTGATGCTGCCATTTTTGGAGAAATCATTCTACGAACATTGCGGACCCTTCATTCGTGTCTGGCGTTGCTTGCACCACGCATGCTTAGTTCTCAACTCGAAAAAGTGCCGCTTTAGCGAGCATGGATCAATGGATCTGGGACATCACATCCAGGAACAGAGCTTGAAGCCAGATCGCCGGAACAGTGCAGAAGTTTAGACCTTTAGGCTCTCGCAGGCAGTCAAGGAACATCGTAGTTTTTTGGGATGTGCTTTTATTTCTGCCGTTTTATTCATCTCGTCTCTCCCACACTGCCTACTCTGTGAGTGTCTCCTCCACTAAGCCGCTTCTTTTGAATGGACGAACGAGTGCGAATCCTTATTCCGTTAGCCGAAGTTCTTGACGATGCTTCTTGTACTTCTGCAGTTCGATGTATGCGGACGAAGAGAAGCTCATACGGAAGCTAGAGGTGTTTGATCAACATGGATGCTGTACTGGTTACACGAAAGAACGACCGGGAGCATGCTGTTTACGCGAGCCGGGATACGGATCCGGGATCAGGGAGCCGGGAGCAGGGATACGCGAGCCGATCCCTCAGAAAGGCCGTGCGCAATGACACGGTTACGAACCTTCGTTTATTGTCTATGGGGGTTTAACGTCACAAAGCGACTCAGGCTATGAGGGTCGCCGTAATGAATAATTCCTAAAATTTCGTCTCCCTGGGGTTCGTTAACGTGCGCTGATATCGCTCTGTACAAGGGCCTCTAGAATTTCGCCTCCACCGAAATTTGACCGCCGCGGCCGGGATCGAACCGGCGTCTTTCGGGTCAGCAGCCGAGCGCCAAACTGCTGCTCGTTATTATTCGGTCTGCTTGATTTTGAACTATTTGTAAGGATGTCAAATGAGTACTGTTAGTGTTACCCCAGCATATTATACAATAGGAGAGACGTGAATACATGCACGAGTTGTAAGCTGTTAGTAGTGAAGGCTGAGCAAAGTATGAAGGGGTTCTGAGCAAAACCCTTAAGCCCGCAGCAATCTTGGATCTGATGCTTGCTATGCGGGAATGAAATTTTAGATGGCGGTCTCATTTTACCGTTAAATATAATGTTAACTTGCTGACTGCGATAAAGTTTGCTCCTGTACAGATGGGAGGAACGCTGCAAGCTCTGCGGGAAAGAGGCCGACTTCACATCCTCCTCACATGCCCTACCTGACCAGCGCCGGATAATTACCGACGGCTTGAAGCGGATATCCCTCCAACGGCTTCTCTTTGCCTTTTGAGAGCAGTCCCCTCAGGACTGCCTCGCTCAACGCAAGTGGGGGAAGGGGGGGGGGCGGGTGTAGGGGGGCGGGAGGGGGGAAATAAATGCTTTCACAACCACCACGTGATTTGCCGCTGGGGAGAGATGAACAGTACCAACATAGTTTTATCAGCATTCATCTGCAGTTTATGTGGAGAGCGACATGATTATAGATTGGCTAGGTCGGTATTATGTTTGGGGGCAAGGGTTGGTATGCTCTTATCAGAGTTATATATCATGGTGTCAGCAACATAAAATATATATCCAAAAAAGGAGAGACGCTTAGGCGAACTATTATCGTAAATTAAAAATAATATTTGGACGGGAATCGATCCTTCCAGCAAACCCATGTTGGAAACCTTGTTCTCTATGAAGCACCAGCAACACAAGCAATCTGAGGTCTGTTAGATAACTCTTAATTTTGTAATAAAGGCGGACCAGTTATAGATACCTCTTCCAACTTACTAAATATTATTAGATGATTAAGTTTGTCAAAAACATTCGAGGAAGAAACAAAAAAACAAAGAAAATGAATGTCTGGACGATGAAAATGGTGGAAGGCCTCCGAAGCAGGATACTTGAACATAACAACCTGAAGTGCTAAAATATTTGGAGGACGCTTAAGCTTCGCCTTAATAGCAGATCCGTTAGCGCCTTCTGCTTTTTTCTCTTTTTATTCCTTCTCTTTCTCATTTCTCACGGTATACCAATCCACAATCACCATACCAACACACAGTCATCGATTACAATAACAATTACCGATTGCGTTACCGAGAACCAATCACCAATCACAATTATCGCTCATCAATCGCAGTCTAGGTTACACTGCACGACGTACTCCGCCACTAGAGATCCGCACACACACACCATAACACCGGCTTTTCATTCTGCGCGATTTCTGACACTTAAACAGCATATATATATTTGATTGACTGATTGATGATATATCATTTTGGTTTTATTTAAAAAAAAAATTGTATGACATCAGTACAGATACAAAACGCACGTTACTAAGTGACGCAGATAATAACAGTTTCATCAGGTGCCCCTCAAAAACGCTGTAACAACCGATCCTTCGTGGCCTGTGCTTTGCATGACAAGAGAGACTGGGCCGCAACCGCAATGGCGGCTTTATTCTTTTAATGAGTTATTTATATACACTGGTAATTTTTCCGACTGACGCAGGACGACGGCAGACGCCGGGGTTTGGCGTAAAAGCGGACATTCAAAAGAGAATAATCCGCGGCGCATACATGAGACATGAAGGACAGAGAAATATTCCACAAATGATGATGTTATATTTTATTTCCAAGCAGAAGTGCTGCTGTGGCGGAGCCATTAGACACCTTTAGCATACCGTGTACTGGGATACCACTACCGGTACCGGAGTACAGGGAGCCCGCGCGCAGCCAATGCGCATGCGCAAATCGTCTGGACGGCACCAGATGGCCCCACGTACACGGCAGTTGCGCGCGCGCCAGCAGCACCGGGACCAATCCGAGCGCGCTCAGCGGTGGTGGGCCGGCTCCCGGTACTCAGGTAACGGTAACGCTAACACGGTGCACGGTGTGCTAAAGGTGTCTATTGCCGACAGTCTCCGCAAAAAATAGCCAGCAGTAACTTCAAGAAGCAAAAAGGTTTTATTCTTGTGCAGCACATGTTTACACTGGTCGCAAATTTAGATGGTTCCAGAACTTTGAAAAAGCTGGCTTATAGTATCTTCACACAGTAAATATATTTAAACCCTGTCATCTTCATAACCATTCGGAATTCCACTCATTTGTGGTTTGTAGTTTAGAAATCGGACTAAGTTATCTTTGGCTGCAGCGATCACTGGAAAATGAGCAGTGGATCCCAATATCCTACTGGGTAGATTCACCGTGCTTTTAAAGGTATGTAGGAATAGGCGCAACTTTGTCACCCACCAACTAAATTTCTGCAGCAACTGCTTCAGTCCTGTCTCCAACCTCTCCCTGCACTTGCTATGGGCGGAATAGCACTGCAGACGTGCTAGCATCTGCGAGAATACATTTGTATCCGAGTCGATATAGGTGCGCAGGTAACAGGCGTCACAGATGGAAATGCCACAGTCCACGGCATTTTGACGCGGTCGCTTGCGGCAGGGCGCCGAAGGGCAGGGTCCCTGGTTCCGGGGGGTGGAGCTGCGGCCATGTCCTTCCGGAGGCACCAGCCTGCGAGGCCAGATCTGCAGAATGTAAACGCACAGCGGTGGAGCGCCAACGTGTGTAGGAGATATTACAGGTACGATATATGATGTGAGTCCAGCGCGGCAGTGACGTATGTGGCACTCATCATCAGTCGGATCTCCCTTTGAAAAGAGTTCCATTCAGACTTCAAGTGGAGGAGTTCCCCGACCGTGTAAGTCGTTTTTGGGGCTTTAGTCTTGCCGCTCCGAGGCATTCTTTAGGCTGGATATACCTTCCTGCATGTCTCCGTTAACTGAGGTGGTCTTGGCCCAGGCCTGTGGCTGGTGTCGAAGCTCTTGCGGGGCCTCCCGCCAGGCGCGTTCCTTCGTATCCAGCCCAACCTGGCAAAGGGCGACCAGCCACGCCCCCATATCGGCAGCCGCCTTCTCGATCTTGATGGCTATATAGCGGTACGTGTTGTCCAGGGTGATGTAGGTGTACCCGACAGAACGGGCGTCGCTGGCGTCTTCCGAGACGAACGAAATGCGATGCGCCGGATGGTGGAACAGTAGTTCCCCGGCCTTTTCGTCGCGTGTCCACCTTGGATGGAGACAGGCAGATGGACTCTCCGCTTGTGCTGTCGGGAGGAGCGCACAGCCTCCTTGAGTCGGCCCATGGCGTCCTGGCACAACCGGTGGCCATGGGCAACGGGTACCGCCAGCTTGCCGATGATCTTGGCCCGGAAGAGGAGTCCCTCCCCCTCGAACCGGGGCCGGTCGCCGCCATGGCTGCCTCCTTGGTCCGTTTTGGGGCTGCGACGAGTGTTAGAGCAGCGGTAGACGTCAAACCACGTCGAGAGACGGCTGTCCATGGCATCCTCCGGTTAGGCTTTCTTCTTCTGTCTCTTCCTCGCAGAACCACGGAGCACCGCGTTTATGCCCCGACTTCTTCCTCATTTTTCAGTTACGCCAGCATCATCTTTATTGAGAAATGGCTCTGGATGTAGAAGCTATAGAGGCTGATTACTCGAAACTGGTCCTACCATTGGTGAAATGCTCACAAGCAACAGCACACAAAGTCTAAAAGTCGTGTAAAGCGGAAGGGCCTAGAGTAACGGAGTGTTCCGAGCGCCATTAGTGCAAACAGCGGTAAAGTAACATGTTGAAATCCGCAGACTGTTGGCACGACGGAACAAAAGAAGCTGATCTCTTTGTGACATCAAGGGGAGGCCCCTGCCACCTGAAAAGAGAAGAAGAGAAGAAAATTAGCCCAAAGATTAGCCTTCTCAGATTCGTAAACACGACTCCGAAGGCACCAGACATTCAGCAGACTCAGTGACACAAAATAGCCGCATCAAAATGACCAATTTCACTCCATTGAAGAGTATCGACAACAGTTTTGAGAAGGAAAGCTATCAACTGCAGAAATCCAAAGACTACTTTAAAATTATATGTAAGCTAGACAAGAACGTTGTGATTCAAGGGCAGAGTTACAGGCTTCCTAAATAAATAAAAATTATGGCGGTTAAAAACAATCCTGAAGTAGTAACATTACGTATAGTGCACTCATTGCACTATAGTAGCGCACTTTCTAAAAGTCGGGTTTCTAAGTGTGCGGCGTTGCCCATATTGAGAATCACTGAAAGAAAGGAAAAAATACTACTGATTAACGGTTACCAGCCGCAACATGAAAGCATTGATGAATTAACGCGAGCCGATCTCTCAGAAAGGCGGTGCGCAATCACACGGTTACCGAATTTTGTTTATTGTTTATCGGGGTTTAACGCCACCAAAGCGACTCAGGCTATGAGAGACGCCGTAGTGAAGGACTCCGAAAATTTCGACCACTTGGGGTTCTTTAACGTGCACTGACATCGCTCAGTACACGGGCCTCTAGAATTTCGCCTCCATCGAAATTTGGCCGCCGAGGGCGGGATCGAACTCGCGTCTTTCGGGTATGCAGCAAAGCGCGGAAGGGCTGAACGCTACTATTCGGACTGCTTGGTTTTGAACTACTTGTAAGGATGTCAAATGAATACTGCTAGTGTTACGCCAGCCTATTATACAATAGGAGAGACGCGAATGCATGAACGAATTGTAAACTGTTAGTAGTGAGGGCTGAGCAAAGTATGAAGGGGCTCTGAGTAAAACCCTCATGCCCGCAGTAATCTTGGATCTGATGCGAGCTATGCGGGAATGAAATTTTAGATGGCGATCTCATTTGACTCCTAAAAATAATGTTGACATGCTGACTGCGATAAAGCTCGGTCTTATACAGATGGGAGGAACGCTGCAAGCTCTGCGGGAAAGCGGGTGACTGCACATCCTCGTCACACGCCCTACCTGACCAGTGCCGGATAATTACCGACAACTTGAAGCGAATAGCCCTCCAAGGGCTGTCGTTTACCTTTTAAGGGCAGCCCCCTAAGGGCTGCCTGGTGCCACGCAAGGGGTGGGGGTTGGGCGGAGGGGGGGGGGGAATAAATATTTTCGCAAGCAGCACGTGATTTGCCGCTGGGGAGAGATGAACAGGACCAACATAGATTTATCGGCATTCATCTGCAATTTGTGTCGAGAGCGACATGATCATAGACAGGCTAAGGCGGTATTAAGTTTGGGCTCAAGGGCTGTTATGCTTATATCAGAGTGACATATCAAGGTGTCAGCAACATAAAATATATATCCCAAAAAGGAGAGACGCTTAGGCGAACTATTATCGTAAATTAAAAATAATATTTGGACGAGAATCGATCGTTGCGGAAAACCCATGTTGGAAATCTTAATTTCATACGAAACACCAGACACAAGCAATCTGAGGTCTGTTAGATAACTCTTAATTTTGTAATAAAGGCGGACCAGTTATACATACTTCTTCGAACTTACTAAATGTTATTAGATGATTAACTTTGTCTAAAGCATTCTAGAAAGAAACAAAAACAGAAAATTGTGAATGTTTGACGCTGAAAATGGCGGAAGGCGTCCGAAGGAGGGTCATTAAACATAACAACTTAAAGTGCTAAAATATTTGGAAGACGCTTAAACTTGGACTTAATAGCAGATGCGATAGCGCCTTCTGCTTTTTTTCTTTTTATTAATTCTATTTCTCATTTCTCACGGTTTACCAATCCACAATCACATTACCAACACACGGTCATCGATTACAATAACAATTACCGATAGCGTTACCGATAACCAATCACCAATCACAATTATCCCTCACCAATCTCAGTGTAGGTTACACTGCACGACGTACTCCGTCACTAGAGATCTGTACACACACACACCATAACACCGGCTTTTCATTCCGCGCGATTTATGACAATTAAATAGCATATTTATATTTGGTTTTATTTTAAAAAAATTAGTATGACGTCAGTACAGATCCGAAACACACGTTACTAAGTAACGAAGATCGCAACGGTTTCACCAGGTGCCTCTCAAACACGCTGTAACCAACGGTCCTTCGTGGCCTGTGCTTTGCATGACGAGAGAGACTGAGTCGGAACCGCAATGGCGGCTTTATACTTTTAATGATTTATTCATATATTCTGGGATTTTTTCGGACTGACGCAGGACGACGGCAGACGCCGGGGTTTGGCGTAAAAGCGGACATTAAAAAGAGGATAATCCGCGGCGCATAGATGACACATGAAAGAAATATTCCACAAATGGTGATGTTAGTACATTTTATTTTCAAGCAGAAGTGCTGCTGTGGCGGAGCCATTAGACACTTTTAGCATACCGTGTACCGTGTTATCGTTACCGGTACCGGAGTACCGGGAGCCCGCGCGCAGCCAATGCGCATGCGCAAATCGTCTTGACGGCGCTGCGGCACGTACCCGGCAGCTGCGCGCGCGCCAGCAGGAACGGGACCAATCAGCGCGGGCTAAGCGGCGGTGGGCGGGCTCCCGGTACTCCGGTAACGGTAACGCTAACACGGTACATGTTATGCTAAAGGTGTCTGTTGCCGACAGTCTCCGTAAGCCAATAGCCAGCAGCAAGTTCAAGAAGCAAAAAGCTTTTGTTCTTATGCAGCACATGTTTGCACTGGTGGCAAATTTACATAGTTCCAGAACTTTGAAAAAGCTGGCTCTAGTATCGTCACACAGTAAATATATTTAGTCACTGTCACCTTCACAGACATTCAAAATTCCACTCTTTTGTGCTTTGTACTTTAGAAATCGGACCAGTTATCTTTGGCTGTAGCGGTCACTGGAAAATGAGCAGTGGATCCCAATATCCTACTTGCTAGTTTCACCTTGCTTTTAAAGGCAGGTAGGAATAGGCGCAACTTTATCACTAACTCAATTTCTGCAGCAACTGCTTGAGTCGTGTCTCCAACCTACCCCTGCACTTGGTATGGGCAGAATAGCACTGCAGATGTGTTGGCATCTGCGAGAATACATTTGTAACCGAGTCGGTATAGGCGCGCAGGTTACGGGAATCACAGATACAAATGCCACAGTCCACGGCGTGTGTGGCGCGGTTGATAGCGGCAGGGCACCGAAGGGCCGGGTCCTTGGTTCGGGGCGGTGGAGCTGCGGCCATGTGCTTCCGTAGGCACCAGACTGCGAGGCCAGAGCAGCAGAATGTAGATGCACAGAGGTGGAGCGCCAACGTCAGTAGAAGATATTTCAGGTCGAATATGTGAGGCGAGTCCAGCGGGGCCGTGAGATATGTCGGACTCACCATCAACGGGATCTCCATTTGCAAACTCCAAGCGGAGGAGTTCGTCAACCGTGTAAGTCGTTCTTAAGGCTGGAGACTCACCGCTCGAGGCACTGTTTAAGCTGGAGATACGTTCCTGCACGTCTCCGGTAGCTGAGGAGGTCTGGGCCCAGGCGTGCGGCTGCTGTCGAAGCTCTTGCTGGGTCACCCGCGTGGCGCGTTTCTTGGTATCCAGCCCAACCTGGCAAATGGCCACCAGTGTCGCCTCCAGCTCCGTAGCCGCCTTCTCGGTCTTGATATCTGTGTAGCGGAACGAGTTGTCCAGGGCCATGTAGATGTAGCCGGCAGCACGGGCGTCGCTGGTGTCTTGCGAGGGGAATGAAATGCGATGCACCGGATGGTAAAAGAGTAGCGGCCAGGTCTTTTCGTCCCGTATCCTAATGCCTTGGAGGGAGACGTCCAGCTGGACTCTTTGCTGGTGCTGTCGGAAGGGGCGCAGAGGTTCCTTGAGTGCGCCCATGGCGTCCTGGCACAACCGGTGCCCGCGGGCATCGGGTACCGCCTGCTTACAAATGGGCTTGTCGCGGAAGATGAGCTCCTCGCCGTTGAACAGGGGCAGGTCGCCGCCGAAGCTGCCTCCTTGGTCCGGTTTGGGGCTGCGGGGGCAGTTGGAGCAGCGGTAGACGGCAAACCACGTCGAGAGACGGCTGTCCATGGCATCCTCCGGTTAGGCTTTCTTCTTCTCCCTCTTCTTGACAGTGTTGTGGAGAACCACGCGCTTGTGCCCCGACTTCTTCCTCGTTTTTTCAGTTACGCCAGCATCACCTTTATTCAGAAATGGCTTTGGATATAGAAGCTATTATATAGAGGCTGATTACACGAAATTGGCCCTACCATTGGTGATATGTGCACGAGCAACAGGACACATAGTTTAAAGGCTGTGTAAAGCGGAAGGGCCCAGGTGAACGGAGTGTTCCGAGTGCCGTTAGTGCAGACAGCGGTAAAGTGACACGTTGAAATCCGTAGACGGTTCGCACGGCGGAAGAAAAGAAGCTGATCTCTTTATGGGATCAAGGGGAGGCCCCTATCACCTGAAAAGAGAAGAAGAGAAGAGAGTTAGCCCAAAGAATAGCCTTCTCAGACTCGTAAACACAACTGCAATGGCACCAGGCATCCACAGGACCGAGCGACAAAAGATAGCCATATCAATATGTTGCATTTCAGTCAATTGAAGAGAATGTGTGTGAAGCAAAGCTATCGACTGGAGGCTTGCAAAGGCTACTTTAAAACTATATGTATGCTATACAAGAACGATATCATTCAAGGGCATTGTTACAGGCTTCCTAAATAAAGAGATGCACAAATTAAATAAAGAAAAATTATAATGCTAACGCATTCATATGTGACCGCAGCTGGCATTGCTTCTCGCTGTCTGGTATCGATGGCACCGTAGACCGCATTCAGAGTGCTTGTTACTGTTCTTGCGTGGGTCTGAGATGAGGTTTTTGATAGATTCTAGTGCGCACTGTGCTAAAATGAAGCAGCGATTGCTACATCCGATGGGCTTTTGGAATTTATTGTGAAGCGCATTGAATTCGGCAATGCTTCTGCTTCTTTTGCCCGATTCATGGACACGGTATCACTTCACCTTAAATGGTCCATTTGATGGTGGTACCTTGATGGTGCCATTTTTGGAGAAATGATTCCACGAACATTGCGGACCCTTCACTCGTGTCTGGCGTTGCTTGCACCACGCATGCTTAGTTCTTAACTTGAAAAAGTGCCGCTTTAGCGAGCATAGATCGTTGGACGTGGGACATCACATCGAGGAACAGAGCTTGAAGCCAGATCGCCGGAACGCTGCAGCAGTTTAAAGCTTTAAGCTCTCTCAGGCAGTCATGAAACATGGCAGCTTCTTGGGACGTGCTTTTATTTCTGCCGTTTTATTCACCGCTTCTACCACACTGCCAACACCCACGAAGCCGCTTCTTTTGAATGGACGAACGAGTATGAAGCCTTAAATCACACGGTTACCGAACTTTGTTTATTGTTTATGGGGGTTTAACGTCCCGAAGCGACTCAGGCTATGAGGGACGCCGTAGTGAAGGACTCTGGGAATTTCGACCACCTGGGGTTCTTTAACGAGCACTTACATCGGTCAGTACATGGGGCTCAAGAATTTCGCCTCCATCCAAATTTGACCGCCGCGGCTGGGATCGAACCCGCGTCTTTGGGGTCCGTAGCAAGCCATCAAAGAGCTGAACGTCATTATTCGGACTGGTTGATTTTGAACTAGTTGTAAGGATGTCAAATGAGTGCTGTTAGTGTTACGCCAGCCTATTATACAATAGGAGAGACGCGCATGTATGAACGAGTTGTGAACTGTTAGTAGTGTAGGCTGAGCGAAGTATGAAGCGGTTCTAAGTAGAACCCGTAAGCCTGATGTGATCTTGGATCTGATGCGAGCTATGTGGGAATCAAATTTTAGATGGCGCTATCATTTTACTCGAGAAAATAATGTTGACTTGCTGACTGCGATGAAGTTTGCTCCTGTACAGATGGGAGGAACGCTGCAAGCTCTGCCGGAAGCCTGTAGACTACATCCTCTCACATGCCCTACCTGACCAGCGCCGGATAATGGCCGACGGCTTGAAGCGGGTAGCCCTCCAAGGGCTGTCGTTTACCTTTTAAGGGCAGCCCCCTAAGAACTACCTCGTGCGGGAGGGGGGGAGGGGGGGGGGAGGGGAGGGGGGGTTTGCAACCTTCTGCATTGCTTGGAAACAACTGTTTTCACAACCACAACGCGATTTGCCGCTGGGTAGAAATAAAGAGTGCCAACTTAGTTTCATCAGTATTCATCTGTAACTTGTGTCGAGAGCGCCAGGAATATAGACAGGCTAATCGGTGTTAAGTTTGGGCGCAAGCCCAAGCTTAATACCGATGCTTTTAATAATACCGATGTTACGCTTTTATCATGGTTACTATCATGGTGTCAGCAGCATAAAGTATACATTCGGAATAGGTGAAACGTTCCGGTAAAATGTTATGGTAAATTAAAAATAATATTGGGCAGAGAATCGATCCTTGTGGCAAAGCCTTGCTGGAAATCTTAACTTTATAAAAAATAACAGCAACAGAAGCAGTATGAGATCTGTTATATAACTAACTCTTAATTTCTAGTAAAGGCGGACCAGTTATACCTATTTCTTTTAACTTACTAAATAACATTATAAAAGGCATTCGGCCAATAAACAACAACAGAAAATAGTGAATATTCAAACTCTGAAAACGGTGGAAGGCCTCAGAAGCAGGATCATTAAACAGAACAACTTGAAGTGCGCAGGTATGGGGCGGACGCTTAAGCTCCGCCTTAAGAGTAGATGCGGTAGCACCTTCTCCTTTTTTTTCTTTTAATTCCTTTTTTTTGTCATTTCTTGGATGACCAATCCATAATCACATTTCTGACACATGGTCATCGATTACAGTAACAATTCCCGATTGCGTTGCCGATAACCAATCATCAGTCATATTTATCGATCACCAATTACCATTCACTCTCTAGATTATACTGCACGACATTCTACGCCACTACATATCCACACAGACACAGCATAATCCGCCTTTTCATTCAGAGCGATTTCTGACGCCTAAATTACACATTTATACTTGGTTTTATTTTTTAAGGTTACTGTGACATCATTAGAGATCCAAAACACAGGTTACTAGGTCACACACACCGCAACAGTTTCACTAGTTGGCCCTATAACACGCTAGAACGATACTTCGCCGCCTATGCATTGCATGACCAGAGAGCCTCGGCAGGAACTGCAATGGAGGCTATATTATTTTAACAATTTACCAATAAATCGATTGTGGAGTGGAATGAATGGCCGAAGTGTGCAGTGAACAGCCCGAATGTAGAAACGTTTGTTGATAATTTGAGAGCCTTTTGTATGTGAAACCCTTGTGTTCTCGGGTTCTTTTTTCGCATCATCATTTGCTCTTGCATGACGCTCTTGCATATCTTGTTTTTCATTTGTATCTGTGCTCATGAATACTTGGAGTCAAGCGACTGCCCCGTACTAAATAAATAAACAAATAAATATACACTGGGATTTGTTTCCGGGAGACGCAGTACGACGGCAGACGACGGGTTTTCAACAGAACGAGCTCCTTACGCTATGGCGTAAAAGCGGACATTCAACAGCGAATAATTTGCGGCGCATATATGACGTATGAAGGGCCCAGAAAAGTGCCGGAAATGGTGATGTTATTTTATTTTCTGGCAGAAGTGCTGCTGTGGCGGAGTAATTGCTAGCAGTACTGCAAGCCAGGTTACACATCTCTATTAGCCAGCAGCAAGTTCAACCTCAGCCTGCACTTGGCATGGGCGCAATGGTCCTGCAGACGTGTTGGCATCTTTGAGAATGCATTTGCACTCGAGACGATATAGGGGCGCGCGGAACGGACATAAGTGTCAGAACACAGTCACAGCATGTGCGGCGCGGTTCCTTGCGGTAGGGCACCCAACGACAGGGTTCCTGGTACGGAGCGGTGGAGCTGCGGCGATGTCTTTCCGAAGGCACCAGACAGCGGATCCAGAGCTGCAGAATGTTGGAGAGCCAACGTGAGTACTGGATGCTGCACATCCAATATGCCACGTGACTCCAGAGCGGCAGCCACGTATGTCGCGCTCACAAGATGCTGGATCTCACCTTGCAAAGAGTTCCATTCTGGCTGCAAGTGGAGGAGTGCGCAAATCGTGTGAGTCGTTCTTGGGGTTGGAGACTTGGCGATCGAGGCATTCGTTAGGCTGAACATACCTTCCTGTATGACTCGGTTAGCTGAGGTGGTCGACGCCCAGGCCAGCGGCTGCTGTCGAAGAACTTGCTGGGTCACCCGCGAGGGCCGTTCCTTCGTATCCAGCCCACCCTGGCTAAGGGCGATTACAATGCATTGTCAATAGGTGTCATCCTTACTTATAATTGTTTCTCTTGAACTTATGTTTTCTTCGTATTTTCTCAATTACTTTGCTAGGTATGTCATCGCTCATTGCACGTTCTTGCTCAAAAAAAACAGAAGAAAGTGCTGAAGTTTGCTGTGCTCTGATGAGCCATATGCTGCCATTTTAATTTTTGCTGAATTATGCTTAGTAAGTTTCAGTCTTCTTGTGTCATTAGTGGTCATAATTAGTCCTTAGAAATTTGACAAACTCTGTTCTCTGACCTTCCCGTGGCAGGCACCTTCCAGTCTGTTCCCTGCTGGTGGAGAGAGAGATCTCCCGCTGCCCACTTTGCTACCTGCCGGGTGGCAGCTGGCGAGTGCACACACTACTTCACCACAGAACGACGCATTACACTTTCTTCACGGTGGGAATTATAATGCTAACGCATTAACATGCGACCGCAGCTGACATTGCTTTTCACTACGTGGTATAGATGGCGCCGTAGACTGCTTTCCTGGTGCTTGTTACTTTTCCTGCGTGGGTCTGAGATGAGGTTTTTGGGAGATTTTAGTGCGCACTGTGGTAAAATGAAGCAGCGAATGCAACATCCGATGACCTTTCGGAATTGGTAGTGAAGCCCTTTGAATTCGGCAGTGCTTCTGCTACATTTCAACGGTTTATGAACACACGGTATCGCGTTACTTTAAATGCTTCATTTGTCGGTGGAACCTTGATGGTGCCATTTTTGGGGAAATCATTCTACGAACATTGCGGACCCATCACTCGTGTCTGGGGTTGCTTGAACCAAGCAGGCTTATTTCTCAACTCGAAAAAAGTCCCGGTTTAGCGAGCATGGATCCTTGGTCCTCGGAAACCACATCCAGGAACACAGCTTGAAGCCAGATCGTCGGAACACTGCAGCTGTTTAGAGCTTTACGCCCTCGCAGGTAGTCAAGAATCATTGTAGCTTTTTGGGACGTGCTTTAATTTCGGCCGTTTTATTCACCGCTTCTCCCACAGTGCCTACCGAGCGACGTGTCTTCTACACGAAGACGCTTCTTTTGAATGGACGAACGACTGCGACGCCTTATTCCGTCAATCGAAGTTCTTGACGATGGATCCTGTCCTTCCACAGTTCGATATATCCGGACGAGGAGAAGTTCACAGGGATGATTGGGGTGTTTGAACAGGGATGATTGAGGTGCTGTTCTGGTTCAACGAAAGAACAACCCTGAGCATGCTATTTCATACGCGAGCAGATCCCTCATAAAGGCGGTGCACAATCACACGGTCAACGAACATCGTTCATTATTTATGGGAGTTTACGTCCCAAAGCGACTCAGGCTATGAAGGACACCGTAGTGAAGGACTCCGAAAATTTCGACCACCTAGGGTTCTTAAACGTGCACTGACATCGCTCAGTACACGGGCCACTAGAATTTCGCCTCTATCGAAATGTGACTGCCGCGGGCGGGATCGAACCCGCGTCTTTCGGGTAAGCAGCAAAGCGCGGAAGAGCTGAACGCTATTATTCGTACTGCTTGATTTTGAACTACTTGTAAGGATGTCAAACGAATACTGTTAGTGTTACGCTAGCCTATTCTCCAATAGGAGATACGCGAATGTATGAACGAGTTGTAAACGTTAATATATAGTGAATGCTGAGCAAAGTATGAAGGTGTTCTGAGTAAAACCCGTAAGCCCGCAGCAATCTTGGATCTGATGCGGCTATGTGGGAATGAAATTTTAGGTAGTGGTCTCATTCTACTCCTAAAAATAATGTTGACTTGCTGAATGCGATAAAGTTTCCTCCAGTACAGATGGGAGAAACGCTGCAAGCTCTCCAGGAAAGCGGGCGACTTCACATCCTCCTCACATGCCCTACCTGACCAGCGCCGGATAACTACCGACGGCTTGAAGCGAATGGCCCTCCAAGGGCTTTTAAGGCCAGCCCCTTAAGGGCTGCCTCGTGCGACGCAAGCGGGTTGGGGGGGGGGGGGGGGGGGGGGATGAATGTTTTTACAACCACCACGTGATTTGCCGCTGCGGAGAGATGAACAGTACCAACATAGTTTTATCGGCATTCGACTGTAATTTGTGTCGAGAGAGACAGGAATACAGATTGGCGGAGTGGGTATTCGGTTTGGGCGCAAGGGCTGTTATGCTTACATCAGATTTATATAACATGGTGTCAGCAGCATACAATATATATTACAAAGAGGAGAGACGTTTAGGTAAACTATTTACGTAAATTAAGAATAAATTTGGGCGAGAATCGATCCTTGCGGCAAACCCATGCTGAAAATCTTAATTTCGTATGAAACACCAGGAACACAAGCAATCTGAGGTCTGTTAGATAACTCTTAATTTTGTAATAAAGGCGGACCAGTTATACGTATTTGAGACAGAAATGGTAATAGCGCTGCAGTTAATCATCATCATTTATACGTACTTCTTCCAACTTACTAAATATTATAAGATGATTAACTTCGTCAAAGGCATTCGAGAAAGAAACAAAAACAGAAAATAGTGAATGTTTGGACGATGAAAACGGTGGAAGGCATCCGAAGCAGGATCATTAAACATAACAACTTGAAGTGCTAAAATATTTGGAGGAGGCTTCAGCTTCGCCTTAATAGCAGGTGCGGTAGCGTCTTCGCTTTTTTTCTCTTCTTATTCCGTCTCTTTCTCATTCAGCAAAGTTTACCAATCCACAATCACATTCCAACACACGCTCATCGATTACAATAACGATTACTGATTGCGTTACCGATAACCAATCACGAATCAAAATTATCGCTCACCGATCACAGTCTAGGTTACAGTGCACGACGTACTCCGCTACTAGCGATCCGTACACACACACACCATAACACCGGCTTTTCATTCCGCGCGATTTCTGACACTCAAATAGCATATTTATGTTTGGTTTTATTAAAAAACAAATTAGTATGGCATCAGTACAGATCCCAAACACACGTGTCTAAGTAACGCAGATCGCAACGGTTTCACCAGGTGCCCCTCAAACAAGCTCTAACCAACGGTCCTTCGTGGCCTGTGCGTTGTATGACCAGAGAGACTGGGTCGGAACCGCAATAGCGGCTTTATACTTGTAATGATTTGTTCATATACACTCGGATTTTTTTCGACTGACGCAGGACGACGGCAGAGGCCGGGGTATAGCGTAAAAGCGGACATTCTAAAGAAGATAATCCGCTGCGCATACATGACACATCAAGGATACAGAAATATTCCACAAATGGTGATGTTATTATATTTTATTTTCAAGCAGAAGTGCCGTTGTGGCGGAGCCATTAGACACCTTTAGCATACCGTGTACCGGGATACCACTACCGGTACCGGGGTACCGGGAGCCCGCGCGCGGACAATGCGCATGCGCAAATCGTCTTGGCGGCTCCAGATGGCGCCACGTACACGGCAGCTGCGCGTGCGCCAGCAGCATCGGGACCAATGAGAGCGCGCTCAGCGGTGGTGGGCCGGCTCCCGGTACTCAGGTAACGGTAACGCTAACATGGTGCACGGTATGCTAAAGGTGTCTTGCCGGCAATCTCCGCAAAAAATAGCCAGCAGCAACTTCAAGAACCAAAAAGGTTTTATTCTTGTGCAGCACATATTTACACTGGTCGCAAATTTAGATGGTTCCAGAACTTTGAAAATGCTGGCTCTAGTATCTTCACACAATAAATATATTTAATCACTGTCATCTTCATATCCATTCGGAATTACACTCTTTTGTGCTTTGTACTTTAGAAATCGGACCAAGTTATCTTTGGCTGTAGCGATCACTGGAAAATGAGCAGTGGACCCCAATATCCTACTGGGTAGATTCACCGTGCTTTTAAAGGCATGTATGAATAGGCGCAACTTTGTCACCCACCAACTCAATTTCTGCAGCAACTGCTTAAGTCCTGTCTCCAACCGCTCCCTGCACTTGCTATGGGCGGAATAGCACTGCAGACGTGTTGGCATCTGCGAGAATACATTTGTATCCGAGTCGATATAGGTGCGTAGGTAACAGGCATCACAGATGGAAATGCCACAGTCCACGGCAAGTGTGACGCGGTCGCTTGCGGCAGGGCGCCGAAGGGTAGGGTCCATGTCCGTCCAGAGGCACCAGACTGCGAGGCCAGAGCTGCAGAATGTAGATGCACAGCGGTGGAGCGCCAACGTGCGTAGTAGATATTGCCACGTATCATTGTAGTGTTTGTTCGTTCACGCTCAAGGGTGCAGGAAAGGGCTGTTATCATTTTTGTTCGTGACGCGAGAAGCGACCAGTCTAATCTCGATTGATCACAGCCATGAAAGGCTGCATCTAGGTTTTTCCAGATTACTGTAGATGATCTTGTCCTGCTATCTGGAAGTTTCCTTGCCGGCTTTAAATTGAGCGATGCCGCGAGCGGCGGGCATTCGTAGTTCGACGATTGACGAGCACGCTTGTTGCTTAAGCCGCCAATGAGTGATTCAGTTCCTTTTGCGGGCGCAAGTCAGCCCAAATAAAGAGCTTCGTTTGAAAGTATTTCTGGTGTCTTCCTGACCGCTGGACTGCTGTCACTACAACGTGACATCTGGTGGAGGCGCTGGGTAGTCTTCTAGGTACCGGACACCCCCAGCAAGTCGTGACGCCAGCCCTCTGAGTCATTCACCGGAGGACCTGACTCCAGTACACCGCGCAAGCCGACGTCTGTTAGGCGACGCACCTGAGTTCGGGACCCTGCCGGACTCTACCCGGAAGCGAAAGCAAGTACCAACGTCCACCATGAGCTTGCCCCAGACGACCACTCCAATCATTCTGCAGCAGCCCCGGGTGCCACCAACCTTCGACGCTTCGTCTGGTGCCGACCCCGAAGAATGGCTGGAGCAGTTCGACCGTGTGGCTGTCTTCAACAACTGGGACGATGCCATGAAATTTAGGTACGTCTTCTTCGCCCTGGAGGGATCAGCAAGAGTCTGGTTCGAGAATGAGGAAGCCAGCCTTGCCAACTGGGAAACCTTCAAGGAACAGCTTTTGAAGACCTTCAGAAACGTCGTGCGAAAGGAGAGAGCCCAGCAGCTCCTGCAGTCTCGCATACATCACCCCAACGAGACCGTTGCAGTGTGTACTGAGGAGATGAAGCGTCTCTTCCGGCGTGCCGACATGAACATGAAAGAAGAAGAGAAGGTGAAGTTGCTTATGCGAGGAGTTAAAGAGCAACTCTTTGCCGGCCTCGTCCGCAACCCACCGAAAACTCTCGCGGAATTCGTAGAAGAGGCATCCACAATGGAAAAAACCCTTGACGCCCGAGCCCGCCAATATGACCGCCAGCAGCGCGTCTTCTCAGCAAACTGCCTGGACACCTTTAACAACGATAACCTGCGAGAGGTTATCCGTCAAGTTGTGCGAGAAGAGCTCCGACGATTGCTGCCAACGGGAACGCAGCCGCAGCTTTCATCGCTCGCTGCCGTCGTCCGGGACGAGGTTCAACAGGCCTTGGGTGTGACGCCGACACCCACGCAGCGTCTGCAGCCCCCAGCCATGACTTACGCCGCAGCTGTGCGCCGTCCTGCCCCTCGACGACGGGACCCAAGCCCCTATCGCCCTCAGCCAGCTGCGTTGGATCGCCGCCCACTCGCCCCAACCCGCCCGTCCTACGAGCGACGCGCGCAGCCGAGGAAATGCGACGAGTGGAGAACTCCCGACCAGCGCCGCCCACTATGCTTCCACTGCGGCGAAGCCGGTCACATTCTCCGGTACTGCCCATACAGGAGAATGGGCATCCGAGGATTTTCTTACGACGCCCCACGACCCCGACCCGGCCAGCGACCAGCCGAAATCGAGGAGTTTTTGCGTCGGGAAGAATACTCATCTCCGAGTCGCCTTTCGCGTTCTCCGTCGCCGTCATCACCGCGCTATGTATCTCCTAGCCGAGGCTACGCAGTGCGTGGACGCTCCCCCAGCCCCCGAAGGTTAAACTAAATAAAGCAGCCTCTGGAGGTGAGGTTGCTTCTGAGCGGGAGGCCTCCAAAACTTCAAGTGCTAAAATATTTGGAGGGCGCTTAAGCTTCGCCTTCGTAGCAGATGCGGTAGGGCCTTCCGCTTTTTTCTCTTTTTATTTCTTGTCTGTCTCATTTCTCACCGATTACCAATCCACAATCACATTACCAACGCACGGTCATCGATTACAATAACGATTACCGATTGCGTTACCGATAACCAATCACCAATCACAATTAACGCTCTCCAATCACAGTCTAAGTTACACTGCACGACGTACTCCGCCACTAGAGACCCGTACACATACACCATAACACCGTTTTTTTTTCATTCCGCGTGATTTCTGACACTTAAATAGCATATTTATTTTTCGTTTTATTTTTAGAAAATAGTGTGACATCAGTACAGATCCCAAAGACGCGTTACTAAGCAACGCAGATCGCAACGGTATCACTAGGTGCCCCTCAAACACGCTCTAACCAACGATCCTTCGGGGCCTGTGCGTTGTATGACCAGAGAGACTGGGTCGGAGCCGCAATGGCGGCTTTATACTTTTAGTGATTTACTCATATATACTGGAATTTTTTCCGACTGACGCAGGACGACGGCAGACGCCGCGGTTTGGCGTAAAAGTGGACATTCAAAAGAGGATAATTCGCGGCCCATACATTACACATGAAGGACACAGAAATATTCCACAAATGGTGATGTTATTATATTTTATTTTAAAGCAGAAGTGCTGCTGTGGTGGAGCCATTAGACACCTTTAGCATACCGTGTACCGGGATACCACTACCGGAGTACCGGGCACCCGCGCGCAGCCAATGCGCATGCGCAAATCGTCTTGACGGCGCCGGATGGCGCCACGTACCCGGAAGCTGCGCGCGCGCGAGCAGCATCGGGACCAATCAGTGCGCGCTCAGCGGTGGTGGGCGGGCTCCCGGTACTCCGTTAACGGTAACGTTAACACGGTACACGGTATGCTAAAGGTGTCTATTGCCGACAGTCTCCGCAAGCCAATAGCCAGCAGCAAATTCAAGAAGCAAAAAGCTTTTATTCTTGTGCAGAGCATGTTTGCACTGGTGATAAATTTACACGGTTCCAGAACTTTGAAAAAGCTGGCTCTAGTATCTTCACAGAGTAAATATATTTACTCATTGTCATCTTCGTATACATTCGGAATTCCACTCTTTTGTGCTTTGTACTTCAGAAATCGGACCAAGTTATCTTTGGCTGCAGGGATCACTGGAAAATGAGCAGTGGAGCCCAATATCCTACTTGCTAGTTTCACCTTGCTTTTAAAGGCAGGTAGGAATAGGCGCAACTTTGTCACCAACTCAATTTCTGCAGCAACTGCTTCAGTCGTGTCTTCAACTTCCCCTGCACTTGGTATGGGCAGAGCAGCACTGCAGACGTGTTGGCGCCAGCGAGAATACATTCGTATCCGAGTCGATATAGGCGAGCAGGTTACGGGCATCACAGATGGAAATGCCACAGTCCACGGCAAGTGTGACGGGTTCGCTTGCGGCAGGGCGCCGAAGGGCAGGGTCCCTGGTTCGGGGCGGTGGAGCTGCGGCCATGTCTTTCCGGAGGCACCAGATTTCTTAAGGCTGGAGACTCGCCGCTCGAGGCATTGTTTAGGCTGGAGATACGTTCCTGGACTTCTCAGGTAGCTGAGGAGGTCTGGGCCCAGGCCTGCGGCTGTTGTCGAAGCTCTTGCTGGGCCACCCGCGAGGCGCGTTCCTTCGTATCCAGCCCAACCTGGCAAAGTGCGACCAGTGTCGCTTCCAGCTCCGTAGCCGCCTTCTCGGTCTTGATGGCTATGTAGCGGTATGTGTTGTCCAGTGCCATGTAGATGTAGCCGACAGCACGGGCGTCGCTGGTGTCTTGCGAGATGAAGGAAATGCGATGTACCGGATGGTAAAAGGGTAGCGCCCCGGTCTTTTCGTCCCGTATTCTAATTCCTTGGAGGGAGGCGTCCAGCTGGACCCTTTGCTGGTGCTGTCCGAAGGCGCGCAGAGATTCCTTGAATGTGCCCATGGCGTCCTTGCAAAACCGGTGCCTGCCGGCAACGGGAACCGCCTGCTTTCGAATGAGCTTGGCCCGGAAGAGGAGCTCCTCGCCGCCGAACCGGGACAGGTCGTCGCCCAGGCTGCTTCCTTGGTCCGTTTTGGGGCTGTGGTGGCTGTTGGAGCAGCGGTAGACGGCAAAACACGTCGAGGATCCGCTGTTCATCGCGTCCTCCGGCTAGGCTTTCTTCTTCTCCCTCTTCTTGACAGAGTCGTGAAGGACCAGACGCTTGTGCCGCGACTTCTTCATCGTTTTTTCAGGTACGTCAGCATCACATCACCTTTATTCAAAAATGGCTCTGGATATAGAAGCTATAGAGGCTGATTACTCGAAACTGGCCCTACAATTGGTAAAATTCACGAAAAAAATTAAAATGTTCACGAGCAACAGTACAAACAGTCTAAAAGTCGTGTAAACGGGAGGCCCCTGCCACACGAAAAGAGAAGAAGTGAAGAAAATTATCCCAAAGATTAGCCTTCTCAGATTCGTAAACACAACTCCACAGGCACCAGGCATCCAGAGGACGCAGCGACAAAAAATAGCCGTATCAAAATGACCTATTTCTCTCCATTGAAGAGCATGTATAACAGTTTTGTGAAGCAAAACAATTAAGTGCAGAAATCCAAGGACTATTTTAAAATTATATGTAAGCTATACAAGAACGATATGACTAAAGGGCAGAGTTACAGGCTTCCTAAATAAATAAAAAAATTATGGCGGTTAAAAACAACCCTGAAGTAGTGCCATTATACTGCACTCATTGCACTAGTAGCACACTTTTCAAAAGTTGGGTTTCTAAGTGTATGGCGTTGCCCATATTGAGAATCACTCAAAGAAAGGAAAAAATACTACTCATTAACTGTTACCAACCGCATCATGAAAATATTGATAAATTAACGGCTACGAAGAGATTGAAGTGGGATTCGCGTGCTGGTGGGAATGACGATCGCAGTGGGTAAGCGCCATTATCTAGAGGACAACAAGAACAACAACAACGATCGCAAGTTCGGAAGCTCTGGGCTCTCAAGCTTCTACCCATTCTAACAGAGGCGAACAACAAAATTGCGCGGTGTTTGATATTCATCTGCGATGACAATGCACTGTCATTAGGTGTCGTCCTTGCTTTTAGTTGCTTCCCTTGAACTTACCTTTTCTTCATATTTTCTCATATATACTTTGCCAAGTATGCCTTCGCTCATTATAGTTTTGTGCTCAAATCACCAGAAGGAAAAGATGAACAACTTTGCTGCGCTCTCTGATGAGCCATACGCTGCCACTTTCATTTTTGCTGAGTTATGCTTTGCAATTTTCAGTTTTCTTGAGTCAATCACGGTCACAATTAATCCTTACAAATTTACAATTAAGCCTTAAGAGTAGATGCGGTAGCACCTTCTCCTTTTTTTTCTTTTAATTCCTTTTTTTTGTCATTTCTTGGATGACCAATCCATAATCACATTTCTGACACATGGTCATCGATTACAGTAACAATTCCCGATTGCGTTGCCGATAACCAATCATCAGTCATATTTATCGATCACCAATTACCATTCACTCTCTAGATTATACTGCACGACATTCTACGCCACTACATATCCACACAGACACAGCATAATCCGCCTTTTCATTCAGAGCGATTTCTGACGCCTAAATTACACATTTATACTTGGTTTTATTTTTTAAGGTTACTGTGACATCATTAGAGATCCAAAACACAGGTTACTAGGTCACACACACCGCAACAGTTTCACTAGTTGGCCCTATAACACGCTAGAACGATACTTCGCCGCCTATGCATTGCATGACCAGAGAGCCTCGGCAGGAACTGCAATGGAGGCTATATTATTTTAACAATTTACCAATAAATCGATTGTGGAGTGGAATGAATGGCCGAAGTGTGCAGTGAACAGCCCGAATGTAGAAACGTTTGTTGATAATTTGAGAGCCTTTTGTATGTGAAACCCTTGTGTTCTCGGGTTCTTTTTTCGCATCATCATTTGCTCTTGCATGACGCTCTTGCATATCTTGTTTTTCATTTGTATCTGTGCTCATGAATACTTGGAGTCAAGCGACTGCCCCGTACTAAATAAATAAACAAATAAATATACACTGGGATTTGTTTCCGGGAGACGCAGTACGACGGCAGACGACGGGTTTTCAACAGAACGAGCTCCTTACGCTATGGCGTAAAAGCGGACATTCAACAGCGAATAATTTGCGGCGCATATATGACGTATGAAGGGCCCAGAAAAGTGCCGGAAATGGTGATGTTATTTTATTTTCTGGCAGAAGTGCTGCTGTGGCGGAGTAATTGCTAGCAGTACTGCAAGCCAGGTTACACATCTCTATTAGCCAGCAGCAAGTTCAACCTCAGCCTGCACTTGGCATGGGCGCAATGGTCCTGCAGACGTGTTGGCATCTTTGAGAATGCATTTGCACTCGAGACGATATAGGGGCGCGCGGAACGGACATAAGTGTCAGAACACAGTCACAGCATGTGCGGCGCGGTTCCTTGCGGTAGGGCACCCAACGACAGGGTTCCTGGTACGGAGCGGTGGAGCTGCGGCGATGTCTTTCCGAAGGCACCAGACAGCGGATCCAGAGCTGCAGAATGTTGGAGAGCCAACGTGAGTACTGGATGCTGCACATCCAATATGCCACGTGACTCCAGAGCGGCAGCCACGTATGTCGCGCTCACAAGATGCTGGATCTCACCTTGCAAAGAGTTCCATTCTGGCTGCAAGTGGAGGAGTGCGCAAATCGTGTGAGTCGTTCTTGGGGTTGGAGACTTGGCGATCGAGGCATTCGTTAGGCTGAACATACCTTCCTGTATGACTCGGTTAGCTGAGGTGGTCGACGCCCAGGCCAGCGGCTGCTGTCGAAGAACTTGCTGGGTCACCCGCGAGGGCCGTTCCTTCGTATCCAGCCCACCCTGGCTAAGGGCGATTACAATGCATTGTCAATAGGTGTCATCCTTACTTATAATTGTTTCTCTTGAACTTATGTTTTCTTCGTATTTTCTCAATTACTTTGCTAGGTATGTCATCGCTCATTGCACGTTCTTGCTCAAAAAAAACAGAAGAAAGTGCTGAAGTTTGCTGTGCTCTGATGAGCCATATGCTGCCATTTTAATTTTTGCTGAATTATGCTTAGTAAGTTTCAGTCTTCTTGTGTCATTAGTGGTCATAATTAGTCCTTAGAAATTTGACAAACTCTGTTCTCTGACCTTCCCGTGGCAGGCACCTTCCAGTCTGTCCCCTGCTGGTGGAGAGAGAGATCTCCCGCTGCCCACTTTGCTACCTGCCGGGTGGCAGCTGGCGAGTGCACACACTACTTCACCACAGAACGACGCATTACACTTTCTTCACGGTGGGAATTATAATGCTAACGCATTAACATGCGACCGCAGCTGACATTGCTTTTCACTACGTGGTATAGATGGCGCCGTAGACTGCTTTCCTGGTGCTTGTTACTTTTCCTGCGTGGGTCTGAGATGAGGTTTTTGGGAGATTTTAGTGCGCACTGTGGTAAAATGAAGCAGCGAATGCAACATCCGATGACCTTTCGGAATTGGTAGTGAAGCCCTTTGAATTCGGCAGTGCTTCTGCTACATTTCAACGGTTTATGAACACACGGTATCGCGTTACTTTAAATGCTTCATTTGTCGGTGGAACCTTGATGGTGCCATTTTTGGGGAAATCATTCTACGAACATTGCGGACCCATCACTCGTGTCTGGGGTTGCTTGAACCAAGCAGGCTTATTTCTCAACTCGAAAAAAGTCCCGGTTTAGCGAGCATGGATCCTTGGTCCTCGGAAACCACATCCAGGAACACAGCTTGAAGCCAGATCGTCGGAACACTGCAGCTGTTTAGAGCTTTACGCCCTCGCAGGTAGTCAAGAATCATTGTAGCTTTTTGGGACGTGCTTTAATTTCGGCCGTTTTATTCACCGCTTCTCCCACAGTGCCTACCGAGCGACGTGTCTTCTACACGAAGACGCTTCTTTTGAATGGACGAACGACTGCGACGCCTTATTCCGTCAATCGAAGTTCTTGACGATGGATCCTGTCCTTCCACAGTTCGATATATCCGGACGAGGAGAAGTTCACAGGGATGATTGGGGTGTTTGAACAGGGATGATTGAGGTGCTGTTCTGGTTCAACGAAAGAACAACCCTGAGCATGCTATTTCATACGCGAGCAGATCCCTCATAAAGGCGGTGCACAATCACACGGTCAACGAACATCGTTCATTATTTATGGGAGTTTACGTCCCAAAGCGACTCAGGCTATGAAGGACACCGTAGTGAAGGACTCCGAAAATTTCGACCACCTAGGGTTCTTAAACGTGCACTGACATCGCTCAGTACACGGGCCACTAGAATTTCGCCTCTATCGAAATGTGACTGCCGCGGGCGGGATCGAACCCGCGTCTTTCGGGTAAGCAGCAAAGCGCGGAAGAGCTGAACGCTATTATTCGTACTGCTTGATTTTGAACTACTTGTAAGGATGTCAAACGAATACTGTTAGTGTTACGCTAGCCTATTCTCCAATAGGAGATACGCGAATGTATGAACGAGTTGTAAACGTTAATATATAGTGAATGCTGAGCAAAGTATGAAGGTGTTCTGAGTAAAACCCGTAAGCCCGCAGCAATCTTGGATCTGATGCGGCTATGTGGGAATGAAATTTTAGGTAGTGGTCTCATTCTACTCCTAAAAATAATGTTGACTTGCTGAATGCGATAAAGTTTCCTCCAGTACAGATGGGAGAAACGCTGCAAGCTCTCCAGGAAAGCGGGCGACTTCACATCCTCCTCACATGCCCTACCTGACCAGCGCCGGATAACTACCGACGGCTTGAAGCGAATGGCCCTCCAAGGGCTTTTAAGGCCAGCCCCTTAAGGGCTGCCTCGTGCGACGCAAGCGGGTTGGGGGGGGGGGGGGGGGGATGAATGTTTTTACAACCACCACGTGATTTGCCGCTGCGGAGAGATGAACAGTACCAACATAGTTTTATCGGCATTCGACTGTAATTTGTGTCGAGAGAGACAGGAATACAGATTGGCGGAGTGGGTATTCGGTTTGGGCGCAAGGGCTGTTATGCTTACATCAGATTTATATAACATGGTGTCAGCAGCATACAATATATATTACAAAGAGGAGAGACGTTTAGGTAAACTATTTACGTAAATTAAGAATAAATTTGGGCGAGAATCGATCCTTGCGGCAAACCCATGCTGAAAATCTTAATTTCGTATGAAACACCAGGAACACAAGCAATCTGAGGTCTGTTAGATAACTCTTAATTTTGTAATAAAGGCGGACCAGTTATACGTATTTGAGACAGAAATGGTAATAGCGCTGCAGTTAATCATCATCATTTATACGTACTTCTTCCAACTTACTAAATATTATAAGATGATTAACTTCGTCAAAGGCATTCGAGAAAGAAACAAAAACAGAAAATAGTGAATGTTTGGACGATGAAAACGGTGGAAGGCATCCGAAGCAGGATCATTAAACATAACAACTTGAAGTGCTAAAATATTTGGAGGAGGCTTCAGCTTCGCCTTAATAGCAGGTGCGGTAGCGTCTTCGCTTTTTTTCTCTTCTTATTCCGTCTCTTTCTCATTCAGCAAAGTTTACCAATCCACAATCACATTCCAACACACGCTCATCGATTACAATAACGATTACTGATTGCGTTACCGATAACCAATCACGAATCAAAATTATCGCTCACCGATCACAGTCTAGGTTACAGTGCACGACGTACTCCGCTACTAGCGATCCGTACACACACACACCATAACACCGGCTTTTCATTCCGCGCGATTTCTGACACTCAAATAGCATATTTATGTTTGGTTTTATTAAAAAACAAATTAGTATGGCATCAGTACAGATCCCAAACACACGTGTCTAAGTAACGCAGATCGCAACGGTTTCACCAGGTGCCCCTCAAACAAGCTCTAACCAACGGTCCTTCGTGGCCTGTGCGTTGTATGACCAGAGAGACTGGGTCGGAACCGCAATAGCGGCTTTATACTTGTAATGATTTGTTCATATACACTCGGATTTTTTTCGACTGACGCAGGACGACGGCAGAGGCCGGGGTATAGCGTAAAAGCGGACATTCTAAAGAAGATAATCCGCTGCGCATACATGACACATCAAGGATACAGAAATATTCCACAAATGGTGATGTTATTATATTTTATTTTCAAGCAGAAGTGCCGTTGTGGCGGAGCCATTAGACACCTTTAGCATACCGTGTACCGGGATACCACTACCGGTACCGGGGTACCGGGAGCCCGCGCGCGGACAATGCGCATGCGCAAATCGTCTTGGCGGCTCCAGATGGCGCCACGTACACGGCAGCTGCGCGTGCGCCAGCAGCATCGGGACCAATGAGAGCGCGCTCAGCGGTGGTGGGCCGGCTCCCGGTACTCAGGTAACGGTAACGCTAACATGGTGCACGGTATGCTAAAGGTGTCTTGCCGGCAATCTCCGCAAAAAATAGCCAGCAGCAACTTCAAGAACCAAAAAGGTTTTATTCTTGTGCAGCACATATTTACACTGGTCGCAAATTTAGATGGTTCCAGAACTTTGAAAATGCTGGCTCTAGTATCTTCACACAATAAATATATTTAATCACTGTCATCTTCATATCCATTCGGAATTACACTCTTTTGTGCTTTGTACTTTAGAAATCGGACCAAGTTATCTTTGGCTGTAGCGATCACTGGAAAATGAGCAGTGGACCCCAATATCCTACTGGGTAGATTCACCGTGCTTTTAAAGGCATGTATGAATAGGCGCAACTTTGTCACCCACCAACTCAATTTCTGCAGCAACTGCTTAAGTCCTGTCTCCAACCGCTCCCTGCACTTGCTATGGGCGGAATAGCACTGCAGACGTGTTGGCATCTGCGAGAATACATTTGTATCCGAGTCGATATAGGTGCGTAGGTAACAGGCATCACAGATGGAAATGCCACAGTCCACGGCAAGTGTGACGCGGTCGCTTGCGGCAGGGCGCCGAAGGGTAGGGTCCATGTCCGTCCAGAGGCACCAGACTGCGAGGCCAGAGCTGCAGAATGTAGATGCACAGCGGTGGAGCGCCAACGTGCGTAGTAGATATTGCCACGTATCATTGTAGTGTTTGTTCGTTCACGCTCAAGGGTGCAGGAAAGGGCTGTTATCATTTTTGTTCGTGACGCGAGAAGCGACCAGTCTAATCTCGATTGATCACAGCCATGAAAGGCTGCATCTAGGTTTTTCCAGATTACTGTAGATGATCTTGTCCTGCTATCTGGAAGTTTCCTTGCCGGCTTTAAATTGAGCGATGCCGCGAGCGGCGGGCATTCGTAGTTCGACGATTGACGAGCACGCTTGTTGCTTAAGCCGCCAATGAGTGATTCAGTTCCTTTTGCGGGCGCAAGTCAGCCCAAATAAAGAGCTTCGTTTGAAAGTATTTCTGGTGTCTTCCTGACCGCTGGACTGCTGTCACTACAACGTGACATCTGGTGGAGGCGCTGGGTAGTCTTCTAGGTACCGGACACCCCCAGCAAGTCGTGACGCCAGCCCTCTGAGTCATTCACCGGAGGACCTGACTCCAGTACACCGCGCAAGCCGACGTCTGTTAGGCGACGCACCTGAGTTCGGGACCCTGCCGGACTCTACCCGGAAGCGAAAGCAAGTACCAACGTCCACCATGAGCTTGCCCCAGACGACCACTCCAATCATTCTGCAGCAGCCCCGGGTGCCACCAACCTTCGACGCTTCGTCTGGTGCCGACCCCGAAGAATGGCTGGAGCAGTTCGACCGTGTGGCTGTCTTCAACAACTGGGACGATGCCATGAAATTTAGGTACGTCTTCTTCGCCCTGGAGGGATCAGCAAGAGTCTGGTTCGAGAATGAGGAAGCCAGCCTTGCCAACTGGGAAACCTTCAAGGAACAGCTTTTGAAGACCTTCAGAAACGTCGTGCGAAAGGAGAGAGCCCAGCAGCTCCTGCAGTCTCGCATACATCACCCCAACGAGACCGTTGCAGTGTGTACTGAGGAGATGAAGCGTCTCTTCCGGCGTGCCGACATGAACATGAAAGAAGAAGAGAAGGTGAAGTTGCTTATGCGAGGAGTTAAAGAGCAACTCTTTGCCGGCCTCGTCCGCAACCCACCGAAAACTCTCGCGGAATTCGTAGAAGAGGCATCCACAATGGAAAAAACCCTTGACGCCCGAGCCCGCCAATATGACCGCCAGCAGCGCGTCTTCTCAGCAAACTGCCTGGACACCTTTAACAACGATAACCTGCGAGAGGTTATCCGTCAAGTTGTGCGAGAAGAGCTCCGACGATTGCTGCCAACGGGAACGCAGCCGCAGCTTTCATCGCTCGCTGCCGTCGTCCGGGACGAGGTTCAACAGGCCTTGGGTGTGACGCCGACACCCACGCAGCGTCTGCAGCCCCCAGCCATGACTTACGCCGCAGCTGTGCGCCGTCCTGCCCCTCGACGACGGGACCCAAGCCCCTATCGCCCTCAGCCAGCTGCGTTGGATCGCCGCCCACTCGCCCCAACCCGCCCGTCCTACGAGCGACGCGCGCAGCCGAGGAAATGCGACGAGTGGAGAACTCCCGACCAGCGCCGCCCACTATGCTTCCACTGCGGCGAAGCCGGTCACATTCTCCGGTACTGCCCATACAGGAGAATGGGCATCCGAGGATTTTCTTACGACGCCCCACGACCCCGACCCGGCCAGCGACCAGCCGAAATCGAGGAGTTTTTGCGTCGGGAAGAATACTCATCTCCGAGTCGCCTTTCGCGTTCTCCGTCGCCGTCATCACCGCGCTATGTATCTCCTAGCCGAGGCTACGCAGTGCGTGGACGCTCCCCCAGCCCCCGAAGGTTAAACTAAATAAAGCAGCCTCTGGAGGTGAGGTTGCTTCTGAGCGCAAGAACAAAGATCCTCCATCGACGAAAACGCAAGTCCATGCCTCCACTACGACGACTACACCGACGACGACGACGACCACGACGACGACGACGCGGCCAGACTTGAACCTTATACCACCGCCCAGAGAAGTAACGTCGGAATACGCCCACCGCAGTCTCACTGCCCGACAAAGTCGAAACCGTACACCGAAGACAACGTGCAATACGAAAACGCGAACAAGTGACCTTGAAGTTATGGTCGACGATCACGCGGTTACTGCCTTGGTGGACACCGGAGCTGACTACTCCGTCATGAGTGGGCCGCTCGCTGTCCGACTCAGGAAGGTAACAACAACTTGGGATGGCCCGCTGATCCGCACCGCAGGTGGCAACATGATTACGCCGTCAGGACGCTGCACCGCGAGAGTTACTGTAAACGGGAGAACCTATGCGACAACCTTCCTGATTCTACAGCAGTGCTCGCGAGACGTGATTTTGGGAATGGACTTCCTAAATGAACATCGAGCGATCATCGACCTTCGATCTAAGTCGATCAAGCTTTCCACGGACAAAGCCATACCTGTTGCGACGAGCGCGACTCATCACGTTGCCTTAAACGTCCTCGACGAAGCATTGAGCGTGCCGCCCCGATCAAGTGTCCTCGCCTGCATAGGTACTGGAGACATCGAAAATGCCGATGGCGTCATCGAGGGGAACACCCAGTTACTCCTGGATCGAGGATTGGGAGTCGCAAGAGGAGTCGCCGAAATCCGACATGGCCAAGCCCAGGTGTTGCTAACCAACTTCACCGAAGAATACCGGCATCTAAACAAAGGTACGACGATCGCTTTCCTCGACGAGCTGGCAGACATCAGAGACATATTTGCCCTACCCGACCAACCCGTAGAACCATCTGACCAAAGACATCAACCAACGTTTGATATCAACGCAGCATTACCACGGAGCAGACAAAACCAAATACGCAGTCTTCTTCAAAAGTACAGCGATTGCTTCTCATCAGCATCGAATGTGCGACGAACCCGGCTTGCCAAGCACCGCATTGTCACAGACGAACACGCCCGACCACTGCGACAGAGCCCCTACCGCGTATCGCCGCTAGAACGCCAAGCTATCCGCAAGCAAGTTGAGGAAATGCTTCGTGACGACGTCATCCAGCCATCGAGGAGCCCCTGGGCAGCACCAGTCGTCCTAGTGAAAAAGAAAGACGGCACCCTTCGCTTTTGCGTCGATTACCGCCGCCTGAACAGCATTACGAAGAAGGATGTCTACCCCCTCCCCCGCATCGACGATACACTGGACCGGCTGTGCAATGCGAAGTACTTCTCATCGATGTACCTGAAGAGCGGCTACTGGCAAATTGAAGTCGACGAAAGAGATCGCGAAAAGACTGCGTTCATCACACCAGACGGACTCTTCGAGTTCAAGGTCATGCCATTCGGCCTCTGCTCTGCCCCAGCGACATTCCAGCGAGTAATGGATACGGTGCTCGCAGGCTTGAAGTGGCAAATTTGTCTAGTCTACTTAGATGACGTTGTTGTCTTCTCCACAAGCTTTGAGGACCACCTCAGAAGGCTTGGGACAGTGCTGGAAACAATCAAGTCTTCAGGCCTAACACTGAAACCAGAGAAGTGCCACTTCGCCTACGAGCAGCTACTGTTCCTTGGTCACGTCGTAAGCAAGGATGGAGTTCGCCCAGACGCTCAGAAGACGGCTGCGATCGCAGAGTTTCCACAGCCTAATGACAAGAAAGCTATACGCAGATTTCTTGGATTGTGCGCTTATTACCGGCGATTCGTCAAGAACTTTTCGCGCATCGCTGAGCCTTTGACCCAACTTACCAAGGCGGACGTGCCTTTTAAATGGGAAATGCCGCAAGAGGAAGCTTTCAAAGAGCTAAAGCGCCGCTTACAGTACCCCCCTGTGCTCGGGCACTTTGATGAAAACGCCGAAACCGAAATCCATACCGATGCCAGCAGTGTGGGCTTAGGAGCAGTGCTCGTTCAGAAAAATGGTGTAGAGGAAAAAGTTATCGCGTACGCTAGCCGTTCACTGTCGAAAGCCGAAGCCAACTATTCGACGACTGAGAAAGAATGTCTCGCCATTATTTGGGCCACGTCGAAATTTCGCCCCTACCTGTACGGACGACCATTCAAGGTTGTGAGCGATCACCATGCTCTGTGCTGGCTAGCCAATCTGAAAGATCCCTCCGGACGCCTTGCTCGTTTGAGCCTGCGTCTTCAAGAATTCGACATAACTGTAGTCTACAAATCTGGCCGCAAGCATTCCGACGCAGACTGCTTGTCGCGAGCCCCCGTCGACGCAGCAAGCGAAGAAGACGACGATGCTTTCTTAGGACCGGTAAGCGCCAGGAGTTTCGCGCAGCAGCAGCTCCCCGATCCTGAGTTGCAAAGCATAGTTGATTACCTGAAAGGCAAGACTGCATCGCCTCCTCAAGGATTCAAGCGCCAACTGGCGTCATTCGTCGTTCACAATAATGTCCTCCTGAAGAAGAACTTCGCGTCCAACAGAACAGTACATCTTCTTGTCGTACCCAAGAATCTTAGGCAAGAAATTATGCAGGCATGTCATGATGAGCCGACTGCGGGGCATCTCGGGATTGCTCGCACGTTGCACCGCATCCAGGAGAAGTATTATTGGCCGCGGCTAGCTGCCGATGTTTCCCATTATGTGAAAACGTGCCGTGAGTGTCAGCGACGCAAAACACCTCCGATTAGACCAGCCGGACTCCTGAACCCCATACAACCTCCAACTAAGCCCTTTCAGCAAATAGGAATGGACCTCCTCGGCCCCTTTTCGACTTCATCATCAGGTAACAAATGGATCATCGTGGCCACCGACTACATGACCCGATACGCCGAAGCAAAAGCGTTGCCTAATGGTACCGCAACAGAAGTCGCAAAATTTTTTGTCGAACAAATTCTCCTGCGACACGGCGCCCCCGAAGTGCTCATCACAGACAGAGGGACGGCATTTACAGCGGAGCTGACGCAAGCCATTTTAAAGTATAGCCAGACAAGCCATCGGAGGACAACTGCCTATCATCCGCAAACCAACGGACTCACAGAGCGTCTGAACAAGACCATCGCAGACATGCTCTCCATGTACATCGACGCCGAACACAAGACGTGGGACTCTATTCTGCCCTACGTGATCTTCGCCTATAATACTGCCGCCCAGGAGACAACCAGGTTTACTCCATTCCAGCTGGTATACGGCAGGAAGCCCACGACAACACTCGACGCAATGCTCGCGCACGTTTCCGACGAAGACAACCTCGACGTCGCCGCCTACCTTCATCGCGCCGAGGAAGCCCGAAGACTTGCGCGGCTTCGCATTCAAGACCAGCAGCACACCGACGCCCGACGCTACAATCTGCGCCGCCGAGACACGCATTACAAGCCAGGTGATCGGGTTTGGATATGGACGCCAGTTCGCCGCCGTGGATTGAGCGAAAAGTTGCTGCGACGCTACTTTGGCCCGTACAGGGTTCTCCGTCGCATCGGTGACCTCGACTATGAGGTCATCCCCGACGGCACGACAGCATCTCAGCGACGCCGCCCACGCCCGGAAGTCGTACATGTCGTACGCCTGAAGCCATATTATGAACGCTGAAGGACTCGAAGTTTTCATTCTCCGTGTTTATTTTCATTTTAAAGCATCGAGACGATGCTTCTTTGGAAGGGGAGTAATGCCACGTATCATTGTAGTGTTTGTTCGTTCACGCTCAAGGGTGCAGGAAAGGGCTGTTATCATTTTTGTTCGCGACGCGAGAAGCGACCAGTCTAATCTCGATTGATCACAGCCATGAAAGGCTGCATCTAGGTTTTTCCAGATTACTGTAGATGATCTTGTCCTGCTATCTGGAAGTTTCCTTGCCGGCTTTAAATTGAGCGATGCCGCGAGCGGCGGGCATTCGTAGTTCGACGATTGACGAGCACGCTTGTTGCTTACGCCGCCACTGAGTGATTCAGTTCCTTTTGCGGGCGCAAGTCAGCCCAAATAAAGAGCTTCGTTTGAAAGTATTTCTGGTGTCCTCCTGACCGCTGGACTGCCGTCACTACAACGTGACAATATTACAGGTCGGATATATGAAGTGAGTCCAGCGCGGCAGTGACGTATGTGGCACTCATCATCAGTGGGATCTCTCTTTGAAAAGAGTTCCATTGAGACTGCAAGTGGAGGAGTTCCCCAACCGTGTAAGTCGTTTTTGGGGCTTTAGTCTTGCCGCTCCGAGGCATTCTTTAGGCTGGATATACCTTCCTGCATGTCTCCGTTAGCTGGGGTGGTCTGGGCCCAGGCCTGTGGCTGGTGTCGAAGCTCTTGCGGGGCCTCCCGCGAGGCGCGTTCCTTCGTATCCAGCCCAACCTGGCAAAGGGCGACCAGCCACGCCCCCATGTCGGCAGCCGCCTTCTCGATCTTGATGGCTATATAGCGGTACGTGTTGTCCAGGGTCATGTAGATGTACCCGACAGCACGGGCGTCGCTGGCGTCTTCCGAGACGAACGAAATGCGATGCGCCGGATGGTGGAACGGTAGAGCCCCGGCCTTTTCGTCGGGTGTCCTGACACCTTGAATGGAGACAGGCAGGTGGACTCTCCGCTTGTGCTGTCGGGATGAGCGCACAGCCTCCTTGAGTCGGCCCATGGCGTCCTGGCACAAGCGGTGGCCGTGGGCAACGGGTACCGCCAGCTTGCCGATGATCTTGGCCCGGAAGAGGAGTCCCTCCCCCTCGAACCGGGGCCGGTCGCCGCCATGGCTGCCTCCTTGGTCCGTTTTGGGGCTGCGACGGTTGTTAGAGCAGCGGTAGACGTCAAACCACGTCGAGAGACGGCTGTCCATGGCATCCTCCGGTTAGGCTTTCTTCTTCTGTCTCTTCCTCGCAGAGCCACGGAGCAGCGCGTTTATGCCCCGAATTCTTCCTCATTTTTTCAGTTACGCCAGCGTCATCTTTATTGAGAAATGGCTCTGGATGTAGAAGCTATAGAGGCTGATTAATCGAAACTGGTCCTACCATTGGTGAAATGCTCACAAGCAACAGCACACATAGTCTAAAAGTCGTGTGAAGCGAAAGGGCCTAGGGTAACGGAGTGTTCCGAACGCCGTTAGTGCAGACAGCGGTAAAGTAGCATGTTGAAATCCGCAGACTGTTGGCACGACGGAACAAAAGAAGCTGATCTCTTTATGATATCAAGGGGAGGCCCCTGCCACTTGAAAAGAGAAGAGAAGAAAATTAGCCCAAAGATTAGCCTTCTCAGATTCGTAAACGCAACTCCGAAGGCACTAGGCATTCAGAGGACTGAGTGACACAAAATAGCCGCATCAAAATGTCCAATTTCACTCCATTGAAGAGTATCGATAACAGTTTTGAGAAGCAGTTATCAAGTGCAGAAATCCAAAGACTACTTTAAAATTATATGTAAGCTAGACAAGAACGTTGTGATTCAAGGGCAGAGTTACAGGCTTCCTAAATAAATAAAAATTATGGCGGTTAAAAACAATCCTGAAGTAGTAACATTTTAGTGCGCTCATTGCACTATAGTAGCGCACTTTCCAAAAGTCGGGTTTCTAAGTGTGCGGCGTTGCCCATATTAAGAATCACTGAAAGAAAGGAAAAAATACTACTCATTAACTGTTACCAGCCGCAACATGAAAACATTGATAAATTAACGCAAGCCGATCTCTCAGAAAGGCGGTGCGCAATCACACAGTTACCGAATTTTGTTTATTGTTTATCGGGGTTTAACGCCCCCAAAGAGACTCAGGCTATACCGTAGTGAAGGACTCCGAAAATTTCGACCACACGGGGTTCTTTAACGCGCACGGACATCGCTCAGTACACGGGCCTCTAGAATTTCGCCTCCATCGAAATTTGGCCGCCGCAGGCGGGATCGAACCCGCGTCTTTCGGGCATGCAGCAAAGCGCGGAAGGGCTGAACGCTACTATTCGGACTGCTTGATTTTGAACTACTTGTAAGGATGTCAAATGAATACTGTTAGTGTTACGCCAGCCTATTATACAATTGGAGAGACGCGAATTCATGAACGAATTGTAAACTGTTAGTAGTGAGGGCTAAGCAAAGTATGAAGGGGTTCTGAGTAAAACCCTTATGCCCGCAGTAATCTTGGATCTGATGCGAGCTATGCAGGAATGAAATTTTAGGTGGCGATATCATTTGACTCCTAAAAATAATGTTGACTTGCTGACTGCGATAAAGTTCGGTCTTATACAGATGGGAGGAACGCTGCAAGCTCTGTGGGAAAGCGGGTGACTTCACATCCTCCTCACATGGCCAACCTGACCAGCGCCGGACAATTACCGACAACTTGAAGCGAATAGCCCTCCAAGGGCTGCCTCCTAAGGGCTGCCTGGTGCCACGCAAGGGGTGGGGGTTGGGGGAGGGGGAAAATAAATATTTCCACAAGCACCACGTGATTTTCCGCTGGGGAGAAATGAACAAGACCAGCATAGTTTTATCGGCATTCATCCGTAATTTGTGTCGAGGGCGACAGGAATATCGATAGGCTAATACCCCTGTCAGACGAGCAAGTTTAGTGTCATTTTCAACGAGTGACACTCGCCAGTAGTGTCATTCGCATCGTGTCACACATTGAACTTTAATGACACTCGCTGCTGAACGCACTCGGCAAGAAGTGAGTTTGGGGAACTCACTTCACTTTTCCCGAGGGGCGAAGTGTATAGCCTCGGTAGCAGCGTTTCGAAATTAGAATACAACGTCGGCAATAAAAATGGCGTTTTATTGAACGCAGATAATTTTTTTTTGCCCTCTTGTTCATGTAAACTTATTTGCGTTGCCATTAAATATATATACCGCACATATTCCGACATTCTTGTTTTCAGCTGCAATAATTTTTTAGGCAGCCGCAGCGGTATGGCTATGGCGGCTAGCATGGCGACCGTAGCAACCATGGTAGCAACCATGGTAGCAACCATGGTAGCAACCATCTGCAACCGTTTCGGTGTGACGGTGCAACAGTCACAATATTGCACAAAGCTTCTTCATAATCATAAAAAAGTGCTTGCAGTTTGCAATCTACTGTACATCAACTGTACATTAAAGCTTTGAAGCGCGAAAAGTCATATTTTTGTGCCTTACTTGAAAAGCTATCGTCACCACCACCAATTCCGAATGACACTTTATTTTTCCGTGTAGCAGCACGCCCCGAAAGTGTCACTCGTTCTGGCGAAGTGCACTTCGTTAAAGTGTCAGTAAACTTACCCGTGTGACAGGGGTATAAGTCGGTATTAAGTTTGGGCGCAATGACTGTTATGCTTATATCAGAGTGATATATGATGGTGTCAGCAGCATAAAATATATGTTCGAAAGAGGAGAGGCCTTTAGGTAAACTATTAACGTAAATTAAAAATAATATTTGGAAGAGAACCGATCGTTGCGGAAAACCCATGTTGGAAATCTTAATTTGATACGAAACACCAGACACAAGCAATCTGAGGTCTGTTAGATAACTCTTAAGTTTTTAATAAAGGCGGACCAGTTATAAATACTTCTTCGAACTTACTAAATGTTATTAGATGATTAACTTTGTCAAAAGCATTCTAGAAAGAAACAAAAACAGAAAATTGTGAATGTTTGACGCTGAAAATGGCGGAAGGCGTGCGAAGGAGGGTCATTAAACATAACCTAAAGTGCTAAAATATTTGGAAGACGCTTAAGCTTCGACTTAATAGGAGATGCGATAGCGCCTTCTGCTTTTTTCTTTTTATTAATTCTCTTTCTAATTTCTCCCGGTTTACCAATCCACAATCACATTACCAACACACGGTCATCGATTACAATAACAATTACCGATAGCGTTACCGATAAACAATCACCAATCACAATTATCCCTCATGAATCCCAGTGTAGGTTACACTGCACGACGTACTCCGCCACTAGAGATCCGTACACATACACCATAACACCGTTTTGTCATTCCGCGCGATTTCTGACACCTAAATAGCATATCTATATTTCGTTTTATTTTTAAAAATTAGTGTGACATCAGTACAGACACCAACCACATGTTACTAAGCAACGCAGATCGCAACGGTATGACTAGGTGCCCCTCTAACACGCTCTAACCAACGATCCTTCGTGGCCTGTGCGTTGCATGACCAGAGAGACTGGGTAGGAGCCGCAATGGCGGCTTTATACTATTAATGATTTACTCATATATACTGGGATTTTTTCCGACTGACGCAGGACGACGGCAGACGCCGCGGTTTGGTGTAAAAGTAGACATTCAAAAGAGGATAATTCGCGGCGCATACATTACACATGAAGGACACAGAAATATTCCACAAATGGTGATGTTATATTTTATTTTTTTCAAGCAGAAGTGCTGCTGTGGCGGAGCGATTAGACACCTTTAGCATACTGTGTACCGGGATACCACTGCCGGAGTACCGGAAACCCTCGCGCAGCCAATGCGCATGCGCAAATCGTCTTGACGGCGCCGGATGGCGCCACGTAACCGGAAGCTGCGCGCGCGCGAGCAGCATCGGGACCAATCAGTGCTCGATCAGCGGTGGTGGGCGGGCTCCCGGTACTCCGGTAACGGTAACGTTAACACGGTACACGGTATGCGAAAGGTGTCTATTGCCGACAGTCTCCGCAAGCCAATAGCCAGCAGCAAATTCAAGAAGCAAAAAGCTTTTATTCTTGTGCAGCGCATGTTTGCTCTGGTGGTAAATTTACATGGTTCCAGAACTTTGAAAAAGCTGGCTCTAGTATCTTCACAGAGTAAATATATTTACTCACTGTCATCTTCGTATACATTCGGAATTCCACTCTTTTGCGCTTTGTACTTCAGAAATCGGACCAAGTTATCTTTGGCAGCAGGGATCAGTGGAAAATGACCAGTGGATCCCAATATCCTTCTTGCTAGTTTCACCTTGCTTTTAAAGGCAGGTAGGAATAGGCGCAACTTTGTCACCAACTCAATTTCTGCAGCAACTGCTTCAGTCGTGTCTCCAACTTCCCCTGCACTTGGTATGGGCAGAATGGCATGGCAGACGCGTTGGCAATTGCCAGAATACATTTGTACCCGAGACGATATACGCGCTCAGGTTAGGGGCATTACAGATACAAAGGTTACAGTCCACAGCAAGCGTGCGCGGTAGCTAGCGGGAGGGCCCCGAAGGGCAGGGTCCCTGGTTCGGGGCGGTGGAGCTGCGGCCATGTTTTTCCGGAGGAACCAGACGGCGAGGCCAGAGCTGCAGAATGTAGATGCACAAAAGTGGTGCGCCAACGTCAGTAGAAGATATTTCAGGTCGAATATGTCAAGTGAATCCAGTGCGGCCGTGGCGTAAGTCGCACTTACCATCAGCGGGATCTCCATCCATTCTGAATGCAAGTGGAGGAGTTCGCCATCCGTGTAGGCCGTTCTTGGGGCTGGAGGCTCGCCGCTCGAGGCATTCTTTAGGCTGGACATACCTTCCTGCACGTCCCCGGTAGCTGAGGTCGTCAGCGCCCAGTCCTGCGGCTGCTGTCGAAGCTCTTGCGGGGCCCCCCTCGAGGCGCTCTGCTTCGTATCCAGCTCAACCTGGTAAAGGGTGACCAGTGCTGCCTCCAGCTGGGTTGCCACCTCCTCGGTCTTGATGGCTATGTAGCGGAACGAGTTGTCCAGGGCCATGTCGATGTAGCCGACAGCACGGGCGTCGCCGGCGTCTTGCGAGGTGAATGAAATGCGATACACCGGATGGTAAAATACTGGCGCCCTGGTGTTTTCGTCCCGCATCCTGATGCCTTGGAGGGAGGCGTCCAGCTGGATCCTTTGCTGGTGCTGTCCGAAGGCGCGCAGAGCTTCCTTGAGTGTGCCCATGGCGTCCTGGCACAACCGGTGCCTTCGGGAAACGGGAACCGCCTGCTTACAAACGAGCTTGGCCCGGAACAGGACCTGCTCGCCGTCGAACCGGGACTGGTCGCCGCCGAGGCTGCCTCCTTGGTTCGTTTTGGGGCTGTGGCAGCTGTTGGAGCAGCGGTAGACGTCGAACCGCGTCGAGGATCGGCTGTTCATGGCGTCCTTCTTCTTCTTCTTCTTCTACTTCACCTCTTTATAATGGCGTCCTCCGGCTAGGCTTTCTTCTTCTCCCTCATCGTGACAGAGTCGTGGAGCACCAGACGCTTGTGCCGCGACTTCTTCATCCTTTTTTCAGGTACGTCAGCATCACATCGTCTTTATTCAAAAATGGCTCTGGATATAGAAGCTATAGAGGCTGATTGCTCGAAACTGGCCCTACCATTGGTAAAATGTTCACGAGCAACAGCACAAACAGTCTAAAAGTTGTGTAAAGGGGAGGCCCCTGCCACCTGAAAAGAGAAGAAGTGAAGAAAATTAGCCCAAAGATTAGCCTTCTCAGATTCGTAAACACAACTCCAAAGGCACCAGGCATCCAGAGGACACAGCGACAAAAAGTAGCCGTGTCAAAATGACCAATTTCTCTCCATTGAAGAGCATGTATAACAGTTTTGTGAAGCAGAACTATTAAGTGCAGAAATCCAAGGGCTATTTTAAAATTATATGTAAGCTATACAAGAAGGATATGATTAAAGGGCAGAGTTACAGGCTTCCTAAATAAATAAAAAAATATGGCGGTTAAAAACAACCCTGAAGTAGTAACATTATGCTGCACTCATTGCACTAGTGGCACACTTTTCAAAAGTCGGGTGTACGGCGTTGCCCATAGTGAGAATCACTCAAAGAAAGGAAAAAATACTACTCATTAACTGTTACCAGCCGCAACATGAAAACATTGATAAATTAACAGCTACGAAGAGGTTGAAGTAGGATTCGCGTGCTGGTGGGAATGACGATCGCGAGTTCGGAAGCTCTGGGCTGTCAAGCTTGTACCCATTCTAACAGTAGCGAACAACAAAATTGCGGGGTGTTTGATATTCATCTGCGATGACAATGCACTGTCATTAGGTGTTGTCCTTGCTTTTAGTTGCTTCCCTTCAACTTACCTTTTCTTCGTGTTTTCTCATATACTTTGCCAAGTATGCCTTTGCTCATTATAGATTTCTGCTCAAATTAACAAAAGAAACCGCTGAACAACTTTGCGGCTGCTCTCTGATGAGCCATACGCTGCCACTTTCATTTTTGCTGAGTTATGCTTTGCAATTTTCAGTTTTCTTGAGTCATTCACGGTCGTAATTCATCCTTACAAACTTTCAGAACTCAGTTCTTTGACCTTCCCGTGGCAGGCACCTTCCGGCCTTTCCCCGGCTAGTGGAGAGGGAGATCTCCACTTGCCCACTTGGCCCACCTGCCAGGTGGCAGCTGGCCAGTGCACACACTGCTTCACCGCCGGACGACGCATTACACTTTCTTCACGGTGGGAATTATAATGCTTATGCATTAACATGCGAGCGCAGCTGACATTGCTTCTCGCTACCTCGTATAGATGGCGCCGTAGAGTGCTTTTCTGATGCTTGTTACTTTTCTTGCATGGGTCTGAGTTGAGGTTTTTGGTAGATTCTAGTGCGCACTGTGCTAACATGAAGCAGCGTACGCAAACTCCTATTGCCTTTCGGAATTTATTGTGAAGCCCTTTGCATTCAGCAATGGTTCTGCTACTTTTGAACGATTCATGAACATGGTATCGCGTCACTTTAAATGGTCCTTTTGGTGGTGGTACCTTGATGCTGCCATTTTTGGAGAAATCATTCTACGAACATTGCGGACCCTTCATTCGTGTCTGGCGTTGCCTGAACCACGCATACTTAGTTCTGAACTCGAAAAAGTTCCGCTTTAGCGAGGATGGATCAAAGGATCTGGGACATCACATCGAGGAACAGAGCTTGAAGCCAGATCGCCGGAACAGTGCAGAAGTTTAGACCTTTAGGCTCTCGCAGGCAGTCAAGGAACATCGTAGTTTTATGGGATGCGCTTTTATTTCTGCCGTTTTATTCACCTCGTCTCCCACACTGCCTACTCCGTGAGTGTCTCCTCCACTAAGCCGCTTCTTTTGAATGGACGAACGAGTGCGAATCCTTATTCCGTCAGCCGAAGTTCTTGACGATGCTTCTTGTATTTCGGCCGTTCGATGTATGCGGAAGAAGAGAAGTTCATACGGAAGCTAGAGGTGTTTGAACAACCTGGATGCTGTACTAGTTACACGAAAGAACGACCGGGAGCATGCTATTTCATACGCGAGCCGATCCCCCAGAAAGGCCGCGCGCAATGACACGGTTACGAAACTTCGTTTATTGTCTATGGGGGTTTAACGTCACAAAGCGACTCAGGCTATGGGTTACGCCGTAATGAATAATTCCTAAAATTTCGTCTCCCTGGGGTTCGTTAACGTGCGCTGATATCACTCAGTACACGGGTCTCTAGAATTTCGCCTCCACCGAAATTTGACCGCCGCGGCCGGGATCGAACCGGCGTCTTTCGGGTCAGCAGCCGAGCACCAAACTGCTGTTCGTTATTATTCGGTCTGCTTAATTTTGAACTACTTCTAAGGATGTGAAATTAGTACTCTTAGTGTTACCCCAGCATATTATACAATAGGAGAGACGTGAATGGATGCACGAGTTGTAAGCTGTTAGTAGTGAAGGCTGAGCAAAGTATGAAGGGGTTCTGAGTAAAACCCTTAAGCCCGCAGCAATCTTGGATCTGATGCTTGCTATGCGGGAATGAAATTTTAGATGGCGGTCTCATTTTACTGTTAAAAATAATGTTAACTTGCTGACTGCGATAAAGTTTGCTCCTGTACAGATGGGAGGAACGCTGCAAGCTCTGCGGGAAAGAGGCCGACTTCACATCTTCCTCACATGCCCTACCTGACCAGCGCCGGATAATTACCGACGGCTTGCAGCGGATATCCCTCCAACGGCTCGTCTTTGCCTTTTGAGAGCAGCCCCCTCAGGACTGCCTCGTTCCACGCAAGTGGGGGAAGGGGGGGTGGGGAATAAATGCTTTCCCAACCACCACGTGATTTGCCGCTGAGGAGAGATGAACAGTACCAACATAGTTTTATCGGAATTCATCTGCAATTTGTGTTTAGAGCGACATGATTATAGATTGGCTATGTCGGTATTAAGTGGGCGCAAGGGTTGTTATGCTCTTATCAGAGTTATACATCATGGTGTCAGCAACATAAAATATATATCCCAATAAGGAGCGACGCTTAGGCGAACTATTGTCGTAAATTAAAAATAATATTTGGACGAGAATCGATCCTTCCAGCAAACCCATGTTGGAAATCTTGTTTCCTGTGAAGCACCAGCAACACAAGCAATCTGAGGTCTGTTAGATAACTCTTAATTTTGTATTAAAGGCGGACCAGTTATAGATACCTCTTCCAACTTGCTAAATATTATTAAATGATTAACTTTGTCACAAACATTCGAGAAAGAAAAAAAAAACAGAAAATAGTGAATGTCTGGACGATGAAAATGGAGGAAGGCCTCCGAAGCAGGATACTTGAACATAACAATTTGAAGTGCTAAAATATTCGGAGGACGCTTAAGCTTCGCCTTAATAGCAGATCCGTTAGCGCCTTCTGCTTTTTTTCTCTTTTGATTCCTTCTCTTTCTCATTTCTCATGGTTTACCAATCCACAATCACCATACCAACACGCAGTCATCGAGTACAATAACAATTACCGATTGCGTTACCGAGAACCAATCACCAATCACAATTATCGCTCACCAATCGCAGTCTAGGTTACACTGCACGACGTACTCCGCCACTAGAGATCCGCACACACACACACCATAACACCGGCTTTTCATTCTGCGCGATTTCTGACACTTAAAGGGGTGGAGACACCAAATTTTGAAGCTATAAAAAGCCTGCTATGGGATTCCTATGTATGCAAGGGCACTGACAGCCAGGTGTTGGATGCAACAAACGTTTAAAAAATATTTTAATTCGGTTCCAAAGATTACCTAAATGCTCTCTCTCACGATCTAGACCCATCGCTAGCGCCAGCAACCATGACGTCACAAGGGGTGTAGAAAAATAAAGTTTTTAGTGACGTCATACCAAAATACAGTGACGTACGATGTGCGGGGCACAGCCGCGTGAGCGCAGTCGACGCACCAGCGAGCCGCGTTTGCTGCTAACTGCCACTCGCTCGGTTTGCGGCGCGCCGTTGCGAACAGCGTCGCAACGTCCGATTGCAGCTCGTTGCCTGCGTCCGGCCTGCTAGATGTCAACGGCGGGCCGCTCGCGGCAACAACGACGAGAAGCGGCAGCCAATGCGAGCCCGGAGAGCGGCAGCGTCATGATGAAAGAGGGCGCACTCCTTGGAGCCGGGCGGTCTGCGCCAGTCTTCGTGCCGAACGCCGGCATCTGAAGAACGCGATAGTATTGTTTGTTCACGTTCATAGCAAACCCTGGGATATATGAATATCAAAAATGCATCGTTTCTGACGATCGCTGGCAAATACCGAGTTTCTGGTAGAAGTGATGACTGCGATGCAAGCAAATTTCATCAGCCGGTTTGGTGCTGCTGCTACCTGGTGCGGTTCGCCTGCCGTCTGCTAGTTCCGTTGCTGAAGACGTCGTGGAAATCGAACATATCTTTTATTATGGGACGAGTTCACAGTAAAGGGGTGCCCAGCGGAGCACGTTTCTGAGCGTTGGCCAGTCCCGAAGCGCCCTCAGCTGCGGAGTCGATATGCGAAAGCAGCTAGGCCTAGCGACGAGGGTAGTCTGGGACCAGCGCGCAGGTCGTCGGCCGGCGTTGCCGCAGGCAGTGTCGCTGCCGAAAGATCAACTTTTAGCACAGTCATGCTGTCGTATCTCGAATCTAGAAAGCATCCTTTCTGGGAGCATGGCTGTTTTGTATTTTCTTGTGCGGACGTGAAGTACGCCGAGTCTGCTGGCCTGTAGGTCAGCCTGGATACCGTCTGCCGACGTCATAAAAGCGAGCTAAAGAGTGTTCTTGACGTAAATAATAAACCATGGGACAAGAAATGTGAAAAAAGGGTCATTTTTGAGGATCGCTGACCAATACTGAGCTGCTAGCAGAGGTAACAACTGTGATATGAGCAAATTTCTCACAACCGCGCCTAGCAGCTGCCGCTGGCGCGACGTTGGGGTCCGGCTCACCTGGCGCCCGCTAGCTCCGCTGCCGAAGGCGTCGAGGAGATTGACCATACTATTATTTTATTGAGAGATGTTTCTGTTAACACTACAGCTATTTGTGAAAAGTAGGCCTTTTATTATAGCGCAGGCGACTTCCGAAGCGCTGGCCGCTCTCTAAACAGGCTATAGGTCTAGCGACGACCACGGCAGCTAGGCAGCAGCAGAGCTCGTCGCCCGGAGCGCCCGCGAGCGTTGCCGTTGCCGAAAGCTCCCAACATAAGCAGACATGATTTGCCGCCAGCACTCGAGTATAGCTGGCAGTTCTGATAACGAGGCGATCTTGTCTTTTCTTGTGATATTTGTACACCATCCCAAGCAGCGCTCAGGTACTGCTGCACGGCAGCGAAGTGTGACACCGGTTGTGGGCGCAGCTTGGGTACAGCGGCGCAGCGATGCTTACTGGCGTTTTGCAAAGTGTTTCGCATCCTCACGCGAACCCGCGAAGGCGATATTAGCGTGCGAACAAAAAAAAGTCGATGTCCTCACTCATTGGAATCAGATCTGTCAGAATCCGAGCTGCTGGGACTAGACGTGCAGTTGTTTGTTTTCATGCGCTGGTCAGCACGTGTGTGGGAAAGCAGACGATGCAGCAGTAGGTGCGTCACAACTTTTGTAGGCCCACGTGACCACGCGAAGCAGTTGATCTTCCCCTCTGTGACGTCACTGTACAACTCGGCGTTCCGAAACCGAAACCGAAAATCGTTCACCTAAAGATGCTATAATAAATTATTCACTGTGAATATATGAATCTTTGAGTGTGTATCATGCTTCCTGGAGCCATAAGAAACGTTTGAAACTAAGAACGCGGGAACCACAAATTTGGTGTCTCCACCCCTTTAAACAGCATATATATATTTGATTGATTGATTCATGATCAATCAATTTGGTTCTATTTTTAAAAAAATTGTATGACATCAGTACAGATACAAAACGCACGTTAATAAGTGACGCAGATCGCAACGGTTTCACCAGGTTCCCCTCAAACACGGTGTAACAACCGATCCTTCGTGGCCTGTGCTTTGCATGACAAGAGAGACTGGACCGCAACCGCAATGGCGGCTTTATACTTTTAATGAGTTATTCATATACACTGGGATTTTTTCCGACTGACGCAGGACGACGGCAGACGCCGGGGTTTGGCGTAAAAGCGGACATTCAAAAGAGAATAATCCGCGGCGTATACATGACACAGGAAGGACACAGAAATATTCCACAAATGATGATGTTATATTTTATTTCCAAGCAGGAGTGGCGTTGTGGCGGAGCCATTAGACACCTTTAGCATACCGTGTACCGGGATACCACTACCGGTACCGGAGTACCGGGAGGCCGCGCGCAGCCAATGCGCATGCGCAAATCGTCTTGACGGCGCCAGATGGCGCCACGTACAAGGTAGCTGCGCGCGCGCTAGCATCATCGGGACCAATCAGAGCGCGCTCAGCGGTGGGGGGCCGGCTCCCGGTACTCAGGTAACGGTAACGCTAACACGGTGCACGGTATGCTAAAGGTGTCTATTGCTGACAGTCTCCGCAAAAAATAGCCAGCAGCAACTTCAAGAAGCAAAAGGTTTTATTCTTATGCAGCACATGTTTACACTGGTCGCAAATTTAGATGGTTCCAGAACTTTGAAAAAGCTGGCTCTAGTATCTTCACACAGTAAATATATTTAATCACTGTCATCTTCATAGCCATTCGGAATTCCACTTTTTTGTGGTTTGTACTTTAGAAATCGGACCATGTTATCTTTGGCTGTAGCGATCACTGGAAAATGAGCAGTGGATCGCAATATCCTACTGGGTAGATTCACCGCACTTTTAAAGGCATATAGGAATAGGCGCAACTCTGTCACCGACCAACTGAATTTCTGCAGCAACTGCTTCAGTCCTGTCTCCAACCTCTCCCTGCACTTGCTATGGGCGGAATAGCACTGCAGACGTGTTGGCATCTGCGAGAATACATTTGTATCCGAGTCGATATAGGTGCGCAGGTAACAGGCATCACAGATGGAAATGCCACAGTCCACGGCAAGTGTAACGCGGTCGCTTGCGGCAGGGCGCCGAAGGGCAGGGTCCCTGGTTCGGGGCAGTGGAGCTGCGGCCATGTCTTTTCGGAGGCAGCAGTGTTGTTAAGGCTGGAGACTCGCCGCTCGAGGCATTGTTTAAGCTCGAGATACGTTCCAGGACTTCTCCGTTAGCTGAGGTGGTCTGGGCCCAGGCCTGTGGCTGGTGTCGAAGCTCTTGCGCGGCCTCCCGCGAGACGCGTTCCTTCGTATCCAGCCCAACCTGGAAAAGGGCGACCAGCCACGCCCCCATCTCGGTAGCCGCCTTCTCGACCTTGATGGCTATGTAGCGGTACGTGTTGTCCAGGGTCATGTAGATGTACCCGACAGCACGGGCGTCGCTGGCGTCTTCCGAGAGGAACAAAATGCGATGCGCCGGATGGTGGAACGGTAGAGCCCCGGCCTTTTCGTCGGGTGTCTTGACACCTTGGATGGAGACAGGCAGGTGGACTCTCCGCTTGTGCTGTCGGGAGGAGCGCACAGCCTCCTTGAGTCGGCCCATGGCGTCCTGGCACAAGCGGTGCCCGTGGGCAACGGGTACCGCCAGCTTGCCGATGATCTTGGCCCGGAAGAGGAGTCCCTCCCCCTCGAACCGGGGCCGGTCGCCGCCATGGCTGCCTCCTTGGTCCGTTTTGGGGCTGCGACGGGTGTTAGAGCAGCGGTAGACGTGAAACCACGTCGAGAGACGGCTGTCCATGGCACCCTCCGGTTAGGCTTTCATCTTCTGTCTCTTCCTCTCAGAGCCACGGAGCACCGCATTTATGCCCGGACTTCTTCCTCATTTTTTCAGTTACGCCAGCGTCATCTTTATTGAGAAATGGCTCTGGATGTAGAAGCTATAGAGGCTGATTACTCGAGACTGGTCCTACCATTGGTGAAATGCTCACAAGCAACAGCACACATAGTCTAAAAGTCCTGTAAAGCGAAAGGGCCTAGGGTAACGGAGTGTTCCGAACGCCGTTAGTGCAGACAGCGGTAAAGTAGCATGTTGAAATCCGCAGACTGTTGGCACGACGGAACAAAAGAAGCTGATCTCTTTATGATATCAAGGGGAGGCCCCTGCCACTTGAAAAGAGAAGAGAAGAAAATTAGCCCAAAGATTAGCCTTCTCAGACTCGTAAACGCAACTCCGAAGGCACTAGGCATTCAGAGGACTGAGTGACACAAAATAGCCGCATCAAAATGTCCAATTTCACTCCATTGAAGAGTATCGATAACAGTTTTGAGAAGCAGTTATCAAGTGCAGAAGTCCAAAGACTACTTTAAAATTATATGTAAGCTAGACAAGAACGTTGTGATTCAAGGGCAGAGTTACAGGCTTCCTAAATAAATAAAAATTATGGCGGTTAAAAACAATCCTGAAGTAGTAACATTTTAGTGCGCTCATTGCACGATAGTAGCGCACTTTCCAAAACTCGGGTTTCTAAGTGTGCGGCGTTGCCCATTGTGTTCAGAAAAGAAAAAACAGCGCTAAATTCTACATAGACCACAAAGAAAGACGGACAGGACGGGCGCTGTCCTGTCCGTCTATGTGGTCTATGTAGAATTTAGCGCTGTTTTTTCTTTTCTGAACACAATGTCACACCAACTAGCCCAGCAAAAGGTACTGTTAGGCGTTGCCCATATTGAGAATCACTGAAAGAAAGGAAAAAATACTACTCATTAACTGTTACCAGCCGCAACATGAAAACATTGATAAATTAACGCGAGCCGATCTCTCAAAAAGGCGGGGCGCAATCACACGGTTACCGAATTTTGTTTATTGTTTATCGAGGTTTAACGCCCCCAAAGCGACTCAGGCTATACCGTAGTGAAGGACTCCGAAAATTTCGACCACCTGGGGTTCTTTAACGTGCACTTACATCGCTGAGTACACGGGCCTCTAGAATTTCGCCTCCATCGAAATTTGGCCGCCGCGGGAGGGATCGAACCCGCGTCTTTCGGGTATGCAGCAAAGCGCGGATGGGCAGAACGCTACTATTCAGACTGCTTGATTTTGAACTACTTGTAAGGATGTCAAATGAATACTGCTAGTGTTACGCCAGCCTATTATACAATAGGAGAGACGCGAATGCATGAACGAATTGGAAACTGTTAGTAGTGAGGGCTGAGCAAAGTATGAAGGGGTTCTAAGTAAAACACTTATGCCCGCAGAAATCTTGGATCTGATGCGAGCTATGCGGGAATGAAATTTTAGATGGCGATCTCATTTGACTCCTAAAAATAATGTTGACTTGTTGACTGCGAAAAGCTCCGTCTTATACAGAGGGGAGGAACGCTGCAAGCTCTGCGGGTAAGCGGGTAAGTTCACATCCTCGTCACATGCCCTACCTGACCAGCGCCGGATAATTACCGACAACTTGAAGCGAATAGCCCTCCAAGGGCTGTCGGTTACCTTTTAAGGGCAGCCTCCTAAGGGCTGCCTGGTGCCACGCAAGGGGTGGGGGTTGGGCGGAGGGGGGAGGGGGAAATAAATATTTTCACAACCACCACGTGATTTGCCGCTGGGGAGAGATGAACAGGACCAACATAGTTTTATCGGCATTCGTCTGTAATTTGTGTCGAGAGGGACAGGATTATAGATAGGCTAAGTCGGTATTAAGTTTGGTCGCAATGGCTGTTATGCTTATATCAGAGTTATATACCATGGTGTCAGCAGCATAAAATATATGTTCGAAAGAGGAGAGACGTTTAGGTAAACTATTAACGTAAATTAAAAATAATATTTGGACGAGAATCGATAGTGGCGGAAAACCCATGTTGGAAATCTTAATTTCATACGAAACACCAGACACAAACAATCTGAGGTCTGTTAGATAACTCTTAATTTTGTAATAAAGGCGGACCAGTTATACATACTTCTTCGAACTTACTAAATGGTATTAGATGACCGACTTTGTCAAAAGCATTCTACAAAGAAACAAAAACAGAAAATTGTGAATGTTTGACGTTGAAAATGGCGGAAGGCCTCCGAAGGAGGGTCATTAAACTTAACAACCTAAAGTGCTAAAATATTTGGAAGACGCTTAAGCTTCGACTTTATAGCAGATGCGATAGCGCCTTCTGCTTTTTTTCTTTTTATTAATTCTCTTTCTCATTTCTCACGGTTTACCAATCCACAATCACATTACCAACACACGGTCATCGATTACAATAACAATTACCGATAGCGTTACCGATAACCAATCACCAATAACAATTATCCCTCACCAATATCAATGTAGGTTACAGTGCACGACGCACTCCGCCACTAGAGATCCGTACACACACACCATAACACCGGCTTTTCATTCCGCGCGATTTCTGACCATTAAATAGCATATTTATATTTGGTTTTATTTAAAAAAAATTAGTATGACACCAGTACAGATCCCAAACACACGTGACTAAGTAATGAATGTCGCAACGGTTTCACGAGGTGCCTCTCAAAGACGCTGTAACCAACGGTCCTTCGTGGCCTGTGCTTTGCATGACGAGAGAGACTGGGTCGGAACCGCAATGGCGGCTTTATACTTTTAATGATTTATTCATATATTCTGGGATTTTTTCGGACTGATGCAGGACGACGGCAGACGCCGGGGTTTGGCGTAAAAGCGGACATTAAAAAGAGGATAATCCGCGGCGCATAGATGATACATGAAAGACACGGAAATATTCCACAAATGGTGATGTTATTACATTTTATTTTCAAGCAGAAGTGCTGCTGTGGCGGAGCCATTAGACACCTTTAGCATACCGTGTACCGGGGTGCCACTACCGGTCCCGGAGTACCGGGAGCCCGCGCGCAGCCAATGCGCATGCGCAAATCATCTTGACGGCGCTGCGGCACGTACCCGGCAGCTGCGCGCGCGCCAGCAGCATCAGGACCAATCAGCGTGCGCTCAGCGGCGGTGGGCGGGCTCCCGGTACTCCGGTAACGGTAAAGCTAACGCAGTACACAGTATGCTAAAGGTGTCTATTGCCGTCAGTCTCCGCAAGCCATAAGGAATAAGCCAGCAGCAACTTCAAGAAGCAAAAAGCTTTTATTCATGTGGAGCACATATTGGCACTGGTGGAAAATGTACATCGTTCCAGAACTTTGAAAAAGCTGGCACTAGTATCTTCACACAGTAAATATATTATATTTAGTCACTGTCATCTTCATAGCCATTCGGAATTCCACTCTTTTGTGCTTTGTACTTCAGAAATCGGACCAAGTTATCTTTGGCTATAGCGATCACTGGAAAATGAGCAGTGGGTCCCAATATCCTACTTCCTAGTTTCACCTTGCTTCTAAAGGCAGGCAGGAATAGGCGCAACTTTGTCACCAACTCAATTTCTGCAGCGACTGCTTCAGTCGTGTCTCCAACGTCCCCCTGCTAGCACTGCAGATGTGTGTGCATCTGCGACAATACATTTGTATCCGCGTCGATATAGGCGCGCAGGTTACGGGCATCACAGATACCAATGCCACAGTCCAAAAGTTACGCGGTGCTGGACACCGAATATGTGACTCCAGCGCGGCAGTGACGTATGTCGCGCTCACAAAAAGCTGGATATCCCCTTGCAAAGAGTTCCATTCTGACTGCGAGTGGAGGTGTTCGCCCACCGTGTAAGCCATTCTTGGGGTTGGAGACTCGCCGCCCGATGCATCCTTTAGGCTGCAGATACGTTCCTGCACGTCTCTGGTAGCTGAGGGGGTATGGGACCAGGCCTGCGGCTGGTGACGCCGCTCTTGCGAGGCCACCCACGAGGCGCGCTGCTGCGTATCCAGCCCAACCTGGCAAAGGGCGTCCAGGGCTGCCTCCCGCTCGGGTGCCGCCTTCTCGGTCTTGATGGCGATGTAGTGCAAGGCGTCACCCTGGGCCACGTAGATATTGACAACAAGCAGGGCATCGCTGGTGTCTTGCGAGATGAACGAAATACGATGCATCGGATGGTAAAACAGTAGCGCCCAGGTCTTTTGGTCGGGTATCCTAATTCCTTGGAGGGAGACGGCCAGATGAACCCTCTGCTTGTGCTGTCAGGAGGAGCGTACAGCCTCCTTGAGGCTGCCCAGGGCGTCATGGCACAGCCGGTGGCGCTGGGCTGCGGGAACCGCCAGCTTGTCCCGGAGGAGGAGCTCTTCGCCGTCGAACTGGGACGGGTAGCCGCCAAAGCTGCCTCCTTGGCGCGTTCTGGGGTTGCGGCGGCTGGACTAGTGCCTCACTCCAAACCACTTCGAGAGACCGCTGTTCATGGAGACCTCCGGTTACGCCTTCTTGTTCTCTGTCTTCCTCGCAGAGCCGTGGAGCATCACGCGCTCATGCTCCGACCTCTTCCTCATTTTTTCCAGTTACGCCTGCATCACCTCTACCAAGAAATGGCTCTGGATATAGATGTTATAGAGGCTGAATAACCAAAACTGGCCCTATAATTGGTGTTGCCTGACAGTGTTGCCTGACAGGGCTCAGCCCGCTACTACATGAAAAACAAACGTATAAATTACAAAACTCCGGCGGGCCGGTACAAAACAGTATCGTTGATATGGACATCAAACGAAATCAAAGAAAAGTAGGCGCAAAAGTAAGCATTATACAGAGCAAAATACATACACACTCAGCAAAAAAAAGACCAAAGCGCTTGACGAGAAGTCGCATCGTAAATGTTCGATGAGTATAAATAAGAAACGGAGACCAAGACTTATGCATGAAACACTACATCAAAGAACGAAGTTCTACTTAAGGCTTTTTCTAGCGTACTGAAAAACAAGGCATTATAGGGATATAAGCCCAGACAAGAGTACACAGAGGCGAACACAAATCAGTAATTGGGGAAAAGAAATGGACTACAACATGCTTGCATGATAAATTTCAGTGATCGGTATAGGCGACATCGCTACTGAGAACTCCCTTACATTCATTTTTGAAACGGAGGCGAACAACAAAATTACGGGGCGCTTGATCGTCACTATGCGATGACAATGCACTGTCATTAGGTGTCCTCCTTGATTTTAGTTGCTTCTCTTCAACTTACCGTTTCTTGGTATTATCTCTTATACTTTGGCAAGTATGCCTTCGCTCATTATAGTTTCTTGCTCATATTAGCAGAAGAAACTGCTGAAAAACTTTGCTGCTCCCTCTGATGAGCCGTATGCTGTCATTTCCATTTTTTCTGAGTCATGTTTAGTGATTTTCAGTTTTCTTCACTAAATCTTGGTCATAATTAGTCCTTAGAAATTTTACAAACTCGTTTCTATGACCTTCCCGTGGCGGGTACCTTCCGGCCTCTCCCCGGCTAGTGGAGAGGGAGATCTCCCGCTGCTCACTTTGCCACCTGCCAGGTGGCAGCTGGCAAGTGCATACACTACTTCACCGCCGGACGACGCAGGACGCTCTTTCTTCAGGGTGGGATTATAATACTAACGCATTAAAAGGCGATCTCAGCTGACATTGCTTCTCGCTACCTCGTATAAAATGGCGCCGTAGACCGCTTTCCTTGTGCCTGTTACTTTTCTTGCGTGGGTATGAGACGAGGTTTTTGGGAGATTCTAGTGCATACTATGCTAAAAAGAATCACCGATTGTAACACCCGATGGCATTTTGGAATTTAATGTGAAGCCCTTTGAATTCCGCAATGTTTCTGTTACTTTTGAACGATTTATGGGCACCGTATCGCGTCGCTTTAAATGGTCCATTTGTTGATGGTACCTTGATGGTGTCATTTTTGAGGAAATCATTCTACGAACATTGCGGACCCTTCACTCGTGTCTGGGGTCGCTTGCACCACGCAGGCTTTGTTCTCAACTCTAAAAATTTGGCTGTGGTTTAGCTCTCGTGAAACCTGGAGTGACGCGATAGCGACAGCTGACCGAGTGCAACTCGCTCGGTCGAATTGCTAAGGCAACCTTTCGCTGCTCCGTTTCGCTGGGCGTTTCATCTTCATCTTCGTCCCTGGACGTAGATTCACTCTCCCCTTTCCCTGCACTCCTCCCCCACTCGGTTTCGCGCCGACATTCTATCCCCCGTCTCCACTAGTCCCCCACTTGGTTTCTCCAGTGTCTTTAGGTTTCTCCTGTGCGCAGCGCCGCCGGCAGCTGACCGCACCACTAGGGTCGCACCACATGGCCAACCACGTGGCCAGCCACGGCGTCACCATGCTGAAGGCTCGAAATGCTAGTGTAGTGTAGGCGCGCGGCGCGCACACCAGCTGCGTGCTCTGACGTCACTCCGCGCATGCACACAACTGAGGAGGCAGGCGACGTCTGCTCCGGTTCCGTCGCAGTGGAGAGGCGCGCGGCGCGCACACCAGCGTCGTGCTCTGACGTCACTCCGCGCATGCGCACAACTGACGAGGCAGGCGACGTCTGCTCCGGTGCCGGCGCAGTGGAAAGGCGCGCGGCGCGCACACCAGCTGCGGCTATGACGTGACTCCGCGCATGCGCACAGCTGGCGGAGCGGGGGTACGACTCAGCGCGCAGCCATGCTGACCTCGCGAAGCGGCTGGCGTAGTGTAGCTATCGCTAAAAATTTCCGCTTTAGCGAGCATAGATCGTTGTATCGGGACATCACTCGAGGAACAGAGCTTGAAGCCGGATCGCCAGAGCACTGCAGCAGTTTAGAGCTTTAAGCCCTCGCAGGCAGTCAAGGAACATCGTAGCTTCTTTGCACGTGCTTTTATTTCTGCCGTTTTAAGGCGGACGCCTTTTATGGCACCCCGCCGCGGTGGCTCAGTGGTTGCGGAGCTCGGCTGCTGACCCGAAAGACGCGGGTTCGATCCCGGCCGCTGCGGTCGAATTTCGATGGAGGCAGAATTCTAGAGGCCCGTGTACTGTGCGATGTCAGAGCACGTTAAAGAACCCCAGGTGGTCGAAATTTCCGGAGCCCCCTTCACTACAGCATCCCTCAGAGCCTGAGTCGCTTTGGGACCTCAAACCCCAATAACCCAATAAGCCAAGCCTTTCATGGCTCATACTCGCGGCCAATGTCAGGTGCGGTGTAATGCTGCCTTTCACGAATAACGCGGCAGCTAATCCGGATAGCCGAAAACAAATCGAGCGTCATGTAGACGGGACCAAATCTAACCCCGACGCCAAGTTTAATGACTGTAGAGTGATTAGTTGATGAATTGTAGCCAATTATAGCGAAAAAACAACGAAATGCGTCGATATAGCGCGGACGTATATATAACGACGGGAATGGTTTGACGTCACAACCTGCGGAAGTCGTCACAGCAGAGTGAAAATTACCACAGAATTGGCGAAAAAACGGCGGATTTGTGTCAAATTAGATTGAAAAATGTGTGATTAAGTGTAATTAGTACTTAATATCACCGAAAGACCTATAATTTTGGTAAAAATTGCTCAAACACGAGGAAAAGTGGATGACGTCGTCACGTCAGATCAAAGGACGTCGAAGCAGTGTGATCCGCCGCCAAGCAACAAATGGCGACGCGCTGCGCATGCGATGCGTGACGTCACTTCTTCCTCTCGCGACGCTCTTCTCCTCTGTCATGAAATGAATTCAAGCGCGGCATATTCAAATCAATGCAATATGTCGCAAACGGCTTTCGCCTTCCAGCATAATGATGTGTTGTCCACGATAGATCGGTTTGGCACTGTTTCTGGCGCTATCGCTCCAAAAGTTCTAGTCTATAGTTTGGTTCATGGGGCACAACTCCGCCCCTGTATGCTGGAATAGAATGGTCTTGTGTGCCCCCTAAATATCTTGGTGTGGAAAGAGATATCTAAGTGCCTCCAACGAATTTTTTTATTCACCGCTTCACCTACACTGCCTACCCTGTGACGTGTCTCCTCCACGAAGCCGCTTCTTTTGAATGGATGAACGAGTAGGACGCCTTATTCCGTCAGCTAAAGTTATCCTTTACTATGCATCCATTCCTTTGGCAGTTCGATGTATTCGAACGAGGAGAAGTTCGAACATCTAGTGAAACAGCGCAACGGCACAGGGCCAAAGGGAAGAAGGGGACGAACACAGCGCTGTGTTCGTGCCTTTCTTCCCTTTGGCCCTGTGCCGTTGCGCTGCTTCACTAGATATGTCAGACCAACTCGCGCACCAGTTCATGTTGTACAACTTTATTTCTTGTACAAGGGGCTCTATCTTTTCGTCTTCTGTTGTTGAACCATCCCGTTTCATCCCAGCTATTGCTAATGCATCATGCAAATCGCGAATGCTCGGTTTAAAAAAAAATCAGCGCTGTGTTCGTCCCTTTCTTCCCTTTGGCCCTGTGCCGTTGCGCTGCTTCACTAGATATGTCAGACCAACTCGCGCACCAGTTCATGTTGTACAACTTTATTTCTTGTACAAGGGGCTCTATCTTTTCGTCTTCTGTTGTTGAACCATCCCGTTTCATCCCACCTATTGCTAATGCATCATGCAAATCGCGAATGCTCGGTTTAAAAAAAAATCAGAGCTGTGTTCGTCCCTTTCTTCCCTTTGGCCCTGTGCCGTTGCGCTGCTTCACTAGATATGTCAGACCAACTCGCCCACTAGTTCATGTTGTACAAGTTCACACAGATGCTAGGGGTGTTGGCATCGATGCTGTTCTGGTTCAACGAAACGACGACCGGGAGCATGCTACTTCAATCGCGAGCCGATCAATCAGAAAGGCGGTGCGCAATCACAAGGTTACCGAACTTTTTTTTATTTGTGTAGGTTTAATGTCCCAAAGCGACTCAGGCTATCAGGGACGCCGTAGTGAAGGACTGCGGAAATTTCGGCCACCTGGGGTTCTTTAACGTGCACTGACATCGCACAGTACACGGGCCTCTAGAACTTCGCCACCATCGAAATATGACCGCCGCGGCCGGTATCGAACCCGCGTCTTTCGGACCAGCAGCCGAGTCCCATAGCCACTGAGCCACCGCGGTGGCTGAACGTCTTAGCGTAAATGAGAACGCCGTCTAGGTAGCATATGCATATTTCCCATTTCAATCCGCGGGGCTATAGTGTCCATAAATCTCCCGAAGGTAGTGGGCGCTTTGCAAAGGTCGATCGGAATCACATTAATTTCATGAAGGCGAAGGCCATCAGGTGTAACAAGCAGTGACAGAAGCAGTATAGGTGAGCATAAGGGAAAGGAACTTAGAACTGAGCGATAGTAATGAAAAAAGGCCCAGGCAAATATTGAAAATGAAGAACTGCAGGGAGAGACGAAATCATATAAAGCTGATTAATACACTTGGTCCAAGGTACAAGGAAAAAATGTTATAATCATTGGAAGCAGTCTAACAAGTCGGGGAATTCCGGACAGCTGGCGACAGAGTTTAGTGAGTTTGATATATAAGCGGACAGCAAATGGGATGAACATGAAAGCAAGCAGACGATTACTATAAGTAGTAGTAGTAATCGACCATAATTTATAGGCCGAGCATGTCGACCGCCTGGGCGACCAGAAGCCGCTGTTCTTCTTCCCCTTCAGCGCCAAGCCAGTCGAGCCAGGTGGTGATGGATAGAGAAGGTGGGGGGAAGGAACCCGACTGCTGAGCAGCCGGGCAATAGAAGACGCAATGGGCCAGGTCCGCATAGATGCAGGGGCGATTGGGACAGGAAGGGTCCGATCGATAGCGATAGAGGAAGAGGCGGGACGGGGTGATAACTGCGTTCATCTGAATGTGCCGAAGAAGGCGAGACTCCGGCACCGTGAGTGATGGATGAGGGGGAGGGTAAAGGCGTTTGTCGAGGCGGAGCTCAAGGTAGACCTCTTTTATGGTGCGGCGAAGGGTGAGTCTCCCACCATCCTCCGAGGGCTTGGGCCAGGGGATCAACGGTGCCCGGAAAAGTGTGTCGCGGGCGAGCTGATGGGCCAGCCCATTTCCGTCAATCCCTGAATGCCCAGGGACCCAGCGGAGGAAAACGATGGAAGGCTGCAGTGCGGAGGCCGCTCGTTCGACCTCCTGTTGGAGAGAAGGGGTCAGGGTGCGTTTCTGTATGTGGTGTATAGCGGCTTGTGAGTCTCAATAGACTGTGTACTCTTGGAGAGAGGGAAGGAGGGCAAATGACTGGAGGGCATGCGCAATGGCGAGGACCTCGAGGGACAATGCGTCTGGAGGGTGTAGATACGGCCCGCTGGTGTGGGTTTCAGGAGCAGGGAGGTGTGGATGGTACAGGGCGTAGCCGCAGGAACCTCGAGGAACCACGAAGGAGGCATCCGTGTAAGCTACACCCTGGGTATCAAAGAGAGGGGAATGGTGCTTTGCGGCCGCATGACGACGTCCGGCGTGCAGGACGGGGGACATGTTGGTCGGGAGGGGAAGGATACGAAGATTGGGAGCGGGGGTGGGAATAGGAGAGGTAAAGGGGGAGATTGGAATGTGCGAGATACCCGCTTGAGTCAATAACCACTGACCCTGACGGGTAAGGGAAAGCCGGGCAAGCTGCGAGTCACGATGGAGACTGAGAAGAGAACGAAGAGGATGGAAGAGGCCTGTGGCAAAGAGCTTAGTGGTAGAGGTAGTGATAGGGAGGTTGAGAGCTTCCTTGTAGAGGCCCACAAGGGCAGTCTCGAGAGCGTTAAATTGAGTCTGAGTGAAGGAAGCGTAGGGTGCAAAGTACAAGACCTTGTTGAGGGCCAGCGCGTGGGCAACTCGGCACGCGTGAGCCTCGTGGAGACCTGAGTATCGAGTGACCACGCTCCGCAGGAGGTGAGTTACAGAGTGGCAGGTGATGACAGCGCGGTGGAGGGCTTGCACATTCTTAGCCGCATGCAAAGGGAAGCCAAGAACTTTGCACTGTGTGACGACAGGAATGGGAGAGCCAGAAAGGTGGAGAGAGACGAAGTGGTTGTGTGAGCGCTGGTAGGAGGAATGGTTGAGAAGGAGAAGCTCGGATTTCTCAGGAGCAGGAGAGAGGCCAGCGGTGGTGAGAAAGGAGTCGATGAGATCTAGGCCACGTTGCAGGGTGTCCTGTACGTGACCGGGAGAGCCAGATGAACACCAGAGAGTGATGTAATCGGCGTAAAATATATGATGCAGGTCGGGAATTTCAGCCAGCTGGGAGGCGAGAGGGGCCATAGCGAGATTGAAAAGGGTAGGAGAGAGAACAGCACCTTGAGGAGTGCCACGGGTGAGGTGGTGTGGGTTAGACAAGTGGGTATCTACTCGAAAGCGAGCCACACGTTTAGAGAGGAATGAGCGGATATAGGAGTACATGCAGGAGCCACAATCCAAAGAGGTGAGTTGAGAAAGGATGTGATCGTGGCAAACGCCGTCAAAGGCCTTGCGAACATCGATGGTCAGAAGTGCGTAAATTTGAGTGGGTGTAGGGGACAGGAACGTTTGCTGGAGACTCAGAAACATGTCCTGTGCACAGACGCGGCGTCGGAAGCCAATGAGAGAATTGGGGAAGAACTCCCGTGCCTCAAGAAAATCAGAGAGGCGAGTCAGAGCCATTCGCTCAAGGGTCTTACCAACGCACGACGTCAGGGAGATTGGGCGGAGGTTAGAGAGAGAGGGAGGTTTGCCCGGCTTTGGAATCATAGAAATAAGGGAGGATGTCCAGGAGCTCGGCAAGCAGCCGCTCTCCCAGACCTCATTGTAGGTTTGAAGGAGGAATTCTTTGGCACAGTCAGGAAGGTTACGAAGTGTGGTGTACGTAATGGCATCCTCACCGGGAGCCGAGCGTGTAGCATTAGCAGCCAGAGCAGATTCGAGCTCCCGGAGAGTGAAGCGTTGGTCCAGATCGGGGTTAGGTCCACCTGAGTACACCGGGTAGGAGGGTGCCAGAGGGGGCGGGAGGTAGAGAGAGGCGAGTTGATCAAAAACTTCGGAGGGAGTCCCCTGAGTGAGGGCTTTAGCTAGAGTGGGAGCAAGGGCAGGTTTAGTGCCAAGGAGGGATTTAAAGAGAGACCATGCGGATCGCGAGTGCAATGCAGAATCAAGGCCATCACAAAGAGCACTCCAACGAGAGTGCTCGAGGGAGGCGCAGTGGGCGACGATCTCGGCCCGCAGAGCAGTGATCCGGGAGGAAAGTTGGGCATTGTGTGGTTGGGAGCGAAAGGAGCGTTGAAGACGTTTACGGCGACGCCATATACGGAGAAGGTGAGGATCTGGGTCTTGGATTGGATAACGAGAGCGAACGCGACGGCTACTGGACGTGAGCGCTGCAGAGATGCGCGACGTCCAGTCGTCGTAGGATTGAAAGGAGTCGGAGCCGAGATTAGTGCGAAAAGCATGCCAGTCAGTGTGAATAACCGGATGACAGCGAGGGATGTGGGAAAGAGAGGTGGTGATATGGATGAGAAAGTGGTCACTTAGAAGAGTTTCGGCTGTCACCTGCCAGTGAAAGGAAAGTGAACCCCGAGAGAAAGTGTGGTCGGGTGTCGTAGGTCGTTGTGAGGCAGTGCCCGCTCGAGTAGGAGAGCCAGGAGTATTAAGAAGGGTGAGGTGGCGTTCCTGGGCCAGACAATGGAGGAGGCGGCCGGGTTTGAGGGTTTGTGGGTAGCCCCAGAGTGTGTGAGGGGCATTAAAGTCACCACCAAAGAGGAGATGGGAGGTAGAAGAAAGAGAGTGAAGGAATTTGCCCAGAGCAGAGAATAAAGAGGAAGTGACAGGGGGGTTGTAAAAAGACAATATGTGTTACACACAGGCTGGAAATGCTGGCTGGGAATTTAAAAAATGCAGACATGGATAGAAAGTAATAAAATACTCGAAGAATTTCAGAACGGTTTAAATAGCTGTAGGCGCTTAGGTGCATACCCAATGAGATAAACAGCTATGGCCGAAAACAGTCCCCTGTTTTTAGCCTTGCTAGGCATAATTGCTGCACACGGTTCTTTCTTTCTTTCTTTCTTTCTTTCTTTCTTTCTTTCTTTCTTTCTTTCTTTTCTTTCTTTCTTTCTTTCTTTCTTTCTTTCTTTCTTCCTTTCTTCCTTTCTTCCTTTCTTTCTTTCTTTCTTTCTTTCTCTCTTTCTTTCTTTCTCTCTTTCTCTCTTTCTTTCTTTCTTTCCTTCCTTCTTTGTTTCTTTCTTTCTTTCTTTCCTCCTTTCTTTCTTTCTTCCTTTCTTCCCTTCTTTCTTTCTTTCTTTCTTTCTTTCTTTCTTTCTTTCTTTCTTTCTTTCTTCCTTTCTTCCTTTCTTTCTTTCTTTCTTCCTTTCTTTCTTTCTTTCTTTCTTCCTTCCTTTCTTCCTTCCTTTCTTCCTTTCTTCCTTCCTTTCTTCCTTTCTTTCTTTCTTTCTTTCTTTCTTTCTTTCTTTCTTTCTTTCTTCCTTTCTTTCTCTCTTTCTTTCTTTCTTTCCTTCTTTCTTTCTCTCTTTCTCTCTTTCTTTCTTTCTTTCCTTCTTTCTTTCTTTCTTTCCTCCTTTCTTTGTTTCTTCCTTTCTTTCTTTCCTTCCTTCTTTCTTTCTTCCTTTCCTTCTTTCTCTCTTTCTTTCCTTCTTCCTTTACTTCTTTCTTTCTTCCTTTCTTTCTTTATTTCTTTTTCTCTCTTCCTTTCATCTTTTCATTTTCAAAAACTGAAGAGAGAGGCGTGTGTCGTCACGATTTTGTGCCCAGGAATGATAGCTGCCGCTGTGTCGCTGTTTTAAGGAAGTGAATTCGCGGCACTCTTAGAGCATATTTTTTGTAGCCCTTCATTAATTTTAAAAAGTAAGGACGTAGGATTTGAAGCTGTCATAAGCACAGTAGTATGATTCGTGTAAAAAGGAACGTAAACACAGTTGCTCATGCCAAGTAAATTATTGACAAAAATAGAAAAATGACAGGTCTCGATTCGTTTCCTTCTCGCACTCCTTCGACATCGCCGTCTCTACAGCTCTCATTTGCTGGGCCAGAAGCTGGCTATTACTCCGCAACTTCAAGTGCAGAAATAGTAATGCCTATTTTTCGAGCGCTGCTAATTTATGCCCACTTTGGCATCGCAACGAAAAAAGAAATAATACAGATGAATCGGTTTAGAAGAAACGAAGAAAACCACTCTTCGCTCGCTTTCAATAACCGTGTTGGCAATATTTGTCTCAAGACCGAGGATAAGTCCACAATTCTGAACACTCTAAAGAATAACGGAAAGCAGGATACCAAAAAAAGGAAGGCACTTCCCAGCACCAGCAGGCTGCCCAAAATGCAGTAATCTTCACGAATCGCTATCATTAACGCTCAAAACTCAGACATTTTCCCAAGCGGGTTGTAGCAGGCTACATCACTCACCGACTCTCGATCGTTGTGGACCGAAAGACACACGGCAGTTATGGTAGATGAAAAGATAAATCGCAACCGCAAACGAGCAGCCTACTGTGTGCAGAAGCATAATACAAGGAAGGCGTTTCAAACGAACTCTGCAAATGAAAATTGTCAGCAGTAAGAGCGCTATTTACATCGACATGAAAGTGACGATTAGTTCCCGTACCCAATAAAAGAAAATCAACAACTTCGGCACCGCTGGTAGTAATGAATGGTATGGGTGTCGTAAGGAGAGCAGAAATGCTGCCAGGTCTGTCTACCGGGTCTATCTCGAATGATCGCAGCCACATCGCCAATGATCGCAAGGGCTTCTGCATTGCTCGAGATTGTCGTATTTACTTTTGCGCCGTGTCTCCAAGGTTCTTTGCGAGCTTCATATTCAGAGCGACCGAGAGCAGCGGGGATTTGTGTTCTTCGACGTCCGCCGAGCTCAGTTGTTGCTATCGGCGTCGCCGAGTCAGTTATTTGCGGGTGCAAGTGAGCTCAATAAAAAGTTCATTCATGAACCACTTCTGTCTGCTCGTCCATCGTTCACGGCTTGGCTACCACCACGTTACAATGTGTTGTCTGAGGTGGGTCTAGATTAACCCCCCCCCCCCCCCCCAAAAAAAAAAAAAAACCTTTTTTTTTTGTCTTGGACAGACGTTACTTCCAGATTGAGGAAGAATATTTGCGAAAGCCTCATTCTGATACGTCACACTAAGAGTGTCGAAAAGTACGAAGAGGAGGCCTGAAAATGACGAATGGAATGCTAGCAGGTAAGCAAACATCGAAAGATCAAGCAATAGCCAAAGAACTCAATGAAAGAATGTGACAAGGACAGGAACGAGGATCTGAAGGAAATAACGTGAACAAAAAGAAAACGTAAAAAAACACTAACTTGGAACGATGGCTGAAGCTCAACAAAAAAGGTGCTATTAGAATTCCTTGCAATAAAAAATCCCCCTCCTCTATTAGTTCCTCCTATTGAGTTCGCAAATCCAATCAGACAGCGCGAAAGAAGATCGCGCCGGTGAGTTCCAAGATATGATTTCTACACGTGCTCTCAAGGCGCTGGCCGCGTAGTGGAATGGAAACTACAGATGTGGGAAACACATCGGCGACACTCTTAGGTGGTCAAGAAGCTCAGAAGGATCACTAAGAAATATACCCTTCACTATAAAGCAAAGAAAGGCGAGCTGAAGGGATTAGAGGAAACTTTATGAAGCGAGACAACAGCGATGTGTCAAAAGGCAACGGCCAGCTCGTAACCGAAACAGCTGGGGGAGTAACGTCAGGTTGAAAAGGAAAGCCAGCAGCCATGATTTTTCTCTGACGAGATGAAGACTGGAAACATCATAAATGCCTTCAGCAAGACTGGCCCACTTGAAGTAAAGCTACGAGACGCTGATGCAAGGCTGCGGAAAGAGGGAGTGGTTATCACCGCCGCTTCTAAGGAGGAAATGAAGAAACTGGCAGAAAAGCTACGACGGAAGAAATCGAAGTAAAACTTCCCAGGAGCGACTAGATATCAAAATAGGAAATATTCAAACGATGGAAAATGATGGAAGGCCATATGGGAAGGCCTCCCAAGCCGCTACACTAAACAAAACAACCTATAGTGTTACACAGCAGACATTGCAGAGCGGATCTTCATCTGCGCATACACGGCACATGAAGGACACAGAAATATGCCACAAATGGTGACGTCATTTTTTTCATTTTCAAGCTGAAGTGGCGCTACGGGGGAACAATGGCTACCAATAATTACATGATTAGCTCTCGCTAATATCCAGCCGAAGTATGAAACTGCCTCAACTTGGCAGGAAGCAATGAAATTACATTAGTTTTGGCATCTTTGAGAATGCATTTGTACCAAGATGATTTAGGTGCGTAAGGTACCGTCATCACAGTCACAAAATCCGCAGTTCACGGCATGCGTGGCGCAGTCGCTTTCAACAGGGCCCCAAACGACGGTAGGGTCCCTGGTGCGGCGCGGTGGAGCTGCAGCGATGTGTGAACAGAGTCGCCATACTGCGGGGCCAGATGAGCAGAATGTGAAAGCACAGTTGCTGCAGCGCAGAAGGAAGTCGCCGACATGGACACTATAGTAGGCGATAATGCTTGATGCTTGAAGTCGAATATGTAAGGCGAGTCCAGCGTGACTGTGGCGCCTGCAGTCATCACCTTCAGCTGGATCCCATTTTGCGAAGGGTTTCGTTCTGACTGCTAGCCGAGGAATTCATCCACCGTAAAGTCGTGTTTTGGGATAAGGGGCTCATCGCTCAATGCATCGTTTGGGCTGGCGATTGCTTTCTGCACGCCTCCGCCAGTTGAGGGGGTCTGCGCGCAGGCTTGCGGTTGCTGTCGCCACTCTTGCTGGGCCACCCGCAAGGCGCGTTCCTTTACATTCAGCACCACCTGGAAAAGGGCGACCTGCGCCATCTCCAGCTCCGTAGCCACTTTATCGGTCTTGATGTCTGTGTAGCGGTACGTGTTGTCCAGGGTCATGTAAATGTACCCTACAGCACGGGAGTCGCTGCCGTCTTGCGAGATGCATGAAATGCGGTGCACCTTATGGAGGAGCAGTAGCGCCCCGGTCTTTTCGTCGGGTGTCTTGACACCATTGATGGAGGCTGTCAGGTGGACTCTGCGCTTGTGCTGTCGGGAGGAGTGTACAGCCTCCTTGAGTGTGCCCATGGCGTCCTGGCAGAAGCGGTGCCCGTGGGCAACGGGTACCGCCTGTTTGCCGATGATCTTGGCCCGGAAGAGGAGCTCCTCGCCGTCGAACCGGGAACGGTCGCCGCTATGGCTGCTTTCGTGGTCCGTGTTGGGGCTGCGGCAGGGTTTGGACCAGCGGTAGACCCCAAACTACATCGGAGAGACGGCTGATGGTGGCGTCCTCCGGTTAGGCTTTCTTCTTCTCTCTCTTCCACGCAGAACGGTGGAGCATCGCAGTTATGTTGTTGTTGTCGTTAACCTCGTACAATGGCGCATGCCCGCTCACGGGAATGGGCCAAGAAGTGGGGTGTGTAAAGAGGTTTTGTGATGAATTTTTTCCATGCACAAAAATAAAGGATTGTTGGGAAAGAGAAAAGGAAATAGAAAACAAAATACCAAAAAGAAACGGGAAATGCATAACACATGTAGGAGTTGGACACTGTGTTTTTTGTAGCCCAGGGATTAAAAAGATAATAAGATAACATGTTGTTGCTGTTGTTTACCTCTGCCCCGATTCCTTCTTCCTTTTTTCCAGGTTATGCCAATATTATCGTTATTGAGACGTGGCTCTAGATATAGACGATAGGGGCTGAACACTCTTCCTCGAAACTGGCCCTATCAATGTTGAACTGCTCACAAGCAATAGCATGCATATTGTCAAGAAATTGTGCATAGCAAATCGCGCTGCGAGGCTTATGTCCGGCAGGAAGAACGGCGTCTCTCTCCTCATAAGATCCAGACGTTGGCAATGCACACCCCTTCTCAAAGAAATTTTCAGAGAATTGGCCAGCATTTGAGAATTCCTCTAGCTGGTGAACACAGCGCTTTTGTGCCCTTCCTTCCTTCCTTCCTTCCTTCCTTCCTTCCTTCCTTCCTTCCTTCCTTCCTTCCTTCCTTCCTTCCTTCCTTCCTTCCTTCCTTCCTTCCTTCTTTCTTTCTTTGTTCCTTTCTTTCTTTGTTCCTTTCTTTCTTTGTTCCTTTCTTTCTTTCTCTCTTTCTTTGTTTCTTCCTTCCTTCCTTCCTTCCTTCCTTCCTCTCTTTCTTTCTTTCTTTCTTCCTTCCTTCCTTTCTTTTCCTTTCTTTCTTTCTCTCTTTCTTTCTTTCTTTCTTTCTTTCTTTCTTTCTTCCCTTCTTCCTTTCTTTCTTTCTTTCTTTCTTTCGTTCTTTCTTTCTTTCTTTCTTTCTTTCTTCCTTTCTTTCTTTCCTTCGTTCTTCCTTTCTGTCTTTCTTTCTTTCCTTCCTTCCTTCCTTCCTTCCTTCCTTCCTTCTTTCTTTCTTTCTTCCTTTCTTCCTTTCTTTCTTTCTTTCTTTCTTTCTTTCTTTCTTTCTTTCTTTCTTTCTTTCTTTCTTCCCTTCTTCCTTCCTTTCTTTCTTCCCTTCTTCCTTCTGTTCTTTCTTCCTTTCGTTTCTTTCTTTCTTTCCTTCTTCCTTCCTTCCTTTCTTTCTTCCTTTCTTTCCTTCTTTCTTTCTTCCTTCCTTCCTTCCTTCCTCTCTTTCTTTCTTTCTTTCTTTCTTCCTTTCTTTCTTCCTTCCTTCTTCCTTTCTTCCTTCCTTTCTTTCCTTCTTTCTTTCTTGCTTTCTTTCCTTTTTTCTTTCTTCCTTTCTTTCTTTCTTTCTTTCTTTCGTTATTTCCTTCGTTTATTTTCTCTCGTTTTCGTTTTCTCCAGTTTTCTTTGATCTTTTCCTTTGTTTCACTTAGGTGTGTGTCGTGGTTACGGTTTTTGTGTCCAAGAGTAACAGCTTCCACTTCGTTCCTGCTTGAAGGAATGGAATTGGCGGCATTGTAGGATCATATTCTTCTTAGCTTCTGATTATTTGAGAAAAATACACGTAGGATTCAAGGCTATCGAAAGCATAGTACAGTCTAGCCCGTTTAAACGAAGCCACTTATAGCGAAATAGCGGTTATAACGAAGGGATTTCAATTTCCCATTCCCATTTTTGCTATTTCAATACATTTTGGGTCCGGTTTTAACGAAATAAATAAGAGCGCGTCAGCGGATATAACGAAGAGATTTAATACCAACCGAAAAATAATCTGCCAATCAACACATTTTTGCGTCCTTGAGGCGATTTTTTCCGCGAAAATAAGAGCAAAATTCGGCTGACGGCGTCCTTTCGTGGCGTTGTCTGCTCTCCTGCGGAGCGGAAGGTTGCTTCACTGCATCGCTGGCACGCCGGTCTCATGTTGCGCCGTCCTTGAACGGCGTCACGACGTAGAGCGGTAGAGCACGCCGCGCAGGGGGAAAATGTAAAAAAGAACAGAGACGATTTTTTTTTTCGATGACGTCGCAGAGAGCGGCCGTCTTGGCCAATCGCGGTTCTCTATTTCTCCCAGGCAGTCGGCGCCACGGCTGGACTGCAGTCTGCAGGAGGTGTGGCAGTGCGCGCTTTGTTTATGTCGGTGCCGCGGTGCGCAAGGCAGGGAGAAAGCGCGGCAGCATTGTGCATGTTAGAAGCGTGGCGGCGGTTGAATTTCTTTGGAGGAGAAATTCTAGAGGCCCGTGTACTGTGCGATGTCAGTGCACGTTAAAGAACCCCAGGTGGTCGAAATTTCCGGAGCCCTCCACTACGGCGTCTCTCATAGCCTTAGTCGCTTTGGGACGTTAAAACCCCATAAACCAAACCAAACCATTTTTATCGTTATCGCGGATCGTTGTATGCTGTTTATAAGGACAGAGTTATTCGACTTGATCTAGGTGGTGAACGGACAACTGAGCGCAGTGTCGCACTGTTCCAGGCCGGGAGCACGGCGAACGCTACTGAGATCGCGCGTGACGCCATTGTCACTTGTTTTCTGCCCGCATTGACGCCCGCATTGACGCCATCACGGTTTCCTGTCTTGTTCCGCTTCTTTTTATATTTCGTGACCGCTTCGCCTCAGCGGACCTACTTAGCTGTCCCCTCTCTCGGAACTGACTCCATTTCTCTGCAATGTCGAGCCTCGCGAGCCACAGCACTTCGACGGGGAAGAGATAGGTGCTGTCTTTGAAGATGAAGCGCGCCATTTTGGACGAAGTGCGTCGAAACGTCAAAAAGAGTGCTATCGCACGGAAGTTTGACATTGCACAGTCCACGCTTTCAACAATAATCAAGAATGGTAGCAAGATCGACGCCGTTCTCGACGCCGACGTTGGCAGCAGGGACCGAAAGAGGATCCGAAAGAGGATGTTTGCATTTTTTTTCGTAGTCCACATATTACGAAATAGCGGATATAGCGAAGTGATTCCGATTCCCGCCGACTTCGTTATAACCGGGCTAGACTGTATACCTTTCCTGTAAAAGGCAGCGCATACACTGTTACTGATGCCCAATAAATCATTGACAAAAATGCCAAAATGAGAGGTCTTGGTCTCTTTCCTTTCTTCTCGCACTCCTTCAACATCGCCGTCTCTACGGCGTTAATTTGCATGGTCAGAAGTTGGCTATCAACTCGCAACTTCAATTGCAGGACTTTTTTTTTGCGTGCTCCTTGCTTATGCCCACTTTGGCATCGCCACAGCAACAAAAACTACACATGGATCAGTTAAGCCGAAACGAAAAAACATCCCTTCGCTTACTTCAACAACCGCATTGGCATATTTGTTCCAAGAGCACTAAAGAATAACGGAAAGAAGACTAAAAAAACAAAAACAGGAAGGCACAGAAGGAAATGGGAGCGAAGCCACTCATCTCTAGAACTATAGCATTGCTTCAGAATGATAAGGTTGGAAAGTGAAGTGCTGCTGTGATATAGAAGCAGATTGGGAGACCCATGAGTGCCGTATTCCCTCTAAAGCGTTTACTTATTTATTTATTTATTTATTTATTTACAACATACTGCAGGCCTACAGTAGGCCCAAGCAGGAGGGGCGAATACATAAAATATGCAAAAAAGAACAGGATTAGCAAAATTGAAAAATGTTAAATGCAAGTTGTAACACAAAATACAGCAATAAATACAAGGCTCAGATGCAAAATACAAAAAGTAAACGCAGAAATAAATGGATCTCAAATTAAATCCTATGAAGAAAACATAGAGTCAAAAGAATCAGCTCTGGTTAAGAGATCTGGCGGACACCTGTTCCACTCCTCAATGGTGCGTGGAAAAAATGAGTATTTAAAGGCGTTAATCCTAGCACTGTAAGGGGTTAATGATTGTGCATGATGATTTCGTGTTTGGCGCGTAGTGTTAGGTTTGAGGAAGGGGTCTGCATTCATAGACAGTTTATGGTTTTTTAGTAAGAAAAGTAGTTTCAGTCTTTGAATTTTCCGCCGCAGCTGTAATGTTTCAATACCGTGAGTTCGCATGAGGGTCGTTGGTGAGTCAGTTACACGATACTTTGAAAAAATAAAACGGACGGCTTTGCGTTGAATCATTTCAAGGGCCTCGATGTTACGTTTAGTGTAGGGATCCCAGACGGTGCACGCATATTCTAGTGATGGTCTTATTATCGAAAAGTAGGTTAATTTTTTAAGTTCAGGTGGGGCAAGTTTTAGTTTATGTCTAAGAAAGCAGAGTTTACGAAATGCTGAAGAGCATACGTTTGATACATGTTTATTCCAGCTAAGGTTTTTTGTTATTGTAACTCCTAGATACTTGTACTCGCTCACTTCGGTCAGAAGGTGAGATGAAATATTGTAAGGAAATGAGAAGGAAGCCTTTTTGTTAGTTATCGTCATGTATACTGTTTTCTCTAAATTTAGCTTCATGTCCCATTTATTACACCATGTATGTATGTTCTGAAGATTGGAGTTTAGTAAAACTTGATCATCTTGGCAAGTAATTTGGTGAAATAAAACGCAGTCATCTGCAAATAATCTAATTTCAACAGGGGTAGTTATAACGTTAATAATGTCATTGATATATATTAAAAAGAGGAGAGGTCCGAGGACGCTTCCCTGTGGGACGCCTGAAGTGACCGGGAGGTGGTTTGAATAGCAATCATCAATACAAACAAATTGTGTGCGGTGAGAAAGGTATGAGGAAATCCAACGAATTATGAAATTAGGGAGACCAATAAGTTCAAGTTTGTAAATTAGTTTGGCATGAGAAATAACATCAAAGGCTTTGCTGAAGTCTAAAAATATAACATCCATTTGACCAGCGCTATTTAGTACACTTGCAAAAGCATGAATGACAGAAGTTAGCTGAGTGACAGTGGAAAAGCCTTTTCGAAACCCGTGCTGATGGGAGGTAAGTACCTTGTTATCGTTTAGAAATGTAGTAATGTAGTTAGCTATGATATGCTCAGCAAGTTTGCAACATGTGGAAGTTATTGATATGGGACGATAATTAGCAATCAAGGCAGGATCACCCTTTTTCAGCACGGGCACAATCCGCGCTTTCCTCCAGTCAGAAGGAATGTTTCCTGTTTCAAATGATTTGCGGAAAATAACAACCAGGAACTCTGTGATGGCTTCTGCATAACGGCGCAAAAAAATATTTGGTATCCCGTCAGGTCCAGCGGACGCTTTAGGTTTGAGGTTAAGTAGCATGGAGAATACGCCAGATGAAGAGACAATGTCGGGGGTCGAGTTGGGAGACATGGTACTGGGTTGAACAAATAAACTATGATGGGAAAACACACTCTGAAAATACTTATTGAATGCCTCAGAGATTTGCGATTTATCAGCAAGCTGCACACCTTGACATGAAATGCGCGTAATTGCTTTTTTCTTTTTCGATAAAAATTTCCAGAACTTATCTGGTGAGTCACGAAGAAAATTTGGCAGGCTATGCTGAAAGTAATTTTGTTTAGCCTGGCGCAAAGCGCTTGTGAAGTTAGCCTGATGTATTTTAACTATATTTCGACAGGCACCCCCACGCTTCAGACGTTTGATTTTTCTTTTCAAATGTATTATTTCTCGCGTGATCCAAGGAGTTTTTTTACACGTTTTCTTTGTTCTATTAGGAATGTAGTTATCAATGCAGTACGTACAGATTTCTTTAAATTTATTCCAGAGTTCATCAACATTAGTTTCTCGAAACATGTCAAGGTGTAAGCTGAAGTAGTCTAACACACTTTCATCATTAGCTCTGGAAAAGTTTTTCACGGAAATAATTTTTGCAGGTTCACTGTCGACATATTGTTGAATGGGACAAGTAAAAACCACCATGCAGTGATCAGATAACCCAGTTTCAACTGAAACAGTAAAACGTTCTGTTTCTTGGCTGAGAAAGACGAGGTCGAGAATAGATGCAGCTTCACCGTGTATGCGCGTTGGGTGCTTAACTCCCTGTTGCAAATTATGAGTCAGCATAATATCACACATGTATGAGGCATTTATGTCATTGTTTGTACTAGGGAAGGGACTATTCCAGTCAATATTTGGGAGATTAAAATCACCGACAAGGTATATTTTATCACGGCGAAATTTAGACATGTGATCGGCTAGATCACATAAATATTGAGGTGGTGAATCAGGTGGTCTGTATACAGCAAAAAGCACAAACGATCTACCCCCGTACGACAGTTTTAAAGTCACACTTTCATGGTTAGCTATTTGCTGCAACGAGTGTGCCTCTGTGTTTTGATTCACCAGGACCGCTACTCCCCCTCCACGTGTTGCTCTATCACGGCGAAAAACTTGATAAGAGCGGGGGAAAACAGTTTCATCATCAATATCATCTCTCAGCCAAGTCTCAGTTATAACTACGGCGTGTGGATTGTGAATCAACAAGATAGCCTCCAAAGCCTCCGATTTATTTACAATACTACGTGCATTGATATTAAGCAAGCGAAATTCCTTAACACGAGGTTGAGAATGTCAGTCTCTGCTTTGATAACTGTTTTTATCAGCGAGTTGAACTCTGCTGTTATCGCTGTCATCCCAGGTGTAAAGCATTTTTTCGATTCGCAGCTTGTCATTTATCAAGGTAACTTTTTTTCCTTCATCCCTTTCTGTTTTCGCGCTGTCCCACAGTAACTTACGCTTCCTAAGTGTGTTTCGTGAATAATCGTTCTGTATTGAAACATTACTGCCTTTTAGTTTCGAGCAGTTTTTAAAGAGTTCTTGCTTTTCGTTATAGTCCTGGAAGAACACAATTACAGGGCGGTTTGTTGCCTTTTTGCCCAGCCTGTGTATTCTGCCCACAGAACTGCAAGATACATTAAGCTTTTCTGCAAAAACTTCAGTTAGAACCTTCTTTTTCAAGTCAGCCTCAGATTCCCCGGGTTCCTCTTTTACTCCAAAAACAATAAGGTTTGAGCGGCGGCTCCTGTCTTCTAAATCAGTTATTTTCGCCTGGAGTTCATATATTGTTTGTTCTAGAGTGTCAATCCTGTTTATCTGCTTCTCCAAGGCTGTAAACCTTAGTCTCATATCATTCATGAGTTTTTCCATATTGTTCTGTTGCTCTCTCAAAGCAGTTACTTCAGTGGCTATGCCTTTTTGCCCTGTAAGTAATTCTTTCAGCATTTCACTAGTATCCGGACCGGGATTAGTTTCCACGTCTCCACATAGGAGCAGTTTGCACATACAAAAAGCATTGTAGGCAATTTCAACGAACTGCTGTGGGCACGGCAGGACCAGAAGACAGCGGCAATCACTTTTAACAGAACAGTAATCGGTACTAACCTGCACAAGGCAGAAGAGAAGCTTGTGAGACCACATGCCTACGCTGGTTCCGCCGCGCCCACTGAAGACAAATTCTTGTTGACGTTCTTTTAAAGGCGATTCGGACAAGGTCACGTGGTGGCTAGGTGGCGTTTCAGGCTTGATGTCACGCGGGAATGGACAATCAAAAGGAAGAGGCTCCAAAGGTGACGGTGCAGCCAGAGAACACGTGTCGGTTGCTGATCCATTTACTGCAGTCGTTGATGCGGCAGAACTGGGCAAGAAAACCTGCACAAGGCAGAAGAGAAGCTTGTGAGACCACATGCCTACGCTGGTTCCGCCGCGCCCACTGAAGACAAATTCTTGTTGACGTTCTTTTAAAGGCGATTCGGACAAGGTCACGTGGTGGCTAGGTGGCGTTTCAGGCTTGATGTCACGCGGGAATGGACAATCAAAAGGAAGAGGCTCCAAAGGTGACGGTGCAGCCAGAGAACACGTGTCGGTTGCTGATCCATTTACTGCAGTCGTTGATGCGGCAGAACTGGGCAAGAAAACCTGCACAAGGCAGAAGAGAAGCTTGTGAGACCACATGCCTACGCTGGTTCCGCCGCGCCCACAGTTTGCTGTTTGCTTTTTCTTGCTGACAGCCGCTGCGATGAAGCTTTATTACTTGTTTTGAGAAGAGAAGCTACCATGTATATATCGAATGACCGGAGCCACGTTGCGAATGATCGGAAGGTGTTCTGCATTGTTCGAGATTATAGTATTTACTTTTGCGCCTTATCTTCAAGGTTCTTTGCTAGCTTTCAATTCACCCTGTCCGAGAGCAGCAAGGATTTCTGATATTCGACGACCGCCAAGCGCAATTGTTGCTATCGCTGCCGCCGAGTTGTTCAGTTATCTGCGGGCGCAAGCGAACTCAATAAAGAGCTCGTTCATGAACAACTTCAGTCTGCTGGTCTGTTGTACACGGCGTCGCTGCCACTAGGTGACAACGTGTTGACAGAGGAGTCTCAAGATTATTCCAAAGAGGAATTTCTTTCTTGAACAGACGTTGCTTCCAGAGTGGGTAATAACTGCGAATGCCTTATTCTTCTATGTCACATTAAGAATATCTAAAAGCATGAAGAGGACACGTTAAAATGAGGAAAGGAACTGCAGCAGTCAAGAAAACATCGAAAGATCAAGCAATAGGCAAAGTACAGCCTTTGTCAAAAGTTTAGAGCCCAGGGGGTTTGCTTCTGGGCCACACTGCTTTGCTCGTAATGCGTCCTCAGCGTCCCAAATCTCCTGAAGGTGAGAAGATTTTTGGTTCTGCGCCCTCCGATGCGTAGGACTTCCAATAGGGCTACAGGAGCGCCGCAATAGTGCTTAGAAGCAAACGCCCTGGGCTAAAAACTTTTTACAAAGGCTGTACCTGCAATTGTGACAATGATGGGAAACATGGCATTGATAAAAAGAACGTGAAGCAAAGCGAAGCAAACGTCAAAAAACCCAAACTGAGGGCGATCAGAAGCTCAGCAAAAAGGGTGTTATAAGAACATCTTACTAGAAAGAATCCTGCACCTCGAAGAGTATCTTCAGTTGCGTTCGCCCCTCCAGCTACAGAGGGTGGAAAGGAGACGATTGCGGAGGCGACTGCCAAAACAGGAACTGTTAAGATGACCTCCACGCGTGCTATCATGGCGCTGGCCGCACAATGCAATGAAAACGACAGAGGTGAGAAACCCATCGACAACACTCTTAGGGAGTCACTAAACTCAGATGATTCATTGAAAAACGTACGCATGATAAAAAGCAAATAAACGCGAGCACAAGGGATTAGAGAGAATTTTATGATGAGAGAGGAAAGCGATGCGTCTAAAGGCAACGGGCTTCTCGTATACCCGAAACAGATGATGAATAAGTTTCGCTCCATTACAAAAGCCAGCAGTCATGATTCTTCTCCGAAGATATAAAAGCTGGAAATGTCATAAACAGCCTCAGCTAGACTGACGGGCTTGAAGTGGGGCTACGAGACGCTAATAGAAGCCCGCCCAAATAGGGAGCGATGATGAGCGCTATTTCTAAGGAGAGAACGAAGGAAATGGCAGGCTAGCTAAGGCGAAAAAAATAGAACTAAAATTTCGCAAGCTCGAGAAGGTATCTAAATAGGGAATATTCAAATGATGAAAATAAAGGATGGCCTCCCAAGCTTCATTAAATAAAACCATTAGTGGAAAAAGAGGACATTCACACACAGAAGGGCAGACACAGAAATAAGGTAAATATGGTGACGGTATTTTATTTTATTTTCAAGCAAAGGTGTTGGTGCGACGGAGTTATTTCCAGCAGTAATTGCAAGGCTATTCCTCGCTAATGGCCAGTCTCAACTTTAATCTCTCCTTCCACTTGGCAGGGGTGAAAAATTGCATTCATCTTGTAATGAGAGAGGATACATTCGTACCAAAATGAATTAGGTGCGCATGGTATGGACATCACAGTAACAAAAGCCACAGTTCACATCTTGCGTAGCGTAGTCACTTGAGACAGGACGCCAAAGGACAGGGCTCCTGTTGCAGAGCGGTGGAGCTGCGGCCACCTGTCTCCGGAGACGCCAGACTGCAGATCAGATCAGCGCAGTGCGGAACCAAAGGTGACGCAGTCCCCACGGGAGTCGACGGCTTGGGCAGCGCATGCTTCAGGTCGAATAAGTTCGGTAAGTTCAGCGTGGCCGTGGCAATCGTCGTAGTCACCATAAGCTCGATCTCTTCTTGCAAAGGGCACCGTTCTGACCGCAAGTGAAGGATTTCGTCCAGCGTATACGTCGCTTTTGGGGAAGGGAGTTTGCCGCTTGACGCATCCTGTGTGCTCATGATTGCTTTCTGCACGCCTCCGCGAGTTGAGGTGGTCTGCGGCCAGGCCAGCGGCTGCTGCGGCCACTCTTGCGGGGCCACTTGCGAGGCGTGCTCCTTCGTATCTAGCACCACCTCGAAAACGGCGACCAGCGCCGCCTCCAGCTCGGAAGCCGCATTCTCGGTCTTGATGGCTATGTAGCGGAGCGTGTTGTCCTCGGCCATGTAGATGTAGCCGACAGCACGGGCGTCGCTGGTGTCTTGCGAGACGAACGAAATGCGGTGCACTGGATGGTGGAATAGTAGTTCCCCGGACTGTTCGTCCCGTATCCTGATTCCATGCATGGAGACGGGCAGCTGGGCCCTCTGCTTGTGCTGACGGTGGGCACGCACAGCCTCCCTGAGTCCGCCCACTGCGTCTAGGCAGAACCGGTGGCCGCGGGAATCGGGTGCCGCCTGCTTCTCATTGATCTCGGCCCTTAAGAGGAACCCCTCTCCCTCGAACCGGGGCGGGTCGCCGCCAAGGCTGCCTTCTTGGTCCATCTTGGGGCTGCGGCGGGGTTTGGACCAGCAGTGGACAACAAACTACGTCGAGAGACGGCTGAAGATGGCGTCGACCGGTTAGGCTTTCTTCTTCTCTCTCTTCCTCGCAGAGCCGTGGAGCATTGCGCTTATGCTCCGACTTCTTTGTCATTTTTTTTGGTTACTGCTATATCACATTTATTCAGGCATGGTTGGTTGGTTGGTTTATGGGGTTTAACGTCCCAAAGCGACTAAGGCTATGAGAGACGCCGTAGTGGAGGGCTCCGGAAATTTCGACCACCTGGGGTTCTTTAACGTGCACTGACATCGCACAGTACACGGGCCTCGAATTTCTCCTCCAAAGAAATTCAGCCGCCGCGGCCGGGATCGAACCCGCGTCTTTCGGGCCAGCAGCCGAGCACCATAGCCACTGAGCCACCGCGGCGGCATTCAGGCATGGCTCTGGACATAGAAGCAAGAGGCTGATACACACTTCCCCTGCACTGGCTCTACCAATGTTCAACTGTTCACGAGCAGTATCATTCATATTGTCAAGAAATCGCGCAAAGGAAATCGCGCTGCGTGGCTTATGTATGGTAGGGAGAACGCCGTCCGTCTCCTCGTAAGGTCCAGATGTTCCTGGTGCACACCACTTCTGAGCTAAATTTTGAGAGCATGGGTTAGCATTTGAGCATTCAGCAGGCTGCTGAACAGATCGCTGATCTTGTGCTTACTCTGGAAGCCTGTAGCTCTGCTGTTGAATGATATGGTTTTTGTACAGTTCAGATATCTTTTTAAAGTAGTCTTTGAAGTTCTGTAGCAGATAGCTTAGCTTCATAAACTGCTTTAGGTGCTTTTTAAAGGGTTAAATGGTTTATTGCTTTGTGACTTCGTTTCGTTGCTGATTCCACTGAATGCGTGTTGCACTGAATGCACTGAATGCGAGTTATGTGTACGTGACTGAGAAGGGTAATCATGGGGATAATTTTCTTCTCTACGTCTCTTTTGAGGTGATAGGGGAGTCCTCTTGACGTCATAAAGAGATAGACTTCTTTTCGTCCGCCGCGTGAAGTCAGCGCATTTCAGCATGTCACTTTAGAGGTGTGTGTAGCAGGCACGTACCTTAAAAAGCCTCCCCCCCCCCCCCCCCCCCTGCCAGCTAGAAGAACATACTTTGTGTACCTCTCGAAAAACAAAAACTCCTGCTACTTGCCTGGTCTAATGGCACGATTTGCTATTGTCAAGAAATCTCGAGTATTCCGAGTGCCATTAGACCTGGCACGCAGCCAGTTTTTTTTTCGGGAAGGACACATGGCATATGCTCTCATACCTGGCGGAGGGGGGGAGAGGGGGCTTCTGAGGATACGTGCCTGCTGCAGACACCTCTAAAGTGACATGCTGAAATGCGCACACTTCACGCGGCGGAAGAAAAACAGCTGATCTCTTTATGACGACAAGGGTGCGCCCCTATCCCCTAAAATAAGATGTTAGAGAAAAAAATTAGCACCAAGATTAGCCTCTCATTCTCGTAAACACAGCTCGAAAGGCACTAGGCATTCAATGGACTCAGCAACGGAACCTAGTCACAAAAATAACCCATTTAATACCTTGAAGAGCACCTAGAACGGCCTGCGTTGTGTTCAGTTGTGTGGTGAATGCTCAGATGCGGACCCATGATCTGAAAATTTGGCGGAGAAGCGATGTACATCGCCAGCATGTAGATATTGTAGCGTGCAACGCCAAAAAGAACACCCGCGCAGAGACGAAAAACCTGCGGCGGTCCCCTAGTGGTTCGAGCGCGCGCGAGAGAGCCAACTAACTTCTTCCTCTTCTAGCGCATGCGCTACTTCTGTCTCTTCTTCGAATGCATGTATCACTGCCCCCTCTTCTGCAGCATCGACACGATGCGGCTGGGAGTGAAAAGTCAGCGAAAGGGTAGAACACAGCTGCAGTGGACCGCAGTTCAGTCAGGTAGCCGGTCGTGGTAAGGCTTCATGCGAACAACGTGTATGACTTCAGTTCGGTGCGACCGGCGCGATGAACAAGCTGTCGGGGCGGGAGCAACTGCATAAGTCACATCACTGATGCGGCGCACTACTTCGTAAGGGCCGAAGTATCGGCGCAGCAGCTTTTCAGAGAGCCCGCGGCGACGAACAGGTATCCAAATCCACACAAGGTCGCCGGGAGCATAACTGACGAAACGGCGTCCACAGTTGTACTTAGTGGCGTCAGCCTCCTGTTGACGGTGGATGCGCAGGCGGGCCAGTTGACGCGCTTCCTCAGCACGCTGAACGAAGGTATCTACGTCGATGTCAGCGTCAGAGTCGCAGTAAGGGTCGACGGGCAACATAGCATCCAACGGAGTGGTCACCTGGCGACCGAAGACAAGCTGAAAGGGGGTCAGTCGGGTTGTTTCCTGCAGGGCGGTGTTGTACGCAAACGTTACGTACGGCAGAATGGCGTCCCAAGTTCGATGCTCGACGTCAACGTACATTGATAGCATGTCGGCTAGTGTGCGGTTGAGTCGCTCTACCAACCCGTTTGTCTGCGGGTGATACGCCGTAGCACGTCGGTGGCTCGTGTGCGTCAGAGTCATCACGGACTGGGTTAAGCGGGCCGTGAAAGCAGTTCCCCGGTCAGTAACAACAACGGCGGGTGCTCCATGACGCAAGACAATGTTGTGGACGAAGAACTGCGCAACTTCAGCAGCAGTGCCTTTGGCAAGAGACGTGGTCTCAGCGTACCGTGTGAGGTAGTCAGTCGCAACGACTATCCAACGCTTTCCAGACGAAGACTTCGGAAATGGGCCAAGGAGGTCCATGCCCACTTGATGGAAAGGGGTCTTCGGTGGATCGACGGGGTGAAGAAATCCGGCCGGTTTCAATGGAGGAGTCTTCCGACGTTGGCATTCACGGCATGTTTTGACGTAGGCCCGCACCGATGGGAGTAACCTGGGCCAATAATACTTTTGTCTAATCCGCGCGAGTGTGCGGCTGACTCCAAGGTGGCCGGCGGATGGTGCATCATGACAGGCACTCAAGATCTCAGACCGCAGCTGTGATGGTACGACGAGTAGGAACACTTCTTCGCTGTTGGCAAAGTTGCGCTTGTAGAGAACACCAGACCGTAAAGTGAAGGTGTGAAGCCCTCGAAGAAAAACACGCGGAATGGGAGCTTCACTGCCTTCGAGGTAATCGATGAGCGGCGCCAACTCCGTGTCCGCCCTCTGAAGCTGCGCCATTTGGGTGGTACTAACAGAGCCCAGGAAAGGAAAATCATCGGTGGTTTCTTCGGTATTGATTGGGATAGGCGCGCGCGACAGACAATCCGCATCCTGATGCTTGCGGCCAGACTTGTAAACTACGGTTAAGTCGCATTCTTGCAAGCGTAAGCTCCATCTAGCCAAGCGTCCTGAGGGGTCTTTGAGGCTCGCCAGCCAGCATAAGGAGTGGTGGTCGCTTACCACACGGAAGGGTCGTCCGTAGAGGTACGATCGGAACTTGCAGATGGCCCATATCACTGCAAGACATTCTTTCTCCGTCGTAGAATAATTGGTCTCGGAGCGCGTAAGTGTCCGACTAGCATAACTGATGACCCGTTCTGCACCGTCTTGCCACTGGATCAGTACTGCACCAAGGCCAACATTGCTGGCGTCAGTGTGGATGTCCGTGGCAGCATGCTCGTCGAAATGGCCGAGTATCGGAGTGCTTTGCAGACGGCTGCGAAGCTCGACAAATGCAGCCTCTTCGTCGGTCCCCCAGAGGAAGGGCGTGTCGTCACGGGTCAGTGCGTTCAGCGGTTCCGCGATTTTCGAGAAATCTTGAATAAAGCGCCTATAATAGGAGCACAGGCCTAAAAACCGGCGAACGGCCTTCTTGTCAGTTGGGCGTGGAAAACCTGAGACGGCAGCAGTCTTGTCAGGGTCCGGGCGAACACCTTGTGCGCTGACAACGTGACCAAGAAAGCGAAGTTCCTCAAAGCCAAAATGGCATTTCTCGGCTTTGATGGTGAGTTGCGCGGATTTGAGCGCTTGTAGCACAATGCGCAACCGCTCCAAGTGTTGGTCAAAGGTGGGCGAAAATATAACGACATCGTCCAGGTACACCAGGCAGGACTGCCATTTCAAGCCGGAGAGGACAGTGTCCATCATGCGTTGGAAAGTAGCCGGTGCTGAGCACAGACCAAATGGGAGCACTTTAAACTCATAGAGGCCGTCAGGCGTCACGAAAGCCGTCTTCTCCCGGTCTCTCTCGTCCACTTCGATTTGCCAGTACCCGCTTTTAAGATCCAATGACGAGAAGTATCTGGCGTTCCGCAATCGGTCGAGCGCGTCATCTATCCTGGGCAGCGGGTAAACGTCCTTTTTGGTCACGCTGTTAAGTTTCCTGTAGTCCACGCAGAAACGCAGAGTATTGTCCTTCTTTTTGACAAGAACCACAGGCGATGCCCACGGACTGGTGGACGGCTGAATGACATCGTCTGCAAGCATCTCGGCAACCTGATTCTGAATGGCTTCTCTCTCCACCGGGGAAACACGATATGGGCGCTGGCAGACGGGTCGCGTAGTCTCGTCAGTGATGATACGATGCTTGGCGAGTGGAGTTCGGCCGACCTTCGAGCACGTAGCGAAACAGTCCGCAAATTCTGCCAAGAGGGCCGACAGAAGATCCCTCTGAACCGACGGCAAGGCAGGATTTATTCTGACTGACTGAAGAACGTGATTTGGGCCAGCATACTCCGGAGAGGGTCCTCCCACGGTGCACAAACCTGGAACCTCAGCAACGTCGTGGAGGAAGGCAATAGCCATGCCTTTGGCCAGGTGCTGATATTCGTTGGCAAAGTTAGTCAGGAGGACGTCGGTGCGGCCGTCACGTAGTTGGACGAGACCTCTTGCAACGGCAAGTCCCCGCTTAAGCAGCAGTGAACTATGGCTGTCCGCTAGGCCCTCGTAGTCATGAAAGAGGTCGTTCCGCACGAGCACCAGAACACTGCACCGCGGCGGCACCGTGACGTCGTTCTCGACAATGCGCAGAGCGTTGCTGCAGGGATCGCGGGAGTCAAAGCGCGCCACGGCCTGTTTGGTCGAGAACGTGACACGTGCCTCCTGAAAGTCAATCACAGCGCCGTTCGACTGCAGGAAGTCGATCCCCAGAATCAAGTCTCTGGAACACTCGGGGAGTACGACAAATTCACCAACGTACGTAAAACCACTAATCCCAACTCTAGCCGTGCACTTGCCCACAGGGGAAATTAGGTGGCCGCCAGCGGTGCGAATGGGGGTCCCCGTCCACGGTGTCAGAACCTTCTTAAGTTCTCCAGCGAAGGCACGGCTCATAACAGAGTAATCAGCACCGGTATCGAGCAGCGCGGTAATGTCAGTGTCATCAATTGTCACACGCAAATCGGATGCAGCGTATCTGATACTGTCGCTGCCTCTCTCTGTCCGGGTATCGTCGGCTCGAGGGTTCCGCGATGGAGGATCTTGACACGTCCCGACGTCAGCGGCCTTGCCTCCAGAGGTCGCTGGTATTAGTTTTCCCGACGCGGACTCGGCGAGCGACGGCCAGCAGAGCTACTCTGGCGGCCAGGGCTGGAAGAGCGATAACGGAGAGGCGAAGGGGAACGGGACTCGCGCCTTCCAGAGTAGGCAGGGTTCTGGCGTGCCCAGAGATGCTGTGCAATCTCATGCGGTCGTGCGCCGTTCTGAGGGCAGGGTGCGTCGGGATGGAAACCGCGAAGGCCCACTTGGCGGTACGGACAGGCGCGGTAGAGGTGACCAGGCTCCCCACAGTGGTAGCAGAGAGGCCTGCGGTCCGGTGTACGCCACAAATCCGACTTGCGAGGGCGTGGCCCAGCTGTAGCAGATGCGGTTGCAGAATACGTGGCGACGTTACTCACGGAGGTCGACGGGGTCACACCGTAGCCAGGCACGCTTGCGTGACATGTGCCGATGTTGCTCACGCCAGGCGTTGGGGTAATGGGACCGTAGCCTGTCGTGCGACGTACAACAGATGCGTACGTGGGTCGGTCATCGAACCGGGATGGCGCTTCGGGGACAGGAGGTGCCTGCGCAGCCTGTCGCACCTCGTCCCTGACAACTTCGGACAGCGCTGCCAGCGGCGCAGGTGCAACCTGAGGCAGATGGATCCGTTGCAGTTCCTCCCGGACAACGGAGCGAATTAGTTCACGCAAGGTGTCTGCACTGCCGCCGAGACACGACGAAAAGCCTTCGGGCACCATGCAGTTGATGTCCCGGTTGTACTGGCGGGCCCGTTGTTGCAGCGTCGTCTCCATCGTGGTCGCCTCGGTTAGAAATTCCGCCACCGTGCGGGGTGGGCTGCGCACGAGGCCCGCGAACAGCTCCTGCTTAACCCCATGCATGAGATGGCGCAGCTTCTTCTCCTCTGTCATGTTGGGGTCGGCGCGCTTGAAAAGACGGGTCATGTCTTCGGTGTACATGCGCACGCTTTCGTTCGTGCGCTGATTTCGGGAGTGCAGCGCAGCTTCGGCCTTCTCCCGGCGGTCAGCGTTGGGGAACGTAGCCAGGAGACTCCGGCAAAACGTCTCCCAGGTGGGAAGTGTAGCCTCGTGGTTTTCAAACCACGTCCGAGCAGACTCTTCCAGGGCAAAGTAGACGTTATTCAGCTTGCGCTCGTCGCACCAGCCGTTGTAGCGTGCGACCCGCTCGAACGTCTCCAGCCAGTCCTCAGCGTCTTCGAACACGTCACCGTGAAAAGATGGCGGTGTTCGCGGTGGGTGGCAAAGGATCGGCGCCAGGGGCCTGGTGTCAGCGGCCATGGCAGTTGGACTCGACGGTAGAGGCTGGATCGGCGGCTGGGTCCTGGTGTCAGTGGCCATGTCAGTTGGACTCGGCGGTCGAGGCTGCGTCGTCCTTGTTGGCGGGGGAAGGGGCCCAAATTCAGGCGACTCTCCGCGGAGACGGCGGCTGGGTCGCTGGTGAACCGGTGTGAGGTCCGTAGTGACGCTGTACGGAGTTTGCAGGTCGGGAAGCGTACCCCGCACTGCTCCACCAAAATGTAGCGTGCAACGCCAAAAAGAACACCCGCGCAGAGACGAAAAACCTGCGGCGGTCCCCTAGTGGTTCGAGCGCGCGCGAGAGAGCCAACTAACTTCTTCCTCTTCTAGCGCATGCGCTACTGCTGTCTCTTCTTCGAATGCATGTATCAATATTATCAGGACACGGATGCCGTTCTGCCTTCCTTACATTAGCCTCGCAGCAAACCCTCCAAGAACAAGACATCGCGTCGCTCTAGATCGACAAGAAAGGGTGCTGCTCAGGAGAGGCGCCGCCACCTGACTGCTTGCCTGACCTTATGGATGCGTAATTCCAGAGCCAGTAGTCATCATAGCGCCCCACCCCCAGCAATTGAACTGCGCTGCCGGTAATGTCCGTGCACTCCGTACTCGGGAAAAACAGGTACAACTGCACCGCCTCTTCTCGGGTCGTCTGCTCGACTTTGCCGCTGTACAGGAGAACAGGATGGAGAGTGAAAGAGAGAAAGAGCCGTTCCGGCCTTTCCCAGCACATTACAATGTTTGTGTGCCACTTTATATGGACCTTTCGGTGGTTACCTCCTTTTTCTGAAAAGGAGCGTACCCTATTCTGACCTAATGTACCGAGTAGATAAGGAAAGGCGCTTCACATGGTGTGACATTCGGACGTATGGCCATTCGTGTTGGTTGATTAACGTCTGCGCTCTCTGTGATCAGGCAGAGAGAGAGAGTAGCTTTTCTGTGAAGACCTAGGTGTTCTTGAATCTGAGCGTCACGTTGTTTTGATGCGCGAATTTTTCAGCTTTTGTAACCCTAATGATGACACTGGACCGAGCAGAAGTAGCGATATGATGGCTGCAGTGCTGTCTAGCATCACAGAAATCGAGGGTTTATTAGACATTGGGCTATCTGCGCCCACGTCCTTCACATATATACGGATAAAAGGAAATTGGCATGCTCGTCTAGACAGGATGGACATGTCTTCTACTCTCCTTACCCGAGGCATCTCGTGTTGCGTAGGGCCAGTGTCTTTCTCCGATCACAACATGGTTATTGTGCCTATTGGTGAATGCTGATGTGCTAAGTTGCAACCTTGCTGGGTTATTTGGAAGCACAATGATACGCTGAGTGGCGATGACGATTTTAGAGCGAGCGCCCCTAAATTTAGTTTCCAGTCTTGTTTTGAAAGGGGAATGCATTTATATGCAGCTTGGGAGATGGTTAAGCTGGAAGTGCGAAACATAACAATTAAAATTAAAATTGGTTCGGTTATGTCCTACTTTAAAATCTGCAGAGAAGCAGTTCCGTCAACAATTTTACAGCCTATTTCATCTTGATATTGACATTCCTGGTTTGTAACACTCCTGCAGAAATCGGGGGCGTGATGTGCCACCTTGAACAGTTTGTCTAAGAACGCTACAGGGCTGCAAGTATTCGATCTCGCACCAATTGCGCGTTGCAATCGAAGTATCTGACTCGTCAGGATTTGCTTGATGAGCGCCGTCATGCGGTTGCCAAGAGAATATCAGCAGTTTACAGTGGTACTGTCTTCGCGACTAGCACGGGTTTAATGATATCGGAATTCAAGAAATACTTTGACTGCGCTTCCTCCCAAGCCTCAGATCCTGAGGGTGTGGTGCCCTTGTTCTTCCTTGTGAAGCCCACCACAGGGTGAGTACATGACAATAGGCGGCCCTTAACTTTACAGAACAAGAAGATGCAATTGATCAATTGCCACTTTCAAAAACACCTGGGCTTTAGGACCTTTCTGGAGAATTTTAAAGGGTCTTTAAGCCCGTCTTGTGTCCTGTGGTACTTATGAGTTTCACCATTAATCTGAATGTCGGAGCTCTGCCGCAAACGTTTTCTTTGTATTGACACAAAACAGCAAAAACAAAGGATAACTGCACTGTGTAGACTATAGGCCCAATGCGTTTGTAGAGTTTAAGACATTTGGAAAAATTCTGGTGAATCGGCAGCAGTTTGCAATGTCGATTGTCACTGGGCCTCATGATAAGTGGTTTGAGGGACCGTTCTATTCAAATTCAAACATATTGCCGTAACAGTTCAGCTGTTTAGCACCAACTGTCAGAAGCAACTGACCATGCTTCACACTGACCTTGCGAAGGCCTTTGATCTTGTAGAAGAAAATTTTCTGTGCCCACTTTCAGAACAAGTTTATGTTGGTTAATATTGTCTACGAAAGAATTCGTCGTTGCAATAAACGCTCTACCCGCTCGATTGTGAATTGTTCTACTTCACAACCCATGTCCGTGTTTTCGTCGGTTAATCTGGCATGTGCAATATCGCCACCTCTGTTCGCATTCTACTTAGAGCCGCTATGTATCAGCATTCTGCGCGGTAGTGCCATTCGAGGTTTCGGTATCCTAGATGGTCAGCGCAAAGTATTAGCTTATGCAGATGATATAGCGTTTTTATGTGCGGACAAGCCAAGCATGGGCGAAGCTGCTCGGTTAACTGAGCAGTTTGGCACCGTTTCGCGTGCCCAGAGGAACTGTTCCAAGATCAGCACTCTGTCACACTACGTCCGAGGGTAGCACTATATGTCACGCTAAGAAGGGCGAAAAGCATTAGGAGGACACCCAAAAAATGAGGAAAGGAATTCCAGCAGCTAAGAAAGCATGCAAAGATAAACCAATAGCCAAAGAAATTAAGAAAGTAATGTGACAAGGATAGGAAACAAGGTTCTGAAGAAAAGAGCGTGAAGCAAAGAGAAGACAACGTCAAAGAACCCAAAGTGAGCACGAACCTGACTCTCAACAAAAAGGTTGCTAGAAGAAGGTGTTTCTAGAAAAAAATTCTTCACTTCGACGAGTACTACCTTTATTTGACTTCGCCCCTCCAATCACAGAGCGTGAAAAGAAGACGGGTGTGGTGGTTACCGCCAAAATCGGAGGAGTTAAAAAAAAACTCCACGCATGCTCTCATGGCGCTGGCTCCGCAATGCGAAGAAGACGACAGATGTCAGAAACACATAGACAATACTCTAGAGTGGTCACTAAACTCAGAAAATTCGCTCTGAAACGTAACGATGGCTATAAAGCAAGGAATGGCGAGCTGAAGGAATTAGAGGAAACTGGTCAAAAGCGATGCCTAAAAGGGCAACGTCCTGCTCGTACCCACAACAGCTGAGGGCATAACGGCCGGTTCAGACCAAAAGCCCGCAGTCAGGATTATTCTGCAATAATATCAAAACTGAAAACATAATAAATGCCTTCCGCTGGTCTGGCCTCATGGAAATCGGGCTACGTGGCGGTAATATAGAAGACTGCGCAATGTAATAGGAGTTATTACAGCCGCATCTAAGGAACGAACGAAGAAAACTGACAGAATAGCTGATCATCATCATCATTATCATCAGCCTGACGACGCCCACTGCAAGTCAAATGCCTTCCTATGTCTCTCCAATTAACCCTGTCCTTTGCCATCTGTGACCCGCAAATTTCTTAATGTGATCCGCCCATCTAACTTGGGCTTGTGCCGAAGAGCGACTAGCTATGAAAATAATGAATATTCGAACTATGAGAACGGATGGAAGGTCTCCGAAGCAGCACCATTAAACACAAAAAATTAAGAGGACGCTTAAGCTTTTCCCTAATAATAGGTACGCTCTAGCCTCCAACTCTTCGTTCTTGTTACGTTTTATTCCTGTTCTTTCTCATTTCCGACTGATTGGCAATGCACAACCACATTACTTAAGCTTTTCCCTAAGAATAGGTACGCTCTAGCCTTCTACTCTTCGTCCTTGTTTCGTTTTATTCCTGTTCTTTATTTCCGACTGATTGGCAATGCACAACCACATTACCGATCACGGACATCGAAGAAAATCTGGATTACCGATAACGTCACCAATTACTAATCACAAATCACAATTATCGATTACCAAATCAACAATCACTATGTAGGATATACTGCGCGACATACTACGCTACTATATATCGATACACATACACAGTGTTTGTTTAAGTACAACGAAGCACCACAACACCAACTTTTCATTCTACGAAATTTCTCGCTCCTAAATAGCATATTTATATTTGGTTTTATTCTTATACTTCGTATTTCATCAGTACACATCCCAAACACACATTACTAAGTCATACACACCAAGAACCGTTCAATGGTGCCCCTCTAATACGCTCGAAAAAGCGAACCTACTTGGCCCATACGTTGCAGGCTTGGGTTCGGAGCCCATGGGCGGCTGTTTTCTTTAATGATATAATTTTCTGAGACTGACGCATGACCAATGCAGAAGAACGAGCACCTTACGCTAGGGCGCAAAAAAATGGACATTAAAACACGAACATTCCTCGCCGCATAAACGACACATGAAGGGCACAGAAATATGACACAAACTGTGATGCTATTTTATTTTATTTTCAAGTTCAAGCAGAAGTGCCACTGGGCGGAGTAATTGCCGGCAGTAGCTGCAAGGTAGGTTATTCTACACTAATATCCAGCAGCAACTTCAACCTCCGCTTTAACATGGCGGGCGAGCAATGGCACTGCAAGCGTCTTCGATGCTTTGAAAATATATTTTTACCAAGACGATTTAGATGCGCAGTGTAAGTACATCACAGTTTGAAAGGACACAGTTCACCGCATCTGTGGAGCGGTAGCTAGTGGAAGTGCACCAAAGGACAGGGTCCCTGGTGCGGCGTGGTGAAGTTGCGGCATTGTGCAGAATGTAGCTGCAGAATGTAGCAGCAGATCGAGGCAGTGGAGCGCCCACGCAAATGGATGATGCTTCAGGCCGAATATGTCAGGTGAGTCAAGATTGACTGGAACACGCCGCACTCACCATCAGACAGATCTTCGTTTGCAACGGGTTCCGTTCTTAATACAAGTCGAGGAGTTCGTCCCCCGTGTTAGTCGTTCTTGGGCCTACAGACTCGACGCTCGACACATGTTTTGGGCTAGAGATACCGCCCTTCGCGTTTCGAGGAGTTGAGGAGGTCTGAGCCCAGGACTGCGGCTGCAGTCGCCGATCATGCGGGGCTATGCACAAGGCGGGCTCCTTCATATGCAGCACCACCTGGAAAAGGCCGACTAGCGCCGCCTCTAGCTCGGTAGCCGCCTTCTCGATCTTGATGGCTATGTAGCGGTACGTGTTGTCCAGGGTCATGTAGATGTACCCGACAGCACGGGCGTCGCTGGCGTCTTGCGAGATGAACGAAATGTGAGGCACCGGATGGTGGAATAGTAGCGCCCCGGTCTTCTCGTCGCGTGTCTTGACGCATTCGATGGAGACGATCAGGTGGACTCTGCGCTTGTGCTGTGGGGAGGAGCGCACAGCCTCCTTCAGTCGGCCCATGGCGTCCTGGCACAACCGGTGGCCGTGGGCAACGGGTACCGCCAGCTTGCCGATGATCTTGGCTCGGAAGAGGCGCTTTTCGCCGTCGAACCGGGACCGGTTACTGCCAAGGCTGCCTTCTTGGTCCACTTTGGGGCTGCGGCGGCAGTTAGACCAGCGCCCCGCACCAAACCACGTCGAGCGACGGCTGTTCATGGCGTCGACCGGTTAGGCTTTCTTCTTCTCTCTCTTCCTTGCAGGGCCGTGGAGCATAGCGAGTGAGTCCCGACTTTATTCTCATTTTTTTTTTCTGTTACACCAGCATCCCCTTTATTCCGAAATGGCTCTGGATATAGAATCTACAGGCAGAAACACTCTTTCTCGAAATAGGCCCTATTGCGGTTGAACTATTCATGAGCAACAAAATGCATATTGCCACAGAATGCGACAAAATGTCCATATACTCTTCCTCACAACTGGCCCTATAATTGGCGATGTGTTATTGTGAATAAATTGCGGAAAACGCCGAGGTGAACGGAGTATTCTGCACGCCATTACTTCTTACAAGCTAAAATGACAAGCCAAAATGCGTATACTGTTTGCACGAAGGAAGAAAAGAAGCTGATAACTTATGACAGTAAGGGGATGCTCCTATATATGGCCTGAAAAGCAAAGAAACGTGATCACAAGAAAATAAGCGATTTGGCCCATTGAAGAGCATCTAGAACAGTTTATGAAGCAACGCAATCGGCCGTAGAATTCCAAAGAGTACTTTCAACTGATGTCTGAACTGCACCAGAACCATATCATTCACGAGCAGAGTTACGGGCTTCCTGAATAGGCACTAAATTACCGCTGTAAAAAAGGGAGAACTAGTAACATTCAAGTGCACTCCTCGAAAGTCGGGCTTCTCAGTGTACAGCATTACCCATATCGAAAATCTCTGAAGGGAAGAAAACTGAGAATGCTTATTGACTGTTACTGGTCGCAACATCAACGCGTAGGATTCGCCTGCTGAAGAGAACGACGATCACGAGCTCTCACGCTCTTGGCTGTCCAGCTATGCACCCTGGCCAATACGCCACCGTGGGAATGTGCTTAAGCCTGAGGATATCATCACAATCATCATCTCAAGTTTATATCCATTACAACGGAGGCCAACAACAACATTACAGGCGCTTTATTATCACTGTGTGATAGCAATGCACTAGCATTAGGTCCTGTCGTTGCTTTTAATTGCTTCTGTTCAACTTAATTTATGTGCGCATTTTGTGATATACTTTGCCAAGTATTCCTTCGCTTATTATAGGTCCTTGCTCAACTCAGTTGATAAAACTGCTGAGAAAATTTGCTGGAGTCTCTGATGAGCCATCCAAAGTTATTTTCATTTTCGCTTAGTCATGCTTAGCAGTTTTCTGTGTTGTTGAGTCATTTTTAGTCATAATTAGTCCTTATTTTACAAATTCATTTTCTTGGGGGCTTCCCTCGATATTCACTTTCCAATTTCTTCCTCCTATCCCTTGATATTGGAAAAAGAGACTTTCCGCTTCCCCACTTTGCCAACTGCCAGGCTGCATATGGCAGGTTCACACACTACTTCAATGCCGGACGACGTAGGACACTCTTTCTTCTTGGTGGGCCTTCTAATGCTAACACATTATCAAGCTACCGCAGCTGAAATCGCCTCTCGCTACCTCGTATGGATGGCGCGATAAACTGGGTTTCTGTTGCTTGGTACTTTTGTCGCGTGGGTCTGAGATAAGGTTTTTGGCAGATTGCAGTGCATACTCCGTTAGAAAAAAGGCAGCAATTGTCACGTTGAACACCACTTCGTAATTTAATGCGAGGCCCTTTTAATTCTGAAATGCCCAGCGACTTTTTAGTTATTTATGGGCACGATATTGCGTGACATTAGGTCGACCATTCTTCGGTGCTACACTGATGACGCCGTTTTTCGGAAATTATTCCCATTCTTGATCATTTCCGACTTATTGGCAATTCACAACCACATTACTTAAGCTTTTCCCTAAGAATAGGTACGCTCTAGCCTTCTACTCTTCGTTCTTGTTTCTTTTTATTCCTGTTCTTGATCATTTCCGACTTATTGGCAATGCACAACCACATTACTTAAGCTTTTCCCTAAGAATAGGTACGCTCTGGCCTTCTACTCTTCGTTCTTGTTTCGTTTAATTCCTGTTCTTGATAATTTCCGACTTATTGGCAATGCACAACCACATTACTCAAGCTTTTCCCTAAGAATAGGTACGCTCTAGCCTTCTACTCTTCGTTCTTGTTTCGTTTTATTCCTGTTCTTGATCATTTCCGAATTGGCAATGTATAACCACATTACTTAAGCTTTTCCCTAAGAATAGGTTCGCTCTGGCCTTCTACTCTTCGTTCTTGTTTCGTTTTATTCCTGTTCTTGATAATTTCCGACTTATTGGCAATGCACAACCACATTACTTAATCTTTTCCCTAAGAATAGGTACGCTCTAGCCTTCTACGCTATGTTCTTGTTTCATTTTATTCCTGTTCTTGATCATTTCCGCCTTATTGGCAATGCACAACCACATTACTTAAGCTTTTCCCTAAGAATAGGTACGCTCTAGCCTTCTACTCTTCGTTCTTGTTTCGTTTTATTCCTGTTCTTGATCATTTCCGCTTTATTGGCAATGCACAACCACATTACTTAAGCTTTTCCCTAAGAATAGGTACGCTCTAGACTTCTACTCTTCGTTCAAGTTTCGTTTTATTCCTGTTCTTGATCATTTCCGTCTTATTGGCAATGCACAACCACATTATACTTAAGCTTTTCCCTAAGAATAGGTACGCTCTAGACTTCTACTCTTCGTTCAAGTTTCGTTTTATTCCTGTTCTTGATCATTTCCGTCTTATTGGCAATGCACAACCACATTACTTAAGCTTTTCCCTAAGAATAGGTACGCTCGAGGCTTCTACTCTTCGTTCTTGCTTCGTTTTATTCCTGTTCTTTCTCATTTCCGACTGATTCACAATGCACAACCACATTACCGATCACGGACATCGAAGAAAATGAGGATTACCGATAACGACACCAATTACTATTCACAAATTACAATTATCGATTACCAAATCAACAATCACTGTGTAGGATATACTGCGCGACATATTACGCTACTATATATCGATACACACACACAGTGTTTAAGTACAATGAAGCACCAGAACACCGCCTTTTCATTCTACGAGATTTATCACTCCTAAATAGCATAGTTATATCTGGTTTTATTCTTATACTTACTATTTCATCAGTACACATCCCAAACACACATTACTAAGTCATACACACCACGAACCGTTCAATGGTGCCCCTCTAATACGCTCGAACAAGCGAACCTACTTGGCCCATACGTTGCATGCTCAGAAGGCTTCGGTTCGGAGCCCAGTGGCGGCTGTTTTCTTTAATGATTTACTTTTATGTTGTGGGATTTCTCAGACTGACGCAGGACCAATGCAGAAGAACGAGCACCTTACGCTAGGGCGCAAAAAATGGACATTAAGGCACGAACTATTCCACGCCGCATAAACGACACATGAAGGGCACAGAAATATGGCACAAACTGTGATGCTATTTTATTTTATTTTCAAGTTCAAGCAGAAGTGCCACTGGGCGGCGTAATTGCCGGCAGTAGCTGCAAGGTAGGTTATTCTACACTAATATCCAGCAGCAACTTCAACCTCCGCTTTAACATGGCGGGCGAGCAATGGCACTGCAAGCGTCTTCGATGCTTTGAAAATATATTTTTACCAAGACGATTTAGATGCGCAGTGTAAGTACATCACAGTTTGAAAGGACACAGTTCACCGCATCTGTGGAGCGGTAGCTAGTGGAAGTGCACCAAAGGACAGGGTCCCTGGTGCGGCGTTGTGAAGTTGCGGCATTGTCTTTCTGGAGGCAACAGACTGCGGTAAAAAAGCTGCAGATAGTGGCAGCAGATCGAGGCAGTGCAGCGCCCACGCAAATGGATGATGCTTCAGGTCCAATATGTCAGGTGAGTCAAGCTTGACTGGAACACACGCCGCACTCACCATCAGACGGGTCTTCGTTTGCAACGGGTTCCGTTCTTAATACAAGTCGAGGAGTTCGTCCCCCGTGTTAGTCGTTCTTGGGGCTACAGACTCGACGCTCGACACATGTTTCGGGCTAGAGATACCGCCCTTCACGTGTCGGTGAGTTGAGGAGGTCTGAGCCCAGGACTGCGGCTGCAGTCGCCGATCATGCGGGGCTATGCACAAGGCGGGCTCCTTCATATGCAGCACCACCTGGAAAAGGCCGACTAGCGCCGCCTCTAGCTCGGTAGCCGCCTTCTCGATCTTGATGGCTATGTAGCGGTACGTGTTGTCCAGGGTCATGTAGATGTACCCCACAGCACGGGCGTCGCTGGCGTCTTGCGAGATGAACGAAATGTGAGGCACCGGATGGTGGAATAGTAGCGCCCCGGTCTTCTCGTCGCGTGTCTTGACGCATTCGATGGAGACGATCAGGTGGACTCTGCGCTTGTGCTGTGGGGAGGAGCGCACAGCCTCCTTCAGTCGGCCCATGGCGTCCTGGCACAACCGGTGGCCGCGGGCAACGGGTACTGCCAGCTTGCCGATGATCTTGGCTCGGAAGAGGCGCTTTTCGCCGTCGAACAGGGACCGGTCACTGCCAAGGCTGCCTTCTTGGTCCACTTTGGGGCTGCGGCGGCGGTTCGTCCAGTGGCAGACACCAAAACACTTCGAAGGGCTTCTGTTCATGGCGTCGTCCGGGTAGGCTTTCTTCTTCTCTCTCTTCCTTGCAGGGCCGTGGAGCATGCGAGTAAGTCCGGACTTTATTCTCATTTTTTTTTTTCAGTTACACCAGCATTCCCTTTATTCCGAAATGGTTCTGGATATAGAATCTACAGGCAGAAACACTCTTTCTCGAAATAGGCGCTATTGCGGTTGAACTATTCACGAGCAACAAAATGCATATTGCCACAGAATGCAACAAAATATCCATATACTCTTCCTCACAACTGGCCCTATAATTGGCGATGTGTTATTGTGAACAATTTGCGTAAAACGCCGAGGTCAACGGACTGTTCTGCACGCCATTACTTCTTACAAGCTAAAATGACAAGCCAAAATGCGTATACTGTTTGCACGAAGGAAGAAAAGAAGCTGATAACTTATGACAGTAAAGGGATGCTCCTATATATGGCCTGAAAAGCAAAGAAACGTGATCACACCAAAATAACCGATTTGGCCCATTGAAGAGCATCTAGAACAGTTTATGAAGCAACGCAATCGGCCGTAGAATTCCAAAGAGTACTTTCAACTGATGTCTGAACTGCACCAGAACCATATCATTCACGAGCAGAGTTACGGGCTTCCTGAATATGCACTAAATTATCGCTTTAAACAAGGGAGAAGTAGTAACAGTCAAGTGCACTTCTCAAAAGTCGGGCTTCTCAGTGTACAGCATTGCCCATATTGAAAATCTCTGAAGGGAAGAAAACTGAGAATGCTTATTGACTGTTATTGGCCGCAGCATAAACGCGTAGGATTCGCCTGCTGAAGAGAACGACGATCACGAGCTCTCACGCTCTTGGCTCTCAAGCTATGCACCCTGGCCAATACGCCGCCGTGGGAATGTGCCATTAAGCCTGAGGATATCATCACAATCATCATCTAAAGTTTATATCCATTACAACGGAGGCCAACAACAACATTACGGGCGCTTTATTATCACTGTGTGATAGCAATGCACTAGCATTAGGTCCCGTCGTTGCTTTTAATTGCTTCTGTTGAACTTAATTTATTTCCGCATTTTGTGATATACTTTGCCAAGTATTCCTTCGCTTATTATAGGTCCTTGCTCAACTCAGTTGATAAAACTGCTGAGAAAATTTGGTGGAGTCTCTGATGAGCCATCCAAAGTTATTTTCATTTTTGCTTAGTCATGCTTAGCAGCTTTCTGTTTTGTTGAGTCATTTGTAGTCATAATTAGTCCTTATTTTACAAATTCATTTTCTTGGGGGCTTCCCTCGATATTCACCTTCCAATTTCTTCCTCCTCTCCCTTGATATTGGAAAAGGAGACTTTCCGCTTCCCCACTTTGCCAACTGCCAGGCTGCGTGTGGCAGGTTCACACACTACTTCAATGCCGGACGACGCAGGACACTCTTTCTTCTTGGTGGGCCTTCTAATGCTAACACATTATCAATCTTCCGCAGCTGAAATCGCCTCTCGCTACTTCGTATGGATGGCGCGATAAACTGGGTTTCTGGTGCTTGGTACTTTTGTCGCGTGGGTCTGAGATAAGGTTCTTGGCAGATTGCAGTGCATATTGCGCTAGAAACAAAGGCAGCGATTGTCACATTGAGCACCACTTTGTAATTTAATGCGAGGCCCTTTTAATTCTGAAATGCCCAGCGACTTTTTAGTTATTTATGGGCACGATATTGCGTGACATTAGGTCGACCATTCTTCGGTGCTACACTGATGACGCCGTTTTTCGGAAATTATTCCTATTCTTGATCATTTCCGACTTATTGGCAATTCACAACCACATTACTTAAGCTTTTCCCTAAGAATAGGTACTCTCTAGCCTTCTACTCTTTGTTCTTGCTTCGTTTTATTCCTGTTCTTGATAATTTCCGACTTATTGGCAATGCACAACCACATTACTTAAGCTTTTCCCTAAGAATAGGTACTCTCTAGCCTTCTACTCTTCGTTCTTGTTTCTTTTTATTCCTGTTCTTGATCATTTCCGACTTATTGGCAATGCACAACCACATTACTTAAGCATTTCCCTAAGAATAGGTACGCTCTAGCCTTGTACTCTTCGTTCTGGCTTCGTTTTATTCCTGTTCTTGATCATTTCCGACTTATTGGCAATGCACAACCACATTACTTAAGCTTTTCCCTAAGAATAGGTACGCTCTAGCCTTCTACTCTTCGTTCTTGTTTCGTTTTATTCCTGTTCTTGATCATTTCCGCTTTATTGGCAATGCACAACCAGATTACTTAAGCTTTTCCCTAAGACTAGGTACGCTCTAGACTTCTACTCTTCGTTCAAGTTTCGTTTTATTGCTGTTCTTGATCATTTCCGTCTTATTGGCAATGCACAACCACACTACTTAAGCTTTTCCCTAAGAATAGGTACGCTCGAGGCTTCTACTCTTCGTTCTTGCTTCGTTTTATTCCTGTTCTTTCTCATTTCCGACTGATTCACAATGCACAACCACATTACCGATCACGGACATCGAAGAAAATGAGGATTACCGATAACGACACCAATTACTATTCACAAATCACAATTTTCGATTACCAAATCAACAATCACTGTGTAGGATATACTGCGCGACATATTACGCTACTATATATCGATACACACACACAGTGTTTAAGTACCATGAAGCACCAGAACACCGACTTTTCATTCTACGAAATTTCTCACTCCTAAATAGCATATATACATCTGGTTTTATTCTTATACTTACTATTTCATCAGTACACATCCCAAACACACATTACTAAGTCATACACACTACGAACCGTTCAATGGTGCCGCTCTAATACGCTCGAACAAGCGAACTTACTTGGCCCATACGTTGCATGCTCAGAGGGCTTGGGTTCGGCGCCCAGTGGCGGCTGTTTTCTTTAATGATTTACTTTTATTTTCTGGGATTTCTCAGACTGACGCAGGACCAATGCAGAAGAACGAGCACCTTACGCTAGGGCGCAAGAAATGGACATTAAAACACGAACATTCTTCGCCGCATAAACGGCACATGAAGGGCCCAGAAATATGGCACAAACTGTGATGCTATTTTATTTTATTTTCAAGTTCAAGCAGAAGTGCCACTGGGCGGAGTAATTGCCGGCAGTAGCTGCAAGGTAGGTTATTCTACACTAATGTCCAGCAGCAACTTCAACCTCCGCTTTAACATGGCGAGCGAGCAATGGCACTGCAAGCGTCTTCGATGCTTTGAAAATATATTTTTACCAAGACGATTTAGATGCGCAGTGTAAGTACATCACAGTTTGAAAGGACACAGTTCACTGCATCTGTGGAGCGGTAGCTAGTGGAAGTGCACCAAAGGACAGGGTCCCTGGTGCGGTGCGGTGAAGTTGCGGCATTGTCTTTCTGGAGGCAACAGACTGCGGTAAAAAAGCTGCAGATAGTAGCAGCAGACCGAGGCAGTGGAGCGCCCACGCAAATGGATGATGCTTCAGGTCGAATATGTCAGGTGAGTCAAGCTTGACTGGAACACACGACGCAGTCACCATCAGACGGATCTTCGTTTGCAACGGGTTCCGTTCTTAATAAAGTCGAGGAGTTCGTCCCCCGTGTTAGTCGTTCTTGGGGCTACAGACTCGACGCTCGACACATGTTTTGGGCTAGAGATACCGCCCTTCACGTGTCGGCGAGTTGAGGAGGTCTGGGCCCAGGCCTGCAGCTGCTGTCGCCGATCTTGCGGGGCTATGCACAAGGCGGGCTCCTTCATATGCAGCACCACCTGGAAAAGGCCGACTAGCGCCGCCTCTAGCTCGGTAGCCGCCTTCTCGATCTTGATGGCTATGTAGCGGTACGTGTTGTTCAGGGTCATGTAGATGTACCCGACAGCACGGGCGTCGCTGGTGTCTTGCGAGATGAACGAAATGTGAGGCACCGGATGGTGGAATAGTAGCGCCCCGGTCTTCTCGTCGCGTGTCTTGACGCATTCGATGGAGACGATCAGGTGGACTCTGCGCTTGTGCTGTGGGGAGGAGCGCACAGCCTGCTTCAGTCTGTCCATGGCGTCCTGGCACAACCGGTGGCCGCGGGCAACGGGTACCGCCAGCTTGCCGATGATCTTGGCTCGGAAGAGACGCTTTTCGCCGTCGAACCGGGACCGGTCACTGCCAAGGCTGCCTTCTTGGTCCACTTTGGGGCTGCGGCGGCGGTTCGTCCAGTGGCAGACACCAAAACACTTCGAAGGGCTTCTGTTCATGGCGTCGTCCGGGTAGGCTTTCTTCTTCTCTCTCTTCCTTGCAGGGCCGTAGAGCATAGCGAGTGAGTCCCGACTTTATTCTCATTTTTTTTCCAGTTACACCAGCATCCCCTTTATTCCGAAATGGCTCTGGATATAGAATCTACAGGCAGAAACACTCTTTCTCGAAATAGGCCCTATTGCGGTTGAACTATTCATGAGCAACAAAATGCATATTGCCACAGAATGCAACACAAAATCCATATACTCTTCCTCACAACTGGCCCTATAATTGGCGATGTGTTATTGTGAATAATTTGCGTAAAACGCCGAGGTGAACGGACTATTCTGCACGCCATTACTTCTTACAAGCTAAAATGACAAGCCAAAATGCGTATACTGTTTGCACGAAGGAAGAAAAGAATCTGATAACTTATGACAGTAAAGGGATGCTCCTATATATGGCCTGAAAAGCAAAGAAACGTGATCACAACAAAATAACCGATTTGGCCCATCATTCACGAGCAGAGTTACGGGCTAAATATGCACTAAATTACCGCTGTAAAAAAGGGAGAAGTAGTAACATTCAAGTGCACTTCTCGAGAGTCGGGCTTCTCAGTGTACAGCATTGCCCATATTGAAAATCTCTGAAGGGATGAAAACTGAGAATGCTTATTGACTGTTATTGGCCGCAGCATAAACGCGTAGGATTCGCCTGCTGAAGAGAACGACGATCACGAGCTCTCACGCTCTTGGCTCTCCAGCTATGCACCCTGGCCAATACGCCACCGTGGGAATGTGCTTAAGCCTGAGGATATCATCACTATCATCATCTCAAGTTTATAGCCATTACAACGGAGGCCAACAACAACATTACGGGCGCTTTATTATCACTCTGTGATAGCAATGCACTAGCATTAGGTCCCGTCGTTGCTTTTAATTGCTTCTGTTGAACTTAATTTATTTCCGCATTTTGTGATATACTTTGCCAAGTATTCCTTCGCTTATTATAGGTCCTTGCTCAACTCAGTTGATGAGACTGCTGAGACAATTTGCTGGAGTCTCTGATGAGCCATCCAAAGTTATTTTCATTTTTGCTTAGTCATGCTTAGCAGTTTTCTGTTTTGTTGAGTCATTTGTAGTCGTAATTAGTCTTTATTTTACAAATTCATTTCTTGGGGGCTTCCCTCGATATTCACTTTCCAATTTCTTCCTCCTCTCCCTTGATATTGTAAAAAGGACACTTTCCGCTTCCCCACTTTGTCAACTGCCAGGCTGCATGTGGCAGGTTCACTTCAATGCCGGACGACGCAGGACACTCTTTCTTCTTGGTGGGCCTTCTAATGCTAACACATTATCAAGCTACCGCAGCTGAAATCGCTTCTCGCTACCTCGTATGGATGGCGCGATAAACTGGTTTTCTGGTGCTTGGTACTTTTGTCGCGTGGGTCTGAGATAAGGTTCTTGGCAGATTGCAGTGCATACTGCGCTAGAAAAAAAGGCAGCGATTGTCACGTTGAGCACCACTTTGTAATTTAATGCGAGGCCCTTTTAATTCTTTAATGCGCCAGCGACTTTTCAGTTATTTATGGGCACGATACTGCGTGACATTAGGTGGACCATTCTTCGGTGCTACACTGATGATGCCATTTTTCGGAAGTTGATTCTGCGAACATTACGGACTTTCGCTCGTGTCTGGGGTTACTTGCATACTGCCGGGTTAGTTTTAAACTCGAAAAAGTACCGCTTCGGTGAGCATCAGCTGTTAGTGCTGAGGCGTCACATCGACGAACAGTGTGTGAAGCCAGATCACCTGAAAACTGCAGCTGTTGAGTATTTTAGGCCCCCGCAGGTAGTCAAGGAATCTAGAAGCTTTTTGGTGTCACGCTTTTATTTCTTCCGCTTTATTCATCGCTTCATCTACACTGCGTAGCCGCTTACGTGTATTCTCCCCAAATGCGCTTCTTCTGAGTGCACCCCAGAGTGGGAATCCTTAATCAGTCAGCTGATTGTATTTTTGAAAACGCGAATGGTGTTTGTATCGGTGCTATTGTGGTTCAATGCAATGACCACCGGGAGCATGTTATTGCATTGGAGAGCCGTTGCCTCCGAAAGCCAGAGCACATTCAGACGGCTACCGAACAGGCATGTCTTGCTGTCACTTCGCCGTGCAGTGGTTTCGCTCGTACCTGTACGGACGCTAATTAACATTCGTTGCTGATCATGAAGCCGTTGCTATGTACGCGACTATCTCCTGCGAGAAAAAATGACAGAGTGTCAGTGAGATTCTTGTGGTATAAGGAGTTAGCGTTAGTTTTCTTCATCGTGCCTACGTGATTATGTTATCGTCTTTGTAAAAAAACTGCCTCTCCCGTAACCGAGAGTAGAGTAAGAATGAAATGCTTACGGGCATAACACAATGATTATAGATGGTACTAGTCAAAATCTTGAAATGGGTCTAGTGTTCAACACACCACGCCACACATACTGTGCACTGGTTCATGTGGACGCAATCGTTTCCTGTGAGTGTCTGGGGAATCTCTTCCGCCCTGCCTTGTGAGCTGTATCCGGTTTCTGTCAGGCTCCATTGCTCGGCTTAAGCAGCTGTGACGGTGGCGGCATTGAAATGCAGGACGATGCACAAGCATACGCGGACACGACGAGACGCAGGCCTGACAAGAATGTATATGCAGCGCGTTCGAATACTTCGTGAGCGTGTATACATCTGCCTGCCAAAGGGGGAAACGTCATGAGCTGAAGGCCCAGCGGCCGGTTCACATGCGTGAGTGTGGGACCGCGGCGCCTTCCTTGGGGATGGCGCGGAAGCAGTTTTTCCGCCCAAAGCCCTTCTTGCCCTGGAGCTCCCCTCTTGCTCTATACGGCCTTCTCTCTTAGAGAGTCTCGTTAAATCTCGTACGGTGCCCGGATGCTCTCGTTTCAGTGCCCGGACGTGTGGAATTCAGTGCCCGGATGAGTGGAATTCAGTGCCCGGATGTTGGCTCTCGGTCTCGGCGTGACGTCATCACACTGCCGACAACGGGAGCTAAAAGCATTTCACGCTTAAACTGACTGCTCCGTGTCCTCCATGGCTGCCGCGCGCTGATCCCGTGGTCTGTCGGGGAGTGGTGATAGCGGCAAGCGACGCAGGATGAACACAGCGGAGCATTCGCAGCATCGTCGTGTCAAAGCGGCAGACTTGTGCCGCTTAACCGTTGTAGGCCATTCACTGCTGCCTAATGTCGTAGGGAACTGATATTAAGTACGAAAAAATGGAAATAAACGAAGAACGAGAGTAAAGCTAAGGAAGTGATGACAAACGTATTAGCGTGCAGATCGGAGCCCCACTGAAAAGATCAATGCAGGAAACAGGAAAAGGGAACGCAAAATTAAACGACGAACAAATGGCCCTAATAGCAGCAGGCATTGAGAAAGTGAGAAGTGCCCCATAAAAAACTGTTGCGACTGAGAGAAGGATGAAAAGGAATGTGCACGGACCTGCCGACTGGCTCAGGCCGAGCCACCACCGCTGCCACGTGCAGATAGAGGAGAGTTAAAAAAGAAGAGGAAAGAATGTACTTGTAGTAAATTAGAACTTGTCCTCAGTACAAAAATGAAAGATGTAAAAGTGGGCAACCGCTGGAAAGAAAAGAAGAAGCCACGAAGCAGGGGGTAAAACGAAATTAAGGAGGCCATCGTACAATAACAGGTATATTCAAGATAACAGAGGCGGAGAAGGCGCAGCATTTTCAGGAGTATATAGATCAGAAGTGCGAATCTTATCGAAACAACAAACTGCAATTATAGATGATCCTCCACGATAGGAGTGCCATATAGGAGCGACGATTGGGCAATCTGCCTGAGTAGAGAAGCAGTACAGGCGCGCATAACGGAAAGGAGCTTATAACTGACGAATATTAATTGCAAAAAGCCTGAAGCAAATATTCGAAATAACCAGCTGCAGGAACAGATGAAATCCAATCAAGCTGACTAATGAACTAGGTCCAAGATGCCACGAAATGTTGTTAAAAGGACTGGAGACAGTCTTAACTCGTAGGTAAATTCCGCACGTATGGCGACAGAGTACAGTGAGTTTGATATAAAAGGAAAAAGCAGAGAGGACGAAGATAAATTCATTGAAACCGATTACGAGAACATCTGTTGTATATAGCTCTCAATGCAGGCGGGGAAATTAAAAAAAATGCAAACATGAATATAAAGTAATAAAATGCTCGGATAATTTCGAACGGGTTCAGTAGCAGTAGGAGCTCAGTGGATAGGCTGTTCGTGCAGACCCAATTGAGCGGAAAACTGCATTTAGCCTTCCTGGGCATAAGAGCTGCGTACTACCCTTTCTCTCTTCCACCTTCCTCCCATCCTTGCCTCCACCATCCTCTCTGTCTCTCCGTTTCTTCCTTTCTCTCCTTCCTTTCTTTCTTTCTCTCATTTTTTCCTTCTTTCTTTCTTTCTTTCCTTCTCTTTCTCTCTCTCTCTCTCTCTTTCTTTCTTTCCTTCTCTCTTTCCTTCTCTCTTTCTTTCCTTCTTTCTTTCTTTCTTTCTCTCTTTCTTTCTTTCTCTCTTCCTTCCTTTCTTTCTCTCTTTCTTCCTTCCTTCCTTCCTTCCTTCCTTCCTTCCTTCCTTCCTTCCTTTCTTTCTTTCTTTCTCTCTTTCTTTCTTTCTTTCTTTCTTTCCCTCTTCCTTCCTTCCTTTCTTTCTTTCTTTCTCTCTTCCTTCCTTTCTTTCTTTCTTTCTTTCTTTCTTCCTTTCTTCCTTTCCTTCTTTTTTCCTTTCTTCCTTTCTTTCTTTCTTTCTTTCTTTCTTCCTTTCTTTCTTTCTTTCTTTCTTTCTTGTATTCCTCCCTCTTTTCGCCTTTCCTTCCTCCTTTCTTTCCTTCTTTCTTTCTCTCTTTCTTTCTCTTTCCCTCTTTCAATTTCTCAAGCTGAAGAGTTAGGTGTGTATCGACGTTACGGTTTTTTTGCCCAGGGGTAACAGCTTCTGCTTTGTTGGCGCTTAAAGAAATGGAATTCGCGGCAGTACAGGAGCATATTCTTAGCCTTCTCATTATTTGAGAGAAATAGACGTAGGATTTGAAACTGCCAGAGCCATAGTAGTATCCTTCGCGTAAAAGACAACGTATACACACTGATGCCCCAATAAAAAAATACGAAACCTAGAGGCCTCGGTATGTTTTCTTGTCGTACTCAAAGCACCCTACGGCCTTTATTTGCTGGGTCAGAAGCTGGCTATCATTCCGCTACCTCAACTGTCAAACTAGTAACGCCTATTTTTCGCGCAATTTGTGTCCACTTCGGCATATGTATATATATTTTAATTTTATTTATTTTGTGCTGTTGTTACATTTAGAATATTACTGAATATGTTACCGATTCAAGCTAATTCATTAGAAAAGCAGAAGAAAAAACAACCACATGCCGCCGGTGGGATCCGAACACACGACCTCCGAATTACGCGTCCGGTGCTCTACCGCTGAGCTACGGCGACGGCTGTCAAATCTTATTCTTTGGGGGGTATTTGTGTCTACAAATAACCTATTCTTGAGATTTACCTTGAGAGTGTTCTCAGCGCCACCCATCTTCTTAAGCGGCGGACGTAGCACGTCCTGAGTTACCGCTGATGTGACGTAGAACGTCATCGAACGGCGAGGGTGGAAGCTGTGTGAGAACCCTCTTATGCGCCCTATGGTGTCAAGGCTGCCAGAATCGAGGCCCTCGCTAAGCAATTAAGCAAACAAGGGAAGGGGAATGAGGGGCTCGTTATAAATATGGCAGAAGCCAACAGCCACAGAAAGCAAGGGACACAGGGGATTTTTATTTTGTGCTGTTGTTACATTTAGAATATCACTGAATATGTTATCGCTTCAAGCTAATTCATCAGAAAAGCAGAATAAAAAACAACCACATGCCGCCAGTGGGATCCGAACCCATGACCTCCGAATTACGCGTCCGGTGCTCTACCGCTGAGCAACGGCGACGGCTGTCAAATCTTCTGCTTTGGGGGGTATTTATGTTTACAAATAACCTAACCTCAGCGCCACCCACGTTCTTAAGCGGCGGACGTAGCACGTCCTGAGTTACCGCTGATGTGACGTAGAACGTCATCGAACGGCGAGGGTGGAAGCTGTGTGAGAACCCTCTTATGCGCCCTATGGTGTCAAGGCTGCCAGAATCGAGGCCCTCGCTAAGCAATTAAGCAAACAGGGGAAGGGGAATGAGGGGCTCGTTATAAATATGGCAGAAGCCAACAGCCACAGAAACCAAGGAACACAGGGGATTTTTATTTTTAATTTTATTTATTTTGTGCTGTTGTTACATTTAGAATATTACTGAATATGTTATCGCTTCAAGCTAATTCATTCGAAAAGCAGAAGATTGGTTTGGTTTATGGGGGTTTAACGTCCCGAAGCAACTCAGGCTATGAGAGACGCCGTAGTGAAGGTCTCCGGAAATTTCGACCACTTGGGGTTCTTTAACGTGCACTGACATCGCACAGCACACGAGCCTCCGGAATTTCGCCTTCATCAAAATTCAGCCGCCGCAGCCGGGATCGAACCCGCGTCTTTCGGGTCAGCAGCCGAGCGCCGTAACCACTCAGGCACCGCGGCGGGGCGAAAAGCAGAAGAAGAAACAACCACCTGCCGCCGGTGGGATCCGAACCCACGACCTCCGAATTACGCGTCCGGTGCTCTACCGCTGAGCTACGGTGACGGCTGTCAAATCTTCTGCTTTGGGGGGTATTTATGTGGGTGGCGCTGAACACTCTCAAGGTTAGGTTATTTGTAAAGATAAATACTCCCCAAAGCAGAAGATTTGACAGCCGTCGCAGTAGCTCAGCGGTAGAGCACCGGACGCGTAATTCGGAGGTCGTGGGTTCGGATCCCACTGGCGGCATGTGGTTGTTTTTTCTTGTGCTTTTCTAATGAATTAGCTTGAAGCGATAACATATTCAGTAATATTCTAAATGTAGCAACAGCACAAAATAAATAAAATTAAAAATAAAACTCCCCTGTGTCCCTTGGTTTCTGTGGCTGTTGGCAGGCCTCTACGCATCGTATTAAATAACGCTGAAAAATCCAGCTTTTTCTCAAGTGGACTGTTGCAGGCGAGAGCACCCATCGACTGTCGATCGTTGTGGAGCGGAATTCACAGGGCAGTCAAGATATATGAAAAGTTAAATCGCAACCAAATAATTCGACTGCGGTACCACTGGGCTGAACCTGGTTGGTTGGAGCGAAAGGTCGGTTGGAACATCAGTAATTTACATGCTCAGAAATAAATTATTCATGCAAGTCTGAGTACATATCTCCAAAACACATTTCTTAGACGTCTTCGCATTCACGAGACGCGCCTTCATCGTGACGCGTAGAACAGTCGTGGCGCTTTTTTCTGGCGTCAAAACGTTTTTCTATAAATTATACACCGAATCTCTCCCTGTTAAAACGGGGCTCCATAGGAAGAACATTTTTGTACCTTCTGTCATCTGTCGTCTCTGCAATGTTACCGAAACCATTGAACCCTGTTTTCTCAACTGCAAGCATTTGATTTTGTATTCAGATGTGCTGCAACGGACGCTAAGGAAGGACTTTTTTTTTTAAATTCCTACAGTGTACGTTTCCTTGTGGCCACTCAACCTGCTTACGAACCCTATGACATGTCTTTTCTCATTGGACTTCACAGCCTGTGGAAAAAGCGCATGCTAGACCGCAACGCAGAACCTCTTGTTTCACCCAGAAGTCAGTTGAGCCGATTGGTACTCCAGCTCATAGGCACTTATAAGGAATGTGACTTTCTAGCGGACTGGTTTTCGCTGTTGATACGGGTCTGTGATTGCCGCCGTTTTAGTTGTGTTGTCTACTGTCAAGTTGGTGGAGTACAGCCACTATCTGAGGCACCTGTATATAATCTGCGTATAACCCCTTGTGCGCACGCATAACCTAGTATAGTAACTACTGTGTTGGAAATAAGAAAACATGGAACAGTCGTCGAGGGAACAAACCATCAAGGTTTGTACGCGAGAAGTGGAGCTGCCCGTCCAAAACAAACTGGCTACAGTGTGCGCAAGCATGTTACAAGGAAAGTAATTTAAACGAACTCTGCAATTTAAAATCCTCAGCAGTAAGAGTGCTGTTTACATCGGCATGTCGCTCACTATTTGTGCACATACCCAAGAACAAGAACTTCGGCCATGCTGGGAGCATCGAATGACTTGGGTGTTGTAAAATGCGACCAACACCGCGGTACAACTATAGCTTGGCTTCATAAATGAAAAGCCCGGAAACTGAAGTGCTGTGGCGGTATGGAAGAAAGTTGTAAGGACCACGCTTGCTATATTGCTGCCAAGGTTTTTAATGTTTGCTTGTTCTTGCTGAAAGCCGCCCGGATGAAGCTTGATGACTGTGCTTTTTTTGACGCGAGAAGCGCCCAGGCTTTTCTGGAATGATCACAGCCACACGCAAGGGCTTCTGCATTGTTCGAGATAGTCGTGCTTACTTTTGCACGTTTGTCTTTTTCAGCTTCAAATTAAGCGTGACAGAGAACAGCGGGGATTTATGGCCTTCGACGACCGCCGAGCACAGTTGTTGCTACCGTTGCCGTCGATTTGTTCAGTTATTTGTGGGCATACGTAAACTAAAAAAAAAGAGTTCAGTCTTCTGGTGAATTGTACACAGCGTCGGGACTACTTAGTGACGATGTGTTGACAGAGGAGTACTAAATTACTCGAAAAAAAATTATCTTCTTGTATTGGAGGTGTTACTCCTAGAATTGGTAAGAATATCTGTGTATTGGCCTCATCCTGATATGTCGCGCAAAGAATTTCGAAAAGCATGAAGAGGACACCCTAAAACGAGACAAAGAATTCCAGCACATGAGCAAACATAGGAAGATCAAGCAATAGCCGAAGAGCTTAAGAAGAAATGTGATGTTACAAGGATAGGATAGCCTTTGAAAAAAGAACGTGAAGAGAAAAGAAGAGAGTAAAAAAAACCCGAACTGAACACGAGATAAAGCTCAGGGAAAGTAGTGCTATAAGAAATTTTTACTACAAAAAATCCTGCACCTCGACGAGTTCCCCCATTTGCGTTCGCCCGTCCAACCACACAGCGTGAAAGGAGACGATTGGGCTGATGACTGCCAAAATAGGAGCAGATTAGTTTGCGTGCTCTGACGGCGCTGAGCGTGAAAATGAATGGAAATGAGAGATGTGAGAAAGGGACCAAGGTGCTATTAGGTGCTCAAGAAGCTCAGACGCATCATTCAGAAACGTGCCAATGACTCTAAAGCAAAGAAAGGCAAGGTATAGGGATTAGATGAAACTTTATGAAGCGAGATAACAGCGATGCTTCAAAAGGCAACGGGCAGCTCGTATACGCGAAATAGCTGGAGAAATACAGGCCGAAAACGAAAGCCAGCAGTCATGATTTTTTTTTCTGACAGGATGAAAACTAGAAGCATCATAAATGGCTGGAGCAAGTCTGACCCACTTGAAGTAAAGCTACGAGACGTGAATATAAGGCCGTGCAAAGAGCGAGTGGTCAAGACCGCCGCCTCTTCAGACAGAACGAAGAATTTTAGGATAGTTAAGACGAAACAATAGAAGTAAAGCTTCCCAATAGTTACTGGGTATCAGAACAGTGAATATTCAAGCAATGACAAACTACCGGGAATCTTGTCTCCTTACGTGCTATGAATGCGGAAACATCGTGCACTACTAATGTTTCCGATGGTGCGTTTGTAGTTGATTGTCTTCGATATTCTGTGTTTTTGTGAACTTATTTCGCGTTGGCCAGCAAATTGCACGCCATTCGGAGCTCCGTGTTGCCCATATATGCAGAAGTGGTCATTCTCTACTTAATGTTCATAGATGGCGGCGAGTTCTCATACCACCACCAGCGCAGTGGCGCTGCGGTAGCGACGCGCCACTTCAATGGCAGGTGGTTATTCACGTCACCGCCACCCGTAGGCATTTTAGACCGAAGTTACTCTCTCCGAGGAGCTTCTCGCGCAGCTTATCCGGGGTTACTACCCGAGATTACCCGTGCATCCTCCCATTGGCTGCAGCTTGTGCGGCGCTCCTCCGAACTTAACCGAGCTTACCCGAGTTACTCGTTTAGAGAAAGTATGGAGACTTTCTGTGCACGCCACGCACGAGGCAAGTAACACTCACGCATTAAAAATGATGGAAATCCTCCCAAGCAGCATGATTGAACAAAAAAGCCGACAGTGCTAAAAAGCGGATACTCCTCGGCGCCTACACGGCACATGAAGGATACAGAAATATGGCACAAATGGGTGCGTTATTTTATTTATTTTCAAGCTAGAACGTCGCCATAGCGGAGCATTTTCCGGAAGTAACTGCAAAGCTAGTCCTTGCTAATAGACAGCCGCATCTTCAAACTTTCGCTTAAGTTGGCAGCGGCGCAATTGCAGTGCAGATATCTTGCCATCATCGTGAATGAATTTGTACCAAGATGATATAGACGTACAAGGTACGGATGCCATAGTCACAAAAACCGCTGTTCACGGCACGCTTGGCGCAGTCGCTTGCGACAAAGCACCAAACGACGGTAGGGTCCCTGGTGCGGCGCGGTGGAGCTGCGGCGATCTGTATACGGAGGCGCCATCAGCGGGATCTCCTCTTGCAAAGGGTACCGCCTCCCTTCAAGTTTCTGCCAGTAGAGGTTGTCTGAGCCCAGCCCTGCGGGCGCTGGCGCCACTTTTTGTTGGGCCACCCGCGTGGCACGGTCAACCTGGCAAAAGGCGACCAGTGCTGCCTCCATCTCGGGTGGCGCCTTCTTGGTCTTGATGGCGATGTAGGGATAGGAGTTGCCCTGGGCCATGTAGATGTAGCCGACAGCACGGGCGTCGCTGATGTCTTGCGAGATGAAGAAAACGCGATGCACCGGCTGGTGGAATGGTAGAACCCGGGTCTTTTCGTCCGGTATCCTGATTTCTTGGATGCAGATGGCCAGATAGACCCTTTGCTTGTGCTTTCGGATGGCGCGCACTGCCTCCATGGGTCGGCCCATGGCGTCCTGGCATAAGCGGTGCCCGCGGGTATCAGGAACCGCCTGCTTGTTAATGAGCTTGGCCCAGGAGAGGAGCCCCTCCCCCTCGAAACGGGGCCGCTCGCCCCCAAGACCATCTCCTTGGTCCGTTTGGGGCTGCAACGGTGGTTGGACCAGCTGTAGACACCAAACCAGGCCGAGATACAGCTGATCATGGCGTCCGCGATTAGGTGTTCTTCTTCTCCCTCTTCCTCGAAAAGCCGCGCAGCATCGCGCGTCATCAGCGGTTCATCATAATCATTATCAGTTGACTATACCCACAGCAGGGCAAAGACCTCTGCCATGTTTCTCCAATTACGCCTGTACCGTGCCAGCTGTGGGCGCCGTATCCCAACAGACCTTCATAAAAATTCAGGGGGCACTTTGACTGTCTAAAGTGCTTAGAGGCGAAAGCGTTTTCCGCACCACTTTCGCTGCTTCTGTGGCACTGGTGGCGTCACATATAATTGAGTACAAATTACTAAGTGATGACAAATCACTAATTAATGCTTGCCACTGATTAATGCCCGAATACTAATTAACTGCTAATTAATGACGCTTAAGCTTCGCCTTTAGGAGTGGAACGCGACAGCGTGTTGTAGCGCTGCCAGGGAGTCCAGGGAACGCCACCACCCGTTCGGCGCGATGCCTTGCCCTTTGAACGCAACGCTTATTGAGGAAAGGAAATGGCGCTGTAATTCTCTGTCATCTCGGTGGACACCTGAACCGCACCGTAGAGGAAGGGAGGAAGTGGGAGTGAAAGAAGACAAAGAGGGCCCGTAATGAAGGAAATGAAAATTGTATTTGAGGAAAGGAAATTACGCAGTAACTGTCTCACATATCTCGGTGAACGCCCGTCAAAATTCAGGGGGCACTTTTTTTACCTAAAGTGTGGTCACTGATGAGTGGTTAAGATGTCCAGCTTAGCCTCGAAGAGTGGAACGCGACAGCATCTTGCAACGCTGCCAGGGAGTCCATAGAACGCCATTGCCCATTCGGTTCTACGCCTCACTCGTCGGTAAATTGGTTTTTGAGGAAAGGAAATGTATCTGTCTCTCATCTCTCGGTGGACACCTAAACCTCTCCGGAAGGGAAGGGAGGAGGATGGAGGATGGGAGGATGAGCGAAGACACCGTAATCACTAGACGCGCCTTTGTTCATTCCAAACCATCGAGCTGGCATGGCGGAGTGGATAGCATGCTCGTCTCGCACGCCGCAGACCGGGGTTCGATTCCCGAGCTCGACCAATTTTCTACTCCGTTTTATTTATTTATATGGCCCGACTAGTAAAGTTAATTAGACTAATTGGGTAATTGAGCAATTAACTAAGCTCAGTCCCACTTACTTGGAGCAACACTTATACGATCCCTTCAATTGGTTGCATGGTTACTAGTCAAAGTACAATTGGCCCCGTTTGAAATTCGCGCACTGTGACGTCACGGCCGTTTCGACCAATTGAAAAGCGTGACATTTTCTGTCGACAACTGCTGCTTACAACGACGAGGCATTAAAGGCTTTCGCCTTAATATCATCCACCCACATACCCTCTGCCGACCTATGCTGCACTTGCCTTCTCTCAGAATGCACTCCGTTACCGTTAAGGACCACCGGTTATGTGCTAAAGCCCATTTCTTCCGGTTGATTTCGATAAGAAAGTCATTAATCTGCGTTTGTTTCGTCACCCACTCTGCCCGCTTCCGGTCTCTTAACATTCCACCTATCCTTTTTTCTTTCCTCAGCTCGCCGCTTTTTCCTTAAGTTATGCTGAATTATTTTTGTTAGCCTCCACGTTTCTGACCCGTAGATGAGTACCGATGAGACACAGCGGTTGAATTTCCTTGAAGGAGAGATTCTAGAGGCCCGTTTACTGTGCGTTGTCAGTGCACGTTAAAGAACCCCAGGTGGTCCAAATTTCCGGAGCCCTCCACTACGGCGTCTCTCATAGCCTGAGTCGCTTTGGGACGTTAAACCCTATAAAACCAAACCAAACCAAACAGAGGTTGTATATTTTTTCATGAGGGATATTGGTGAACTTCCATTCATCTCCGGAGATAACCTGCTATATGCGCCCCACCCTATTATTAATTTACTAGTCATTTGCCTCTCATGATCTGGATCTGCGGTCACTACCTGCTCATAGTAGAAGTATTGCCTTACCAATTCCAGCATCTGACTACCAATTGTAAACTGCTGTCTCCATCCAAGAGTTTTGAAGATTACCTTAGTTTTCTGTATGTCAATTTTTAGATACACTGTTCTGTCCTGCCTGCCTAACTCATTGATCATTCTTTGCAATTCATATTCTGAGTGACAGCAGGACAATGTCTTCAGTGAATTGGAGACTCCTAAGGTATTGTCTATTAGCTAGATCATATTGCCAATTGTTCCCAATCCAGGCCCCGGAATGTCTCCTGCAAACAGCCGGTGAATAGCATTGGCGGGTTCGTGTCTCCCTGCCTGACACCCTTCATTAGCTTAATTTTTTTGCTTACATTATGTAGGACTATGGTAGCAGTGCAGTCGTTATGGACATCTTCCAGCATTTTCACATAAGTCTCTAGGAGGGCGCAGCGGCTGCATGACTGCTGAAGTTTCCACCAAGTCAAATGCTTTCTACAAATCAATGAAGGCTATATATAGGGGTTGGTTATAGTCTGCGCATTTTTTATAGCCTCATTTATAGTATATTGTCGAGTATCTTCTATGAAAGCCTGCCCGATTATTTGGTTGATGGAAGTGTAAGAGTGTTCTTTCTCTATTAGCGATTACACACACGGTTGTGCCTCGACTTCTTCCTCATTGCTTTTTTCAGGTATGCCAACATTACCATTTTTCAGACGTGGCTCTGCGTACAGTCGCTAGAGGCTCATACACTCTTCGAAACTGGTCCTATCACTGTTGAAATGTTCACGAGCATTAGCATGGATATTGTCAAGAAATTGTGCAAAGCGAAAAAACCCGGATCAGCGGTGTGTTAAGAGCGCCATTACTACTGACTGTGTTAAAGTGACACTGGGAAATGTGTGGACTGTTCACACGACGGAAGAAAAGAAGCTGATTGCTTTATGACATCAAGGGGATGCCCCTATCACCAGAAAACAAATGGAAAAAAGAAAAATAAACCAATATTAGGCTTTTCAGACACGTAAGCACAAGTCCAAAGGCACCAGGCACTCAGAGGACCCTGTAACAAAACATAGTCATATCCCAATAACCCATTTCACACCAGTGAAAACCATCTAGAACGGTTTATGAAGCAACGCTATCGACTAGAGAATTTCGATGAGTACCATTAAACGACACCTCAACTATACACGAACCACGTCATTCTAGAGCAGACTTAGAGGCTTCGTGAATAAGCAAAATTATCGCGGCTGAATACAAACCTGTAGTAGAAACGGTAGTGCATTCCTCAAAAGAAGAGATTCTGAGTCTGCAACATGGCTCATATTGAGAATCAATAAAGGGAAAAGCAAGATAATACAGATTAACTGTTACTATGCGCTACATGAAAACACTGATATTATAACAACCGCGAAGGTGTTGAAGTGGGATTCGCGTGTTGACGAGAATTACCATCATTTCAAAGACTAACAACAACAACAACGATAGCGGGGTCCCCCGCTCTGGGCTGTCAAGCTTACACCCATTCTAACGGAGGCAAACAACAAAATTCTGGGCGCTTGATTGTCATTATGAGATGCCAACGCACCAGAATTAGGTCTTTTCCTTGCTTTTGATCGCTTCTCTTGAAATTATCTTTTCTTTATGAATAAGAATGGCAGATGGGGGTGAGTTGGTAACATTTCATGATCGTTCAACAGTGCAAAAAAGAGGACAGAGTTCAGTACAGTTGTGTTTCCCCTTCTCCTACTCTGCCCTGCTAGTTTGAGCTGTTGAACTATCATGAACTTTTCTTCATATTTCTTCGCTCATTAAAGGTTCTTGCCCAACTTTGCTTGTAAATCTGCTGAGTAACTTGACTCTTTACTGAGCCATTCGCAGTCATTATCGTTTTGTTCAGTCGTTTTAATCATAAATTGTCTTTATTTTATTTTACAAACTTATTTTCTGGGTGCATCCCATAGCAGACACCTTCCGGCCGCTCCACCGCTAGTTGAAAGGGAGATTTCCCTCCCCCACTTCGCCACCAGCAGGTGGCAGGTGGCAAGTGCACACAACACTACACCGCCAGACGACTCTGGACACTCTTTGTTCACTGTGGGGGCTGTAATGCTAACGCATTAACAAGCTTCCAAAGTTGACACTGCTTCTCGCTACCTCGTATAGAAGGCGCCATAGACTGCTTTTCTGAACTTTTCTGGTGCTCGCTACTTTTCACGCGTGGGTCTGAGATGTGGTTTTTGGCAGATTGCAGTGCATACTGTGCTAAAAAAATGCAGCGATTGTAACGTTGGGCACCCTCTTTGAATTTAATATGAGGCCTTTTGAATTTCACAAAGGCCTGAAACTTTATTCAGTCCTCGAAAGAACTGCTTCAATCGACAGGTAAGAAACGGCGAAGGTAAGAACTGGATCAATTCACTTGAAAGGTGGCGGACTGGAGATCTATATCGAAAATTAAAAAGCAAATCAGGAAGGAATCGATGATAATTGAAGAGGCGGCTTCCTTCTCTTTGAAGCTCGACCAGTCTGTCGTAGAACGTGAAGCCACAAAAGAAACCTACCCAAGAGGGCACATGTGCAGCGTACAGCCAATCAGCATCCATCCATGCGCATTCCAGCGCAAGAACAGTAAATGTCGCTGAGCACCTAGGGTTTAGAGGTCATCAGCAGCATCATCATCGGCCTTCATACGCGTACTTCAGGGCAGAGGCCACCCTCATGTCTCTCCAATTAATCTTGTCCTTCGCCAGTTGCGGCCACTGTATTCCCGCAAACTTCTTAATCTCATGTGTTTAGAGATAACAAAGGTCATATGAATCAATATGCGGTAGAAGTTAGCACAAACCGTTTGGAAGATCTGAATTTTTCATTCTTCGGTCTCGGGGATGCCAGCCCGGTTCTCTGTGTGTGTCGCTCAACTGCACCTGCACAGTCCTTGGCCACGGTGTGCAGGTACTGGCCCTTAAATATAGACAAATCTATGGAATAAAAAAAAGGAAGCCACAATGACTTAGAAACAAACAGGTGGAAACCAATAACTGGGGTCTATTCGAGGAGGCAGGTATTAATATATATGCCTGCTAGCGGGCATAAATGGATATCAAAAGAAGATAGGCGTAGTAAAAGAGAAACAAATAAAAAAGCGGGTTTACTTTATCATGTTTTGGGGAAAATATGCTGCCCTAGTAGAAAGTCTCACTGACGTGTTCTTTCTCTTCCTTTTCCTTTCTTTTTTGCTGCACGTGCAAGAGACATCGAGTTCGTTGTTCCAGTTGATCAGGGCCCCGTCGGGGTTCTCGATCAATACCTAATGAAGAATACGTCCTTGCATCCATCCCTCAACACTCTACGGCAGGAGTCGGAACCTGTCCTGCTGCTTGGGATTCAGGCTACCCATCTGTCCGACGACAAAGAAGCACCTCCCATTCGCTACGCACCCTGGCCAATCCCCCGCCGTGGGTACGGGCCATTAAACCTCAGGACATCATCATCATCATCATCATCAATGCCGCGGCGAATGAAGGCGAAGCGCCTTTGTGCTCCGGCTGTGAGGCTTTAAACTGCCGACGCCGTCCAAGGACAATTTTTTGCCTACACGGGTCTTCTAAAGCTAACGTATTAAAAAGCTATTAGCCCGTGGACCCACGAATTGTGCTCATATTTCCAAGTAACCTTTGTCCCTCAGTTTTGCGTGTCATGCACGGCGACCTCGATACTGGGCATCTCGGATCGGCTCGCACACTCCACCGTGTCCACCGGTGATGTCACGCGGTCGTCACTACAGCGTGGTCGGGATGCGTCAAGTGGCAATTCTCGCAGGCCCAACCGACGATACGGGTAGTGACGCAGCTAGTAGCCGGCTTCAGCGTAGTGGAAGCACGGGGGCCGGTTGTTTGATGTTGCCACGCGTATGCTTTGCTGACGGGTGGTCGTGCGTCAGAGAGAGCAGGCGCAGTCGAGAAGGGTTGATAAGGTGCAGTTGGAGCAGAGCAATAAAACGTCATTGGTGCTGGCAAGAGCTACGAAACGCTTGGCTTCACGTCATGACACACTGCGCATGTGGCGTCTGAGGAGTGGGCATTGGCTGTACCGCTCGACGGACTTCGTGACGAACGACATCCGAGATGACAACGACACTCGGGTGTTGCTCGACAGGGCAAAGCTGCTGTAGCTCTACGCGCACATGCCACCCGACAAGCTCACTGAGCACCTCACTCTCGGTGCAGGGCACTGGCATATGGGCGTTCGTAGCAGTTATATTCGCCGGACGGCCGTAATACGAGAACCTCTGATGCAAGGCGCCCTCCATGTCTGTCGCTTCCCGAGGAAAATTGACTAAAGTGGTAGAAGGGTCGCGCACAAATCCTATGAAAATTTTAGCCCTCTTATAAGGCAACTGCATTCTTCGCTTCAGACATGGCAGGATCTGCGCGGCTGAAGAGCTGCGTCGGGTCTTCTACGAATATGACGACATTCTCATTTGGCCGCTGCGAATGGGACTGAAGGGCAAGTTCAGATCGCTCGTTCTGTTCATTGCTGCCCAAGCTGTCGAGCAACACTGTCAGCGGAAATCTCGCAAGTTGGTGATGGGAATTCCTGGTTTTCAAACCAATCTTGGCGGCGTCTTCGAAGGAAAAATAGACATTCCTTAGGTTGCTGTTCTCGTCCCACAGTTTAAAAAGCAGGGACCCAGTTGTAGATGGCTAACCAGTCCTCCACGTCTTCAAACTTGTCGCTATGAAACGATGCGGGAGTGCGAGGCGCATGAAGAAGCAACGGTGGGGAACTGAAGGAATTTCTGAATGGTCTGGCTTTCTGCAGTAGATGTCATGGTGCGGGATGGTGTAGTCCCAGGCCGGAAGTCAGGATCAAGGCTTGCAAGCGGCGGCTTGCCTTGCGGGCAGGTGTGTGGGTGTAGCTTGGCGTCGGAAGCTCCCTGAAGCTCTTCGTACATGGGTTAAGGGGTTAATGCCCAATGTGTGGGATTGGCCTTTTTCAACTTCACAAAATAGATCCCTGGGAATCCTCATACCACGCCTGGCGCAGTGGTGCAGCGGTTAACCGATACGCCACTGCCCTGCGATGGCAGGTGCTTCCACCGGTGGGGCTTGTGGGACCCAGGCTGCTCATACGGGGCAAGAAATGAATAACTGCCACCTGCCACGCTGGTCAGTCAATCCGGTGGGCAGGTTGTGATGACGCGTGGAGGTCACGTGACCTTGGTGGCCCAGCTAGGATGCACCTCCCGGAATTTTCGGCTGACAACGCAGACGCAGACGATGATGCCCGATTTTATGCAAAACGGGCGCCCTCACGTTCTGGCGTTAGGAGCCAGCAGTCATGATTTTTATGTGACGAGGTAAAAATAGGAAACATCAGAGACGCCCCCAGTTTGCCTGGCGCGCTCGAAGTAAGGCTACGAGGTGCTAATATAAGGCTGCGCAAAGAGAGAATGGTCATTCCCGCCGCCTGTAAGGAAGGAAAGAGGAAGCTGACATAATAGCGAAGACAAAACAAATCGAGAAGTGCATCTTCCCAAGAGCGACTAGATATAAAAATACTGAATATTGAAACGATGAAAAACGATTCAAGGCCTCCCAAGCAGCGCCATTGAACAAATCAACCTGTAGTGTTAAAACCGAATGTTCAAGAGCGTTTATGCCTAGGCGCATACACTCTACATGGACACAAAAATATGTCACAAATGGTTATGGTATTTCATTGTCAAGCTCCAACGTCGCTGCAGCGTAGCAATTGCCGGCAGTAATTTCAAGGTGTCCTCGCTTATAGCTAGCAGCAACTTCAACTTCTGCCTCAATTTGGCAGGAGAGGAATGACACTGCAGACCTCTTGGCATATATGAGAATATATCTTCTCCAAGAAGATTCAGGTGCGCAAAGCACAGACATAACAGTCAGAAAGTCCACAGTTCACGGCCCGTGTGGCGGAGTCGCATGCGGCAGGGGGCCAGAGGGCAAGGTCCCTAGTCCGTTGTGGTGGAACTTCGGCGACGTTCTTTAAGAAGCACTGGACTGCGGGGCCAGATCAGCAGAAAGTAGATGCACGGGCGACGGATCACATACGGGGGGGAATGGTGCTCCTGGCCAAATATATCAAGTGAGTCCATCGCGGTCGCGATGCATGTTGCATTGAGTATCAGGTGGATCTCTTTTTGCAGAGGTTTCCTTTCTGGCTGCAAGCCGATGAGTTCGTCTACCGTAGAAGTCGTTTTTGGGACAGCGGGCTAACCGCTCAAGGCATCTTCCGGGCTGGAGATACCTCCCATCATGTCTCGGCGAGTTTAGGCAGTCTGGGCCCAGGGCTGCAGCTGCTGTCGCCACTCTTGCTGGGACACCCTCACGGCGCTCTGTTGCATCTCGAGCACCACCCGGAAAAGGGCGAGCAGCGCCCCCTCCAGCTCGGCAGCCGCCTTCTCGGTCTTGATGGCGATGTAGTAATAGGAATTGTCGAGGGTCATGTAGATGTACCCGACAGCACGGGCGTCGCTGGCGTCTTGCGAGATGAACGAAATACGATGCGACGCATGGTGGAATGGTAGCAAAAAGGTCTTCTCGTCGCGTATCTTGACGCCTTGGATGGAGACGGTCAGGTGGACTCGGCGCTTGTGCTGTCGGGGAGCTGGCAGAGCCTCATTGAGTCGGCCCATGGCGTCCTGGCACAACCGGTGCCCGTGGGCAGCGGGTACCGCCAGCTTGCCGATGATCTTGGCCCGGAAGAGGAGCCCCTTTCGGTAGTACCGGGACCGGCGCGCTCCAAGGATGCCTCCCTGGTACGTTTTATGGCTGAGGCGGCGGTCGGACCAGCGCCTCACACCAAAACACGCCGAGCGACGGCTGTTCATGGCGTCCTCTGGTTAGGCTTTCTTCTTCTCTCTCTTCCTCGCAGAGCCGTTGAGCATCGCGCTTATGCTACGACTTCGTTATTTTTTTCCTGTTGTGCAAACATAACTGTTATTGAGAAATGGCGCTGAATATATAGGCTGGAGGCTGATGCACTCTTCCTCGAAACTGGCCCTACCATTGGTGAACTGTTCATGAGCAATGTCACGCGTTTTGCGATTAAATCGGATAAACTGGAAGAGCCCAGACGAACGGATTGTTCCGGGTGCCATTACTACAGACAAGAGTAAAATAACACGCTCGAAAGCGTACACTCTTCGCACCACAGAAGGAAAGGAGCTGATCGCTTTATGACATTTAGATAACATTATCACCTCAAAAGAAAGGTAGCGAAGAAAATAGCACCGAGTTTTGCCTTCTCAGGCACCGGGCACCCAGAGGACACAAACACTAAACATAGAGTATAGAAGTAATCCATTTCACTCTGTGCAAGACAATGTAGAACGGTTTATGAAGTACTTTCCAACCGCTGGAGGCTGAATTTAATTAGGATCCCCGCAATTCAATGCCGCGTTTCTTACTCTGTTCGCACGTTCACTCCTCCTTCATGCCTTCCCTCACTGTTCGATCGAAATTTCCAGCAGTGAAGACAGTTACTGCTACTTTCCCTTACTCATAACTACTCCTCACCGCTTTACAATGGAGGTGACAGCATAAGATGACTGTGGGCTGCGCGGTCTCGGTGCACGTGAAAACAACCCGATCAGCACCTCATCGCTGCAATATTCGAGTGCAGGGCCTCACAAAAAACATGAAGTTCGGAATGATCCCGGTTAATGGTTCACATAAACCAGCATGAGGCTGCACTGAGGTGGTCGTCATCCCGAACGCCTGCCATCTCCATACCCTGGAAAGCCATGACCGCATTCTTCACCAGTGGCCGTATTCCCTAAGCTGTTAAATTCAAAATGGCCATACCACGTCTATCTGGTCGTCTGTCACTGGTCACTCAGATGTGCAGGCGGCTTTCAGCGGTCTGTGAAGATCGACCCGGCCATTGGGTCTATGGCGACCGTACCTCACCGTTGGCTGTAGTTCGCAACCAGTGGTAGCAAGCGGGCAGGTCCGGCTGCCTGCTTTTGACAGAGAGCTGCGATGCTCCTAAGCAGTGGCTACTTATCTCAGTAAATACGAGCCAGTGGTGAGGAATGGTTGCCAACCATCAAAGGCGGGGTGTCTTACCACAGACGCTTGAAAGCCGCGGGGATACCTGAGTGGCCATCTACACAGGACGAGACAGACGTGAAATGGGCATATTAAAATGATCAGCTTACAGAATACGGCCCCAGGTGGATTTGCGCGACAAATAATTAGCCTGCGGTCCTCGGTGACCAGTTTTCAGGTGACGTTCGGCTTGCGCTCCTTCAGGTTCGTGCTTCTGTTGCGATGTTGGGGAGCGTTAAGTCCCTACATGAGCTTTGGGGAGATTAGCACAGCGAAAAAGTGCTTGTATCCCTAGTCCACATACCACCGTCTGCAGCGGCAAAGGTCGGAGGAGCGGGTGGTAATCGGACTGAACATGAGGTGGCGTTTCTCCGTATGTAAGCCAGGTGTGGACCTGACGGAGCGAAAGTCAGACGTCACCTGACGCCTAGTTCGTAGGCGAATGGTCCGTCGTGAGAATTCACCTTCATTTTGGCGCGGCCCCGTTTGAAATTTCGGCGCTGGAGGAGCAGTGTTTTTGTCGGAACAGTAGTAGTTTGAAGGTCATTATTAAGATAATTGAGATTATTAAGTAAAACCGTGCTCCATGTAGCCCACTTCGATGGATTGTACCTCTACACAACTTATGATTTCCCTGCGCTTCACCGCTGCTTTGCAAAAATGGCCAACAGTTCTCACGTTTTAGAGTCTTAATATCGCGTGTTTGCGACGCTTTGAACAATGCAGTCGCGCCATTAGAGAGCAGGATTCAACCGGTGAGGGCAACCCTGAGTATGAAGCGCCGTTTTTAAGGTTAATGGTTCCATGGTTCTCGGTGCTTCGTTGGCGCAAATACTACTGGAAAAATCAGGGTTCAAACGCCATGATACCGTCTGTAGTAAAATAGTACAAGACGAAATCCTTTATCTAGAGGTTACTGGGACATGCCACTTGCTCTGAAAAGCCAGAATATCGACTTTTGCTGCAGTGAACGCTTTTTAGTGACTCATGTGCATTAATCACATTGGATAACAACGATCTGATTTATGTGAATGCCGATAAAAATGGTAAGGTGGGCAGTATATTACGCTCTCTGTGTCGTTTACCACTGTTTAAATAAGGAATGGAGATTGGAAAATAAACAGTCACAGCAAGAAACATTAATATTCTTTGTCAATGTGCCAAACAGCTGTTCAAACTAATGATGTTATCGGACCTGACTCGAACATTCGACTGCAGAGCACATAGTACTTACATGACCCCAAATTTTAAAAAGGCTAGAAAGCAGGTAGTGTGGTTACTTAGGTCCGATTCGGTGTTTTTGTTATGGCTGACTGCTGATGCTCTTACAGCAGGAGATCAGAGAACTGGATTGGGAAGTGTTAGGAATAAAATGAATATTTTGGTAATCTCCAATTTGTTGACGATATTATCTTGTTAAGTAATTAATGGAGCGAGTTATCAAGTAGGATCTGAAGACAGAGAAATCAGAATGGCGGGTGAAAAGTTAGTATCAAGAACATCAAAAGTGTGTTCAATAGACTCGGAAGGGCGTTTAGTTTACGATGGGCAGCGAAGCATTGGAAGGTGTAAAGCAACACACCTATTAAGGGCAGGTAGGCACCGCTGACAAAGACCACGAGAATGAAATAATTACTAGAATAAGAGTGGTATAAAGTGCATTAGAGTGCAAACTGGAATAGAGTGCAACCGGGCATGGCATTTAGGTCATAAGGGCGTATGGGTATCACCTGTACCCGTACGGGGCATGTGGGTCGAAATCATGCGGGCATATGTTGCCATATAATCTGGACCCATACGCTCATATCGGCCCAAATTACGTTCGCCTGTCTTGAATCACTTATTCTGTGAATTGTCTTATCATGGCGAAATTCTGCATCACCTGGATATCAACGTGTAAACAATGAAGTACGGTGCAACCATGACGCACGTAACGTCCTATTCTTCGTTCCACGGTTTCTTCTGTGTTTGCTCGCCTATAACTGCTTAGTCAGAAATGTTTTATCGGTGGTGTCGTTTCTGCGCTGGCCGAATGTGAAGCTAAATGATACATTATATCAGGAAATGTTGAGCCAGGCCGTTCTGTCTATCGCAAGAATTACATGCGCTTTGAGATCACGAAATGACCGTCGACATTGAGGGATTATGACATTTTCAGATGTTGCTACTGCAAATCATGCATAGCAAAGAAGCGGGACATCGCTGGCCCCTGCCAATAGCCCGCCAGAAGATTCAGCGCATTTACTAGGCAATCAGATCTCTACGACTGCCATGTCTGCCTTCGGAAAGCTTATACAAAATTGGAAAATGAGATAGTTGCACGAGACATGAGAAAATAATACGCCTGCTAGCACTGCACATGGTGCCTTAGTTTTTCGAGCCACAGAACTTAGGTATTCCAGAAAGAACTTACAACTAAGGAGAAACATGCTTGATGTCATGGTACTTGTTCCTGTTTATCGCTCCATATACAGCGGAGGGGAGGGTAAGGATGTCTTAAAGACAGTGAAAAGCATGCCGTACCGTTCGTCAGCAAAAAGTTTCTTCCTTTTACATAACCGTACGTGGCTTGTTAAACCATGGTCGAGATAAAAAGGCTTGTTTGGCTCGTGGTCGGTTAATAGACTTATACGCCGTGTTTAGCGCATGTCCAGCATCAGACTTTCTTGTGTATGTCTCGCTGTAGCACCATTGCCTTTTCAGTCTCAAATACACGCCGTGAACCGCGAACAATAGATGACATTTTTCTTGACTGCTACTACCAGCACTTGTCTGGGACACCTTGCAGCTGACTTTAATGAAGGACCTGCAAGTCTTGCCATATGGTAAAAGGTTTCAACCGGCCGATTAAGGAGGGAGCGCGCCATACGACTTATTCCTTTTGCTTGGTCTCCAGAATGTATGGAAAACGAGAATGGCTGCAAGACATGCTGATGTGGAATCTCTCCAAGAGAGGGAGTATTTCGTTGAAAGGTTGGCTTAAAGGGAAACTGCATAGGTTTTAGAAATCAACGAGCTTAAGAGGGTCGAATGTGCGAAACTAGCAGGTGAAGCATGCGAAGTCTTTTTGGGCTAGCACTTGAAATAGTGAAGTAATCGCTGATTAAAATTCGGACGTCCTTCAAGCTTCTCCGCAGCGCGCAATGCCAAGTGGGGGCGCATGATGACGTCATCGAAGGTATCGGTACTTTTCCAAAGCACAAACGCCTGCTTTGACGAAAAAAAACCCACGCCACCGAAGGCAAACCCTGCCGACAGTTGTTTGACAGCGTCTAACGAGTCAGGGCAGGGTGTGACTGACGACAGCAGTAATTTGAAATCATACTTTCCGTGACGTCACGCTGAGTTTCCTTGCACTCCTCCGGTGCATTGAGGAGAAGTGGAAAATTCAGTCGTCGATTACGTCACGATTTCGAATGCTAGCGCAAAAACACTTTTCTTTACCTGCAGCCTATGTAGATTTGAATCCTTGAATATCCCGAAATTCTCAAAAAAGTGCTGCAGTTGCCCTTTTACAGAAAGAATTTAACAACGCTCAGAGAGAGCAACCTGATTGGATGACAGTGTTGAATGATCTGGCAAATTAAAACGTTTTTCAATGAAAGCGCAGCTGAATTGCAGATGCTGCCGCTTTGAATACTATTGTTATTGTTTGTCCTGCTGTTCTCCTTTTTTGATGCCGAAAAGGAAATAAAAAAAACGTTGGTAGTGCAGTGGTGCCACTAGCTAAGTATTTTGTAAATAATCTCTAAATAGCCCCTTTCTGTACATACATAACCTAGTGTAGTAATTACCACCTTCTGAAAAAAAAAAACACGTGAGATGGACCTTAGCGCGCTCAGCTGCGAATCTGAAGCACCAATCTTCGGAACCGGAAGCTGGAGGATTTTTTAAAAATGTATTCTGGTTTTTCTTAGGAATACTTACGTGTTACCATGTAATTTGCAATCGTATGGTCGTAATCACCACATTACGCAACGGTGCGCACCCAATATCACTAGTGTTCCCAGCTTGCTCAGAGCAGCCATATCACCTACATCATTCATATCCAGTACCAGCTTATGTTTCGGCCTTCCGTATGGGGATTTTCAGTAGTGCAAGAGAGGACGACGTCAAAAAATCTACACCGAGAACGAGCTGTACGGTTTAAAAGTTTTTTCATCCTTTACATATCGCTACATTGCGTGCTAAACCATGGTGGAGAGAAAAAACTTGTTTTTCTTGTCCCCTGGTCGGTTGACTGCCGAATAGGCCGCGAACTGGAAATAATTGAACACATTTTTCTTCTGCTAAGACGCAGTATTTCTCGGCGACATCTTGCAGGTGACATTAAAAAAGAACCTGCAACTCCAGCAATATTGTATATGGTTTCTACCGGTCGACAATTAAGAGAGTGTGCCATTCGACTTATTCATCTTGCTCTGCCTTCACAGAGTGTGGAAAGCGAGAATGGCTGTCAGACACGCCGATTGGCGATGCTCTCTGAGCTGGGGAGTATTGCATCAAAAGTGTGGCCTATAAAAAGAACTTTACAGTGCTCAGAGCGATGATCCTGATTGGATAGCAGTGTTCAATGATCTCGCAAACTTAGAACGGTTTTGAATCACAGCGAAGCCTGAATTGCGGTTGTGAGTGAATATTATTGTTATTGTTTTTTTTTGTCTGCTGTAATCTTGTTTCGAGCTTGAACACGCAATACAGGTTAACTCCAACGTATGCAGAAGGTCATTCTCGACATTCATAGATCCCTGGGAGTCCTCGTAGCACCCCTTGGCGCAGAGGAGGAGCGGTCAAGCGATGCGCCACTGCCCTGCGATCGCAGCTGCTGCCACAGGTGCGGCTTGTGTGACCCAGATTGCTGTTACCGTGCAACCAATCACTAACTACCACCTGCCGCCATGATTAGTTTACTGACAATTAGGTGGGCAGGTTGTGACGGCACCCCAAGGTCACGTGACGTCCACGTCAGATTTTATACAGAACGGGAGCCTTAATGCTAGCGTGTTAAAAGTCAGCAATCATGAATTTTCTCCCGCGAGATGAAAATTGGAAACACAATAAATGATTTCAGCTAGTCTGGCGCGCTTCGAATAGGGCTACGACACGCTAATTCAAGGAAGTACGAAGAGAGTGGTTATGCCAGCTGATTCCAAGGAACGAAACAGGAAAGTGACGTGATAGCGAAGACAAAATAAATCGAAGCAAGGCTTCCTAACAGCGACTAGATACCAAGACAGTGAATATTCAAATGATGAAAAACATACAAGCCCTCTCAAGCAGCATCATTAAAGGGGCACTGCGATGTTTTCCTCGGTAGCTATTGATATCAGTAAATCGATTTATCATGCGTTCCTGATACCAGTGCAAAAGGAGTTATTCATATCGGTGTATACAAACGAAAGTTATTACACTTTGAAAATTCGAAAAGAAAATATCAGACGAAAGCGCGTTAGACTCACCCACTTCACTCACCCGGTACTTGGACTGGGCGCCACCACTCAGAAATTGCGCATAGCGCACACGCAGAGGAAGCTTGCATGCAATTGTTGCTTTGTCGGGGCAGCCCACGGCCGCGCCTTTTACGGCGTCCCCGCTCTCCCCCCTCCCCTCTCCGTGTACACGACGCCGTAGCCCCCCCCCCCCCCCCCCCAAACTCGCCTCCCGCCTCCTGTCCGGCTTTCTCTTCACATTAGACACCTTCAGAATACCGTGTACCGTGGCTACCGTTTCCGTTACCGGAGTACCGGGAGTACCGGAGTACCGGCGGTGAGTACGCGCTGACTGGTTCCGACGCTGCGGGCGCGAACACAGCTGCCGCGTATGTGTCGTCATCTGGCGCCGTCAAGGCAATTTGCGCATGCGCATAACTGAGCGCAGGCTCCCTGTACCCTGGTACCGGTGACGGTAACACGGTACGCGGTAAGCTGATGACGGTGCCTATTTTTTGGGAAAGTTGTGTCGACTGGCTTTTTTTTTCGCTGCCTCCTTGGTGTGGTTTGAACTGCGCTCGGACCCCCCCCCCCCCCCCCCCCCTCCACCCCTCGCCCCGTAGGTTTAAAAAGGAACAGAGCGGAAAGTGTCACCCCTAGCGTTATTCATTCTAGTTTTCGTTCGCTGTCACTGCTTCTTTCTAGTTTTTGTGGCATGCAGAAAGCTTCGATTATTCAAAGGCATAATATTTTGGATCTATATCGTGTGTATAAAGGAACAATATGCAAACTGGACGCACAACCAGAGAGGCAGCGCCCAATCTGGATGCCACCTCATTTCCGCTGCCGAAAATGGCCGCTGCGGTGGGACACCATAGGATCGAAACGAACATTTCTGGAGAAGATTAAAATATTAAATATTGCGATTTCAGCGATCTCTTTGGGAGTTCAGGAGCCACAATCCTACTTACCCTGCATACAAAGAATAAAGACCTCATTCTCTACGTCGCAGGGCCGCTTCGAAGAAGAAAACTACAGTGATAAAAAGAGGGCATCAAAAAATGGATATTTCTAAGAGCATACACGGCATATGAAGGACACAGAAATGCGGCATAAATAATGGCACTATTTTATTTTCGTGCTTAAGAGTCGCTGTGGCGGAGAGGTTGCCGGTAGCAATTGCAAGCTTAGTCCTCGCTAATAGCCAGCAGCAACTACAACATCTGCCCTCAATTGGCAGGGAAGCAATCACATTTCAGACGTCTCGGCATATTTTAGAATACATTTGCGAAAAGGCGATTGAGGTGCTCAAGGCACGGAAATCGCATTTAAGAGCGTACGTTGTTGGGCTAGTCGGTCAATCATGGTGAATACAAGGGGGGGTACTGCGCACAAAAAGACAAGGACAAGAAGATAACACAACAAGCGCAGACTCGCCCCGGATTGTGGAATGGTAGCGCGCCGGCTTCTTCATCGCGTATCTTGGCACCTTGGATGGAGACAGCCAGGTGAACTTGGCGCTTGTGCTGTCGGGAGGAGTGCACAGCCTCCTTGAGTCGGCCCATATCATCCTGGCACAACCGGAGGCCGCGGGCATCGGGTACAGCCTGAGTTGGCGGAGGCGTTCTGTATCAAACTGAAGGATAAAGATTGCGTAAGTGACCCGTCTATCAAACTGTATCAGAATGAAGAAAGGTTTTTGGTTTCCACATGTGTGTGATGTGACAGTTTGAAACTATAAAAGGAGTATCGTGTTTTCAAATAAAGTTAGTCGCGAGTCTGCGCTTGTTGTGTTATCTTCTTGTCCTTGTCTTTTTGTGCGCAGTACCCCCCCTTGTATTCACCATGAAATCGCATTTCCAAAGGCCACAGTCCACGGCATGTGTGGTGCGGTTGCTTCCGACAGGGTACTGAACACAATAGTCCCTGGTCTGCTGGAGATGGGGCGATGTTTTTCCGGAGGCACCAGACTGTGGGACCAGATCTGGAGAACGTAGAAGAAAAGGCTGGCGGAGCTTCCACGCGACTGGATACTTCACGTCGAATATGTGAGGTGAGTCCAGCGCGGCCAAGACATATGTCGCACTCACCATCAGCTGCATCCCCTTTTGCAAATGGTTCCATTCAGACTGCAAGTCGATGAGTTCGTCCATCTTATAAAGTAGTTTTGGGGAGAGAGGGCTCATTACTTAGCACATCCTGTGGGCTAGAGTCCCCTTCCTGGATGTCTCCGCGCAAAGAGGTGGTGTGCGCCCAGGCCTGCGGCTAGTGTTGCCACTCTTGCTGAGCCACCCAGGAATCGTGCTCCTTCATATCCCGCAATAGCTGGAAAAGGGCGACCAGTGCTGCCTCCAGCTCGGCAGCCGCATGCTCGGTCTTGATGGCTATATAGCGGTACGTGTTGTCCAGGGTCATGTAGATGTATCCTACAGCACGGGCGTCGCTGGTGTCTTGCGAGGTGAACGAAATGCGATGCCCCGGATTGTGGAATGGTAGCGCGCCGGCTTCTTCATCGCGTATCTTGGCACCTTGGATGGAGACAGCCAGGTGAACTTGGCGCTTGTGCTGTCGGGAGGAGTGCACAGCCTCCTTGAGTCGGCCCATATCATCCTGGCACAACCGGAGGCCGCGGGCATCGGGTACAGCCTGATGGCTGAAGGTACTGACCCAGGAAACGACCTCCTTTCGCTCGAACCGCTGCTGGTCGCCCCCAAGGCTGCCTCGTTTGTCCGCTTTGGGGCAGCGGCGGTGGTTTGGCCAGTGGTAGACACCAAACCGCTTCGAGAAACGGTTCTTCATCTCGTCTGTCGGTCTCTTCTTCTTCTTCATACTCTTTATAATAGCACATACCCACGTGGGGGGATTAGGCTTTCTTCTTCTCCCTCTTCCTCGCAGAGCCGTGCAGCATCGCGCTTATGCCCCGACTTCCTCATTTTTTTTCTGGTTACTGCTTTATCCCCTTTATTCAGACATGGCTCTGGATATGGTCTCTACAGGCTGATACACTCTTCAACGACACTGGTTACATCAATGCTGAACTGTTCGTGGGCAGTCACATGTATATACTCAAGAAATGACCGCAGTAGGGGCTCACGTGCCCCATTTTGATACGTACCTGCTACAGATAGCGCTATATTGACATGCTGAAATGCGTAGACTTCACACGACCAAACAAAAGTAACTGATCAGGGTATGACATCAGCGTGATGCTCATACCATCCGAAAAGAGAAGTAGAGAGGTTAATTAGCACCAAGATCCGCCTTCTCAGACTCGTAAACTCAACTCGAAAGGCACCCGGCATCCAGAGGACCCAGCAACGTAACATAGAACAAAATAACCTATTTTACACATTGGAGAACATCTAGAATGGTTTATGAAACAGTGCTATCGGCAAGAGAATTGCAAAGAGCACTTCCGCATGATATCTCAACTATACTAGAACAATAACATTCTTCCTCCCGTAAACAATAAAAATTGCAAATTCATGTCGTCCACCAGAAAACACACTCGGAATCAGCATCAACATGACACTGGCTCATTTTCCATTGAGCCCACATTATCCGACAGGTATCTTAGCCTCCATCTAACACCATCGCTATCATAGGTAACCCACGTTCAAAAAATCTGCTCTGAAGCCTCATGCGCACTCGGAAACCTGCGCGGTAACTTGAAGGCCGAATCCCCAGACATAAAAAACTAGCATATGTAGCATTCGTTCGCCCAGAACTAGAATTTGCGTCATCTCTTTGGCACCCAACTCAAGCGTATCTCGCCGCTGACGTTGAATCCGTACGGAATCGGGCCATTCGATTTATAATTAACACCTTGCTATATCAGGACAACCAGTATCACCACACTGAAACAGTCCTTTGCCATTCCATCACTGATCTCACGCCACATCTGAGCTCGCCTCTGTCTTCTTTACGATTTCCATTACCACCCACTTACGAGAAACGGTAAGCTACAAACAGATTCACAGGGCGTCTAGCCGCCTAAGCCATAACCATAGCTTTGCATGCATCAACTGCCGCACTTTAGCACTGAAGGAATAATTTTTTCTAGATCTGATAGCGCTGTGGAATGGCCTACGAAATAGCCTCGCATCAGGAACCGACCGTAAATCATTCTGGGAAAAAACTAACGACCATTTTTCATGACGGCAATCATTTCCGCCATATTCATCTCGGGACTTCGAACAGCTGATAGCTGATAGCTGATAGCCAGGAAGACTTACAGACTCGGGTTAGTTGCTGTGGAGAAGAAGAAGACACTGTAGGCTTCACTTAGGTGAATCCTAGCACATTTAAGTCAGAGCTGATGATTTTAAACGATTTCATCGATCAGGAGCTTACAATACAAGAGAACGAAATACCCAGACAGACAAAATAAATATATATCGGGTATGCGTGAATGAAGATATACGTATATGCATGGAGAAGCACAAACCGATTACTAGGGCGACATGGCTGAGAGATGGCATGATAAGAAAGCATAAAGAATCATGGGGGCACGACAGGGGTGAATTACTGAGAGGTATTTTTAAAGGTATAATGGTGCCAGGCTTTTTTTCGGAAATACAGTTTTGTGTCTGAAGGCAGAAATTTAGTTTAGATTAGAAGTAAATGTGAGAACTGTTGACCCATTAGCACTAGGTGCCACGGCAGAAACACGGACGAGGCAGTACAGGGGTGTATGGGATAGGCATTGTTATAAGCACAAAATCTGAGAGGAAAATATTACATGCAGGACGCCTGAGGAAATTGAACAATAACAGACGGGGAGGTGACGTATCTGAATATTTATACGTAAAGAGCTTTGTCGCACAGTCGCGGAAAATGACTAGGAATCTATGCAGTAAGTATGCAAGACACAAGGACAGAGACGGAAAGAGCATTAAGCGAGAGGGAAGAAACACAGAAGGTAAAAACTGGAGTACTTCGATGGAAAAGAAGCAGACTGTGAAATTTTATGAAAAATGTAAAAGGCGAGTGAGGAGATAATGGTTCTATGATAACTCAAAAGCCAGCGTTCAACTCATTGAATTCAGACTATGGCGTATTAGAATGCGAAACTACAAAGGAAATTTAATGAAGATGACACATGTGCAGTGTGCGGTAAATCTGTTGAAACAATTGGACATATTATACCAGAATGGGGTGGTATGTATCCAGAGACGAGTGCAGGCACAGTCAGTCTCCCTGGGGACTTAGGGTCTACAGATAAAAAAACGTCATGTGAATTAGGTTCCTCCGGCAGAAGATATAATTTTTTTTTCTTCTATCCCAGGGATTACATCCCGGTTCACTTTGTCTGTCGCTCCACTGCCCCTGGACACTCTCTGGTGAAAGTGTGCAGTTATCGGCCGGGATATATCCCTTAAATAGAAACAAATGTTGAAAATGATGAAAAAGAAAACAGAGAAATGGCAAGAGAATGAGTAATGGGTTAACCCCCATATATGTAGAAGGTCATTCTCTAATTTACGTCCACAGATTCCACAACGAACACTCTCCGCATACCACTAACAAGAGCTGACGCAGCAAGGCACCTTCAACTGCTCACCCGAAACATGACTGAAAAGTCGTGGTCTACCCCTGGAGGTTGGACACCCCGCTCGCACCACTTCGACCTCTTGCTTCAACTTCATGTACCATTCGGTGTCCCCCGCGGTGATACTACGCTGTTGTGCCGCCTGCGGCTGGGAGTGGCGTTCACAAACGCCTATTCCCATCTCATCGCAATGGCAGACTCTCCAGCGTGTGACCAGTGCGGTTGTGATGAAACGATCGGACACCTCTGTGACTGCCCTCGTTTTGAGCGAGAGCGCAGTTTCCTGATTGCTACTCTGCACCGCTTGGACTCGCGTCCTCTAACAGAGTCCAGCGTTCTGGGGCCTTGGACACAACTTTCCTCACAAAGGAAAGCGGTGAAAGCGCTCCTGAATTTCTTAAGGGACTCGGGGTTGTATTCCCGCCTAAAATCTTTAAGTTTTCAGTGCGCGCCCTCTGTCCCCGTGACATAGTGGTCGCTGGACACCTAGAAAACGCATTTCATTGCCGCTCTTTTTCCTTTTTTCCCCTTTGTTCCCCTGCCCAAGTGTAGGGCAGCCAACTGGGCATCGCCTGGTTAACCTCCCTGCCTTTCCGTCCATTTCTCTCTCTCTCTCATACCCCTTTAGTCTCGGTGGTGCAGTGGTTAGGAGATGCGCCACTTCCCGAGCGAGGAATCATTAAATTAACTGCTACCTGCCACGGTGGGCAGTTTGCTCACTATCCAGTGGGCAGGCTGCGATTATGCCGAAAGGTCACATGACCTAGGTGGTTCACCAGCTTCTTAGGTTGTTTTCTGGGGATCACCTGCTTCAGCCATGTTAGTGAGTTTTCGCTCATATTGCCAACGCCGACAAAGCCAACACCAGATTTTCTGAACAACGGGGCCTTCTACGCCTCAATTTCTTCTTACATGCTGTGAAATTACGTAAACATTACTTTCTTAGCAGTATTCGTGGACGAAGATAACGACGTACAATTCTTAGCGTGAGTATGTGCTGCAGTTTATTGCGAGGCGTGTTCGGATGCGGAGAAAGCGTGGTTGCTTAGGTGTATCGTATTATGATGCAGTAGTGATGCGTCCTGGGTGACGTCTTTTCTCGTGCTTGGCTTAGGTGTTTCGTATTACGCACGGTGTTGTTTTGCAGTTGTATTCATGATGATTTGTACATAGTGCATGTGTGTGGAGCATTGCTTCATTGTAACAAATACCACGCAAAAATATATAAAAGCGTCGGTAGCCTGGTACTCTCGCGCAGCGGTGCTTGGAGCTGATCTGTTCGCGCCGCGGCGGGTTCCCGCCGGGCGCGCAGAGGCCGCGAGTTCATTTCATTTAGTTTTAAACTTCTGGGAATGCTTCCGTCACGCTTCTGAGGCCTTCCTGTCAATCCTAGGTCACGGCGGTGGCTTTTCGACCGAACGAGCTGTACACACTAACGCGCAAAACCGCGCCGCGTTCAGTCAGCGCTTGTCCTTCGGCTATTGGTCCTAAAGTAGTGTGGGGGGAGGAACCTGGCCAAGGCTGACGCATTTCTGCGCGACGTCAGCGTACCTGAGAGAAGCTGAGGAGATCCCAATTAATCTGGCTCCTTCGTTGCGGCGTCCTTCATAGCGCATGTGTCGTTTCGGGATGTGAAACACTACATATATAACGGTAAACAAAAAGATAACCAAACATTTCTATTTGGGAAGCCCGAGATGAACTCGATATTACCAATGACCTATACAATTTTACCCAAGTTTCTCATGTAGAAATCCCAGAAGCCTACAAACTGACAGTTGCTACAACATTGGCAGCTCTTTCTAACGCATTCGACTGCCGAACTTCGATCTCGAGGACACATCATTAACTATCCGCTTAATGCAAAAGTCACCTGTCTGCTGCATGATCCCGTGATGTTAATCAACCCAGCATACAATTCAATCCGGATACCTGCAATGCGGCGTTTCTTACTCTGTTCGCTCCTCCTTCACGCCTTCTCTTGCTGTGCGATTGAAGTGTCCAGCATAGTGAGACAATTACGGCTCATTTTCCTCAATTATAACCATAACCGTGTTACAATCGAGGTGACAGCACAAGGCGACCGTATGATGTGAGACGTCAGTGCACGTTAAAAAAGCCCGGTAAGGCTCCGTCGCTTGGACATTCGGGTGCAGGACCTCGCACAGAACATTCAGAAGGTCGAAAAGACCCTGGTTAATGGTATTTATAAACCAGCTTGAGGCTACACTAACTTTACCGTCATCCCGAAGGCCTGCCAGCTCCACGGCATGGAAACCCATGACCGCATACTTCACCAGGTGGATTCGCACGACAGACCATTGGAGAGCGGTACCCCACGAACTAAGCATCACGTGACATTCCACTTACGCTCCGCGAGGTTTGCGCTTCTCTTGCGATGTTGGGGAGCACAAAGTCCCCATATGAGGTTAGGGAAGCATAACATGGCGAAAGATCGTGTGCATTCCTAGTCTGCTTACCGCCACGTGCAGAGGTGAAGATCGCAGAAGGGGTTGATGATCGGATGAAACATACGCCCGGGCCTTTCTCCATGGAGAGGCCAGGTGCGGTCCTGACGGAGCTGAAGTAGGGCGTCACGTGACGCCTGGTTCGTGGGCCAATAGCCTGTCGTGTGAATCGGACTTGAGTTCGGCGCGTCCTCCTTTGAGATTCCGGCGATGGAGGAGCCGTGTTCTTCTCGAGGGCACAGTGCAACCTTGGAAATTATTATTAAGATTATTGAGATTATCACCTAAAAGCTCTTTGTACGTAGCGAGGTTTGATTAGAGATGTGAAGGCCTGAAAAAAACACTGTAATTTTGAAAAAAAAAAACGTTTTTTTTTTCGCTTTTTCAGACGAGAAAAAATGGAAAGAACATCGAAAATTTCACAATGCACTTTTAAGGTTTTATGATTGCTTGCTTCAAGTTTAGGTTTTTGTTCTTGCTTTGAAAACTATTACAGTACGAATCGTTGAACGATTGGAGAGCAGTCGTCGTCGCCGGTGCCAGGTAGTGCTTTTAAAACGTTCGTGCTTCGAGTAAGCGGGTTGAAGGCCAGGTCCCATACAAGATCCAGGCTTGACTTAAAAACACACTAATACTTGAACTCAATGCAGAGGTAGAACGAAATGGCTGCAAATTCTACAGCACGACACACACGCAATAAATAACATAGGCTGCTGTGCACGTAAGCGGTTTTAGCCAAATACAAGCCTAGCTTCTTGATTTCCAACGTAGCAGAGTACAGGACATCCGCAGGAATTTGATCCAGGACAGGGGTCAGGGACTCAGCGAAGCACGTGACCCCATCTACCTGGTGGCAAAGCCTTTGCACCAACCAGCCGTTAACTCCTCTGGCTCTCTGACTGCTGCACATACCACAATCAACCGCCAGTTGCGAACGAAACTGGTCACGTTTCGGAAACGTGCGAACAAGGATTCGCAACAGGCTTTTAGGGGAACGCGTTCGAAAGCTTGTGTATGTGCAGTCGAACCTGGCTGTGCACACAACTTCAATTCATGCTACTGCGCGTAGTGCCGCATCCAGCGACAGTGACTCTGAGTACGACACGGAGTGAGTTAAAGATCAGTTTTCATGTTCCCTTTTTCGGTGCAATAGAACAAGAAGTTCGTTCCACAAATATGATATTTATATCTCCATATTAGCCTGAAGTACAAATCATTATTTATCTTTTTGGTGCAATAGAAGAAGTTCGTTTCACAATATGACATCTATAACTGCATATTCGACTGAACTTCGGAGCATTATTGTTGATCGTTGTGCTGTTGCAAATAAATCTGTTTTTCACACGTTTTTCAAAATTTCCAATTTTTCATGAAAAAAACCTCAAAAAAATGGTTTTTTTCATGCCATTCAAAATTTCTTGAAATTTTACATCTCTAGGTTTGATGCGTTGTACCTCTCCCTAACTTATGATTTCATTGCAATAGACTGCTGCACTGCGAGAAAGCCCAACAATTCTTACGTTTTATAGAGTTCTCATATCGCGTTTTACCAATCATCTGAACAATGTCGTTGCGCCATTTTTGCGCAGGGATTAAGCGGCAAGAGCAACCATGAGTATGAATCGCCGTGTTTTGAAGGTCAATGGTCGGATGTTTTCCGATGGTTCGTTGGCCGAAATACTATTGGAAAAATCATTGTTCAAGCCCCATGTTACCGACTGAACCCCAAGTGTACTAAACGAAACTCTTTACGTTAAGGTAACTGGGCATGCCACTTGCTCTGATGAACTAGAAAATCGACTTGTACTACAGTTCATGCATTTTAGTGGTACACTTGGAATAGACGCCTTTGACAAACATGATGTGATTCAGGTAAATAACAATAAAAATGTTATGATGAGCATTATATTACGTTAACTGCCTCGTTTGCTAGTGTTTTACAACTAAGGAATGCAGTTTAGAAAATAAACGGTCACAGTAAGAGACGATCAGCTTCTGTGACGATATGGGAAACAGCTGTTGAAACTACTGGTGTTATCGCACTGGGCTCCAACGTCCGACTGGAGGCCATATAGTGCTCACATGGTCATGCGTTTTAGAGGCGCTACAAAACGGCTGCCTTCAACATCTAAACCGAAGGGTGGTTGCTTCGATACAGGTTCGGTGTCTTCTTTACGGTTGACTACTGATGCGCTGCTGTCATTAGGAGTTAAGAAAACTGGATTGGGAATAGTTAGAAACAAAGTCAATGTCGTAGTGATCTACAATTTACTGATGCCATTGCATTGTTAAGTAATTAAGAGAATGAATTGCAAAGCATTATCAAAGATATAGACAGGCTAGGCAGAACTGTGGGTCATAAAATTAATAGGAAGAAATAGAGAGCAATTTTCAATAGTCTCAGAAGGGCAGGAGTGATAGCGATAGGCTGCGAACCATTTGAAGTTGTCAGGGGAATATATCTATTGAGGGTACGTAGTCACCGCTGGTAGAAACCGCGAGAATGAAATAACAAGGAAGATATGAGTGGAATGGGGTGCTTTAGAGTGATGAAAGGAATAGAGAGTCACTGGCACATGGGTCCAGGTGTTATGTGCATCTGTACTCAACAGGGCTTGTGGGTGCAGGTTACACGGGCATATATGTACCCACATTCCCAATGATCTGGGCTCATACGCTCATAGCAGTGCAAGTTAGGTTAACAGAATGTACTAAGTGCGAAAATGCGCAAGTTGCACTAGATATGAGACAATAATTCACCAGGTACCAGTGCTCGGCGTGGCTTAGTTTTCGGGTCACAGATATTTGGTATTCCAGTAAGAACCTACATCTGAGGAAAGACCTGCGTGATAGCATGTTAGCGGTTCCTGTTTATCATTCCTTATAGCGTGGAGGGTAAGGTAAGGGCGTCTTAAGAGTGTGAGCTAGTACGAGCGTGAACAAAAAATTTTCTCCTTCTTTTCTTCATAACCGTACATTGCGTGTTAAACCACTGTTGAGATAAAAAAGGCTTATTCGTCCCGTGGTCGGTTGACTGATTAATGCGCTTTGAACCACGAACAATAGACGAAATTTTTCTTGACTGAGAGGTTGGTTACGTGTTTGAGACACCTTGAAGCTGACTTTAATAAAGGACCTGTAAGTCACGTCATATGGTATAAGGTTTAAACCTGTCGATTAAGGATGGTGTGTGCCATATGACTTATTCATCTTGCTCGATCTCCAGAATGAACGGAAAACGAGAATGGCCGTAAGACACGCTGATGGGGGCGCTCTGACAGCGATGGAGTATTTAATCGAAAGTGCGGCTTATCAGAAATAATTTTACAATGCACATAGCGAGTAAACTTTATGAATGCTAGGCTAGGGTGATCTCGCAAATTAAAACGTATTTGAATCGCTCCGCAGCCTAAATTGCAGCTGCCGCTTTAAATACTATAGCTATTGTTTTTTTTGGTTTGCTGTTGTCTTTTTTGGTCTGCTGTTGTCTTTTTTGGCGCTGAAGAGGAAATTAAAAAAAAAAAAAACGTAGGTATTCGAGTGGAGCCACTAGCTGAGTGCTTTGTAAATAATATGTAAATATTCCCGTTCTGTACATACATAAGCTAGTGTAGTAAGTACCCCGTTGCGAAAAAAAACGTGTTGAGTTAGTCGTTAGCATGCTTAGCTGCGAATCTGAGGCACCGCGCTTCGGAACCAGATGACGGCGTATTTTTTAAAACTTTTTCAGTTTTTGTTAGGTATACTTGCGTGTTACAGTGTAAATTTTTACAGTGTAAATTGGAACCTTATGGTCGTAAGTACCACATTACGCAGCACTGCGCACCGCATATCACCAGTGTTCCCAGCTTGTTCAGATCAGCCATACCGCCTGTATCATTCATATCCTGTACCACCTTATGTTTCGACCTTCCATATGGGGATTTTCAGTAGTCAAAAAGAGGATAACGTCAAAAAAAGCCAAACTGTGAATGAGCTGTAGTTCAACAAAAGGATGCTAGCAGAAACTATCATTAGAAACAATCCTGCACCTCTAGTTGCGTTTGCCGCTCCAACCAGGCAATGTAAGTGCCAAAATAGGAGGAGTTAAGAAATATTCGCCTGCTATCACGGCGCTGGCCGCGTGATGGAATGGAAATGAGAGATGCGAGAAACACTCACTGTTAGGTGGGACACGAAAAGGGACATCCTGAAACATACTAATGAATTTTCTTTTCTTCAAACTTAAACCACGCTAAATTTTCAGACGAATACACAGATAGACATGACAGGACCAGGTAGCCCCGCAGCGTGTTTTACTAAGAGTTCCGATTAATTTAAAATAAAGAAAAGCAAGCTGAAGGCATTAGAGGAGACATTGAAATGCGAGACAAAAAAGCCAACAGGCAGCTCGTAGCCGATATAGCTGTTGAAGTAAAAATCAGCTTCATATAAAAATTGGAGGAGACGCGCCTTAAGGGTGTGACGTAATAAGGGTTAATTCCCGTATATGCATAACTGGGTCTTTCTCTACTTAATATTCGATGATCTCTGGGTGTTCTCTTACGTCTCCTGGCGCAGTGGTGCAGCGGTCAAGCGGTGCACCACTGCCCTGTGATGGCAGGTGCTGCCACGGGTTTGTGCAATCCAGGTTGCTCCTCCTGAACAACCTCGCGCGATCAATCACTAATTTAACCACCACCTGCCAGGCTGTTGGAGGACGCCACATTTTATGGGTACCATCGAGTGGCAGGGCGCGCATGGCCAAACGCACCCCCTCCCTCCTCCCCCACCCACGTACAGATTGATTTTCGGTGACTGCGGCAAGTAAGGCTTACGGCTTAAATTGATGCACGGCCTCTCCCGACAGCTGAACCAGAACAATCATACAGTGCGAAAAGCGGACATACATAATCGGATACTCCTAGGCGCATACATGGCACATGAAGGACGCAGTAATAGGCCAAAAATGCTGATTTTATTTTTTCAAGCTAAAGTTTCGCTGTGGCGTAGCATTTGCCGGCAGTAATCTCAAGGTTAGCCCTCGCTAAGAGCCCGCAGTGCCTTCAACCTCTGCCTGTTCTTGGTTGGGGCGCAATGGCACTGGAGACGTCTACGCATCTTTAGGAATACATTTTTACCAAGACGATTCAGGTGCACCGATAACGGACTTCACAGTTACAAATGCCAAAGTCCACGGTATGTGCGGCGAGGTCGCTTCCGACAAGGCACCGTAGAGCAGGGTCCCTGGTGCGGCGCGGTGAAGCTGTGGCGGTGTTTTTCCGGACGCACCAGACTGTGGGAATGGCGTAGCAGAAAGTAGAAGCCCAGCGATGGAGCGCCGACGGGAGTGGGTGGTGCTTTCGAACGAATATATCAATTGAGTCCAGCGTGACAGTGACCCATGTCGCAGTCATCATCAGCTCGATCGCCTTTTGCAAAGGGCTGCATTCTGACCGCAAGTCTAGGAGTTCATCCGCAACAGTTGTTTTTGGTGCAAGGGGCTCGCCACTGCACGCATTCTGTGGGCTCCAGATCGCTTACTGCATGTCTCTGAGTTCAAATGGCCTGCGTCCAGGTCGGCGGCCGGTGGTGCCACTCTAGAGGAGCTATCCGCGTGGTGCGATCCTTCACATCTAGCACCACCGGCAAAAGGGCGACCGGCGACGGCTCCTGCTCCGTTGTCCTCTTCTCGGTCTTGATGGCTATGTAGGGGCCCAGGGCCACTTAGATGTAGCCGGCAGCACGGGCGTCGCTGGTGTCTGGCGAGATGAACGAAATGCGATGCACCGGATGGCGGAATAGTAGCGCCCAGGTCTTTTTGCCGCGTGTCTGGATTCCTTGGAGGGAGGCGGCCAGCTGGACCCTCTGCTTGTGCTGTCGGGTGGAGCGCACAGCCTCCTTGAGTCGGCCCATGGCTTCCTGGCACTGCGAATGGCTGCGCGAACCGGGTACCTCCTGCCTCCAATGAGCTTGGCCCGGAAGAGGAGCCCCTCCTCTTCGAATCGGGACCGGTAGCCGCCATGGCTGCCTCCTTGTGCCATTTTGGGGCTGCGGTGGTGGTTCGACTTGAGCCACACACCAAACCTTGTCGTGGAACTGGTGTTCATGGCGCCCTCCGCTCAGACTTTCTTCTTCTATCTGTTCGTCGCTGAGTCGTTGCGCATTGCGCTTAAGCACTGACTTCTTTATTCTTTTCCACTTATGCAACGTTATCGGTATTGAGTCTTGGCTCTGGTAATAGACGCTACAAGCTGATACACTCTTAATCGAAACTGGCGCTACGAACTATTCCCTATCAACGGCATGCGTATTGTGAAGAAATCGTGTAAAACGGAATAGCCTACGTGAACGGAGTATTCCCAGCGCCATTATTACATACAGAACTAAAATGACACGCTGGAACGCGTAGGCTGTTCGCACCAGAGAAGAAAAGAACCTGATGCGTTTTATGACATCGCCTGAATAGAAAACTAGAGATGAAAATTAGCGCCCAGATTAGCCTCCTGAGACTCGTAAACACAAGCTGAAGGGCATAGGCTATCCAGAAGACGCAGGAAAAAAATGTAATCTTATGAAAGTATCATGATTCATGATCTTAGTTACAGGCTTCCTGATTAAACACAAAATTTGACGTGGTTGAAGGCAATCCGGCAGTAGAAACAGGAATGCACGGCCCTACATAATGCACTGCACGACGCCACGTAAAGCAAGGCTTAAGTTCATGATGGCTCAGTGTCTGCAATCCCTCCATAAGCTCAATCCAAAAAAATTTTGGAAAACCATTTCACCTTCGGAAATTACTGCAGATTTTACGTTGACCGATGAGGCTGGCGATCTCATCGCTCAAGGCGGATGCCCTCAGATTTCAATGCGTTTTTCAGCGATATGTTGACGAAGGACGACTATTCCAATGTTCCGTCGGCACCAGATCTTGACTAAATGAGACGCGTAGATACAGTTGTTGGTTTTGTCTCATTTATCAGTAATTTAAAAATAACTACTTCAGGTGTTGTCGATGGCACTCTGCCAAAACTTTTAAACCCACTGCGGCTCATTCTAGCGTCATACTCACGAACATCTTTCGACAATCACTTCCCTAAGGAGAGGTACCGTACCAGTGAAAAATTGGAGAGGTTATTCCAACTTTCAAATTCGGTGCCCGAACTAAGGTTATTAACTATCGCCCAATATCGCTGCCATGTATATGTTGCAGATTTCTCGAACATATCGTTGCATCTAACATGACACTATATTTGGAAGGCTGGGGTTTCTTCTTTCCAAACAACACATTTTCAGAAAAGGGCTATCACGTGAGGCACAGATACTGGAGGTTACTACCGAGCTGCTTCACGGTGTGGACGAAAAATTTTTTGTCGAAAATCGCCCGTATGGTATGGACGAAAATCATGGTATGGGCGAAAATCGACTGTATATTGCTCGACTATGCTAAAGCCTTTTACCACATTCGAAATTTTCGTCTAATAGCTAAACTGTCATCCTTGCGCCATGATCCTGTAACATTTTTTTGTAAAAGAAACTGTTTATTATTTCGCAAACAATTCACTTTTATTGATAACTTTTCATCCTCTTTAAGGGATAGACCATAATGTGCGGCGCAAGACATTGTCATAGGCCCATTATTGTTCCTAATCCACATGAATGACCTAACGTTAAATACAACCACGACCATGTGATTGTTCGCGGATGATTGCAATATTTGCCGCAAAATCCGCTCTGCTAACGACCACATCGCTCTTCAGGAAGATCTAGACCGAATTACGATGGGCTGCTCATCATTGCAAATAAGTCCCATAACTCTGATAAATGCCAGTTAATGACTTTTATCTGTAAACGATCAAATTTTCTTTTCATTTAATCGCTTAACCACTGACCAGTCACTCTTGCGTCACCACACAAGTACCTCGGCGTCCATTTTTTATCTAATATGCCATGGAAAACCCCCATAGAAATAGTTAATGCCAGAGCTAGTCGCACGTTAGGCTATTTAAATCGAAACCTCAGAGGTGCGCCTTCTTCCACATGTCAAACTGAAAATGCATCCTGCAATCGGCCCCCTCCTCAAAACTGCTTAATTCATTTCCTAGAGCCCGTACAAAATCGCGCCGCTCGCTTTATTGCTCGCAACAACAGGAGACATCCCAGCACATCTAACATTAAGACATCGCGGTCCCTTCCTTAGAATCTCGCAGAGGAAAATCACTTATTGGCCCGTTCCATAAAATTGTTTACAGCCATCATTTTTTCACTCTACCTCTCACACAACCGACTCGCACATCTCACCCATTGCATAATGACCATAGTTTCAAACGCCTTTCGGGAAGAACCACCACTTTCAACTCACTGGCCTTGCCTCGTGAAATAATTGATCGGAATAGTCTTCCTGACGACATTCTTGCCATCTCAGATCATGATATATTCAGAGAAAAAATAAACAGCATTCTGTTGTTACGTGTTTTCTACATTCGTTCTATTTTCTGTTTAGCTTTTTACTATTGTATAACGATGTTCAAATAACCATGTACTATTTCCTTCTGTTCGCACTCCAGTTGCTAGTGTAACGCCCGTCACATAATACTCCACTTGTAGCCTGTGAGGTATGTGAATAAATAAATGAATAAAAATAGGGTATACAAGGTAGCGGATAGTAATATCATCTGTGGATAGCTGCTTTTTGCTGTTGTTGGCCTCTGCTATTATGAGTATGAGGTTGAGAGCCCAGAAAGAGAGCCCGCGATCGTCGTTCTCGTCGTCGCAGCCGTTGCAATATCAATGTTTTCGTGAGGCGGGCAACAAGAGTTAATCGGTATTATGTCTTTGCTCCTTTAGTGATTTAGCGATTTTCATGTGTTCATGTAATTTTAATAAGTGCTATATTTTTCTTCTCCTGTTGTTGGGCCTATTTTGTTAGAAAGTGCTCATAATACCATGCCTCCCTTACACGACGCCTTACAGGTCTCTTAAGGTATTTCAAATAAATATACGCCACGTTGTGCACTGAGAATCACTACTTTCTGGAAGTGCAGTACTAGTGCATTGAGAGTGCATTACTGTTTGTACTTCAGGGTCGTGTTGAACCACGATAATTTTGTGTTCAATCTAGAAGCCTGCAACTCTGGTCCTGAATGATGTCAAAGGTGTTATTTTATAAGATTGCGTTTAGTTGCTGCCTCCTCTGGATACCTGGTGCCTTTCGGCATGTGTTTACGAGTATCAGGAGGCTAATATTGGCGCTAATTTTCACCTGTAGCTTTGTATTCAGGTGACAGAGGCGTCCCCTTGATGTCATAAAGCTATCAACCTCTGCTCTGTCACGCGAGCAGTCTACACTTTTAAGCGTGTCACTTTAGCGCGGCATGTAGTAACGGCGCTGGGCACACTCCATTCACGTAGGCACTTCCGTAGGTATAGCGGAAGTGCCTACGTGAACGGAGTGTACCCAGCGCCGTATACCTGCTGACCCGAAAGACGCGGATTCGATCCCGGCCGCGGCGGTTGAATTTCTTTGGAGGAGAAATTCTAGAGGCTCGTGTACTGTGCGATGTCAGTGCACGTTAGAGAACCCCAGGTGGTCGAAATTTCCGGAGCCCTCCACTACGGCGTCTCTCATAGCTTTAGTCGCTTTGGAACGTTAAACCCCATAAACCAAACCACTTCCGCTATACTCGTTTTCATGACAATATGCATTATGTTGATCGTTAATAGTTGAGCAATGATAGTGTCAGTTTCGAGGAAGAGTGTAACAGCCTCTAGCGTGTATATATAGAGCCGCGACTCAACGACAGTAAGTTTGCATAACTGAAAAAAAAAATGAGGAAGAAGTCGAGGCGTACCCGCGTTGCTCTACGGTTCTACGAGGAAGAGAGGGAAGAAGAAAGCTTAACCGGAGGACGCCATGAACAGCACTTCCACGACTTGTTGTTGTAGCCTTCCTTCAAAGGCTACAACAACAACAACTTCCACGACATGGTTTGATGCGTGGCGCTGGTCGAACCATCGCCGCAGCCCGAAAACGGAACACGGACGCAGCCTTGGCAGCTATCGGCCCCGATTCAAGAGGCAGGGGCTCCTCTTCCGGGTAAAGCTCATTGGCAAGCAGGAGGTACCCAAAGCCCGCAGCCGTAGGCAGTGCCAGGAAGCCATGGGCCTACTCAAGGAAGCTATGCGCGCCTCCCGACAGCACAAGCGGAAGTCCACCTGACCGTCTCCATCCACGGAATAAAGGTACATGACGAAAAGACCCGGGCGCTACTGTTCCACCATCGCGTGCATCGCATTTGGCGCATCTGGCAAGATACCAGCGACACCCGGGCTGTCACCTGTATTTACATGGCGCAGGACGACTTTTATCGCCACATCGCTATCAAGATCAAGATGGTGGGTCGCCCTTTTCCACGTGGTGCTGGATATGAAGGTTCGCGCCACGCGCATAACTAAGCAAGAGTGGCACCACCGCCCGCAGGCCTGGGCGCAGGCCTTCTCAACTCACCGAGACGTTGATTAAGCGATCCGCAGCCCACAGAATGCGTCAATTGGCGAGCCCTCTTCCCAAAAACGACTTGTGTGGTGGACGAACTCTTGGACTTGGAGTCAGAATGCAACCCTTTGCAAAAGGCGATCCAAGTTATGATGAATGCGAAATGTGTTAATGTCACGCTGGACTAGAGGCTCATTTTCTTATTCATTTATTATGCCTTGAACTACTTAATGTGACGCTGGACTCACTGATATATTCGTTCGCAAGGATAATCCACCCCCGTTGGAGCTCCAACACTGTGCTGCTACATTCAGCTTCTCTATCCCCGCAGACTGGTGCGTCCGGAAAGACATCGCCACAGCTCCACCGCGTCGCACCAGGGAACCTGCCCTTCGGTGCCCTGTCCGAAGCGACCGCGATAGACATGCCGTGAACTTTGGAATTTTTGACTGTGATTTCCGTTATCAGCGCACCTAAATCGTCTAGGTAAAAATGCATTCCTGAAGAAGCCGAGACATCTCCAGTGCCATTGCGCCCCAACCAAGTTGAAGCAGAGGTTAAAGACGCTGCGGGCTCTTGCGACGGCTGACGTTGAAACTGCTGCCGGAAATTGCTCTGCCGCAGCCAAACTTGACCTTGAAAAAATAAAAGCATCAATTGTGGCGCATTAATGTGTCCATGTGCCGTGTGTGCTTTTCGAATACCAAAGATCTGTGTCCCAAAAAACAAGCCACATCGACCACTGGTACCCGGCGCATTATTTTCTCATATCTTGAAGCAACTTGCACATTTTTGCACTTCGTATATTCGATTAACCTAACTTGCACTGCTATGAGGATATGGGCGCAGGTCATGTGGGAACATGGGTACATATATCCGTATAACCTGCACCCATAAGCCCACATGAGTCCAGAGGCACATAAGACCCACATGCCGGTGGCTCTCTATTCCATTCTACACTCTAGTGCACTGTATTTCACCTATTTCCTCCTAGTTATTTCATTCTCGTGGTTCCTATCTGCGGTGACTACGTACCCTAAATAGATGTATTCCCTTTACAGCTTCAAATGGTTCGCTGCTTATCGTAATCTTTTCTGCCCATTATTGCGTAGCGTCTACACCAACAGCGGACACGTCGCGTAGCGAAGAGCAGAGTCAGAAGTCGGGCTTCAGGCACTCGAACATCGCGGTTGACGGCGATAAGGGGACGGGTCGAGGATAAGATAAACTTAACAGATATTTATTTACACGATGATCAAGGAGATTGCAGTACTGAAAAGTGAGCACTGCGGCTGTTTTTAAACGGTTCCCCTGTCCCCAGGTCCCTAGCTGGGGAATTTAGTTCAACTAAAAGCACTCAGTCACTGTCGTTTGGGCCACGTGCACAGTTTTCGGGAACCACCCACCAGGGCGTCCCCGACACACTCTCGCCACATCCGGCAAAATATGGTCCAGGCCATTCTTGCAGCAGTAATGACGAGCACGGAAGGAGACCCAAGTGGTCGCGAAGGCCATACACCTGCACTGCACAGCTCACCGTGGGAACGGAATGCTGAAGCATCACTCGGGCATAGGGTTCTGCACAAGGCAAGAGGAGAAGTCTCTTCAGAAGCGCGAGTATACAGGCGTCGTTGCTTGCTGTGAACAACCTCTTCCGCGTCCGCCGTGAATCACACAGAGCACTGAAGCCCGCCGACGCACGATACCATGCCGCTGTGGCCCAAGTGGATGTCCGCGATGAACCTTCCCAGGCTATGGATGCCCATCTCAATGCCGCGGTCTCGATCTCAGAGGAAACGTGAGCGCACCGCAAGCCCTTGGGAGGAACTGGGAGGAATTTCCCCTGACAATAGGATGTCCTTCTGAAAACCATTTTCTCCAGGCTTAGAAAATTTTGAAACGTAGCACCTTTGAGATTAATGAAAATTACTGAGATTTCTTGATATTAATTTTTGACCCGCTATTCTGCTTTGCCTATGTCCTAGGCCATGCTTTGCAATTCGTTTCGTGAATTACTTAACAATGCAATGGCATCAGTAAACTGTCGATCACTGAGATATTAACTTTGTTCCTAACTCTTCCCAATCCAGTTTTCTGAACTACTGCTGAAAGCAGCACAGCAGTAGTCAGCTGTGAAGAAGGCACTGAACCTGTACCTAAGAAGCTACTCACCTGTTTAGATTGGGAGTGGAGCGGTTTTCTAGACCCTCTAAAACGTCTCGACATGTGAGCACTATATGGCCTCCAGTCGGACTGCAGCAATTAATTAATCTTTTTAGCTGTAAAGGGAAACCACGGGATCGAAACAGAAACAAAATTTATTTCTGGAACCCTGGAGCAATGCAACGGCGAACACAGTGCAAAATGCACATCAAAAAGAAAAGTAACAAAAAACGGCGTTTTGAGGCGCTGAGATGAATACAGCGGGAAAGATTGCCCTCATATAATACAGTCATTTATACTTACCAAGATATCTGCGGTCAGTGCATCTACTTAGAAGGATATTCCAAAGTGCTATCAGGTCTGGAAAAAAATGGAAGCTTTAGTGTTATGGCTTAGAACTCTAGAGCTCCAGTGCGTGTGTTGTAGCTTCGCGCGTCTCGTAAGTGGATGATAATAGAAATCGTAAAGAAGACAGAGGCGAGCTTAGATGTGGCATGAGATCAGTGACGGAATGGCAAGGCACTGTTTCAGTGTGGTGATACTGGTTTTCCTTCAATAGCAAGGTGTTAATTTATATAATGCTTGTTTTTTATGTCAGGGGATTCTGCTTTTAAGTTACGGAGCACAGGTTCGAGTGTGCGTGAGGCTTTAGTGCAGATGTTTTGAACGTGAGTTACCTATGATAGCGATGGTGTTACGTTGAGCCCAAGATACCTGTATGAAAATTCAGGCTCAACTGAATATGAGCCAGTACTATACTGATGCTGATTCACAGTGCGGTTGCCGGCGAGCGGCATGAATTTGCTTTGGTCAACAGCGGCTGGCACGTATCAAAAAGAGGGCCATGCAACTTCCCCCCCCCCCCCAAAAAAAAAAATAAAAATAAAGAAAGACTACCTTGGGCACCTGCCAAAAAAATTTCTGGCTGGGCAAACAGCATTAATAGTAGAGACGCCTGGGAGACCTTGCTCCCGAGCTCAGGGCCCCCGCCGTCCGACTGGCTGAAGAGGCCGCTGGGATACAAGAGATCCTGGCCAGCATCTGACGCGACTACCCCATGCGGCCGGATCTCTCCTGATCCTCCTCCCTCAACTGAGGGTATAGGACAGGGGAGGTCTGGATAAGGTAGTCTCATTCTGTTGGACAATAAAGGTTTTTCACTCACTCACTGGCTCCGTGCCTGGTCTGCAGTAATGGTGCTCGAAACACTCCGTTCACACGGGCTCTGCCGGCTTGGGCGATTTCTTGACATTATGCACGCTATTGCTTGTGAACAATTCGAGATGCATATATATATATATATATATATATATATATATATATATGCTGGCCATGAGGCCCAAGGAAAAGCCAAGGAGACAGAAAGAGCGCGATGGAAAAAGCCAAGCAGGTGTGAATGAATGCTATATATATATATATATATATATATATATATATATATATATATATATATATATATATATATATATATATATATATATATATATATATATATATATATATATATATATATATATATATAGCATTCATTCACACCTGCTTGGCTTTTTCCATCGCGCTCTTTCTGTCTCCTTGGCTTTTCCTTGGGCCTCATGGCCAGCAGTATGTCATAAATAAATAGATAGATAAAAAATAATCAGTGTCGACGAAGAGTGTATCCAGCCTCTAGCATCTATATCCAGAGCCATGTCGGAATAAAGGGGATACTGGAGTAACTGAAAAAAAAATGACGAAGAAGTAGGGGAAACAGCATGATTATTTCACTTGAAATATTAATCTCTCGTTTTTCATCGATACATTTCAAAATTCACGCTTGGCCCTAATATTCTGGCGTAATCGCCTATGGAAATTTACTTGTTTAAACCACTACACATTGACCATTCCCCCCATACGGATATGTGCCTTGTTTTAAGAGCAAGAGAAGAAGAAGAAGAAGAAGAAGCGTGATGCTCCGCGGCTCTGCGAGGAAGAGAGAGAAGAAGAAAGCCTAACCGGAGGACGCCATGGACAGCAGCCCCTCAACGTGGTTTGGTGTCTACCGCTGTTCGAACTGCCGCCGCTGCCCCAAAGTGGACCACGGAGGCAGCCTCGGCGGCGACTGGTCCCGGTTCGACGGCGAGGAGCTCCTGTTCCAGGCCAAGCTTATTGGCAAGCTGGCGGTACCCGATGCCCACGGCCACCGCTTCTGCCAGGACGCCATGGGCGGACTCAAGGAGGCTGTGCGCTCCTCCCCACAGCACAAGCGCAGAGTCCACCTGACAGTCTCCATCAATGGTGTCAAGACACCCGACGAAAAGACCGGGGCGCTACTGTTTCACCATAAGGTGCACCGCATTTCATGCATCTCGGAAGACGCCAGCGACGCCCGTGCTGTAGGGTACATCTACATGACCCTGGACAACACGTACAGCTACATAGCCATCAAGACCGAGAAAACGGCTGCCGAGGTGTCTTCTTGCGGGGATATGCAGGAAGGGGTCACCAGACCACAGGATACGTATAGCGGTGAGCCCTCTCTCCTAAAAAGGACTTATACAATGGACGAACTCCTCGACTGGCAGTCAGAATAGAACCATTTTCAATGGGATCCAGCTCATGGTGAGTGCGACAGACGTCACGCCCACGCTGGACTATCCAAACGTATTCGACTTGAAGTATGTCAGTCCCGTGGGAGCACCGCCTGTGTTTGCTTCTACGTTCTCCAGCTCTGGTCGCACAGTCTGGTGCCAACGGAAGGACATGGCCACCCATTCTCCGCGGCGCACCATGGACCCTATTCTTCGGTGCCCTGCCGCGAGAAACCTCGCCACACTTGCTGTGAACTGTGGCCTTTATAAATGGGATGTCAGTACCTTGCGCACCTCAGTCGTGTTGGTGCAAATGGGTTCTAAAATATCCCAGTACGTCTGAATTGTTATTGCTCCCCTGCTATGTTTATGCAGAGGTTGTTGTTTCTGGTAGCTATTAGCGAGGGTGCCAAGCTTGCAAAAACTGCCGGCATTTGCTGCGCTACAGAGACACGTTACCTCGAAAATAAAATAACATCACCATTTCTGCTGTATTTCATTTTCTTTGATAGGCCATATATGCGCTTTGAAATATCCATTTTTAAATGTCCTCTCTTTAGCACTGTACTTTGTTTTCTTTAACGATGCTGCTTGCAAGGCCTGATATCATATTTAATTGTTTGAATATTCACGGTATATTCAGTCCTTGTTGGGAAGCCTTCCATATATTTTGTCTGCGCTATCACTTCAGTTTCCTCTTTCGTTCTTTAGAAACAACGGTCATAACCGCTCCGTTTATACGTCCTTAAGTTAACGTCTCGAAGCCCTACTCCAAGCGGGCGAGAGTAGCTAAGGGCATATATGATGCTTCCGGTTTTCATTTCGTCGCAGAAAAAATCGGGATTACTGGCTTTGAGCGCGATAACTTTAAGGCTTCCATTCTGCATAAAACCGGCATGCCGTCGGCGTCATCTTTGAGCCAAAAATCACGGGAAATGCAACTTACGCGTTGCATTTAGGTCACGTGACCTTGTGGCCTACTCACAACCTGGCCACCTGATTGCAAGCATACTGATCACCGTGGCAGGTGGAAATTCAATGACTGGTTGCTCGTTAAGAGCAGTCTTGGTCGCAGAAGCGCCTCCTGTGGCAGCACCTGCCATCGCAGGGCAGGGGCGCATCGCTTTACCGCTTCACCTCTGCGCCTAGAGTGCTACTAGGTCTGCTAGTTGTCTATGAACGTAAAGTAGAGAATGACCTTCTGCATACGTGGTAATTAACCCGCTAAGCTATCGCGAGATGCCCTTAGTGCGGAGCTTAAGCGTCGCCTCCAATTTTTTTCCTGTATTGAATGTTCAGGTTCAAAACAAGATTACAGCAGACCAACAATTACAAAAACAGTAATATTGAAAGTGGCAATCGCAAGTCAGGCTGCGCTGTTATTCAAAACCATTTTGAGTTTGCGAGGTCACTCAACACTGGAAACCAATCCGGTTGCTCACTCTGAGCATTGTAGTGTTCTTCCTGATAGGGGATACTCTTTATAAGTCTATAAAATACTCACTTGCCCAGAGAGCATCCGAAAACAGCTTGTCTTACAGCCGTTCCCGTTTTCCATAGTCGGCGGAGGCAGAGCAAAATGAATAAGTCGAATGGCATACTCCCTTCATTGTCGATAGGTAGGAACCATATACAATAGGGCGTGACTTACAGGCCCTTTTTTAATGCCATGTGCAAGATAAGGTTAATAAGGTGCATTGGTGCGCTAGTTTGGTTCATGATCGTATAATTGAGCAGCAGGAAGGGGCATCGTCCTTGTCTGTATGCTTCTTCGACGTCCTTGTTTCCTGTCTGCTGCTCAATTATACGAAGGTGCAAGATGCCCCTGAAAAATACTGACTACCAGGAGTAAAAAAAAAAATGGCCCATTATTTTCGGTTCCAGGTGTATTGGTAGTCACCAGACGAGGGGACATGCAAGCCTTTTTCTCTCAACCATGGTTTCAAATGCAGTGTACCCTTATGTTATAGGAAGAAGTTTTATGCTGGCCAACCGACTCTAATAATATAAAGTGCTTTTATGTCGTCCTTAAATTCCCCTCCAAAGTATGTCGAACGATAAACAGGAACTAGTCCCATGACATCAAGAAAGTTTTTCCTTACTTGTAGTTCTCTCTAGAATACGTAAGTTCTGTGACTCAAAAAACTAAGCCACCATGTGCAATGCTAGCAAGAGCATTATTTTCTCATGTCTCGTGCAACTTTCTCTTTTTCGAATTTTGTATAAGCTTCCCGAAAGCAGACATGACAGTCGTAGAGAGCCGATTCCCTAGTAAAGGCGCTGAATCTTCTAGCGGTCTATTGGGAGGTGCCATCGATGTCCCGCCTCTTTGTTATGCATGGCTTGCGGTAGCAACATCTGAAAATGTCATAATCTCAATGCTGGCTGTCATTTCGTGGTCTCGGAACGCATGTAATTTTTCCAAGAAACAGAGTTGTCTTGCTTATCAATTTCTGGCAAGATGCGTCATTTAGCTTCACATGCGCCTAGGGCAGGAGTGAAAGCGATGAAACATATTTATTTAACCGTTCAGAGGAGCGCAAACATACAAGAAAATGGGGCCGTGGGTCGTTACGCGCGTCATGGTTGGAGTGTACAGTATTGATTACATATGGATATCCAGGTGTTGTAGAATTTTACTATATTAAGGCAACTTACAGAATAGGTCCGTCAAGTTTGGGAAAGTAACTTGGCGCGATATGAGCATATGGACCCAGACATGACCTGAACCCACATGCTCATTCTGGCACAGGTGATACACATACGCTCGTATGACCTGAAACACTATGCCGGTGGCACTCTGTTCCATTCCGCACTCCAGTGCACTCTATACCATGCTTATTCTCGTAATTATTTCATTCTCGTGGTTACTATCAGCGCTGACTACCTGCTCTAAATAGGTTTATGCCGTTACAGCTTCCAATGGTTCGCTGCCTATCATAAACTGGGTCGCCCTTCCAAGACTATTGAACGGCACTCTTGATGTTCTTGATATCAATTTTTGACCCATCGTACTGCTTTCTCTGTCTATATCTCGCTCCGACCGGGCGCGTCAGGCTTCCGTGGGTGACCTCATTACTGCGAACACAGCCACCGCAGCGCACGACTAACTAAACAACCTCCGGCTTAAACAGCATCGCTGTTAAAAAAATAAACGGGCAAGAAGATTGGAGAATTGAATACAGGAAAAATTGCGAAAAGACCTGTTTAAATGCGCAAATTTTGGATATCATTAGCAAGAGAATCTGCCGGTGGTAATGATGTAATTGTGGAAGTATTCGCAAACTCTATGCAATGCAAATACTCTGGGGCTAGCACCGAAGGAATGGATATGTGCTAGAGGACTTGAGAGCCCGCTATCGTCGTTCTTTTTAGCACATGAAGCGCACGTCTTCCTGGCCTTCACGATGTCAATTTTTTAAGCTGCGTCTATCCGTTCGGTGCAACTTCTTCACTACAATCTGGCCTCCGCTGGAAAGGGGAAGCCATCCTGGCGACTCAAGGCTTCGAAATGATAGCGGGGTGATAATGTGGGTTTAAATGGTCAATGTGGACTGGTTTCATTTGGTTGCTTGGTTGGCCTCAAGGGCACATACCCACTACGGGGGAGTGGCCAAGACACAGGCGGTGAACTGTGGAGAAGATTAGCACTTTTAGAGGAAAAGGAGTAGTAATAGGCTATAGGGTGACAGATTAGACGTCGCAACGACAGAGGTCCTGTTTCATTTACCGGTTAAACTCCCCTCCTTTCCTGCTCCTCTTCTTCCTCCTCCTCAGTATTATATTTTTTATCCCTTCAGTGATTCTCAATATTCATGAGAATTCTGACTTTTCAGAAGTGCACTATTAGTGCATTGAGTGCACTACTGTTATTACTTCATGCTTGTGTTTAGACACGATAATTTTATGTTTATTCAAGAAGCCTGTAACTGTGCTCTCGAATCATATGGTTCTTTTATTGTTGAGATTTCTCTTGACAGTACTCATTGGAATTTTGTAGCTGACAGCGTTGCTTCATAGACATTTCCAGATGGTCTTCAATGGGGTGAAATGGGGCATTTTGATATAAGCATGTTTCTTTGCTTACGAGTCTGATAATGCTAACCTTAGAGCTAATTTTCCTCTCCATGTTTCGTCTCGGTTGATAGGGAGATCCCCTTGATATCATAAAGCAATCAGTTTTTTTACGTCGAGCCAAGAGTCTACACATTTCAGACCGTCACTTTACTCTTATCTACGTCTTTAGTAATGGCGCTCGGAATACCGTGTTTACTTGGGCTTTTCCGCTGTAAGCGATTGCTTCGCACTGTGTATGGCTCTGCTCGTGAATAGTTAAGCACTGATACGGCTATAATCGAGAAGAGTGTGTCAGCCTGTAGCGTCTATACCCAGAGCCACGTCTCATTAATGGTAATGTTGGCATAAGTGAAACAAAACGAGAAAGAAGTCGGGGCATAACCGCGATGCTCGACTACACTTGAAGGAAGAGAGAGAAGAAGAACGCCGAACCGGAAGGCTTCATGAACAGCCATCGCTCGACGTGTTCTGGTGCGAGGCGCTGCTCCAACAAACGCCACAGCCCCAAAAAGAACCAAGGACGCAGCCTCGGTGGCGACCGGTCCCGGTTCGACGGCGAGGAGCTCCTGTTCCGGGCCAGGCTGATTGGAAAGCAGGCGGTTCCCGTAGCCTACGGGCATCGATTGTGCCAGGAAGCCATGGGCCGACTCAAGGAGGCTGTGCGCGTCTCCGGACAGCACAAGCAGAGGGTCCAGCTGCCCGTCTCCATCCAAAGCATCAGGATACGGGACAAAAAGGCCTGGGCGCTACTGTTTTACCGTCCGGTGCATGGCATTTCTTTCACCTCGCAAGACACCAGCGACGCCCGTGCTGTCCGCTACATCTACATGGCACAGGACGGCTTTTATCACTACATCGCCATCAAGACCGAGGAATCGGCTCCCCAGCTGGAGGCGGTGCAGGTCGTCATTCCCCTGGTGGTGCTGGATATTAAGGAGCACGCCTTGCGGATAGCCCAGCAAGAGTGGCGACAGCAGCCGCAGGCCTGGGCGCAGACCACTTCAACCAGACATATTCACCTCACTTATGCAGGTGACTCAGCTGACATATTCAACCTGAAGCATCATCCACACCCGCGGGCGCTCCACTGTCTGTGCTTCTACATTCTGCAGTTCTGGCCACACGGTGCATAGTGCCTCAGGAAAGACATGCCGCAGCTCCTCCGCGCCGCACCAGGGACCCTACCGTTCGGTTCCCTGCCGCAAGTGACAGCACCACGCATGCTGTGCACTGTGGCGTTTGTAACTGTGATGTATGTATCCTTTGCATGTCAGTCGACTTGCTAGAAATGTATTCTCAAACACGTCTAGATGTCTGCAATGCCTCTGGGCCCCTGCCGAGTTGAAGCTTAGGTAGAAGTGGAGACTGGCTATTAGCAAGGACTAACCTCGCAATTAATGCCGGCAATTGATCCATCGAAGCGACACTTTAGCTTGAAAATGCAATAAATTTACATCAGCATTTGTGAAATATTTGCGTCTTTCATGTGCCGTGCATGCGCCTATGAATACGCGCTTTTGAATGCCCGGCTTCTGACACTACAAGTTGTTTTGTTCAATGGCGCTGCTTGGGAGGCCTTCCATAGTTGTTCGTCGTTTGAGCTATTTGGATATCTAGTTGCTCCTGGGAAACCTTAGAGTTACAAGAATAACCATTTTCTCTTTGCGCGGCCTTACGTTAGCGTCTGGTAGCCTTACTTCGAGTGTGCCAGACTTACCGAAGGCGTTTATGATGTTTCGAGATTTCATCTCGTCGGAAAAAAAAAATGTTGAGTGCAGTTTTTTAACGCGGTAGCGTTACGGCTGCCATTCTGCACAAAAACCGGCGTCGTAGTCGGCGTCGACACTGAGCCCAAATATTCCTGTAGAAGCAACCTAAGTGGCGCACCTAGGTCACGTGGCCTTGTGACGTCTTCATAACCTGTCTAGCGGATTGTGAGCTAAGTGACCACGTCACAGGTGGCAGTTAAATTAATCATTGGTTGTTCAATAAGGGCATCCTAGGCATTGGATTACGCAGGGCTGCATGTAGCGCGTAAAGGAGCTTTAAAACACATTCCCAGGAGGGTGCACCTATTCTTTGAATCACTGCATCGGGTTCTCAGGAACACCTCAGTCAAATAATACATTTCTACACGCAGAAGAGAACCCACAATCACGTGCGAAAATAGATGAACCGTCTCGGGGAATTTTTCATGATCGCACACACCACCGTCCCACGCATCTGTGAACAAAAGTTGGGAGTTGGTTATTGGTTAGATTCTTTCAGACATCAGGCAGCTACCATGGCGACGGCCAATAAGCCTCTTAGCTCCAGCGGGGCAGGAACATCTGCTCGGGGAGGTTGGGCCAGCGTAGGGGCGCCGACCTTCCAGTGCGCAAACGGTGACGAGAGGAGTGGGAAATGCACCAAGACGCTGAACTCAAATTTTGAGTGCAGATAACTCAGCTTCTACAAAGCGCATCAGCGGAATTCTTCCTGGACAATATTCATGAAGCGGCGGGCTTTAACATCTCAGGCATACCACAACTTTATTAGAGCCCCTTTCAGAGCCCCTTTCACCACTGCCCCACTGCATCAGAACTGGTGTGAGGACTCCCAAGAAACTATGATCGTAAACTTCAGAATGCCCAATCCCATATATATGCGCATGAGCGCATTAACGCTATCGCCTCATACACTTAAAGGGCAACTGATGTGGTTTTAGAATTCAATGAGTGCTAAAGAGCCGAATGTGTGACATTTGCAGGTAAATTTAACAAAACTTCTGTTTGGGCTAGATGGTGCATAGCTTATTTTGAAACGAATTCAAGCGCACAACAACACGCACACAAGAGAGGAAAGACACAGGACAACCATGCGAAATCTCCATGTAAACCATGTAACCATGTAACCATGTAAACCATGCGAAATCTCTTTGCTATAGCATTTATAATGGTGATGTGTTCGCCGACTAAAGCGGCATCGGCGTTCAGGCACACAGGCCGTAATGATGACGCCGCTTTAGTCGGCGAACACGTCACCATTATAAATGCTATAGCAAAAAAGATTTCGCATGGTTTACCTGCAAATGTCACACATTCGGCTCTTTAGCACTCATTGAATTCTAAAACCGCATCAGTTGCCCTTTAAGTGTATGAGGCGATAGCGTTAATGCGCTCATGCGCATATATATGGGATTGGGCATTCTGAAGTTTACGATCATAGTTTCTTGGGAGTCCTCACACCAGTTCTGATGCAGTGGGGCAGTGGTGAAAGGGGCTCTGAAAGGGGCTCTAATAAAGTTGTGGTATGCCTGAGATGTTAAAGCCCGCCGCTTCATGAATATTGTCCAGGAAGAATTCCGCTGATGAGCTTTGTAGAAGCTGAGTTATCTGCACTCAAAATTTGAGTTCAGCGTCTTGGTGCATTTCCCACTCCTCTCGTCACCGTTTGCGCACTGGAAGGTCGGCGCCCCTACGCTGGCCACGTACGCTGACGCCAAGTTTCCAGGGAAGAAGCGGTTTTTTCAAGGCAGAAAACGAACGCCTTTGAAGGGGAAGCTCACGAAGCATTGTTTAGCGGCATTGGATGACGCAGGGCTGCATGTAGATGAAGTCAGCGGATATCTGAAATATCCGCAACAATGAAGACACCATGAGTTTCTCCGCACTCCTCCAGCGCAGTTAGGAGAAACCTGATCATCGTGATGGTTTAGTCGGTGACGCCAGAAAGTTAGGCGAGCGGATGTGATTAAGAAGTTTGCAGGCATACGATGGGCGCAGCTGGCAAAGGACAGAGTTAATTGGAAAGACATGGGGGAGGCCTTTGCGCTGCAGTGGGTGTTGGGAGAGGGCTGCTGATGCTGAAATTAGCATTTTAAATACTAACGCGAAATTACTTTTGCATGCTTTAGGTAGAAGGTTCATAGCTTCTATTCGTTAATAACCTGAAATTCTCAAAAAACCATTTCCTTTTAATTGAAGGTGGAGCTTAAGTGTCACCTCTAATTTTTGTCGTGAACCCGTAGTTATTCGCCCAGCTGTTTCCGGTACGAGCTGCACGTTGCCTTTTGACGTATCGGTATTGCCTCCCTGAATAAATATCCGTAATCCCTTGAGATTGCATTCATTAGCTTTACAGTCGTGGATACGTTTCAGTTCGTTGCTTCTTGAGACCACATATCATTGTTGTCCATGTGTTTCTCACATCGGTTGTTTCCATTGCATTTCATAGCCAGCGACGTGAGAGCATTCGTAGTTTTCTTGGCTGCTGCTACCTTTACTTTCACCAGGGCAATCGGCTTCTTTTCAAAAAATACTGCGTGGTCGGAGTGGCGAACACAACTGGAGGAACTGGGCGAGGTGCAGGATTCCTTCTAGTGAGAGTTTGTGCCAGTAATCTTTTGTTGAGCTACATCTCGTGCTGAGATTAGATTTTTTGACTGATCCTCTCTTTCCCTACCGAAAATCTGCATAAGGAAGTTCGAAACATGAGGTGGTACTGGATATGGACGACATAGGCTATATGAGTTATCTTAACGTGCCGGGAATCGGGGTTATATGAAGTGAGCATGTTCAGATAATGTGGGAGCCACAGCCACATGATTCCAACTTACCTGGTAACACGCAGGTAAACCTAAAAAAAAAATCTAGACAACACTTTCCAAATGTACGCCAGCTTCTAGTCCCGAAGCGGTGACGTTCAGATTCTTAGTTGAGCCCGCTAAGGACTGAAACGCGTCAGTTTTTCTTTTTCCAACATGGGACTTACTACACGAGGTTATGTATGCACAGAAAGAGGCTATGTAAAGATTCTTGACAATGCACTCAGCTAGTGGCACCACTGCACGAGCTAGGTATATTCTTTATTCCCTGATGAGGGTCAGGAAATAATAGAGCACACCAAAAATATTAATACTATATGGCAGCCGCAACTGAGGCTGCGGTGTGATTCAAAAACCTTTTAGGTTTGCTATCTCACTCAAGACTGGCACCCATTCCGGGTGCTCGCTGTGAGCTTTGCAAAGTTTTTTTTTCTGATAGGCACAGTTTCCGTGAAATACACCCTTGCTCCAAGAGAGCATCCCCAATCAGCGTGTCTTACAGACATGGTCGTTTTCCGTACTCTGTGCAGACACAGCAAGATGAATAATTAGTATGGCAGGTAGAAATATTATACATATGGCATGACTTACAAGCCCTTTTTTTTAATATAAGCTGCGATATGTCGTAGAGAGATACTGCTTGCTTGCAGTCAAGGAAAATGTGGCTATTATTTGCAGTTCACGGGCTATAATGTAGTCCACCGACCACAGGACGAACAATCTTTTTTCTCTCAACCATATCGTTCAACACGCATGTACCGCCATCTTAAGATGAGTAAACTTTTTGCTGATGATCGGACTGGCATACTTTTAACTGTTTTTAAGACGTCCTTACCTTCCCCTCTACATTATAAGGAACGTTAAAGAGCAGCCGGGAACAGAACATACAGAAAGGTTTTCCTTAGTTGTAGGTTTTCACTACACTACCGAAGTTCCGTGATCCAAAAAGTAAGCCACGTATTTCACTGCTAGCTGGCGCATAACTTGTTCATATCTCACCCAACTTTCACATTTTAGAATTTGGTACTTACTTTCCCAACACTGACATGGCAGTACTAGAGAGGTGATTGCCTAGAGCAAATGTGCTGAATCTTATTTCGGGCTATCGGTAGGTGTCACCGATGTCCGTCCCTCCTGTTTATTAAGCATCGGTTGCGGTAGCAACATCTGAAAATGACAATCTCTCAATACTGGCTGTCCTGCCATCCTCTCAAAACGCATGCAATTCTTGCAACAGAGCCGTCTGGCTCATCAATTCCTGGCACGATGCGTCATTTGCTTCACATTCGGCCACCGCAGAAACGACGCCGATAAAACATTTCTGACTAAGCATTTAGACGCGGCCAAACACACACACACACACACACACACACACACACACACACACACACACACACACACACACACACACACACACACACACACACACACGCACACGCACACGCACGCACACGCACACGCGCACACGCACACACGCACGCACACACGCACGCACGCACGCACGCACGCACACACACACACACACACACACACACACACACACACAAAAACTTGGAAAGAAGAATAGGACTTTACGCGCGTCACGGTTGAAGGGTACTTTATTGTTTATGTATCGATGTACAGGTGTTGTAGATTTTCACCATAATAAGGCCACTGACCAAGTAAGTTATTCAAGTCAGGATAACCTAACCTTGGTTCATATGAGGCTGTAGGCGGACATATGGTGACAGGGGCACCTCTGCCCGTATGACCTACATCCGTATGCCCTCTAGCACTCGATTCAATACTGCACTCTAATTCATTCTGTTCCATTCTTATTCTCCTAGTTATTCCATTCTCGTTGTCCCTATATGCGATGGCTACCAGCCCTAAATAGATGTATTTACTTACCATTTGCAATGCTTCGCTGGCTATCGTAAACTATTGTGCTCTTCCGAGACCGTTAAAAATTAGTCTAGATTTCTTCAAATTAGTTTTTTTACCCACCATTCTGGTTTGCCTGTCTATGTCCTGGTTTATGTATGTTTTGAAGTTCGTTTCCTTAATTGCTTAACAACTCAATGTCATCATGAAAGCAGCGATTACTAAGGTATTCACTTTATTCTTAACTTCTCCCTATCCAGTTCGTTGTAGTCGTGCTGTATGCACATGAGCAGCCAACGATAAAGAAGACAACAAATCCGTCCCAAAACAATACTCTCCTGTATAGATCGTGAAGGTAGCCGTTTACTAGCCCCTCTAAAACGTACTGCCATATATGCACTATATGGTCTTCAGCCTAAAGTCGAATTAAAGTGCGTTAGCGCCATTTGTTTCAACAGCTGTTTGGCACAGCGTATATGAAAATTAATGCTTCTTACTGCGATCGTATATTTTCCAATCTCCATTCCTTAATTAAACAGTGGACAACGAGACACCGAGTGTAAAATACCGGCCATCATGCCGAATTTATTGTGAATCACGTCAATCATATCGTGGCTGTTCAATGTGGTTATTGCATGTGTGTCACTAAAAAAATGGTTAAGTGCAGTAAATGTCGATTTTCTGTCTTGTCAAAAAATGGTTACCTTACGATAAAGAATTGCGTCTAGTACAGTTTCGGTTCAGATGGTACCATGGGGTTTGATTTCGAATTTTTCCAGTCGTATATAGGCAAACGAACAATCTAAAACGATCCAACCATTATCCTCCGAAAAATGGCGCTTCATACTCACCATTACTCTTGCCGCTTGATCCGCGCTCAAAAATGGCACAACGTCAATGTTATTGTCGACAACCTGGTAAAAAGACGATGTTATGACTTTAAAATCCAAGAACTGTTTGGCGTTTTTGCAGTGCAGTTCTGAAAATCCTGTGTCTTAAACCAATACCATCTTGATGATAACTATTGAAGCTTATGAGATTATTACATAAAACCGCGCTCTACGTAGCCTGGTTCGACGGGCTGTCATCATCATCATCAGCCTGACTACGCCCACTGCAGGGCAAAGGCCTTTCCCATGTCTCTCCAATTAACCCTGTACTTTGCCAGCCGCGGCCACCATATTCCCGCAAATTTCTTAATCTCATCCGCCCACCTAATTTTCTGCCGCCCCCTGCTACGTTTGCCTTCTCTTGGAATCTACTCCGTTAACCTTAAGGACCAGCGGTTATCTTGCCATCGCGCACACACCGGGATAGAGGGTAACTCGAGGGTAGACAGCCTAGTTCGCGAGATCACGAGCCGAGCAGGGCAGTCAGAAACCCTGGAGGACCCCATGACGGTGGAATCAACGTATGCAGAAATATTAAACTACCACAGAGGGCGGAGATTCAAATACCCACCACCCCACACATCATTAACAAAGCACGAGGCGGTCTGCTGGCGGAGACTGCAAGCAGGGACTTTCCACATTTTATACATACTACATAAGATGTTCCCTGCACAATACAGGGACACATGTCCGTGGTGCGGAGCAACCCCCACGCTATATCACATCACATGGGAATGCGAACGTAAGAGAGCATTTCACAAGCTAAATGACCCGAATGCGGAACAATGGGAGGGCCTGCTGACCAGCAGCGAGCTCACGGCCCAAAGGGCACTGGTGCAGCACGCCTGCGAAGCAGCAAGACTCAGCGGTGCCCTGGAATAGGGGCGCCGACCTTGTGAAGAGGCCGAAGACATGAAGACATCGGCCCACCGCTAAAACCTGATTTTTGGAGCAATAAATGTTTTACACACACACAAGATGATATTGGGCCTGCCAATAGAACGTGGCTCTACGGGCGCCGGAATCTCAAAGGGGGCCGCGCCAAACTCGAGGCGGATTCACACGACGGACCGTACACCCACGAACCAGGCGTCACGTGACGTGCTACTTCCGCTCCGTCAGTTCCACACGTGGCCTGCACATGGAGAAAAGTCGCGCTCATGTTTAATCCGATTATCATCCCTTCTTGCGACCTTCGCGATTTCAAAATCCAAAGGCCATCACATTAAATTCAAAAGACCGGCTGACGTTGCATACGCTACATTTTTCCACCAAGTTATGCACTGAAATCTGTCAAAAAGCTCACGTCAGAATGATTAAGCATGACTCACTAAAAATGAAAATTGCTGCGAATGGCTCAGCAAAGAGCATAGCACAGTTGAACAAGAACCTTTAATGTGCAAAGAAATACTTGCCAAAGTATTTGAGAAAAGAATGAAGAAAAGATAAGCTGGAGAAGCAATTAAAGCCTAGGACAAGAACTAATCTAGTGCAGCGACATCGATTATTGATAATCACGTGCCCCTTGACTTTGTTGTTGGCCTCCGTTATGCTGTAGTTGCTGTTGCCTCAAAAGCGATGGCAAAATACCCAAGGTGGGGGATTGGCCAAGGTTTGTCGCAGCTCCGAACAGTAAAAACTCATCCAGGTTTATCTCAAGCGGCTCTGAAACCTAAATAGAATAATCTGTGAAAAAATCTCCAATTTTGAGAGATCTTGTGGAAATCAGAATGAAAATCAAGGAAACAAATTGGTGGCAGTTGAGTAACAAAATTTTAAAGCAATAATCAGAAATAAAATAATTTTGAGAGAAAGGAAAAGGCATCGAGAAGTAAACACAAAAATGTCCCGGTTTCAATAATATACTCGTGAAGAAGCTGACACACCTGTTTAAGGGCATGCCCTTTGACGGTTGCATCGAAGGAGAGGAAGACGCGAAGAGTGAACGGCAGCAATAATTTCTTGCTGGAATCTCATCGACTACCTTGCTAAAGCTTTCAGTATTTTCTTTTTATGCTTCATTTTTTTTAATTATCCTCTTTTCTCTCTTTCTCTCTCTCTCTCCAATCCAATGTCCTTTATATATATATATATATATATATATATATATATATATATATATATATATATATATATATATATATATATATATATATATATATTATGATTATTATTATTATTTGTTTTTAGTTTTGTTGATTTTTTTTTATTCATCCTCTCCGTGCCCTTTTTGTGGTAGACTCCCCCGGTGTTCTTCTCCCGTGTGCTCTCCTTTTGCCTTTACTACGTACAGGTGAATACCAACCTTTTCCACCCGATTCTTGGCCGATCCCCCAGAGTGGGTATGTGCCATTCTGTTGTAGGCTACAACAACAACAACAACAACAACAACTGTGCCTCCGTTAGAGTGGACTTGAAGAGGTGAGCGTGAGAGCCCGTGACTGTCTTTCTCTTCAGCACGCGATTCCCATTTCAGCGTCCTCGCGGCCGCCACATTATCTAGGTTTTCATGTTGCGGCCAATAACTGTCAATCAGCATCATCTTTTTCTTTCTGCTGTTATTCCCAATATGTGCCTTGCTCGACACTGAGAAGCCCAACTAATGAGAACTGCACTGCAGTTACTACTTCAGGCTTGTGTTCAAGCGCGATCATTTAGTATTTATTCGGGAAGCTTGTAACTCTGCTGTTGAATGATACGGTTACGCTTTCTGCAGTAATGGCGCTGTTAAGACTCCGTTCACCAAGGGTGTTTCGTTTTTCGCGATTTCTTAAAAATATGCGTGCTACTGCTCGCGAATAGTTGAAGAATGATAGCGCATGTTTCGAAGAGCCATACTCCAGCAGCTGTATGCAATGACATGTCTGAGTAGAGGTGATGCTTACGTAACTGCAAAAAATGAAGAAGAAATCGGGGCATAACCACGATGCTCCAGCTCTCGGCGAGGAAGAGAGAGAAGAAGAAAGCCTAACCGGAGGAAGCCATGAACCATCGTCCTTCGACGCGGTTTGGTGCAAGGCGCTGGTCCAACCGCCGCCGCAGCCCAAGAACTGACCAAGAAGGCACCCTTGGAACCCGCCGGTTCCGGTACGACCGGGAGGGGCTCCTCTTCCGAGCCAAGATCATCGGCAAGCTGGCGGTACCCTATGCCCGCGGCCTCCGGTTGTTACAGGGCGCCATGGGCCGACTCAAGGAGGCTGTGCGCTCCTCCCGACAGCACATGCGCAGAGTTCACCTGAATGTCTCCACCCAAGGTGTCAAGACACGCGACGAAAAGACCGGGGCGCTACTATTCCACCATCCGGTGCATCGCATTCCCTTCATCTCGCAAGACACCAGCGACGCCCGTGCTGTCGGGTACATCTGCATGGCCCTGGACAACACGTACCGCTACATCGCCATCAAGACCGAGAAGGCGGCTGCCGAGATGGAGGCGGCCCTGGTCGCCCTTTTGCAGGTGGTGCTCCATAAAACGAACCTCACCACCCGGATAGCCCCGCAAGAATGGCGTCACTAGCTGCAGGCCAGGGCGCAGACCACCTTCACTCGCGGAGACATGCAGAAACTTCTCTGGAGACCAAAGGATGCATCGAGTAGCGAGCCCCTGCGCCCAAAAACTTCTGCGACACACGAACTCCTCCACTTGCAGTCAGAATACAACCCTGTGCAAAAGGCGATACGGCTGATGGCAAGTGCGATATGCGTCAGGGCCACGCTGCACTCACCGGACATATCCGACCCCAAGTATCATCCACACAGTTGGGAGCTCCGCCACCTGTGCGTCTACATTCTGCAGCTCTGGCCACTCAGTGTATAGTGCTTCCAGAAAGACAAGCCGCAGCTCGTCCGCCCCGCACCAGGGACACTACCCTTCGGTGCCCTGCCCTGCCGCAAACGGCAACATCACACATGCCGTGCAATGTGGCGTTTGTAACTGTGATGTCCGTACCCTTTGCATATCAGTCGATTTGCTACAAATGTATTCTCAAACACGTCTAGACGTCTGCAATGCCTTTGGGCTCCTGCCGAGTTGAAGCTTAGGTAGAAGTGAAGACTGGCAATTAGCAAGGACTAACCTCGCAATTAATGCCGACAATTGATCCGCCACAGCGACACTTTAGCTTGAAAATGCAATAAAATTACATCACCATTTGTGAAATACTTGCGTCCTTCATGGTCCGTGCATGAGCCTAGGATGGTCCGCTTTTGAATGTCCGATTCTGCGACTGAAAGTTTTGTTCAATGGCGCTGCTATGGCGGCCTTCCATCGTTCTTCGTCGTTTGAACTATTCTGATATCTAGTCGGTCCTGGGAAACTTTACTTCGATTTATTTGGTTTCGCTATCATGTCAGCTTCCTCTTTCCTTCCATAGAGTTGGAAGAATTAGCCATTTTCTCTTTGCGCGCCCTTACGTTAGCGTTTCGTAGCATAACCTTGAGCATGCCAGACATGCGGAGGGCGTTTGTGATGTTTCGAGCTTTCATCTCATCGGAAAAAAATTAATGATTGCTGTTTTTCAATGCGGCAGCGTTAAGGCTCTCGGGCTCCCGTTCTGCACAAAAATCGGCGTCGTCGTGTCGGCACTGTGAGCCAATAAATTCCTGTAGAAGCAACCTAACTCTGGTACCTAAGTCACGTGGCCTTGTGGCGTCGTCACAGCCTGCTTGCCGGATTGTGAGCTAAATAACCACCGTCACAGGTGGGAGTTAAATTAATCATTGGCTGTTCGCTAAGAGCAACCTCGGTCGCCCAAGCCCCACCGATGAGAGCACCTGGCTTCGCAAAGCCTTATCTTAGCGCTTAAAGGAGCAAAGAAAAATCTTCCCACGAGAGCGCACCTACTCTCTCAATCACTGCGTCGGGTTCTCAGGAGCACCTGAGTCAAATAATACATTTCCACCCGCAGTAGAGAACCAACAATCTTGCGCGAAAGTAGGCGAACCCTTCTGGGTGACTTTTGCATGCTCGCACCCACCACCGTCGCTCGCATCTGTGTATACAAGTTGGGAGATGGTTATTGGTTAGATTCTTTTAGACAACAAGCAGCTACCATGGCCACGGCCAATAAGCCTCGTAGCTCCGGCGGGGAGGTTCGGCCAGCGGAGCAGCGCTAACTTTCCAGTGTGCAAAAAAGTGATGAGAATAGAGGGAAAGGCGCCAAGACGCTGAAACTCAAATTTTGAGTAGAGATAACCCAGTTTCAAAAAAGCGCACCAGAAGAATTCTTCCTGGACAATGTTCCTAAAGCGGCGTGCTTTAAGATCCAAGGCATACCGCAACTTTATTCGGAGCCCCTTTCAGAACCCCTTTCACCACTGCCCCACTGCCTCAGAACTGGTGTGAGGACTCCCAAGGATCTATGATTGTAAACTGGAGAATGCCCAGTCCCACATATATGCGCATTAGCGCTATCGCGCCATACCCTTAGAGAGCAACTGAAGTGGTTTTAGAATTCAATGAGTTTAAAGGAGCCGAATGTGTGAAAGTTGCAGGTAAAGCATGCGAGATAGTTTTGCTCTAGCATTTAAAGTGGTGGCGTGTTTGCCGAATAAAGCGGCGTCGGCGTTCAGGCTTCTCTGCAATGGAATGGTTCAGGAATATGCCGCATTGATGACGCCACGTACGGTGACGCTGTCTCCAGCGAAGAAGCGGTTTTTTCGAGAAATAAAACGCATGCCGTTGAAGGTGAAGCTCACGAAACATTGTTTGGCGGCATCGGATGACGCAGGGCTGCAGGCAGACGAAGTCAGCGGATATCTGAAATTTCGGCAACGATGACGACATCATGAGATTTCCTGCACTCCTCCAATGCAGAGTGGAGAAACATGAACATCGTGGTGATTTAGTCAGTGATTGCAGAAATTTAGGCGGGCGGATGAGATTAAGAAGTTTGCAGGCATACGGTGGGCGCAGCTGGCCAAGGACCGAGGTAATTGGAAACACATGGGGGAGTCCTTTGCCCTGCACTGGGCGTTGTCAGGCTGCTGCTGATGCTGAAATTAGCATTTTAAATACTAACGCAAATCTGCTTCGAGTGCTTTACTTGGAAGCTTCATAGATTATTTTCGTGAATAACCTCAAATTCTCAGAAAAATATTTCCCTTCATTTTAAGGCGGAGCTTAAGTGTCACCGCCAATTTTTGTTTCGAACCCCTAGTTATTCCCCGAGCTGTTTCCGGTACGAGCTGCACGTTGCCTTTTCAAGTATCGGTATTGCCTCCCTAAATAAAATTTCCTTAATCCGTTGAGATTGCATTTATTAGCTTTACAGTCGTGGATACATTTCAGAGCGTTGCTTCTCGTGACCACCTAACAGCCTTGTCGATTTCTTTCTCGCATCTGACGTCTCCATTGCATTGCACGGCCAGCGCCATGAGAGCATGCGTAGTTTTCTTAACTGCTCCTATTTTTCCAGTCGCCTGGGCAATAGGCTTCATTTCAGATAACACTGCGCAGCATGGTTGGAGTGGCGAACACAACCGGAGAAACTGGTCGAGGTGCAGGATTTTTTCTACAAAGAATTTCTCGTAGTACCCTTTTGTTGAGCCACATCTCTTGCTTATATTGGATTTTTTGACGTTTTCTTCTGTTTTTCTACTGGAAATCCTCATCGAAATCAGTCGAAACATATTGGTTGGTTTTGTTTAGTTTATGGGGTTTAACGTCCCAAAGCGACTCAGGCTATGAGACACGCCGTAGTGAAGGGCTCCGGAAATTTCGACCGTCTGGGTTCTTTAACGCCAGGCGATACATATACGCTGGATATAGGCGATGCAGGCTATAGATGTTATCTGAACATACGGGGAACATGGGTGGTATGGGGTGTGAATATTTAGGTAATATACGTGCTACAGGCACCGCATTCCAAATTATGTGGTAACACGCGGGTAGGCTGAAAAAAGAAATCTACAACGCATTTACAAAATATACGCCGGCGTCAGGTTGCGAAACAGAGAACTTCAGATTCTCAGTTTAGCACGCTAACGACTACGACACGTCGGTCTTTCTTTTCCAACACGAAGTTATATATGCACAGAAATGGGCTATATACAGATTATGTGCAATGCACTCAGCTGGTGGCTGCACTGCACAAGCTACGTTTTTTCTTTATTCTCTTTTCAGGGTCAAGAAACAATACAGTCGAGAAAAAGTAAATAATCATACAATTCAAAGCGGCAGACGCAGTGGAACCTGTCATGTGATTAATTAAAAACGTTTTAAATTTTTATTGGCTCAACAGTTGCATACATTCAGGTTATTCGCTCTGAAAATTGTAAGCTTTTTCTGATAGGTCACACTTTCGATGAAATAATCTCTCGCTGAGAGATAATCAACAATCAGCGCCTTTTACAGTGATTCTCGTTTTACATAATCTGTGAAATCAGAGCAAGATGGATAAGTTGCATGCCACATACTCTGATTATGTACAGGTAGAAACTTAATACCATATGGCGTGACTTATCGCTACTCTTTTAATGTCAGCTGCAAAATGTCGCAGACAGATACTGCATCCGAGCAGTGAAGGAAAATGTAGTCTATTATTTCCATTTCACGGCCTGTCAGGCAGTGAACCGACCAAGGGTCAAACAAGTTTTTTTTCTCTGCACCATGGTTCAACACGCAACATACCGCTCTCTACAGGAAGAAGAAACTTCGTCCGACGATCTGACTGGCATACTTTTAAGACGCCCTTACCTTTCCCTCCACAGTATAAACAGCGTTAAACAGGAAGTAGTAACATGACATCAAGCAAGGCATTCCTTAGTTTTAGGTTCTCACTGGAATACCTAAGTTCTTTGACCTGAAAACGAACTCACGTCGTGCATTGCTACTGCCGCATTGCTTTCTCATGTCTCGTGCAACGTTCACATTTTCGAATTTAACATCTTTCCGAAGGCAGACATGGCAGTCGTAGAGAGCTCTTTGCATAGTAAATGCGCTGAATATACTTGCGTGCTATCAGGAGGAGTCAGCGACGTTGAAAAAATATTTCTGACAGCGCTTAGAGGCGTGCAAACTGTTTGCACACACACACACAAAAGAAAACGTGCAACGAAGCATAAGTCGTTAAGTGCGTTATAGTTGCAGGACGCTTTATTGTTTACATAGGGATATACAGGTGGTTAGATTTCAACCATAACAAGACCACTGACCCAATAAGCTATTCAAGTCAGGATAACCTAACCTTGGCTGATATGAGCCTATGGGCAGTCAAAAGGGAACATAGACACATATGCCGTATGATTTGCATCCGTATGCCCACTGGCACTCTATTGCATTCTGCACTCTAGTTCACTCTATTCCATACTTATTCTCCTAGTTGTTTCATTCTCGTTGTCCCTATATGCGGTGACTACCTGCCCTGAATAGATGTGTTTCCTTACTATTTGCAATGCTTAGCTGCCTATCGTAAAATATTGTGCCCTTCTGAGGCCACTGAACATTCCTATACATTTACAACTTAATTTTTTGACCCACCATTGTGCTTTCCCTATGTCCTGGATCATGCTTTGCAAATCGTTACCTTAGTTACTTAACAAGGGAATGCAATCAGCAAATCAGCTATTACTCAGATATTCACTTTATTCCTAAAGTCTCCCAATCCAGTTCTCTGTACTGCTGCTCTATGCACATGAGTCGCCAACGATAAATAAGACGCCAACACTCCTAAAGCAACCATACTCCGGTCCAGGTCGTGAAGGCAGCTGTTTTCTAGGCTCTCTAAAACGTACTGCCATGTAAGCACTATGTGGTCTCCAGCCTAAAGTTCAATTCAAGTTCCTTGGCGCGATTAGTTTGAAGAGCTGTTTAGCACGTCAGTGAAGATTAATGCTTCCTACTGTGACCGTATACTTTCCAATCTCTATTCCATATTTAAACAGTGGAAAACGACACACAGAGTGTAATATACTGGTCATTAGGTCGAATCACCGAATATCGTGACTGTTTAATGTGGTTACTGCAAGTGGGTCACTAAAAACAGGGTTAAGGGCAGTACAGGTCGAGAGAAGCTGTTACCTTACCATAAAGAATTGTGTCTAGTAGAGTTTCGGACCCTGGGGATGAAACCCTAATTTTTCCAGTCGTATATCGGCAAACGAACAATCGAAAACGATCCAACCATTACCCTCCGAAAAATGGCGCTTCATACTCACCGTTACTCTTGCCGCTTGATCCGCGCACAAAAACGGCACAACGTCAATGTTATTGCTCATAACCTGGTAAACACGCGATATTATGACTCTAAATGCATCAACTGTTTGGCGTTTTCGCAGTGCAGTTGTGCAAGGCAGCGAAACCATGAGTTAGGTAGAGGTACAGCCCGTCGAACTGGGCTATGTGGAACGCGCTTTTACGTAATAATCTCGAGAGTCTTAATAATAATCGTCAAGATGGCACTGGGCCTCGCAATAGAACGTGGCTCTACCGGCGCCGGAATCTCAACGGGGGCGGCGCCAAATTCGAGGTGGATTCACACGACGGACCATATGCCGACGAACCAGGCGTCAGGTGACGTCTCACTTCAGCTCCATCACGACCGCACGTGACCTGCAGAGACAAAAGTCGCGGTTATGTTTAATCTGATTGTCATCCCCTCCTGCGTCCTGCGTGCTTGCAAAATGCAAGACCATCACATTAAATTAAAAAGACCGGCTGACGTTACACACGCTACATTTTTTACCAAGGTATGCAATGAAAGCTTTCAAAAAGCTCATGTAAAAAAGTCGAAGCATGACTCGCCAAAAATGAAAACGGATGGGAATGGCTCAGCAAAGAGCATAGCAAAGTTGAGCAAGAAATTTAATGAGCAAAGAAATACTTCGCGAAGTATGTGGGAACAGAATGAAGAAATGATAAGTTGGGGAAACAATTAATGCCTAGTACAAGAACTAATCTAGTGCAAAGACATCGATTATTGATCATGAAGTGCCCCTTAGCTTTGTTGTTGGCCTCCGTTATGTTGTTGTTGTTGTTGTTGTTGTTGCCTCAAAAACGACGGCGCATACCCACGGCGGGGGATCCGAACAGGTAAAACAGGAGTTCAGATCCGAACAGGTGAAAACTCATCCAGGTTTATCTCAAGCGACTCTTAAATATATATAGAATAATCTGTGGAAAAAAAAACTGTCACGAATTTTGAGCGATCTTGAGGAAATCGGAATGAAAATCGAGCAAACAAAGCGGTCTGGATTGAATAACGAAATTTCGAAGCAATAATCAGGTATAAGAATAATATTGAGAGAAAAGTAAAGGCATTGAGAAGTTAACACAAAAATCTCCCTGTTTCAATAGTATACTCGTGAAGAAGTTGACACACTTGCTTAAGGGCATGCCCTTTGACGGTTGCACCGAACGAGAGGAGGACGGGAAGAGTAAACGGCAGCCCTAATTGAGCCTCCGTTAAAATGGGCTTGGAGCGCTCAGCTTGAGAGCCCGCGACTGTTGTTTTCTTCAGCTCGCGATTCTCACTTCAACGTCCTCGCGGCCGTCACATTATCTAGGCTTTCATGTTGCGGCCAATAGCTGTCAGTCAGCATTATCTTTTTCTTTCTTCTGTTATTCTCAATGTGCGCCACGCTCCACGCTGAGAACCCCGACTACTGAGAACTGCACTGCTGTTACTACTTCATGCTTGTGTTCAAGCGGGATAATTTAGTGTTTATTCGGGAAGCTTGTAACTCTGCTGTTGTACGGTGTGGATCTTGTGCAGTTCAGATATCATTTGAAAGTGCTCTTTCAAATTCTGTAGCCGCTAGCTTTGCTTCCTAAACCGTTCTCAATACCCTGAAATGGTGTAGAATTCGTTATTATCCATTAATATGTTTCCTTGCTGTGTTGCCTGCATGCCTGATGCCTTTGGAATTGGGTTTACTTGTGTTCGAGGCTAATCTTGGGGCTAAACTTCTTCTTCACTTCTGTTGAGCGTGTCGCTGTAACGCTTTCTGCAGCAATGGCGCTGTTAAGACTCCGTTCACCAAGCCTGTTCTGTTTTTCGCGATTTCTTAAAAATATGCATGCTATGGCTCGGGAATAGTTGAAAAATGATAGGGCAAGTTTCGAAGAGCAAGCATCTAGCACGAGCCATTTCGGAATAAAGGTGATGACGTAACTGGAAAAAATGAAGAAGAAATCGGGGCATAAGCACGATGCTCCACCGCTCTGCGAGAAAGAGAGAGAAGAAGAAGGCCTAACCGGAGGACGCCATGAACTGCCGTCCTTCGACAAGGTTTGGTGTGGGACGCTGGTCCAACCACCGCCTCCGCCATAAAACGGACCCGGGAGGCATCCTTGGAGCCCGCCGGTCCCGGTACGACCTGGAGGGGCTCCTCTTTCGAGCCAAGATCATCGGCAAGCTGGCGGTACCCGTTGCCCACGGCCACCGCTTATGCCAGGACTCCATGGGCCCACTCAAGGAGGCAGTGCGCTCCTCCCGACAGCACAAGCGCAAAGTCCACCTGACTGTCTCCATCCAATGCGTCAAGACACGCGACGATAATACCGGGGCTCTACCATTCCACCATCCGGTACATCGCATTTCCTTCATGTCGCAAGACACCAGCGACGCCCGTGCTGTCGGCTGCACCTACGTGGCCCAGAACAACTCGCTCCACTACATCGCCATCAAGACCGAGAAGGCGGCTGCCGAGCGGGAGGCGGCGCTGGTCACCCTTTTCCAGGTGGTGCTGGATACGGAGGATCACACCACGGGGAGGGCGCCACAAGAGTGGGCGCAGACCACCTCAGCTCGCGCAGACGTGCAAGAAGGAATCTCCAGCCCACAGCCCTCTGTCCCAATAACGACCTCTACGGCGGACCAACTCCTTCACTTGCAGTCAGAATACAACCGTTTGCAAAAGGAAAACCAGCTGTGGCTAATGACGATATGCGGCATGGCCACGCGAAACCCACCTAAGGTATTCGATTTGAAGCTCCATCGACTCCCGTGGGTACTGCCGGCTCTGCTTCAACATTTTGCTGCTTTAGCCCCGCCGTCTGGTGCTTCCTTAAAGTCATCGCCGCAGCTTCACCGCACTGCACTAGGGACCCTATCATTCGGTGCCCTGCCACAAGCAACCACGCATCACATTCCGTGAAATGTGGAATTTAGAGCTGTGATGTTCGTACATTCCGCACCTAAATCGTCTTGTTTCAAGTGTATTCTTAGTATGCCAAAACATCTGCGGTGTCTTTGCTGTCCTGCCAGGAGAGGTTGAAGCGGCTGCTGGCTATCTGCGAGGACTAACTTTGCAATTACGGCCGGCTATTGTTTCTTGGCAGGGGCAATTTAACTTGAAAGTAAAATAAAATAACATCTATATTTATGGAGTATTTGCCTCCTTCAGTGTCGTTAATGCAACTAGGAATGTGCGCGTTTGAATGGCCGCTTTTTAGCAATGCAGGTTGTTGTGTTTAATTCATTCTGTTTTGGAGGTCTTCTGTCGTTTTTGATACTTTGAATATTCACTATTTTGATATTCAGTCGCTCTTAGGAAGCCTCACTTCGATCTGGCTTCGCTATAATGTCGGTTACCTCTTTCCCTCCTTAGAGGCAACGCGAATGACCATTCTCTTTTTGCACGGCCTTATATCGGTGTCTCGTAGCCCGGCTTGAACAGGACAGACTAGTTGAGGCATTTACTATGTTTACAGTTTTCATCTCCTTCGGAGAAATTTTGGGATTGCAGGTGATCAACGCGATAGCGTTAAGGATCCTTTCTGCAGAACACCCGACGTCATCGTCGGCGTTCTGGGCCGAAAATTCCCAGAGAAGCAAACTTGGTGGGCCGTCCAGGTCACGTGACCTTGCGGCGTGATCACAACCACCCCCCTTAATTGTGAGCAAACTGACCACCATGGCAGGTGGCAGCTAAATTAATGAGTGGTTGCTCGTTAAGAGCAACCTCGGTTGCTCAAACCCCACCGGTGGCAGCACCTGCCATCGCAGGGCAGTGGCACGGCGCTTAACCACTGCACCACTGCGCCAGGAGCGGTGTGAGGAGGCGCAGGAATCTATCAGTTTAAATTCGAGAATGACGAATGCCGCCAATATGGGCATTAATAGAGAGTTTTAGTATTGCGGGCTTTGCGTAATTGCGTGCATAGCGGAATAGCGGGTCCAAAGTGCGCATGCGCAGAATGCTAAAGGTAAGATAGCGTTAGCGGACTCACGCAATTTTCAGAAGTTAGCGGTGCGGCTTTTGCGTGTTTAGCGGGAAAACATGGCGGCGTCCTCCCAAGCGAGAGCCGCCCGCTTCAGCCGATTCAGCAGTCCTTGCGATTCCGGTCGGCACGTTTACCGGCAACTACTGGTGTAGCTGCTTTTCGCTATGACTTACCTTGCTTTGACGATAAAGTATAAGCTGCCATTCAGTCCAGTTTTTGAGCTACGCTCTCGATTCTGGAGCGCGCAAGCCTAATGGGACCTCCAGCTGCACTGCTACCGTCTGCAACTGCCCGAAAGGCAGCCGAAACCTAGCACAAACGTCCGGAACGAAACAAAAATAGATATGGAGCTTTTTCGCAGTGTTTTATGAACTTAAATGATGTAAAGCGAGTTTATATGAAATTTCAAGCAGTTTTTTTGACATTACACGTCATGTGATTGCAAATATTCTTGCTCGAACGGCTTGTAGTTAACATTGCCTTGACTAGATGGCGCCACTGCTTTACGTTTGTTTTTTCATTTTATTTAAATTTCGGGGCCATTTTGCAGACGAAAATAAGCACTACAGTAATAATTCGTTTAAAAAACTCGGAAATATTATATTTTGGCAAGGTAGCGGCAGTGTCGACCATTTTAGAAGGACCGTTCGCATCCATGTCAAGCAGGTGGCGTTTAACGTCTTCAAAACGCTATTCTAAAACTGTCTGTGGGGATAAGTTGCTTGCGGCACGCTAACGTAATTTCCCTTAGGTCCGCTATCACGCTAACGCTATACTAAAACTCTCTAATATGTCCCATTGACGCTATGCAGTCATATCCTAAAGATGGAGCTTAAGTGTCCTCTTGAATTTTTTTTTTTTTTTGAGTGGTAGTTATTCCCTCAGCTGATTCCGGTACGAGCCGCCTGTTGCCGTTTCCCGTATCGCTGTTGTATCATTTTATAACTTCCCGCTGGTCCTTTAAAACCAAAATTGAAAACATGATGAAGGACATAGACAAGCAAAGCGTAATTGTGGGTGAAAAATTCAGTATAAAGAAATCTAAAGTAACGTAGAGCAATACAGCAAAATAGAGTCTAAAGCAAAATATGCGCACTCCGAATCAGCTGCATTTTTCGAAACGTCAGAAAACCCATATACAGTACCATCATAAGTTTCAACATTCCCTGAGGAGATTTTTCTCTAGTGAAAGAAAGGACAACGTCAAAAAACCCATAGTGAGCAGCAGCTGAATCTCAACAAAAGGGTGCTAGAAGAAACTCTTACTAGAAACAATTCTGCACCTTGACGAATTCCTGAAGTTTCATTCGCCACTTCACCCCACCGCGCCCTTCACTACACTCATAGCCTGAGTCGCTTTGAAACGTTAAATCCCCATAAACCATAAACCAAATCATTCGCCACTTCAACCAGACAGTGTCTAGAAAAGACGATTGCGCAGTTGACTGCGAAAATCAGAGCCGTTAAGAGAACTACGCGTGCTCTCACGGCGCTGGCCGCGCAATGCAAAAGAAAAGAGAGTTTTGGGAAAATTCTTCTCCTCGGGGGTCACGAGAAGCAGTACTTTGAAACGTGCCCATTAATTTAAAGCAAAGAAACGCGAGATCAAGAAATAAGTGAAAAGTTTTGGAAGCGAGACGATAGAGATACGTGAAATGCCAACGGGGAGCTCGTACCTCAATTAAACAGCTGGGGTAATAACGACCGGTACAAAAAAATTTGAAGGGGACAATTAAGCATCCGCCTTTTAGGGTGTGATACCATTGATCGAATGAGCTAATGCCCATATATGCGAGATATGTCGTTCACGACTTCACATTCACAGATAACTGGCAGTCCTCATACCACAGCAGGCGCAGTGATGCAGGGGTTAAGCGATGGCAGATGGTGCTACATGTGGGGTCTGTGCGACCCAGGTTTCTGTTACACAGTAACCAATCATTAATTTTACTTCCACCTGCTGGGGTAGTCAATGTGCTCCAAATCTAGTTGGCAGGGTATGATGACGCCACAAGGTCACGCGACCTAGGTTGCACACTCAGCTTGCTTCTTCGGGAACTTTTGGCTTACAACGCGTACGCTGACGACCACGCCGGATTTTCGGAAGGTAGCATTAGATTAGTACTTTATAAGCCAGGACTGCTTTTTCTCCGCGAAGGTTAAAACTGGTTTCGTTTATTAGGGTTTAACGTCCCACAGCAACTCAGGCTATGCGGCACGCCGCAGTAAAGGGCTCCGGAAGTTTCGACCACCTGGGGTTCTTTAACGTGCACTGACATCGCACAGTACACGGGCCTCTAGAATTTCGCGGCCATCGAAATTCAGCCGCCGCGGCCGGGATCGAACATGGGCCTTTCGGGTCAGCAGCGGGGCGCCGTAACCACCGAGCCACCGCGGCAGGTCCGCAGAGGTTAAAACTGGAAACATCATAAATGCCTTGAGCTAGTCAGGCCCGCACGAATCGGGGCTACGAGAAGCTAATACATGGCAGAGCAAAGAGAGAGAGTGGTTATTCCCGCTGCCTCTAGTAAAGGACAGATGAAACTGAAAGTGTAGCGAAGACAAAATAAATTGAAGTAAGGCTTCGCAAGAGCGACTAGATATCAAAATAGTGAATACTCAAACGACGAAGAACGATGGAAGACCTCCCAAGCAGCATCATTAAAAAAAATTCTAAGAAGCGCACATTCAAAAGTGGATATTCCTAGGCGAATGCACGGCACATGTAGGACACAGAATTATGTCATACAAAGTGGTGATGTTATTTAATTTTTAAGCCTAAGTGTCGCTGCGGCGGAGCCATTGCCGGCAGTGACTGCAAGGCTAGTCCCCGCTAATAGGAAGCAGCAACTTCAATCTGTGCCTCAATTTGGCGGGGGCTAATGGCACTGCAGATGTTTTGGTGTATTTGAGAACACATTCGCACAAACCTTATTCAGACACTACAATTACAAAGGACAAATTTCACGCTATGTGCGGCGCGGTAGCCTGCTGCAGGGTACCGCACGGCAGGGTCCCTGGTGCGGCGCTGAGGAGCAGCGCTGATGACTTTCTGAAGGCACCAGACTGCGGGGCCAGGCCTGCAGAATGTAGGAGCACAGGCTATGGAGCGCCCACAGCCGCGGATGATGCTTTGGGCCGAAGATGTGAGATGAGTCCAGCGTGGCAACGAAGCATGTCGCACTCAACATCAGCTGCAACGCCTTTTGCAAAGGGTTGCATTTTGACTGCAAGCGGAGGAGCTCGTCCACTACAGAAATGTTTGGAGCAGAGGGCTCCACGCTCAACGCATCCTTTGATCTGGAGATAACTTCCTGCGTGTCTCTGGGAATTAAGCTGGTCAGCGCCCTGGATTGCGGCTGGTGTCGCAACTCTTGTGGCGTTCTCCCCGTGGTGTGGTCCTTCATATCCAGCACCACCTGCAAAAGGGCGACCACCTTCGCCTCCTGTTCCGTCGCTTCTTTCTCGGTCTTGATGACGATGGGGTGATAAGAGTCGTCCTGCGCCACGTAAATACAGGCGACAACCCGGGCGTCGCTGGTATCTTGCGAGATGAACAAATTGCGATGCACGGGATGGTGAAACAGTAGCGCCAAAGTCTTTTCGTCGCGTATCTTGATTCCTTGGAGGGAGACGGTCAGGTGAACTCGGCGCTTGTGCCGAGGCGCGCACCACTCTTTTAAGGAGGCCCGTGACGCCTTGGCATAGCCGCTGGCGACGGGCATTGTGTACCGCCAGCTTGCCGATGATCTTGGCACGGAAGAGGAGCCCCGCCCCGCAGTACCGGGACCAGCGGTCTCCAAGGATGGCTCCTTGGTCCGTTTTGAGGCTGCGGTGGCGGCTGGACCAGCGACCCGCACCAAACCACGTCGAAAGACGGCAGTTCATCGCGTCCTTCTTCTTCTCTCTCGTCCTCCCAGACCGGCAGCTCATCGGTGTTAGGCCCCGATTCTTCTTCATTTTTTTCCATTTATGCAAGCACTACCGTTATTCAGAGGTGGCACTGGATATAGAAGCAAGAGGCTGATACACTTTATATAAACTCGCGTTATATGTGGCTTTATATACAGCGATCAGCGTCTTTTCTTCTATCGTGAAAACACTCTATGTATTTCAGCGTGCCACTTTAGCGCGGTCTTTAGTAATGGCGCTGGAAACACTCCGTTCACGTAGGCGCTTGTGCTCTACACGATATCTTGACAATATGCATTCTGTTGCTCGTTAATAGTTCAGCAATGATAGGGCCAGTTTCAAGCAGGAGAGTATGAAGCTCTAGCGTCTCTAACCAGAGCAACGTCTGAATAACTGTAATGTTGGCATAAATGAAAAAAAAATGAGAAAGAAGTCGGGGCATAAGCACGTGGGCTCCACGGCTCTGAGAGGAAGAGAGAGAAGAAGAAAGCCTAACCAGAGGACGCCATGAATAGCGCTTTCTCCACTTGGATTGCGGTGCGGCGCTGCTCCAACCACCGCCGTAGCTTCAAAATGAACCATGGAGGCAGCGTTGGCGGCGACCGGCCCCGATTGAAGGGGGGAGGCTCCTCTTCCGGGCCAAGATCATCGGCAAGCTGGCGGTACCCGATGACCGCGGCCACGGGCTGTGCCAGGACGCCATGGGCCTGCTCAAGGAAGCTGTGCCCGCCTCCCGACAGCACAAGCGCCGAGTTTACGTGACTGCCTCCATCCAAGGAATCAAGATAGGCAACCAAAATAGCTGGGCGCTACTGTTCCACCATCCGGTGCATCGCCTTTCGTTCATCTCGCAGGACACCAGCCACGCCCGTGCTGTCGGGTACATCTACATGGCCCAGGACAACTCCTTTCGCTACATAGCCATCAGCACCGAAAAGGCGGCTACCGAGATGGGGGCGGCGCTGGTCGCACTTTTGCAGGTGGTGCTCGATATGACGAATCGCGCCACGCGGATAGCCCAGCAAGAATGGCGTCACCAGCCGCAGGCCAGGGCCCTTAACTCGTGGAGGCATGCAGGAACTTATCTGGAGTCCAAAGGATGCATCGAGTAGCCAGCCCTGTCCCCAAAAACTTCTGCTGTGTACGAGCTCCTCCACTTGCAGTTAGAATACAACCCTTTGCAAAAGGCGATCCAGCTGATGGCAAGTGCGATATGCGTCATGGCCACGCCGGACTCACCGGACACATTCTACCCAAAGTATCTTCCGCAACCGTGGGCGCGCCATCGTGTGCGTCTACCTACTGCTCTTCTTGCCCTCCAGTCTAATGCCTCAGGACAGACATCGCCTTACCTCCACGGCGCCGCACCAGGGTCCCGGCCCTTAGTGCCCTGCCGCAAGCAACCGCGCCACACATACCGTGAATTGTGGCCTTTGTAACTGTGATGTTCGTACCTTGCGCATCTATATCAATTGTCTTGGTACAAATGTATTCTAAAAGTTTCCAAGACGTCGGCAGTGGCAGAGCGCCCCTTCCAGAATGAGGCTGAGATTGGAGTTGCTGCTGGCTCTTAGCGAGAGCTAGCCTTGAAGCTAATGCCGGAGTGTTCCCTGCCACAGCGAACATTTAGCTTGAAAATAAAATAACATTACCGTTTGTGGCGTATCTCTGTGTCTTTCATGTGCCGTACGTGCGCCTAGGAATATCTGATTTTGAATGTGTGCTTGTTAGCGCAGTATATTTTTTTTTATCAGAGAAGCTGCTTGGAAGGCTTGGCATCAATCTAAGGCGTAAGCCTTCCTTGCCCGACGAAAACCCATCTGTGTGTGTGTGTGGGGGGGGGGGGTTAGATTAGTGATTCGCCGCGGGAGGCTGCATCGGATGAGCAACCGGGATCGCAGAAATTCCACCCGCGGCAGCCCCTGCCATCCCAGGCAGTGCGGGAATCGCTTGACCGCCACGAGTGCTATGAGGAATCACAAGGATCTATGAATGTTAATGTAGCGAAAGGCCAATTCTGCATGTGTGGGCGGGCATTCATCCATTAGCTGGCGTGTCGTACACTTAAGGCAAAGTGCGGTCTGCGCTACGGCGGTGACCGCCGCGGCGGTGATTGCCTATGCGCCTGTGTAGAGCCGTGCCGAGGTAGAATTTACAGCTGCGTGCCATCCCCTTATATAACGCCGCAGCGCGCGGCAACTGCGTTCCCAAAGTGAGCGGGCGGGCTTACGCCTTCGTACACGTAAGCAGTCTTAAATTTCTCCGCCAACTTTTTCATCTTTTCAATAATCACTATTTTGATTTCCAGTCGCTTCTAGGAGGTCTTCCATTTTCGGCTATTTGACAGAACCTATTGGCATTGCACTGGTGTGTGACATTCAGAAAACCTTTGTGGTTAGTCTAGGCTGCCTAGAGCAGCACTAATGATGACCACGTATTCAGTGGTGCGAAAGACTTTCTAACGAGCGTCGCCAACGAGACATGGACAGTCACTCAGACAGGCCTTGGCAGATCAGCTGGGGAGCTAAACTTGTCACCGATGAGACAACAAACTCAGTAGCTTCTCGCGGCTTCGTCGGTATGTCGAGAAGAAAGAGTAACGTACTGCACTGAATGGGTTCACGCATCGACGCTGTGGAGGGATAAACAATACATCCTTAAAGTGTAGCCAATGCCAGCCTCCTTCCGTCACGAGAAGGCCTAGTGAGTACTGTGCGTTGTCACCGACTGTAGAAAGCGAATTCTTAAGTCCAGCGTATGAAACTAGACAGTCAGTGTAGTTTTCCCAACAGTGACCTGAAATCAACGGCTGTTTATTTTGCAGAACGCATATACAGTGAACCAGATGTGACCATGCTAGATGGTAGATGGCCATGCTAGATGAGGTGAGCCTCTCTCTCTAAGAATGGCTTGGTTTCAGAAATGCGAAGACTTGTGGATAACAGCTTAGGTACATTTTCTTTCGTGTTGCATTGCCGTAGTTTAATGCTGAGAATTTGTTGTTCATGATTGAGGACATAAATGCTCAGTGCGCAAAAAGAGAGACCTAAAGGAATATTCAAAAATCTAGAAAGAGAACAACACTTTCCGACCGGCAGTGAGGTACAGGAAATGGTAAAGGAGTACATCTACGCCAGGTAGTGCATACGTCTAGGCCAGGTCGTGCCCAGATGTAGAACATTTGAGAGAATTGGTTCGGAGAACAAGAATGGCGTTTAATGCCGTAAGCATGCACCAAGTTCCGAACAGCCCCTTGCAGTAGGCTCAGAAAGAAAAATCTTAAACTGCCTTGCCTCTGCAAAGCTGTCCAGTAAAGTGTGGTGCAATGTAAAAGGCTTAAAATGGTGAACAGTGCAGTAAAGCACTGAAACAAAAATCACGTGTGTTAATGCTAAGAATTGGGGTGAGAGCAGCGTGGGTTGGCAATAAGTGCGAATTAAAGTCTGAGCTGAAATAATGAATGGACATAGGCCGGACATGCATTTTTAAAAGAAGCTGATGGCCCTTTTAGGTTTTGGAGCGGTTACTGCCAGTTGAAAGTATGCTCCTCATGCCTTCATTTTACGGACGTATTGCTTTTGTTTTAGGTTTATTAGTCTCCCTTGGGCAGCATTCTCGGAAAGAATGTTTATCCTTCTAATTATAAGGCATTGGTAGAGTAGACAAACTCTAAAACCTTAACAGTGAATACTCTAGCTGAAGTGAACTATGTAAACCCCGTTAGTCACCCTTTGATGCATGCCACCCCAGTTGGGCGCTGTCGCTGGGGCTGAGTGGTTATGGCACTGCGCTGCCAACCCTAAGGATTCAGGTTCCATCCCAGCCGCGCTGGTCGCATTTTGATGAAGACGAAATGCTCGGAATGATCCAATCCTATACTATGGCATCCCGCATAGCCTGCACCGCTTTGTGAAGTTAAACTCCATAAAACCCAGCAAATGCTATTTCTAAAGAGTTGTTTAAATTAATAATTACTTTCGAGACCTTAGCAATTTTCTGCACCATTTTGCCTTCGTTTTTTTCCGCTCTTATTCCCTTCGTTAAGCTCAGTAGCAGGTCTGTGATTTTAAATGCCAGCTAAATATTCGGTTTTTCATTTCATTAGAAACCTTTCTCGGTCTCTATTGCTTTGCTAGTTGTATGTGAGGCTTAGACCCACGAGCTATTAATTAGTACCTTCGTGTGGGCCAGACGGTGAGGCATCATGGAGAGGAGCAGCGCAAAGGAAACAAGGAAGGCATAGTCGTCCTGTTTCGTTTGGTCTATGTCGTCCTTGTTTCTATTGCGGTGCTCCTCTCCATGATGCCAAAAGCAATGCCCTCGATAGTAAGTTCTGTATTAACAACACTGACATTACTTATTGCGCTATATATGTATGCACTCCTTTTGTAATGTGCTAACTGTCGTTAAGTGATTTGACCTGCAGTGATAATTAATTATCTTTTAAATGCAAATTTATGTTACGTTCATAAATATATTGGCAAAACTCATGCACTTACGAGACTCATAAACTGGCATTTGTTTCCATAACCTTCTCTAAGAGGCAGTGACTCACCCGAATACACTGCTATGCTCACTATAATTACTTTTTCCTAACATAGATATTTATTTGCTCAAGTTTGGCTTGAGGGAAATCCACCGTGCTTAAATAATCGCACGCCAGCTCGTCTTTATTAACCAACGTATTTGCAGATCATTTTCGATTTTATCAGCTGACAAAGATAAAAGCAAGGACGGCAGTATTTTCTTATGTCCACAGGGCATTCTTGCAAAGTCCAGTATGCGTGAAATTCCTTTCGTTTCGTGGAACATAAAAGGTCTTCACTCCGCACTCATGCTCGAAAAAAAATGCTCAACACCTCAGCGCTCTAAAAATGAAGGCCATTGTGCTGCTCCACAAAATGATATCTGGCTGACGCCAATTACACTGAGCTATGTTTGCACCTATTCGTCAGGATACAAGTCATTTCCACGTCGAAGAAAGCTGTTGAAAGTACAATATCCCGCAGTTTTACATTGTAGTCTGTAGTGCTGAAATGAAAATAATACAAGCAACAGCTGATGATTTGCTAGCGTAACAGGATTCCAAGAGCTTGAGAAGGGCAGTAGGAGGCTGAGCTAGGTGGAATAGCGAAATTTGACTATTAGCAAACAGTGATCTTGCAGCTTGTGGAAGACAGGCAAATAGGAGATAAAAATGGCCGCAGTCTTAAGTCCACCTATCAGCGCTCGGGTCGCTGTGAAACTTAGGGCTTCAAATTAAAGATTTTGGTTGTAGAAGCGTTACATTTTTTATATGCCTTAAAATCAGACCATACAGGCAAATCTGTCAAAATAATTTTTTTTAAAGAGAATACATACTACACAAGATTTTTTTTCTTGGCAGACACCGATTTTAGACCATGAAGCCTACTATAATGGGGGCAGTTATAATGAACGGTCATTTATAGCTAACAAGACTGTTTCCATCATCGAATTATGCACAAGGTAAATGACACTGCGTTACAATATAAGAGGTCTAATCTTGGCCAAACCACAAAGTTACAGCCAACAAGGTGGCGCCGTAAACCTGCCCCACACCCAAAACTTGAGCTTCAGGCCAACGCAGAAATATGATTGTCTCCAAAACGCCATGACACTGCCTCACAAAGAATGTGGGAACCAATAAATAAGCAATAATAAAGAAAAGTTTAGGTGAAATTTCGAATATCTCATGCAGAAAAGCTGCACCGTGAGGTCAAAAAAGATATGGTTGGAGAAATTTGAAAGAACTCCACAAACGCTCGTAATTATTTTCAAGGTTTTGAGTGCATACACTTAGCCCTTTAAATGTCAAATACTTTCCTGACAAACACAGCAGAATCGGCAAATGTTTTTAAGAAAAAAAGTTTTTTCATGTACTCCATTGTTCATGAAGACACTTCTTTGCATACCGATGGATAGCTGCAGAGCAGTCAGCTCAGTGAATGCATCCCAAAGCAATGCCATGACAAAAACATTGTACTTACAGTAAGACCTTGCTTTATTCAGCGAATAGCACTGGCCATTTCGAAAATTCCCAGCCAGCTCTTGGTCGCTGGCACAAATCGCACGCAACTTGGCGGGTCGCACGACTTCCATGTAACTCTTGGTCACTTCCAACTTAAAAAAAAATTGAAGCATCAGCGAGAGATATCAAAATTGATATGCATTGCGTTCTTTCATTGACCCACAAAGAAAAAAATAGCATTTCCCATGAGCACATTTATTATTATGTCGCATTAGCTGTCTACAGTAAACCTCGTCTATCACGACCTCTTTAACACTGACTTGCTGCTTAGACCGAGCACAACTGTGTATAGCTCTATTGCGTCAAATGCTTGTTAGCTCCGGGCCCTTGGTCTTGCAACGGTTAATACAGACAACATTGCAAAGGGCAATCGCAGCTCTGAGCTTTGAGCCATAGAATCTGAAAACCTCGGCGCTACTGTGGGAGAACAATTGCCTGGGTGGCTCATTAACAAACAGTCCGCTCCAGTTGATGTCGCTCCATTGCGAAATACTCTTACAGCAAAGTCCCGTCCTCCGTCTTGCAGTGCGAAAACAATCACTCATATTCCAAGCACGCATACTAATGGCGCACGTACCTTCGAAGAGAACTTTATAATTATGGATATAATTATTGCAGTGAAACACCACTAGGCACTGTAGTTATAAATTTGTCCTGAAAGTTTTAAGCAACGCGAAGAATAACAATAACCAGCATTGTTTAAAAAATATGCCTCAAAATAAATACGAGACATTCACTACTCTCCAGTGGTTCTTTAGCTTTGTGCACCATCAAACTACACTTTCTTACAGGCGCATTTGCTCGCAGAAATTGGATTTAATCTGCTCTGAGAATTTTTCGGGGTGCAACAATCGGGAGAAACCACGTTTTACTCGAATACGAAGGACCGCATACATTGCATTACAAGCCCAGATAGGTGCACTTATAGACTACGTCCTCTGCCGTAAGCCTCCGATTTGGCTGTCCTCCATAAGCTGCTGGATTCCTGTCCGCTACTCTTCAAATATTACTATTCCACCTGGCCAAGCCTCCACTGCCATTCTCAAACTCTTTCGAATCCTGTTGCCCTGGCAGATCATCATCTGGGTGACTGTCGAAGTCGCGTCGGCGTTTCTCGTTAGAATGCCTTTCACACCAGTGAATACCTGGCCATTGTTAGTGCTGCTGTAGTCAGTGTGGACTGACCACACAGGTTTTCTGAGTGTGTCAGACCGGTGCAATGCCAATAGGTTCTGCCAACTAGCCGAAAATCGAGGGCTTCCAAAGAGCGACTAGATATCAAAATACTGATTATTGAAACGGTGAAAAATTGACGGGGGCTTAGCTGTAGTTAAGCCTGCTAGGTTGCGAAAGCAGGTGTTTTATACTCCATATGCAGCGCCTCTAGTGGAAAGAGCGCGGCGCGCCGTGGCAAGCGACCGCCGTTACCCGACGAGCCGAGTTGGTAGCCAGTCTCCCGCTCCTGGTATGACGTCACGCTATAACGTCACTAGCGCCTCTAGCGGGAGGAGCGCGGCGCGCCGTGGCAAGCGGCCGCCGTTACCCGACGAGCCGAGTTGGTAGCCCGCCTCTCTCTCTCTCTCCTGGTATGACGTCACGCTGTGACGTCACTAGGCGTGGTATGACGTCAGGGGTCATTCTAAAGGTCGAAAGCGGCAAGTGGCCGCCGCTACGCGAAAGGCCGCTCTTGAGAGTAGTATTGCTTTCGCAATAAAAGTCGGCAGAGACACTCAAGACTGCTTACGTATGAGAAGGCATAAGCCCACCCGCTCACTTTCTTAACGCAGCCGCCGCGTGCGGCGGCGCGATGTAAGCCGATGCCACGGAGCTGGCATTTCTACCTCTGCATGGCTCTACGTAGCCGCCGCCGCACCGCTTCTGATGTGCGGCAGTTGCAGTCGCCACCGCGGCAGTCACCCGCGCTCTGCTTCAAGGGAATATATATGGATGCCCATTCATGCGGAACTGGCCTTTCTCTACATTAATATTCATATATCCTTCGGATTCCTCATAGCACTCGTGGCGCAGTAGTGCAGCGGTCAAGCGGTGTCGCACTGCCCTGGGATGGAAAGTGCTGCCACCGGCGGAATTTGTGCGACAATTACTCCTCGTGCGAGGTAACGAATTATCCTCGCGATCCTGGCGCGACCAGTCACTAATGAACCCCCTCCCCCTCCACCCCCCCCCACACACATAGACACACACACACAAATAGACTGTTGAGGCCATTAAGGCTTACACCTCAAAAGGATGCAAGGCCTTCCCACCAGCATCTCTAATAAAAAAAGCTAAATAGTTCTAAAAAGCGGACCTACAATACCGGATAATCCTTGGGGCATACATGGCACCTGGAGGACACAAAATTATGCAAAAATAGTGATGTTATTTTATTTTCCCTCTGGCGGAGAAGTTTCCGGCAGTGATCTCAAGGTTAGCTCCCGCTAATAGCCAGCGACAACTTCAACCTCTGGCTCAGTTCGGAAGGGGCGCAGTGCCACTGCAGGCGTCTTGGTAACTTTTGGAACTCATTCCTACCAGGACGATTTACACAGATGCGTAAGGTACGAACATCACAGTTACAAATGCCACAGTGCTACACAAGGCGTGTGTAGCACTGTGGCATTTGTAACTGTGATGTTCGTACCTTACGCATCTGTGTAAATCGTGTGTAGCACTGTGGCATTTGTAACTGTGATGTTCGTACCTTACGCATCTGTGTAAATCGTCCTGGTAGGACTGAGTTCCAAAAGTTACCAAAAGGCGTGTGTAGCATGGTCGCTTGCGGCAGGGCACCTAAGGGCAGGGACCCTGGTGGGGAGCGGTGCATCTGCGGCAATGTCGGTCCGGGGGCACAAGATGGAGCCCCCACGATTGTGGATGATGCTTTGGGTCCAATATGTCGGTTGAGTCTAGCGTGGCCCTGACGCTTATCGCACTTGCCATCAGCTGGATCGCCTTTTGCAAAAGGTCGCATTCTGACTCCGAGTGGAAGAGTTCGTTCCGCAGATGTTTTTGGCGTAGGAGGCTCGCCACTCGACGCATCCTTTGATCTGGAGGTCACAATTCCTGCAGGTCTCCGCGAGTTGAGGTGGTCTGCACGGGCCTGCTGTCGCCACTCTTGCAGGGCTATCCGCGTGGCGCGATCCTTCTTATCCAGCACCACCTGGAAAAGGGCAACCACCGCCGCCTCTTGCTCCGCAGCCGCCTTCTCGGCGATGTGGCGGTAAAAGTCGTCCTGCGCCGCGTAAATAAAGGTGACAAGCCGGGCGTCGCTGGTATCTTGCGAGATGCGCGAAATGCGGTGCACGGGATGGTGGAACAGTAGCGCCCCGGTCTTTTCGTCATGTACCTTGTTTCCTTGGATGGAGACAGTCAGGTGAACTCGGCGCTTGTGCTGTCGGGAGGCGGGCACAACTTCCTTGAGCAAGCCCATGGCGTCTTGGCAGAGCCCGTGGACGCCGGCATAGGGTACCGCCAGCTTGCCGATGATCTTGGCCCGGAAGAGGAGCCCCTCCCCCTCGAATCAAGACCGGTAGCCGCCAAGGCTGCCTCCGTGGTCGGTCTTGGGGCTACGGCGGTGCTTGGAGCCGCGCCATTCACCAAACTATGTCGAGAAAGTTCTCTTCGTGGTGTCCTCCGGTTAGGCTTTCTTCTTTTCTTTCTTCCTTCCAGAGTCGTGGAGCATCACGCGCTTATGTTCTGACCTCTTGCTCATTTTTTTTAAAGTTATGCCAACATTAAGGTTACTCAGACGTGGCTCTGGAAATACACGCTAGAGTCTTATATACTCTTCGTCGAGACTGGCCCTATCACTTCTGAGCTATTTGCTAGCAACAGAGTGCATATTGCCCACAAAAGATTAACCTCCTCAAACTCGTAAACAAAAGCCGAAAGGCACCAGGTATCCTGAGGACCCAGCAACGAAATGGAATCATATCAAAATGTCACATTTCGCAGCCATGAGGAGCCGAATAATAGGCTTCCTGATTAAACAGAAAATTATCGCAGTTGAACGCAGTCCTTGAGCAGAAAGGGTAATTGACTCAGTGCACTAGTGGTGAACTTCTCAAAGGTAGTGATTCTCCGTGTGCAACGCAGCATATATTGATAATCACTGAAGAAACAAAAAATAATACTGGCTAACTGTTCTTGCTCGCCACTTCAAAAAATTGCTATTGTAATGAACGCGACGACGCTGAAGTGGCATTCGCATGCTGAAAAGAACGACGATCGCGGGCTCCCACTCTGATCTCTCAAGCTCATATTCACTCCAACAGAGCCCAACAACAACAAGCAGCTATCCACAGATGAAATTAATGTCAGGTATCTTGTATACCCTATTTATTTATTTATTTATTTATTTATTTACATATCTCACAGGCTGGGTTAAAAACTGGGGTAAAAATAGAAGCAATAGACTTAGCCAGCAATTGTGAACAAAAACATTTTTGAGCGAGAAGCCGTTTATGAACGCCATTTTTTGATATAAAGCAAGATTTCACTATAACAATCAATAGATCCGAAGATCATCCGACGGCAGGCATGTATCTTTTTTTGCTATTAACGTTTTTGATATTTTCAAAAGCATCCACAGTTGTTTTTCTACTGCAGTCTGAACTGTTTGATGCTGCCGCTGGAAACACTTTAAAAGAAAAATTTTGCTTCACATCAGAAGAAGGGGCCATTACCTTTAATATTTTCATAAAATTCTCTTGCAATTATTCAGTTTTCAAGATTTTTCTCCGAGTTGGTTGGGCAAGCCCATGGTTATTTCAACATCGTTACAGAATCGTAAAACGGTAACCAGAAAATAGAACCAAATTAGAAAACTCTTCAGGACAAAATGCTGCCTATTTTTTTCTTTCCAGATAACATGATCTGTTGACGGGAGGTCTATTCCAATAAATGATCGCGCGAGGCAAGACTAATGAGTTGAAAGAGGTGGTTCTTCCCGAAAGGCGTTTGAAACTGTGGTGATTATGCAATGGCTGAGATGTGCGGGTCTGTTGTGTAAGCGGTAGGGTGAATGAATGATTGCTGTAAACAAATTTATGTAAGGGGTAAATTAGTGCTCTTGCTCTGCAAGATTGTAAAGACGGGAGGGACAGGGATGTCTTAGTGTTAGTTATGCTAGAATGTCGTTGCAGTTGTGAGCAATAGATCGAGCGGCGCCATTTTGTAGGCGCTTTAGGGGATGAATTAGGTAGTCTTGATGAGGTCACCAAATGGATGATGCCTATTCAAGTTGAGGGTGAACAATTGTTTCATGTGCTAGGTGACATGCGGAACAAAGCGCACCTCTGAGGTTACGTTCTAAATAACCTAATGCACGACTAGCTTTGGGAGTAACTTTTTCTATATGGGTTTTCCATGAGAGATTACGTAAAGAATGCACGTCGAGGCGATTGTATGGTGAAGCAAGAGTGGCTGGTCAGTGATTAAGCGAATGAGTGAAAAGGATGTTTATATCATCATCATCATCAGCCTGACTACACCCACTGCAGGGCAAAGGCCTCTCCCATGTCTCTCCAATTAATCCTGTCCTTTGCCAGTTACGGCCACTGTATCCCCGCAAACTTCTTAATCTCATCCGCCCACCTTTCTGCCATCCCCTGCTACGTTTGCCTTCTCTTGGAATCCACTCCGTTACCTTTAAGGACCAGCGGTTATCTTGCCTTCGCATTTCACGCCCTGCCCAAGCCCACTTCTTCTTCCTCTTGATTTCAACTAGGATGTCATTAACCCGCGTTTGTTCCCTCACCCACTCCACCCTGTTTCGATCTCTTAACGCTACACCTATCAGTTTCCTTTCCATTGCTCGCTGCGTTGTTCTTAACATGTTTACATCGTTCACGGCTAAAAGTAATTCCCAGACACTTAATCGAACTAATTAAGATGATGAGCACCGGTTAGTAACGCGGCGTAGATCTTCCTGAAGAGCTATGTGCTCGTTAACTAAACAGTTTTGCGGTGAATAATGCAATCTCCAGAGAACAATCTGATGATCGAGATAATGATTAACGGCAGGTCATTCATGTAGAATATAAACAGTAATGGGCCTATGACACAGCCTTGCAGTACTCCTGATGCTATATCATTTGAAGAGGATGAATAGTTATCAATAAGAGTGAATTGTTCACGAAGTGATAAAAAGTTTCTTATCCAAGAAATTGTTAAAAAATCGAGGCGCAAGGATGACAGTTCAGCTATTAGACGACCATTTGGAACGTGTGAAATGCTTTAGCGTCATCGAGGAGTATACAGTCGATTTCAAGTTTTTATTGCCTACCCTGAATCAGCTCGTTAGTCAACTCAAATAGTTGTGTCCTACATGATAGCCCTTTACTGAAACTGTGTCATCTTGAAGAGGAAACCCGTTGACTTCCAAATGTAGTGCCATGTTAGATGCAATTATGAGTTCAAGAAGTTTGCATGCAGCATGTACATGTCACCGTATTTGGTTATAGTTAGTAACGTTAGTTTGGACACCGGATTTGAAAATTGGAATGAGTTCTCCAATTTTCTCCTCCTACGGTATTTCTCCTGTGGAAAATGAACAACGAAAGATGTTAGTGAGCATCACGGTAGAATGAGCCGCGGTGTGTTTAAATTTTTGAATTAATGCCATCGACACCACATGAAGGTTATTAATTTCAGGTTATTAATCAAGGACGCATTGCCGTCAACACTAACGTCTATATCTTACAGACGACCCCGCCTCTGGGCATCCTGGATCAACTGGCACACTATACCGTGCGCAAGAATAGTATTGATGGCTGGGAATGCGCTACACGGTTGAACGACGCGTGGCCAGCTGCACGCAGTGTCAGTGCCTCTGTTCCCGAACTGCTTCAGCCTGTCACGTTTCCCAGAAGTCCGTTCGAGCAAGTCGGAATTGATTTCCTAGGTCCGTTTCCAAAGTCTCCCAATGGCAATCGCTAGATAGCCGTGCGTGCATATTAGCTCGCCCGTTATTGTGTAACGACCAATCTCCCGGTGGCTACCGCATACCAAGTTTTGCTAATCATACTCCGCTCTGTCACCTTACGCCATGGACCCCTGCGAGTCGTAATCGGTCACCTAGGACGATATTTCTCCGCTAATGTCATTGAAGGGCTCCAAGGTTTGTGCAGAATAGCTTTCCGACACTCAACTTTCTACCATACACATGCAAACGGTTCGACCGAACGCATCAGTAGAACTCTTACCAACTTGCTTGTCCGCTATATGGATTCAGATCACAATAACTGCAAGACCATAGTGGCAATTTATTTATTTATTTTATTTGGAACACACTGCAGTCTAAGAAGAACAAGCAGGGGGGAAGCTACAGATAAAAATATAACGTGTTATCAATTGCTTGGGAAACTTACTTGAAACGTGTGCTTCGTTAGAGAGCAGTAGTCACCAAAAATGATATGACGACACCACTTATCAAGTGCAGAAGAAGAATACATTGAACAAGGCAAACAGTTCCGTAAGATTGTGCTACATTAGATTTCCACATAAAACAAAACTGGTAAAGAGTAAAAGCATCAAATACAAACTGCGCTTGCGCAAGAAGATTAGAAAAGGGCTGCAATGAAATGTCAAACTAGTATCAGGATTGTAATACACTGGTCAAAGCATACTCAAAGTTTTCCGCAGAAAGACCGCGTGAAGCAGGTCATTGCACTCGATTGGTGCGTGGAAAGAGTGAATACTTAAATAAATTTGTGCGAGCGGCATATCAGAACAAATTATGGACTAGATGGTGCCTGAAAGGACGCGACAAAAATGGCTTGACATAGTAAGTGTTTGAGTTCAGCTGTTGAGCCTTTTTGTAAATTGCGAAAAAAAATTTCAGTCGCACAACATTAATTTTGGTTTTCAGTATTGAGATGCTATTGTCGGAGAGGAGCTTTGAGACAGAATCTAGAGACCTATATTTAGTAAACATAAAACGAACTGCACGTCTTTCCATTTCCCGCCTTTTTTTGTCTTTTAGGTAGAAAGCATTCCGTACCACTGAAGCGTGCTCAAGTTTTGGTGCCTAAAAACTGATATATATCAATTGAGCAAACGCGTTCATGATCTTGAAGCAAAGGTTGTGTCTCTTTCTTCTCAGCAGCCTCCAAGCGACGGTAATGGTAATTTGTCCAAATTAGAGCAACAAATTGATTATCTTGAAAACAATTCCCGGCGGTCTAATTTGTTATTCTATGGCCTCAAGGATGCTGATAAGTATGAATCTTGGGAAACTTCTGAACAGCTCGTGACTGATTTCTGCAGTCGCGAACTCGAAATCACTGTTGGTTCAATTCAGCGTGCTCATCGCCTAGGGCGTCATTCCTTAGATAGGACGCGGCCAATCATCGCTAAATTTAACAGCAGTAAAGAAATTGAAAACGTTCTCGGCAATAGGCGCAAGTTAAAAGATTCGGGCTTAGTGTTTCTCGTGATTATTCTGCTACCGTTCGCGAAAAGCGCAGGAACTTGCTGAATTTTTGTAAAGAAGTAAAGAAAGAGGGGGACAAAACTAAGCTTGTGTTTGACAAACTTCACATCAATAAAGATGTATATCAGTGGGATCACAACACCAGCAGTGCAGTTTGTATCTCCCGTTCCACAAGTACATGAAGTCGTTTAAGCGGTCCTTCAAATCCCCTTCTTTCATCTTCGTTTCCACCCTGTTTCGAGCGTTCAGTTAAGTTCACTTCTTTTCTTTACACTAACAACAGAAGCGTTGTTCCTAAAGCCGCTGCTCTTTCTTCCTTCATTGACTCTAATTCTGCCTCGATCGTTGCCTTAACGGAAATATGGTTGAACGATGCTATTCCAGACAGTAGTGTTCTGCTGAGTGAATCCTGCTTTAATATTTTTCGTTGCGATAGGAAGTTCCGGAGAGGAGGCGGTGTCCTCATTGCAATTAAGAAGGAAATTGTAGCTGTACCTGTAATAGTCACCTCTTTCATTGAATGTGTGTTTGTTTTTGTTTTTTAAATGCGGCATTGCTAACCTTATAATTGGAGTATTTTACCGCCCTCCTGACATGTGTGACGGTTTTGTTGAAGAATTGCATCGCCTATTAGGTGAAGTGTGTGCACGTTTCCCGAATTCTATTTTGCTCATTCTCGGTGACTAGTTTTCCCAACATTAGCTGGGATATGTTGTCTGCCCCTCCTAGTGACAAAGAAGCCCATGCCTTCATACAGACGTGTCTCGACTTTTCGTTATGTCAAATTATCTCTCAACCTACTCGGTCATCGGTGCATTCCTCAATCATTCTGGACCTCTTCCTAGCCAGTGACCCAAATATTTGTTCAGATGTCATCCATCATGAAGGCCTTTCCGATGACGACATTATCACCGGGCACATCAACTATCTGTTCAGCGAAAGAAAAACTGTTCCAAAAAAGATAAGATGCTACAACAGGGCTAACTTTCACAAAATGAACTCCGAATTAACCACCTTCTCAGTGCAATACCTTTTTGATTGGTCCTCTGATTCTGTTGAGGAAAACTGGATTTTGTTCAAAACTACACTTACTAACCTTATCAATGATTGCATTCCTCTTATATCGATAAAGTGCAACCCAAGTGTACCCTGGTTTGATCTCAGGCTTCATAGAGCTAATAATAAGAAAAAACGTCTGTACAGACAAGCCAAAGCGCATCGAACTACTCATTCTCTTGAAAGGTATAAGCAAAGCGATAAAGAATATCAAGTATTGCTAAAAAAAAACCGCAGGGAATTCTTCAGCAATGTTTTGCCAACAATCATCACCAATAACCCACGTAGATTCTGGCGCGTTATTAATCCCCACAGCGCTGATGACATTATCCTTACTGACTCGAATAACACTCCAATTCCTGCATCCGAATGTGCTCAGATGTTTCTGTCAGCATTTTCATCCGTATTTACTTTAGAAGACATCGCTACAGCTCCCAGCCTAGATGAATTTCTTGAGGTTTCTATGCCCCAAATAGTTATTAATGACGAAGGAATTAAATCCCTCCTGAATAATGTTAAACTAACTTCTAGCTCTGATCCTCTGGGCTTTAACAACAAGATTCTTAAAAACATTTCTGAGAGCATTTATCCAGTATTGTCATCACTCTTTTCTCAGTCATTATTATCTGGATCGATTCCTAGCAATTGGCGCGTAGCTAAAGTAATACCCATATTCAAATCTGGTGACCACTCTAATCCTCTCAACTATCGTCCAATATCCTTAACTAGCTCCATATCTAAGCTAATGGAACATGTTGTTTACACTAATATTATCAGCTATCTTGAGCACCACAACATCATATTCAAATACCAGCATGGATTTCGAAGGGGTTTCTCATGTGACACTCAACTTTCCGGCTTCACTTACGACCTCTTTTCATCAGTAGACGCAGGCAAACAAGTCGATGCGCTATTCCTTGACTTTTCTAAAGCCTTTGACCGGGTCCCCCATCACAGACTTTTGCTCAAACTAACCCACTTGAACATTCATTCCGATGTTATTGCCTGGGTTAAAGCTTTTCTTGCATGTCGATCTCAGTTCATTTCTGCCAATAATCATCTTTCGTCCTCCTCACCCGTTTCTTCCGGTGTTCCCCAGGGAAGCGTTTTGGGACCTTTACTTTTTCTAATCTTCATAAATGGCTTACCCGCCTGCGTATCATCCAAAATCAGATTATTCGCTGAAGATTGTGTTATATACCGTAGCATTTCTAACGACTCTGACCGCCAATCTCTGCAAACTGATTTAGATTCCATTAGTGACTGGTGTTCTTCTTGGTTAATGACCCTTAATTCCTCTAAAACTAAACTTGTCTCTTTCACTCGCAAGTCTTGCCGCATCCCGACATCTTACACTCTCCTTAATAACCCGGTTGAACTTTCTACTTCCTACAAGTATTTGGGACTACACCTTCAGTCTAATTTAACATGGAATTACCATCTTAGCCATATTCTTGCAGCTGCTAACCGCTGTGGGTCTTCTAGAACGTAACCTTAAACAAGCGCCTTTTCACCTAAAAAAACTTGCATATGTTACCTTAATACGGCTTAAAATCGAATATGCGTCGGCCATCTGGGACCCGGATCAAGCATACCTTATAGATGACTTGGAATCTTTGCAAAACCGTGCCGTTAGATTCATCTTTTCTGATTATTCTCGTCATACTAGCGTCACCGCACTAAAGGCTCGCGCCGAACTTGATACGTTATCACATCGCCGCAAACTATCACGCTTGACCCTTTTCCATAAACTTTACCATCATGTTCTGCTCCATGACGATTTTTTTCAATCACCTGAATCTTTTTTTCCACGTCGCGACCACCCGCTGAAAGTTAAACGCATATCATGCCACACTTCTTCTTTCGCTAACTCTTTTATACCACGTACTATAGTCGACTGGAATAATATACCATCACACATCGCTTCTGAACGGGATCTTAACAAGTTTCAGGACCTTGTAACCCAAATGTTTGTTTAGCTTTACTAATTGATTGTACCACATGCTGCATTCAGCTTTTTTGTTATTTTGTTTCGTTCCTGTGGTTGTTATGCCTCTAAAACACTATCTGTTCTTTTTCGTGTAAATTACAATGTTTACTACAGGTTTTTGTTTATTTCTTGTTTTGTTTTCTACATGTGCTTTCTGTACTTATGTATTGCACCTTGGCGCTTGCTCATTTTTATTTTTTTTTGCGTTGTGTGTAATTGCTCTCCCCTATGTAATACCCTCGATTGAGGGCCTTTAGGGGTTTATTGAATAAATAAATAAATAAATGCTTTATAGGCTTGAAATTTTAAATCCGAGGTTGCCTGTTGCCGAAATGTAATAATTAATATTTTGTGCTGAATTTGTATTGGGGGGCCGAGGCCTCGTCAGGCGTTGTTACGCCTTTAGCTTCGCCCCCCCCCCCTTAGACACGTTCTAAGAAACAAATAAAGAAAAAAAAAGAAAACATTTCTGTCGAAAAAGCCATATTTGCGTGTAGCGAATGTACAAGAGTTTTGAATACGTGTAGATCAGCAAAGGGTGTTAGTAATTGTAACTCCTAAGTATTTGTATTCATTACCTTCCTTTACGGGACTGCCGTTAATTTGATACTAAAAGAAATAAGAATATTTTTATTCGTGACACGAGGTAGCACGGTTTTTCTAGGACTTAGGGTCCTATCCTACTTCTTTCACCATTCACAAATTTTCGTTGATCTGTTGAGTAATTTTGACATGTTATCTCTTTGTAGAGAAGCGAGTCATCTGCAGACAGGCGCATATTGACATGGGGATGAAATTCAGCGGTCATTTTTTTATGTCATTAACATAGATTACGAAGAGGATGGGCCCTAAAACACTTCCTTGGGAACTTCTGATGAAACTGGTTGCTTGATGGATGAGTACCCTCTGATTTCAACAAACTGGGTGAGATATGAAAGGTGTGCTTTGATTTAATTTATTATGAATGAGGGAACAGCCAAATTTTTAAGCTTAGCCAAAAGTTTACCATCAGGAACATGGTGAAAGGCTTTGATAATCAAATTCGAGGAAGATCATGTGGCTGCCCACATGAGTAAAGAATTTTAGCCATATCAAGGATTGTTGCGACAAGCTAAGTGCTCACAATCTCTTACGAAATTCACGCTGTAAAATAGACAACAAATCATTACTTTCCTAGAAATCTAATAAGGCCTCCAATGACATGTTCTAGTAATTGACAGCACGTAGTGGTTAAAGATACGGGGTGGTATTTTTCTATTAATAGACCACCACCTTTATTGTGAACCGCTATAATGCAAAGCAACACGCCAGTGGTCATGTACGACGGCAGTACGTAATGCAGACCGAAAATGGCTACTGATTTACGGGACCCTTTTCCGGCATAACGGTGAAGGAAGGAATTTGGGATACTATCTGGGCCTCCAGCAGATTTTTCTTTAGATTTAGAACCAGTCACAAAACACCTTCAGTTGTCATAAGATCTGAGAAAGGAGTTGATAGCGGGAAACATCAAGTAATTCAGCAAGATGGGCGAGTTGGTGATTCGTTATTAAACTTGGCATCAGCGTAAGTAAAAGACAGACACAAAAGAGGCACACGGGACGATAGCTGCACATCAACTAGTTCCTTACTGCAGGAAGACACCTATACACACAAATTGATAGGGGCGGAAACAATTCATAAAACGCAACATGAGTGGGCGCTCTCGCATGTGTATTTCGCGGGAACAAGCATCCAGGAAGGCGACTTCTTTCCGTGATGAGGCCAAGGAAGGAGTGCTCACGCACTTTTGAGTGGCGCAGCGCCGAAGATAGTCGCCGACTTGGGCACGAATGCACAGGACAATGGACGATGCTTCAGGTCAAATATATCAGGTCAGTTCAAAGTGGCCATGGCGCCTGACGCCATCACCATCACCTTGATCTCCTCTTGCGCGGGGTTCTGTTGTGATTGCAAGTCGAGAAGTTCGTCCACCGTAGAAGTTGTATTTAGGACTGGTCGAGAAGTTCGTCCACCGTAGAAGTTGTATTTAGGACTGGGGGCTAGTCGGTCGACGCACCGTTTGGGCTAGAGATTCCTTCTTGCACGTCTGAGCGAGTTGAGATGGCATGCGCCCAGGCCTGCGGCTGGTGTCGCCTGTCTTGCTCGGCCACTTGCGAGGCACGCTTCTTCATATCCAGCACCATCTGGAAAGGGACGACCAGCGCCGCCTTCTCAGTCTCGATGACGATGTAGTGATTGGGAGCCGTCCTGACCCGAAAAAATATAGCCGACAGCCCAGGCGTTTCTGAAGTCTTGCGAGATGAACGAAATGCGATACACCGGATGGTGGAACAGTAGTTCCCCGGACTGTTCGTCCCGTATCCTGATTCCGTGGATGGAGACGGGCAGCTGGGTCTTCTGCTTGTGCTGTCGGAAGGCGAACCCACCTTATTTGAGTTGGCCCATGACGTCCTGGGACAACCCATGGCCGCGGGCATCGGGTATCTCCTGCTTGCCAATGATCTTGGCCCGGAAGAGGAGCCCGTTGCTCTCGAACCGGGGCGGACCGCCACCCAGGCTGCCTGTTTTGTCCGCTTCGGGGCTGCTGCGGTGGTTCGATCAGCGCTAAGCACCAAACCACGTCGAGAGAAGGCTCTTCGTGGCTTCCTCCGGTTAGGCTTTCTTCTTCTCTCTCTTCCTCGCAGGGCCGTGAAGCATCACGTGCTTGTGCCCCGCTTCTTCTTCATTTTTTTCCAATTTTCCAATAAAACAGCTACCATCCTAAGCTTTCATAATGTCCCTTTTACCCTAAACTGGATTATTTCCTTCTTGCTAACTGCCTCACATAAAATTCAAGCTTGCTTGACCCCCTTACCACCCTCTACCACCTCTGTCACAGAAACTGAGTTGCCCAAATTTTTTGCACTATCCCACGTTTGTCGCCTCCGATTTGCAATACAAATAATCACCGCCTGGTTATGGCGAATTCCCCCTCGTCGGTACGTGCCATTTTATCAGGCAAATGACAACTACTAGTATTGAGGCGTGGCTCTGGATATAGGCTCTAGAGGCTCATACACTCATCCTCGACAAAGGCCCTATCATTGTTGACCTGTTTATGAGCATTATCATGCATATTGCCAAGAAATTGCTTAAATCGGAAGAATCCAGGTTAATGAAGTGTTCCCAGCGCCATTACTGCAGAGAGTGCTAAAATGGCACCCTAAAATGCTTACTGTTCATACAACGGAAGAAAAGGACCTGATCACTTGATGAGATTACGAGGAGGCCACTCTCACCCGAAATTAAAAGTAGTGAAGGAAGTTATCACCAAGATTAAACACGTTTGACTTCATTGAGGAGCATCTAGAACTGTTTATGAAGCAAAGTTCTGTAATGCCTTTGGCTTTGGTCATGCCTACAAAGCAATAAAAATAAGTAAATAAAAATTTTCTTTTAAAAATTATCCTTGTTTATTTTGAACTGTGTTCAAGAAATACTGATCAATTAAATGTGTGTTACAAGGTTCCACATAAATGATAAAGGTTTAGTTCACGCATAGATACATCTCTAACGACCTTACGCCCATATTTTTAGGATTATTATGTGCAACCGTGTTCCACGTAGCCCGCTTCGATGGAATTAAACCCTAACTAACGTATGGTTTCCCTGCCTTGCACCGCTGCTCTGCAACAGTTCTCTCGTTTTCTAGTCCCCACATGGCATGTTCGCCACGTTGTGGACATTGCAAATGTGCCATTTTTGAGCAGGGATCAAGTGTCAGGAGCAACCCTGTGTATGAAGCGCCGTTTTCCCAATGTTATTAATACGTCGGCCGAAATACTACACGAAAAACCAAGGTTGCAATCCAATGGTGACGCCATGCTCTGTACTACTTGAATGATTTTTTTAACCATTACAAAATTTTATTTTAAAAACTGAGGGAGACACGTCGGTGCGGTCTGTTCAGCTGAATTGAACAGCATGGCGGACATTGTGTACTTCACATGGATAAAGAATTAAACCACTAGTTATCTAAAATAACTAATAACCTTTCTTTTTTTTATTTATGGAGGCAAAGGTATATTGCGTAATTTATGGCCGTCAGCATCGAAGGCGAGTTGCGTTTTTGGATTTTCGTAATCGGCAGTGCGGTTGGAAATATCTAGTCAAAAATACGTATAAGAAAGCTGGTTGCTTTGGCTTTCTCACATTGCATATTTATAAAATCGCGTCTCTTTCACTTCTTATTCTTCATATCAAGGCTCAGTTGGTGTATCTGATAATGTAGAAGAGGTTAACTTGACTTTGAAGGTGATACCACGTGCATCGAGGCCATATTGGGATTAGGTAATGCGGGAAGGCCAACTCAACGAACTTTCAAATGCGTATGTTTGACTTTCGACATTTCGAACGACATTGAAGAGCAGGAAAATTTAAAAACTTGGCTCACCTTCGAAGTTAACGGCCATCAATTTCGGAATATAACCTTTCCCTTAAAGTCTCAAATAAAAAAAACATTATTGGTTAATGTCGCTAATGATACGTCTAATTATTGATCCATATGAGTCGCATAATGCCCGCCTGGCTGTACAATCCTCCACAACAGACCGCACCGTCATATATCTCACTGGTTTTAAAATAACCTCACCCCCTGGAACCCCACCAGGACAAATCTTAGGACCTACAGCCTTTGCCGAAAGTAGCCGATCAAGGGCGTTTGTTTTTAGCCATGTAGCGGGACACTTATGAAAATACTAAATGTTTAAACCTGAGAAATATAAGGAGAACCTTTTTACTCACCTTTTGGGATTTTCAGGAGTGTCGGAAGGGCTCCAGAATATGGCTGACAAAAAAATACCTTTTTTCGGTTACTTTTGGCAAGGGGGGGGGGGGGGGGGGGGGGGGTACTCTTTGCTCATAGAGTGATTGGCTTCGCACAAAATTGTCCGGCTTCTCATTCGCTAGCTGTGCGTGTCCGCAACACTCCAGGAAAAATCCTCGCTACAATGAAATTTTAAAACAGTCCTGGAGGGGCTACCTGATCACGGAGAAAGACACCGACAGTCAGTGATGCTATTATAGCAAGAATAAACTGTAAATTACAGGGTTTAACCTCCCAAAGCGATACTTCGGCTATGAAGGACGCCAAGTGAAGGGATGCGGATTAATGTCAAATACCGGGGGTCCTTCAACTTGCCCTGATATCGTACAGCAGAAAACTGTTCTTGTATTCTGCCTCCACTGCAATACGGCCGCCGCGGCGGGATCGAACACGTGACCTTAGGGTCAGCATACGAATGTTAAAAGCAATAAACCATGGTGGTGAGTAGATAGCCACAATAAAACCACACCAGAAAATGTCCTGAAAAACAGAAAAAGAAAAGATCGTGCTTTCTCACCAGAACAAGATTTTTCTCACTAGGTGTAGCACTTCGCTACAGGTTAAACAGGATACCAGCAAGCTCTTTCAGCAGACGAAACATCCGATTTAGAAGCGGCAACGCATGAATGCATTGACCCCATAGACAGAATGGAACTGGCAGAGCTTTCAAAGTAAGTAAGTATCATGAGTAAGTATAATATCGAGAGAGCCGAGCATGATCTCAGAATGGAGGTTGACTAAAAGTGGTGAAGGGCATGAGCAAAAATCAGACATATGTGTTAAGAGAAAAGGAGGGAAATGTTATTAGCAATACTGCTACGTAGTAGTGATGGCAGCCCGGCAGTGAGGAAGACAGCGAAAGAGCTTCTAAAAGAAACTTTTTAATTGCCTGACTCGCGCTCACAAGGAACTGAAAAACTAATCGGAGGCGTTACCTACAAGTGCGCTCGGAGGTCGTCGAACAGAGCGCCTGCATGCAGTTCTTGGCCGTGTCAGTTGAAAGCTGGGAAGGAACCTTGGAAATAAGGAAACAAAAGCTACTACAACAATCTGAAAAAAATGTGGAAGCAGTTTCGCGTGGCCGCGATCAATCCAGATAAGACTAGTCGCATCTGACGTCACAAACAAAATGATGGATTCGCGTGCCAGCAGCTTTCAGCGCGAACAAACAGATAGTACAAAGATTGCCAGCATTATGAATCAGATGCTTATTGCAATCGAACGGTTCTACACAAAACTATGCAGTAGCCAATGTAATCAGGAGGTAAATGAGAGAGAGTAGTGCATACAATTGGACATCCAGCTAGTAACGAAAGAGGAAGAAAGAATACCTCATGAGCAATGCAAAGGGGGAAGCAGATGGTGAGGATAAGCTAACAGCAGATCTGTTGAACGACGGTGGGGAGATTGTGCTAGAAAAACTAGCGACCCTCGAGCAAACCGGAATCTTGCAAGAACGCTAACATCATCAGGGGGGCATCAAATGCTTGAAAAATTACAGATCGATGAGCTTAGTGTCCATTCAGTATGAAATGCTTACTAAGGTAATCGCTAATACAGTCAGCCCAATCTTGAACTTCAATCAACCCAATGACCAGGCTTTATTAAAGGTTTGGTTTTGTTAGGTTTGTGGGGGTTTAACGTCTTAAAGCGACTCGGGCTACGAAGGACACCATAGTGGAGGGCTCCGGAAATTTCGACCACCTGGGGTTCCTTAACGTGCACTGACATCGCACAGTACATGGGCCTCTATAATTTCGCCTCCATCGAAATGCGACCGCCGCGGCCGGGATGGAACCCGCATTCTTCGAGTCAGCAGCTGAGCGCCATAACCACTGAGCAACAGCTGTGGCTTGTTAGTAAAAGCTACTCGACAATAAGCCATATTCAGACTATGAATTGGGTGACAGGAAGTGCACAGAATATAGCGAACCCTTTTATACAACCTGCATAGTTTACAAGAAACCATTTTACAGAGGGAAAACCTCGCAGAATATTACCAACCCTTTTATACAACCCTCAGAGATTACGAGAAAGCATTTGGCAAATTCAAAACCTCAACAGTCATGCAGGCATTACGGAACCAGCTGGAGTGTAGAGTAACCTTATGTAAAAGTACGGGAAGATATCTATAACGTCTATGCAGCCACCGTAGCCATCCAAAAAGACAGCAGTAGAATTTCATTAAGAGAGGGCGTCAGGCAGGGAGACACGATGCTATTCACCATCTGTTTACAGTAGATACTCCGAGACCTGGATTGGGAACTGTTAGCAGATAAGAATTAATGGAGAATACCTTAGTAATCTGCGATTCGCTGATGACTTTGACTTGCTAAGTCACTCGGGGGACAAATTGCAAAGCATAACCAAAGACTTAGGCAAAGCAGAGCTGTGGTTCTAAAAATTATTAGGCACAAAAATAAAGTAATGTTTAACAGTCTCTAAAGGAAAACGCAGTTTGCGACTGGTATCGAGGTGATGAAAGTGGTCTACCTTACTGTAGGTATGAATGTTAACCATTCAAACAATCACTTTTTGTTAGCGCTACCGCGCCATGCTGCTATGTCCTTTGCTCTACGACTTGGCTTCCTAAGTCCGAAAACAACTACTGTTGGCTGGAGACATCGAGTCAAATCCTGGCCCCGACTTTGCCCAAGTGATGAAAACAACTTCAAGAACAACTTAGGGTAACACTGCCAGTGCTGCAACACTGCGAGTGAAGCGTACATGACGCACGCGTGGGTTTTGCTGATCGCCTCGCACTACTGCTAAGCGTACCGAAAGCCTGTCTTAAAAGTTGCCTGGTGGATGTCCCCCGAGTTTAGGCCTCGTGCTGGATGGGGAATGAACGAACACTACCGCTTTCTGAGGCAGTAGCCAAATATAGCAACACCGAAATCCCTTTTGATTCAATTCTCTAAAACACGAAGCCGGGGTTCCTGCCATGACCAAGTTAGCCAATTAATTAATGGACATCAACAAAAGTGCGCAGAAGTGGGGTTGAACTAGCAAAGGAAGCAAAGTCAGGAGAGTCACATCCTGTGAACGGCGTGGACTAGCACGGGGCTCGGTTGAAAAAAAAAGATCGGAGCAGCGTCAGATAAAATGCAGCAGACCGGTGGGAACAGGTTGAGGCAGTGAAAGCAGAGAAGGAGTCATCGAAAATCCAGGGAGGTCTCTTGCAAGAGAGGCTAAGTGCTTGGATACGGATCGGTGTCGAAGCGAAAGCTGCTGCTTGATGTCTAAGCTACTATGCAGGAGAAAAGGAGCGGTGCAAAAGAGAAACATATTTCAAACGTAGAAAATTGATAGAAAACTGGCAATGTAAAAACAGCGCGCAGCTCGAGAAAAACTCCTGCAATCAGAGTGGGGTCCCAGCCCCACGGTACATTCGAGGACTCATTAGTGGGACGTCCAGCAGTAATAAGGAGACGGGCCGTGTTGATGCCAGTGTAGGAGCTCAGAAGCCGGTAGGGACAGGAAGTACGAAAAACACTAATAAAAAATTACCGTGAAGAGGCGGTCCCGGACGAAAATCAGTTACAGTTACCTAATGAGCTGCGATGGAACGAAATGCAAGTGAATATAAAAAAGTGTAAAAGTCTAGCAGGTGGGCGCAGATGAACGCTGTTTTTTGTTGTTTCCTACTTAATTTTTTTTTTTTGTATTGGCTTGACCGTTGTCATTGATATTGTACACTTTTTAGTCCGCTGAGGGATTCAAAGCGATCTTGTTTTCTGGGAATTCCACTCTTAGTTGGTGTTTTGCGCAAGCAGTTTTATTGCGCTTTTTGGTACCTGGAATCAACTGAAAAGCTCGTATTTACTGTATTAAAGTGCATGAAAATGAATGTTGAGCTTTTGCCACCGCTCCCTGAACGCACATGTTTCAGTGCTTTCTTCGGTTGGCCCATAAAAATGGTTAGTGGTATCGTTTCTATGGTAATGTTGGTAATGTTGTCGTCTTCTCGATATACTAAAAAAATTAGAGCAGAAAAGACACCTGTTTAACATTTGCCAACATGGCATACCTTCGAGGTAGGTTAGCATTTGAAGAGGAATGTTTCTGAAACTGGGCTTATTAAGTAATGGACATTTGCGATAAATTGAACTCTAGACTGCGATTTCTCAGATAAGTTAGGTCATCACGCTGCCTCACAGATTTCTTCTCTTGAATAAGAACAAGCTTCACACGAAATGATCACAATCCTAGTACTCTCAACATCAGCACTCGTAATTTTCGTCACCCTAAAATGCGTGAGCTGCACAGCGAAGTGAATAGTTTGGTTTTATGGGGTATAACGTCCCAAATCGACAAATCGAGGAAGACTTTTAGCTCAGCGGAGGCGTACTAGTTTAGACGTATACCGGGTTACTGGACGTCGTCTGTTCAAGCGCTTAAGTCAGCATGGAACTGCGCGCGCGCAGCCATGGTCATGTAATCCGGTAACACGTCTGCGCTAATATGTCTCGTTATGCTGAAGGTCTCATGCGCTGAACCTCGTTATAACGACGTCGAAGCGTACTCGCAAATTTATTCGTTATAGCCGCTACTTCGTTGCAGCCGTAGGCGACCTTGGCCGCATCAGTCGTATGTCAGAGGGCTTCTTTGCACTGTGTAGACTGAGAACCACATAGCTGGCGCTTAGTCTGCCATTTATCTGTGTTGAGGAGGGCTTTAACGCGCTCACGGAGCGCCCTCGACGCCGCCAAATGCAGGTACAGAAACCCTATAAGTCAGCGGCTCTATCGCATTGGCACGGTGGCACTGCCAGCATTCGGTACAGTAATGCGCTCGTTTACTTATTGCAGATGACCAAAAAATTTGGCAAATTTGACGTTCAGACGATCTGTTTTCGTTAGTCCTACCATACCCCAGGTTGCTATGTCCTTCGCTATACGACTTGGCTTCATAGGTCCGAAAACAACTACTGTGGGCTGCAGACATCGAGTCAAATCCTGGCCCCTACTTGGCCAAAGTGATGAAACAACTTCAAGAAATACCGATGGACCTCAATTAAATCAAGGAGGAAGGTCTAACCTCTATTGGCGAAAAATTAGAAAGGCGAAAATTTAGAAAACCTTACTGTCCTTCACAAGATCTCATGCTCTTCGAACGAGGTGGCCAGCCTGCAGAAGGGGGTTTCAGTGCTAGAACCGAAACTTGACTATATATAGAACCACTCTAAAAGAGAAATCTTGGCAGTTTATGGTGTCCGGGACGTTTCTGAAGAAAGCAGCGACTCTCTCGATAAATTAGTGAACCATAAAATCATTGAAGATTTCTTCAAAATTAAACCTTTAACAATCGAAAGGATACACAGGCTATAAAAGCTGAGAAAGAACAAGAGCAGACCGATAATACTAAAACTCTTGAATTTCCGTGACAAAGCCCGCGTACTGCCACTAACTGAAAAGAACTGATTGTTCAATTGGCGAAAACCACTTGCTACGTATACGTATATCAGGAGATGACAATGCGGAAAAGCAAAGCTGATAAATAAGAACAATGGAGAAAAAATCATTTTGGTGCACGATAAAATACGCATAAATGGAAACCTATACGGTTGGGATGACACAAAAAAATGATAAGATACTCGTTGTAACAGATCCGCAGTACTCCCGCATGAAAAAAAAAAAAGAACGATCAGCCAATTGGACCGGTGTAGCGCACCCGTCGGCATGTGAGCGGTCAAATATCAGCTTCCAAATATAAACTCCCGGAGTACAAGACAGACTCGTTCGAGTCCTTGCTTCTATGCTTCGAACCTGATTTGGCAGTCGTTGACGAAACGGGGCTATCATGCGATATCCTGCACGCTGAGAGCGCCACCAACTTATTCTGCCACACGTAAAGATAGAACAACTGGCGGCGACGGAGTAACTTTCTTTGTGAAGAGCCAAATATGTTACTCATTTGCCGGACGTCGAAAAAGACCAGGCTATATTTTTCAAATTGATTTTTGGCTCACGTAGCATTACGGTTGAATGTATTTACTGCAGCCCTACATCAATCACGACTGTATGAGCTCACTATATAATTAAATGCGTCGTAATGTTTTTAGATTCAGATTAATACTTCTCGGCGATTTGAATTTCGCAGACATCAACTGGCAAACGTTGGAATATAACTTTTCTTCCTCTGAACTTATAATTCATTCTATGCCGAAATTCAACCTATCGCAAGTAGTCAAACAACCCACACTTGTAAAGAATCCGCATCGAACATCCTTGACTGAATATTTCTAAGCGATGATTTTGTTGCTCACAAAGCTCAAACCAAAATCATGAATAGGATACCCTATCGCGAATTGATTTTATATAATGTTTCCTTTCATAATGCCGCGGTCTTGTCACAAACGCGAATTTTGTACCCCAACTTTTGTAACGCTTACGACATCAGTGCACTAGATGATTTCAGTTTTGAGTTTTCTTGTTACGAGGGTTTACTTTCCAACGTTTCGACAGAGATTCAAAGCTTATGGCTGAGGCTGAAAACCACTGTATTACTCTACTTTCAAAATTTTGTTCCAACTAAAATAAACATGACACAAAAACAAAAACCCATGATTGCCCGCACAAAAACAAAAACCCTGGATTACTGTGGATATAATTAATGCCAAGCGAAAGTTAAAAAGACTGAGAAAAGAACTGAAGTCCAATTCACAAGCTAAACATCAGCTTTCTGCAGCCATCCAAACCACTGAAATAATGAACTAAAGTAGCCAGAACTACCTTCTTATCAAAAACTGTTTCCTAATTTTCTGAAAACCTCGTGAGGAATTCGGCGGCTATATAAACCCGAAAGAAAGTAGAACACAAAGCTCGAGGGAAGAATACCATGTTACAGCCATTTCGCTAAACAACTACTTTCACATGGTTTTTTAGTGAAGACAATGGTAGCGCCCCACAGGTGAACCACATCGACCGTATGCACCTATAATCTTTGACGGTGACTGGTTCAGGAGCACTCAATATACTCCTGGCTTTAGAAAAGAAGAAATGACTGGGCCCAGAGAACTTACCAGATTCTTTTCTTAGAGGTATACCCAGTAGAGTGTAAAATATTTAATAAATCATTATCATCGTGCATTCTTCCGAACGAGAGAAAAATTGCGAAAGTCACATCGATACACAAGCCCGGAAACAAAGACTATGTCAAAAACTACAGACCTATCTGACTCACTTCTACCACTTGCAAACTCCTATAAAACATTATCCCAAAACAGATAACGGCATATCTTGAAAGGGAACGTATTTTTTACCCTTTCCACCCCTGATTTCGAAGAGTATTGTTGAAGCTATTAGGACCAGTACATGACCTATCCTCTAGTATCGATAATCAAAAACAAATAGACCTACCACTACTAGACTTTTCGAAAGCCTTCGACCACGTATCCCATGAGAAATTAAAAATAAAGCTGGAATCTAGATTAGGTAATAGCCGAATAATTACCTAGACCCAAGACTATTTATATAACACATCGCAATACGTCACAGTTGCTCGCGAGACTCCCGACTTAGTCTCTGTAATATCCGGAGCGCCACAAGGCCCAGTATTAGTCCCTGTGCTATAAATTTTACGTGACCATTATTATTGACTTACCTTCGGATATTTGCACTTACATCAGGTTCTTTGCCGACGATTTCATAAACTACAACGAAATTAATTCACCAGAAGACAATGTGACTCTGAACAGCAACCTTGAAGCAGTAAATAAATTCCCAAAAAAACCTAAATGTAAAAAATGCCACCACCGTCTGAAAGACGTTGAAGTAACAAGCGTTAGGTGTTCGGTAGCGCCATCTATCGTGCATGTGATGTATTGCCACATGATTAGGCTACTTTTCTACATCTTACGGCGAAAGGGAGCGTACTGCCTTGAGGTCGGATATTTGTTACCAGTTTTGGCTGAAAAAGTTTTTCGACTCCTTTTAGGGCCACTTCTCCTTATCCCAAGGCGGTAGGTGCCCGGTCGCCATGAGATAGGAAATTGTGAGCTGCCGAGAGCTGACGACATGGCTGCCATGTTAAGTCTAACAATAAGTAAATATTAACCTAATTAGACAATATTGGTGCCTAACATGTCCTGCTCATAGAGCCCGTTAAGAATATTCATTAGTTAGGTCATGACGTTGTCGGTTAGTTATTTAAATATAAGCATAACCATAACTAAATATTAACTTCATTAGTTAAATTTGGTGTCTAACCTGTTCTACTTTTATAGAGGATTCCAAATATCTAATTCGTTTTATGACCCATAATTAATTACTGAGTAAAAAGCGATTAAGCATAGTCATGAGACTAGTTATGACGTCACAAAATCATTGACGTCACCAATCACCAATTCGATATACTAATCACGTCACCAATTAATCCTCATTTGGGTTGCTATAACGGTTTACTATGGGGGCCGCCATCTGGAATTCCTCGGACTTGGAAAATTTCACGTCGAAGGGAGGTGGTAGCAGACCCCAAGAAATCGAGAAACATGATGTTTTGTTTCATTTTTTTTTCACTTTTCCAGCTTTCAAAATCTCTGTGCTCAGTGAAAGTAGCTTCTTAAATTAGAACATGGTAACACTCCAATCTTCTTCAGTGTCGTTTTGGTTAGAGGGGTCTTTGTTCTGAAGTGAATAAAACACGGATAATTTGCTTGAAAACAACTTGTGTTCACAGTCTGCTAAAAATGTGAAGCCAGTTAACTGCATGCAGGAAAATAGAACATCAACAGGGCCATCAGACCCGCTTAGAAACGAGCAGGGAGCACATGTTGATGCTAAACACCACAAGCCTTTCAAAAGGGGCTGAAAAAAGTTGCTGCTGTAAACGTTCATAATGGATACTTGAGCGCAAAAAGAGAAGCACACGCGTGGAAGGTCACACAAAACAAGCGCCTGTCGTGTGTGGCCTTTCTCACGTGTGGTTGTCTGTTTGCGCTCAAGTATTCATCATGAATCAATGCCAACATGCCCAACTTTTTGCCCTCCTTCAGTGTATTTGCTGTACACGATCTCTACAAGTGCAAATTGGTGTGGGAATCAAAAAGAGACATGACAGAATCTTTTTTGAAAAATATGCAGCTGTATTTATACTTGCACATGGTGTGTATGCGTTGTATGTGTGTGTTGTACATAGTAGGTCTGGCGGCACTCCAATAGGAGGCCTCTAAAACAGGTAGGGCGGCTCTTTGAAAGGCAACTGATAGGTTTCAGAAATATAAGAGCTTAAAGGAGTCGAATGTGTGAAGCTTGCAGGTAAAGGATGCAAAATTTTTTAGGGGCTAGCATTTGATATGGTGACGTAATCATCGATTGAAATCCAGACGACTATCAAGGTTTTCCGCAGTGCACAAGTCTGAGTGGGAGGTGCATCACGACGTCATCAAGAGTAGCAGTGCACTTCCGATGCATAAGCGCTCGCTTTCAAAGAAATAAAACCGACGCCACCAAAGTCAAAGGCCTCCGAGCGTTGTTTAGCGCCATCCAACTAGGTGAGGCTGGCGGCTGCGCAAATTTGTAATCTTACCTTCCGTAAGATTTACCCTTCTTGCCTTTCGTCTTACCTTCTGTAATCGTCGATTACATCACTACTTTAAATGACTGTTGACTGCTGTATTGTAAATGACACCAATGACTGTTGCCAGTGCCTATGGGATTGCTCGGCCGACAGGGTCACACCGCCTACAGCATCGGCGCTTTCCGCTCAATGTATGGGCTTCTTGCGAAGTAAGCGATAGTCGAAGTTAATTTTGATGATGTTGGTTGATCTTAATGATCAATCGATGTTGGTTATCGACACATCGATGGTGTTGATCTTGAATTCTTCTAATGGTGCCGTGATCTGGCGACAATTTGCGGAACAGACTTCACTTCTTCGGGACACTATGTACTTTATTGCACGGGCGCTCACCAGCGACCTGCCCTCCGATCTCCCTTTCGCTCCGAAAACTCGCCCTTAATTCCCCTTGCCCCGCATTATGGGGACCCTTTTTGTAACCAATATAAAATGCGCTTGTCAGAGCCAATCAGGAGAATTCTGTTCAAACTGAAGGAGCCAATAGCACGCCAGTGCTCACGGGTTCGTTGTTTTCGCGAGCACCACGCGAATTCCATGAAGGCGTTACGCATTTCCGCTTGGTTAAGCACCGACACTCACAAACGCACAAAAACGCAAGCGGGAGCACAGGGAAGGGGAGAACTCAGTCCGAACCGCGCGCACTGCTCTCGTAGTGCCCCCCCCCCCCCCCCCCCCTTTCGCTGCTCGCCTCCGGGACATCCGGTCAGTCATGCGCTGTGCTGTCGAAACCAATAAATTTACCCCCCCCCCCCCCCCCCCCCCCCTCCGATACCTCAGGGATCCGTGCGTAGGCCGCGTCTAGCGGCCCGAACGCGACCTTGCAAGGCCGGACTTCCTCCTTGCCGGTTAACCGCCGTTGCCGCCATCTGCCGCGTTTGTCTCAAAACAAGCCCATTTCGGCGGCGCCGGGATGGCGGCTGCTCGAGGAGCCCTGACAAGAAGCTAACACACAAAAAACCAGGGGGGGGGGGGGGGGGGGGGGGGGGCATGCTACCGGCTGCGGGGTGCGTGCGCGATGGGTCCCTGAACCGCAACCCGGCAGCCCAAGTGTCGATTTCAGTCCACTGTTGTTAAATTTGTACTCAAAGATACTTAGCATTCGCTAAAACCTGTGAATTCACTCTCCGCAAGCGCCAATACCAGACACATTATTCGGACTCGCTAGGCCTACTCATTGCGGAAGGGGTCTGGCGTCGACTAAAACGAAACAATCTGGCTCATGTTTACAGTTCGTAGGTGTCGAATTGTGAACATATGAAATGTAACTGCACGTTTCGCTTATCTGTAATGCGGACGATAGAGACAAGAGCAGGTATTCGAGTCATTGTCGGATCGTCATTCATAATGGAGTGAGAAGTGGGATGATTCCTCAAAAGCAGCGGACGCGCCGGATCCTGAGCGCCTTCAGAGTAGAACCAATTACACGGGAAGTAGCGGGAAAGGGCACAAGCATTAAACACTTCCCCTGTCTTTTAGCAGAGTCAGAGTCAAGCCTGTTTCCAGCCAGTAATGTTCCCTGTCCGTTTTGGGGTTTCGTCTTAAGGCTCGTCCGTAACGACGCCATACAAATTTCATGCCATAGCCGCCGCAGTTCAATTTCTTCACTCAACCAGATCTATTTATGGGATATTATTCTCTGATCGCACTTGTGTGGTACAGTTCGCCTTGAAAAGGAAACCGGGTCATGTTATTCGCAAACTTTCCTGGTGGCAAAAGCTGCGCCACTCGCAACCTTCAATCCAAAAGCGGAACCCGATATGCACGCGTGCATAACAGATACGCAGTTCCTGTACAACACGAAACCGCAGCGAGCTGCCTGGCTCGGTTGTCCTCGTTGCAGCGACAGTGGGCGCACTAGGCACAATGCAGCATGGCCGATGGCGCTAATAATGAGGACACACCAAAAGAAGCGGCTTTGAGTTGATTTGGTGTGACTTGCGAATGTGTGGTCGTCCCCACAATAGCGTCCCCACAAAAGCGTATTTTTTCAGTTTTAATTATTTTAGCGCTTATGCCAGGGTAAAATAGTGCTAGATCTGCCAATTATATCCATTTGTGTTATTCTTGCTGCTGTTCATGTCCAGATTAAGGGTTCCCGGCTATCAGACAATGGCATACGAGATTTAAAATATTGCGCACTGAACATGATCGCAAACATGAGGTGAGCCAGAAGCGAAAAAGTGAGTCTCGTACAAACTGAAGCAGTATTGTTGGCGGTCACATATATTATATGATATCGCACACATTTCAGTGATATAGCCTTTGAATCAACGAGGAATCTAAATTGGCTAGAAATTGCAGGTGCTAGCCAGAAAAACATTGCCTTTGGCAACGGCTAAAGGAAACACGTGCCGAAGTTGACACCGCTGTCGTTGCTGGCAGTTCTTCAGGTGGCTGCAGTGTTGTGTTTCACACGCCTTTCGCAAAAAGGGGGGGGGGGGGGGGGGGGGGGAAAGCGGGCTCTCAGGAAGCGAGAAACAGGCAGGGCGGGTAGGGGGGACCAGAACAGTATAGTGATTGCCTACCCTGCGCCGGGGGAGGGGAAAAAAAGCACATCAATTAAAGTCGTCTTTTCAGGGTCTGAAATAAACAAAGAAAAACACTTTTTCAACAGCGGCTGGCCCTTCCTCAGCCGGTTTTAGCAAGGTGACCCCGCGTGCAAAACACCTGTCGCAAAAGCCCTGCCTCTTTATCTCCGCGTCGCAAAAGCAACGGCAACATTTTCCTCGCCCCATAATTCTTGTGTGGCTGAATCCCCATTCAGAAGACTTGTCGCGCCGAAATCAGCGCGTGTTTCTTCTTCTCACTATATTGTGAACAATGTGACATCACCACAGATTGTGAGGTGAATGCAGGCTAAGATTTTGCCCCTCCCAACTTTGCGCAGTTCGCCAGAGCAACCTTAAATCTCCCGCTGCTTCAAATGCTGTTGATTGCCACCCTAATATTTTACTTCGAGGACATGTGGATAACGCGAAAACATTGATATCAAAGAATGGGACCGTCAGCAGAAACACGAAACCCACTTTAACAACTTCAACAAGTCTTGGCGCACTTAATCAGCGCAAGCTATGTTAGTCATACAGTAGCTTCAAAGAAAGCACAGCAAAAAACTTTTGCTTTCATTTTCGTCAAAAAAAAAACAGCATGACTGGCAGACAGGCTCGAATATCTTTGCTCTCGTGGATGCTGTTTAGAAAAGCAAAGCTGCAGCACGGGTATATCTGTTGCAGCTTTCAATAGTGAGCAGACTAAAAATTCAGGGGGCACTTTGACTCTCTAAAGTGCTGCAAGGCGAAAGCGTTTCCTGGCGCACTGTTTGTTTTTATTTCCTTTTTTATTTTTCATATTTTTTTATTCTTGCTCCTTTTCTTGTTTTTAATGTTTTTTTATTTTTATTCTCATATCTTATTTTGTTTCTATTTTTATTTTTATTGTCCTTTTCTTGACTTTATTTCTTTTATTTTATTTATGAAACCTATGCATTCACTAGATGCGCCTTTATTCATGCTGGGACCTTGAGCCTTCTTGGCGGAGTGGTAGCGTCTCCTCTTCAAATGCCAAAGGCCCTGGTTCGATCGCCACCCTCGGTGCAGTTTCTTTTTAAGCAGTGACTCCGAAATGCGGACAAATCTGCCGACGCGTCTGTCGAAATTCCTTCCGACGCGTCTGTCGACACTCCTGCCGACGCGTCTGTCGACACTCGTGCCGATGCGACTGTCGACATTCCTGCCGACGCGTCTGTCGACACGGCTGCCGACGCGTCCATCGACATTCCTGCCGACGCATCAGTCGACACGGCTGCCGACGCGTCTGTCGACATTCCTGCCGACGCGTCTGTCGACACGGCTGCCGACGCGTCTGCTAACGACAGTATGAGGCATTAAAGGCTTTCGCCTTAAAATTGGCCGGCGCTTAGCTTTGGTTAAGCCTTGCAGGTTGCGAAAGCGAGCTCAGCGCCTCTAACGGAAGGAACGCGGCGCGTCGCGTCTATAGAAGGAACGCAGTGCGCCGTGTCTACAGGTCACGCTTGGCTACCGGCCACCGCTGCGCGACGACTCGACTTGGTAGCCCATCTCTCACCCTTGTATGACGTCACGCTATGACGTCACTAGGCATGGTATGACGTCATAGGTCCTTCTAAATGTCACACGTGGCCACCGGCCGCCGCTGCGCGACGACTCGACTCGGTAGCCCATCTCTCACCCTGGCATGACGTCAGAGGTCATTCTAAAGGTCAAACTTTGGCTACCGGCCGCCGCTACGCGAAAGGCCGTTCATGAGCGTAGTATTGCTTTCGCAATAAAAACTGGCCATAAATACGATACAGGGGTCACATGATGAAAGACCTGGAAGAATGCCTTCAAAACGGAGCCCTGAGCTTGGACGAATTCGTAGAGACTACGCAGTGTTTTTGCGAAATATAGCTATGCGGCCGTGAGATATCACGGTGTTGCGTAGTGCTGCAAATAAGCACGTACATTAGTGTCCTACAATATGCACGGGCTACAGTGGATGAAAAGGCCGTACACTGTACGGGCTTGTTTCGAGGCTGGGCAGCTGATACGAGGCTGGGCAGCTGATAAGGGACAGTCGTGTCGAAAGCTTCGGAACTGAGGGCTTTAGAAAACGGACAAAAGGGCTGGCCATTTTGAGCGGGGCTTTTGAGACATGGCTTCTGACATTGGGAGATTTCGTGCACCACCCTCCGAGCCCATGATGAATGTAGCCAACAAGAAGTGGCCACAAAATTTCCTCTGAGCCCAGGGAGAGCGCCTGCTAGCTCCATCTACGGCTTTGAGTTGCGGTGGGGTGCGAGGTAATGGTAGTGCAATTTTCGGCGATACAAGCGTGCAGCTCCGTAGTTAATATTCGTTCTGGGGTCTTTTTGACCATACCACTTTGTTACAGAACCTTCCTCGCCTTGTCCAGAAGCTTAACGCTGATTGTTTATCTTATCTCAAGTATTTGGTTGGCGGAAAGCAGAATACATTTTGCTTTATGTAAGGGAACGCTAACTATACTGGTTCAGGTGCAGCCCTGCAACTTTCATCAGAATATTTTCGGCACAAAGTATTAGCTAATGATAAATAAATTAAGGCACTCTGTACACTAGTGTGCGGTGTCATGAAGGTGTGAGTCTATTGGTAAGCCTGCAATAGTTCTGTGCACTGAAAATTTTTACACTGTGAGTCTATTGGTAAGCCTGCAATAGTTCTGTGCACTGAAAATTTTTACACAGATTCCTCGCATTGCTCTGGTAAGACTGAGGCTTTACATCACGCTCTTGACGTTTGCTCAGCGGGCGTTCACTAGGTCAGTGTTTGCCGTGGTGAAGATGGTAGGCCTTCTCAGGGCAGCCTCAGATTCCAAAGGCTGTATATTTCGAGCCATGACAAATTGTACTGCTTTTCACATGAAGAACATATATTGCTTTGCCACATGCAAAAAACAACAAAAAACTTGAGCGGACACCTAACCTGCGCCTTAAGTGTATGAAGCGAAAGTGTTAATGTATCTCTTCAGAAGCCTGGGGTCCTCTTCCGTATCTCTTCGCCTAGGTTCTGCCTCCCTGCCCATGCATGCGGAATTAGTCATTGTCTACTTTACATCAGAGATCGCGGAGAGCCTTCATACCACTCCTGGATCATTGGTGCAGCGGTTAAGCGATGCGGTACGGTAGGTGCCTGTTTCAAACACAGCCACGGGTGTTGCTTGTGCCTCCCACGTTGCTCTCTTCGAGCGAACTCTCGCGACAAATCATTAGTTCAACTGACACCTGCCTGTGAAGGCAGTTTGCTGACAGTGCCGTGGGCAGGATGCGATGACCTCACAAGATCACGTGACCTCAGTAGCAGCAGGACCAACTGCTTTTTCGCTCACAGTGTCGAGGCCGAATTTTCTGCAGAACAAGAACCGTAGCGCTGTGACGTTAAAACATCCCATTAAAATTTGCAGGAAATTGTTAAGCCATAAATAG